>NC_052153.1:10457607-11184455 GCF_902713615.1 Scyliorhinus canicula
GATGAGCTCCACCTCCTCCTGTGCAAGGCTAAGCCTAATGCAGCTCAAAGTGGTGCACAGAGCGCACCCGACCAGCACCCGAATGAGCAGGTTCTTCCCGAGGTGGAGGACAAATGTGAGCGGTGCCAGAGGGGCCCGGCCAACCACCCCACATGTTTTGGGCTTGTCCCAAGCTGGCTGGGTTCTGGACAGCCTTCTCCGAGGCAATGTCCAAGGCTGTGGGGGTGAGGGTGAAGCCATGCCCAATAGTGGCAATCTTCGGGGTATCGGAGCAGCCAGAGTTACACCTGGGGAAGGGAGAAAACGCCCTCGCTTTCGCTTCCCTAATCACAGGCCGGAGAATCCTGCTCGGCTGGCGATTGGCAGCACCACCCAAAGCTGCAGACTGGCTCGCTGACCTCTCGGAATGTCTCCACCTGGGGAAGATGAAGTACCCCACCCGAGGGTCAGAGGAAGGCTTCCTGGATACTTGGGGGCAGGTCGTCGGCCTGTTCCAAACCCTGTTTGAGGCAGCAACGAGGAGTAAGCTAAGATTTAAAAAACCAAGACAGATGAGGTACAAAGGACTGTGCAACCCGGGATGACGGGGCTGGGCGGGTGACAGGGACAGAAGGAAGGTGGGGAAACCACGAGAGAAGAGGGAGGGGAGAGAAACTATAGACCGATCCAGAGGGCAGTGAATGTACATAGGGTCAGTCAAATGAAGGACTAAATAAACCTCTTTTTTTTTAACAGACAATTTTATTGAGGTATTTTTGGCATTGTAAACAGTAACAATATACATTAGTGTGCAGATACCAATTACAAAAAACAAATAATTGTACTATCTTTTTAAAAAAAAAAAAATTTTATTCAAATTTTCACATTTTCACAAAAAGAAAACGGTAACAGAAAATTCCAAGAACAAAAGGAACAACCCCCCCCCCCCCATATATACAAAGAAGAAACAATAAATACATGCCCGTCGTTAGCGAGATTCAACCCAAAACAAAACCAAAGAGACCCTCCAGGTTGCTGCTGCTGACCTTTTGATTTTACCGATCTGCCAGGAGATCTAGGAATGGCTGCCACCTCCTGAAAAACCCCTGCACTGACCCCCCTTAGGGCAAATTTCACCTTCTCCAATTTAATAAGCCCCGCCATATCGTTGACCCATATCGTTGATCCACGCTTGGGGGCCTCGCATCCTTCCACTGAAGAAGAATCCTCCGCGGGCTACTAGGGTCGCAAAGGTCCAGGACCCCGGCCTCTTTCGCCTCCTGCACTCCCGGCTCCATTGCAACCCAAATATTGCGAGTCCCCAGCCTGGATTGACCCTGGATCCTACCACCCTCGATACCGTCCTTGCTACACCCTTCCAAAACTCCCCCAGCGCTGGGCATGCCCAGAACATGTGGACATGGTTTGCTGGGCTCCCTGAGCACCTAATACACCTGTCCTCGGTCCCAAAAAACCGGCTCATCCTTGTCCCGTCATATGAGCCCTATGCAGCACCTTAAACTGTATGAGGCTTCGCCTCGCACATGAAGAGGAGGAGTTCACACTTTCCAGGGCATCCGCCCACGTCCCCTCCTCAATCTCCTCACCCAGCTCCTCCCATTTACCTTTCAGCTCCTCCACTGAGGCCTCGTCTACCTCCTGCATCACCTGGTACACTTCCGAGATCCTCCCCTCTCCAACCCACACCCCCGAGAGCACCCTGTCCTGAACCCCACGCGGCGGCAGCAGAGGGAACCCCGCCACCTGCCGCCTGACAAACGCCCTTACATGCCTAAAGGTGTTCCCCAGGGGGAGCCCAAACTTCCCTTCCAGCTCACCCAGGCTCGCGAACTTCCCATCTATGAACAGGTCACCCAGCCTCCTGACACCTGCCCTGTGCCAACTCAGGAACCCGCCATCAATTCTCCCCGGAACAAACCGGTGGTTCCCCCGTATTGGGTACCCCATCGAGGCCCCCACCTCCCCCCTGTGCCGCCTCCATTGCCCCCAAATCTTGAGGGTAGCTGCCACCACCGGGCTCGTGGTATACCTCGTTGGAGGGAGCGGCAGCGGCGCCGTTACCAGCGCTCCCAGGCTCGTGCCCACACAGGATGCCATCTCCATCCTCTTCCATGCTGCCCCTCCCCGTCCATCACCCACTTGCGCACTATCGCTGCGTTGGCAGCCCAATAATACCCACAGAGGTTGGGCAGCGCCAGCCCCCCCCTATCACTGCCCTGCTCCAGAAACACCCTTCTCACCCTCGGGGTCCCGTGCGCCCACACAATCCCGTAATGCTCCTGTTAACCCGCCTGAAAAAGGCCTTCGGGATAAGGATGGGGAGGCACTGGAAGAGGAACAGAAACCTCGAGAGCACCGTCATCTTGACTGACTGCATCCTACCCGCCAGAGGCAGCGGCAGCATGTCCCACCTCTTAAACTCTCCTCCATTTGCTCCACCAGCCTTGTGAGGTTTAGCTTATGCAAGGCCCCCCCAGCTCCTGGCCACCTGAACCCCCAAGTACCTGAAGCTCCTCTCCGCCCTTTTCAGTGGGAGCCTCCCAATCCCCCCTACTGGTCCCCCGAGTGTATCGCAAACAGCTCGCTTTTCCCAAAGTTAAGCTTATACACTTGAGAAATCCCAAAATTCCCGGAGAATCCCCATCACCACCGGCATTCCCCCCACCGGGTCCCCCACATACAACAAGTCGTCTGCGTAGAGCGACACTCGGTGCTCCTCCCCACCCCGCACCAGCCCCCTCCAATCCCCCGACTCCCTCAGCGCCATAGCCAGGGGTTCAATTGCCAGCGCACAAAGTAGGGGGGACAGGGGACACCCCTGCCTCGTCCTTTGATATAATCGAAAATACTCCGACCTCCTCTTATTCGTGGCCACACGCCATCGGGGCCTCATACAACAGCCTCACCCAACTGACAAACCCCTCCCCAAACCCGAATCTTTCCAGCACCTCCCACAAGTACCCCCACTCGACCCTATCAAAGGCCTTCTCCGCATCTAGCGCCACCACTATCTCCGCCTCCCCTTCCACCGCCAGCATCATAATACGTTCAAGAGCCTCCGTATGTTAGTGTTCAGCTGCCTCCCCTTCACAAACCCCGTTTGATCCTCGTGTATAACCTGCGGCACACAGTCCTCAATCCTCGTGGCTAAGATCATTGCCAACAACTTGGCGTCCACATTCAAGAGTGAAATCGGCCTGTATGACCCACACTGCAGGGGATCCCTGTCTCGCTTAAGAATCAAGGAGATCAGCGCCCGAGACATCGTCGGGGGCAAAGCCCCCCCCCCCCCATCCCTTGCCTCGTTAAAGGTCCTAACCAACAGGGGCCCAGCAGGTCTGCATACGTCTTGTAAATTCAACCGGGAACCCATCCGGCCCCGCCTTCCCCGACTGCATGCTCCCTATCCCTTTGACCAGCTCCTCAAGCTCAACTGGCGCCCCCAGACCCTCCACCCGTCCCTCCTCTACCCTCGGAAATCTCAGCCGGTCTAAAAAGCGCCCCATTCCCCCCCTCCTCCGCCGAAGGTTTGGACCGATATAGTCTCTCATAAAAGTTCCTGAAGATCCCATTAATGTCTACCCCCCTCCGCACCACATTTCCTCCCTGATCCTTAACACCACCATCTCCCTGGCCGCATCCCGCTTACGGAGCTGGTGTGCCTGCATCCTGCTCGCCTTCTCCACATATTCATACACCGCACCCTGTGCCTTCCTCCACTGAGCTTCCGCCTTTCTGGTGGTCAACAAGTCAAACTCAGCCTGAAGGCTGCGCTGCTCCCTCAGCAATCCCTCCTCTGGGGCCTCCGCGTACCTCCTGTCCACCCTCACCATCTCCCCCCCAATCTCTCCCTGTCTCTCTGCTCCCCTCTCTCCCTGTAGGCCCGAATGGAGATCAACTCTCCCTGAACCACCGCCTTCAGCGCCTCCCAGACCGTCCCCACTCGGACCTCCCTATTATCGTTGGCCTCTAGATACCTCTCAATACATTCTCGAACCCGCCCCCTCTCATCCTCGTCCGCCAGCAGCCCCACCTCCAAGCGCCACAACGGGCACTGGTCCCTCTCCTCCCCCAGCTCGAGGTCCACCCAATGCGGGGCATGGTCCAAAATGGCTATCGCCGAGTACTCAGCGTCTACTACCCCCGCAATCAGCGCCCTACTCAAAACGAAAAAATCGATCCGGGATAGGCCTTATGCACATGGGAGAAGTATGAAAATCCCTGGCCCTCGACCTCGCGAACCTCCAAGGATCCACCCCTCCCATCTGGTCCATAAACCCCCTCAGCACCTTAGCCGCCGCAGGCCTCCTACCCGTCCTGGAACTGGATCGATCCAGTAGCGGATCCAGCACCGTTTGAAATCCCCCCCCCCCATTACCAGGCCCCCCGCATCCAAATCTGGAATCCGGCCCAACATGCGCCGCATGAAACCCGCATCATCCCAATTCGGGACGTATACATTGACCAGCACCACCCGCTCCCCTTGCAGCTTGCCGCTCACCATCACACACCTCAGGTGCGCGAACACGCGGGACCGTTTGACCGGCCCATTCAGTCCCCTCACATTCCAGGTGATCAGCCGGATCGGCGGGCCACCTGCCCCCCTCCCCCGTCGACTAGCCATCACCCTTCCGTAATCTGCCACGTGCCCGCGCCCCACGCTCAGCCCGTTTCCCACAGCGACAGACCCCCATCCCGACCCCCTCTACACACTCCAGCTCCTTCTTGGCCATTCCAGCCGCAACCCGTATCCCCCCTCCCCCCCCCCCCCCCCCCCCCCCCCCCCCTAGGGGCCCTCCCTAGCTGCGTAACTCCAGTCATTGTACTTCCGTAAGTCAGCCGACTCCTGCTGGCCCCCCCCCCTGCGTCTCCAGCGCGGGGAAAAGCCCGCCCCCTCCCAAGCCCCCCTGACCCAAAACGCGGGAAGACAGGCATGACCCAACAGGGCCGCGAACCCCACCCAAACCCGCAACAGTGAAATAATAAAAGTCCCAACATGATATGAGAAACACCCAAGTAAACGATAACAGTCCCGAAAAGCAGACAAGAGAAAACAGAACAGCAAAAAAAACATCGTCCAATAGAACCAAAAAGAGCGAAAGGATATCAAGGAGGACAAAGCCTCCGGGCTGTGTACAATGTTCCCCAGCCCCCAGTCTTCAGTTCAAGTCCAGCTTCTCTGCCTGGACAAAAGTCCAGGCCTCCTCCGGGGAGTCAAAGTAAAGTTGGCGGTCTTTATAGGAGACCCACAGGCGTGCCGGCTGCAACAGGCCAAACTTGACCCCCTTCTTGTGGAGCACTGCCTTCGCCCGGTTAAACCCAGCCCTTCTCTTCGCCACCTCCGCACTCCAGTCCTGGTAGATCCTGATCTCCGTATTCTCCCACTTGCTACTCCTCTCCCTCTTCGCCCAACGAAGCACACTCACGGTCGACCAAGCGTTGAAACGGACCAGCACCGCCCTGGGCGGCTCGTTCGGCCTGGGCTTCCGCAGCAGCACCCGATGGGCACCCTCCAGCTCCAGGGGTCCCCGGAACGACCCCGCGCCCATCAGCGAGTTCAGCATCAGGACCACTAGGCCCCCAAATCCGAACCTTCCAGCCCCTCCGGGAGGCCCAAAATCCGCAGATTCTTCCGGGGAGCGATTCTCCATCTCCTCCATCCTTGCCAACCATTTCTTGTGAAGCGCCTCGTGCGACTCCACCTTCACCGCCAGGCCCAGGAGTTAGTCCTCGCTCTCCGAAGCCTTCTGCTGCAGCTCCTGAATCTCCGCAGCCTGAGCCGTCTGAGTCGCCCCTAGCCTGTCCAGCGAGGCCTTAAACGGCTCCAGGATCTCAGCCTTTAGTTCCTGGAAGGAGCGCAGCAGCCGCTCCTGCTGCTCCCTCGCCCACTGCTGCCACGCTGCCAGTTCCCCGCCCGACACCATCTTGTCCTTTCTGCCTCGCACCTTCTTCTGCTGCAAAGTTGATTTTCTGGTCGCTCCACTTCTAGTCCAGCCCATCCACCGGCCGCTGAGCACAGTGGCTGCGTTCCCACCCGGGGAAAAGCCGAATCAGCGCCGTTGCGGGCCCTTAAAAGAGCCCGAAAGTCCAAAAATAGCAGGAGCTACCGAACGTGCGGCTTAGCTCCGCATCGCCGCAACCGGAAGTCCCGTCCCCGCTTCTTCAATGGCCTTGGTGAGATCTTTTCACAGTTGTTCCCTCTGCTGCTAGAATCAGCTTTCATGAAGGCCCTCAGGTCAGCTTGAGGCACTCTAAACTGCCCCTGCCCCCGCCTGCATGCTGGAAGATGCTTTTATCTTTGCTGTAGCTTCAGCCAAATCTTTCACTGTTTCTGCGGGTCTGGTAACTACGAAACATACCATTCCTGGGGGAAAGTACTCCCTCCACATTCACCCTACTCCTTTCCATCAAAATTCCATCCCGTATTGATTAAAAAGAGCTCTTTTCTGTAAACTTAGGCAGGAGCTACTTGTGTGTGACCACTCACTCCATGGTGCACACCGGAAGCCTAACAGTACCACTCTCGCAGATAGACCCGCCTATTCTTCCCCCGTACTCTACACTATTCTACCCCAACCCCCCGCTGACGATTAGTTTCCTGCGAAGAAGTCGATGAATGGTTGCACCTCCGGGCGAACCCCGATAGTGATCCTTGTAAGGCGAAGAAAAGCTTCCCATGTCCGAACAGCCATACTTTGGTCTTTGGGGGCTTTGAGTCTCTCCAGGCCAACATATTCGTCGCCGGGCTATCAGGGAAGCAAAGGCCACGTCGGCCTCTAGCCCCTCCTGTACTCCCGGGTCTTCCGACACCCCAAAAATCGCCACCTCTGGACTCATCGCATCCTTGTTTTCAGTACCTTGGGATATGACGTCCGCAAATCCCTGCCAGTATCCCCTGAGTTTTGGACACACCCAGAACATGGGACATGGTTCGCTGGTCTCCCCCACATCAAGCACACTTGTCCTCCAGCCCAAAGAATTTGCTCATCCGGGCCACCGTCATGTGGGCCCGGTTGAACACCTTGAACTGAATCAGGCCGAGCCTGGCCATGTTGCGGTTGCATTTACCCTCCTCAGAGCGTCTGCCCATACGCATCCCTCCAACTCCCCACCAAGCTCCTCTCCCTCTTGAGTTTCAGTTCCCCTCGGTCCCTGTGTCCCTCCGCTCCCATAAGCTCCTTATGAAATATCTGAGACTCTCCCATCTCCTACCTCTCCCCTGGAAATACCTGTCCTGGATCCCCCTTGGTGGAAAGGCGTGGAAGGACGGACCTGTCTGCCTACGGAATCCGCACCTGCAAGTACCGAAAGTTCATTCCCCCTCGCCAGCCGACACTCTATCCTCCAGCGCCCTCATGTTACGCGAAGCTCCCTTCCAGGAACAGTCGCCCATCCTTCCACCCCCGCCCTCGCCACGCTCGAAACACCATCCATCTTCCCCGGGACAAAATCGGTGGCTGTCACATATTGGGGATCAGGACCGACGCTCCCACTTACCTGCATGCTTCTACCATTGGCCCCAAATCCGCAAAGCCGCCACCACGGCTGGTGGAGTACCTGGGCCGGCGGGCAGCGGCAGGGGAGCCGTGACCAGGGCTGCACAACTGGTGCCCCTGCACGAAGCAGCCTCCACCCGCTCCCAAACCGACCCCGTACCCACACATCATTTCCTCATCATGGCTATGTTAGTCGCCCAATGGTAGTTGCTGAGGTTCGGCAACCCAGTCCCCCCTCGCTACGGTTCGTTCCGCATCCCCCTCTTACCTGCGGGGACTTCCCCCGCCCAACAAATCCCAGGATGATTTTATTGATTCTTTTAAAGAAGGAATGCCGCGGAATGAAAATAGGGAGGACACTGAAAATAAACAGGAATCTCGGAGGATCGTCATCTTCACCATCTGTGCTCTCCCCGTTAGTGACAGCGGGAGCGCATCCCACCTCCGAAACTCGCTCCTCATTTGCTTCCACCAGCCTAGACAAGTTCAGTTTATGCATCTTGCCCCAGTCACGTGCCACTTGTATCCCTCAAATACCTAAACTTTCCCACAATAGCCTAAATGGTAGCTCCCTCAGCCTATTCTCCTGACCCCCTCGCCTGCACATACAAACATCCTGCATTTTGCCATGTCAACTTGTAGCCCAAAACCCGGCCAAAACTCCCTAGGATTTCCATAATCCCGTCATCCCTGCCACTGGATCCGACACATACAAAAGCAGGTCATCTGCAGTAGAGCGTGACCTTGTGTTCTATCCCCCCCTGACCATTCCCTTCCATCCCCTTGTCGCTCTCAGAGCAATTGCCAGCGGTTCTATGGCCAACGCAAACAGCAGTGGAGAGAGGGTGCATCCCTGTCTTGACCCGCAGTGTAGTCTAAAATACACAGATGTCGTCCTGTTCGTCCTTACACTAGCCTCCGGGGCCTGATTATAGCAGTCTAACCCAGTCCACAAACCTTCTCCAAACCCAAACCGTCCCAGCACCTCCCATAAAATAGTCCCACTCCACCTGGTCAAAAGCCTCTCTGCCTCCGGGGGCATCATAATCACATTGAGTAGCCTTCTTAGATTGGCTACCAGTTGCCTGCCTCAAAATAATTACCTCTTTGTACAATAAAGTAAATTAGCGCAGGCACGAAAAATGTAACGCAGGGTGTGGGCAAACTACGGGCCGCATGCGCCCGCCAAAAGGTTTTTATGCGGCCCACCAAAGATCAAGTCATAAAAAAAAGAAATTAAAAAATTTTTTTTTTTTTTTTAATAAGGTTAATGGGGGGGGGGTGGGGGGGGACTGTTGGGTTACTGGTATAGGGTGGATACGTTGACTTGAGTAGGGTGATCATTGCTCGGCACAACATCGAGGGCCGAAGGGCCTGTTCTGTGCTGTACTGTTCTATGTTCTATATGAGGCCCAGAATCATAACCGGGTGAAGCGCCATTTTTGAAAAGTAGAGAAAAAGAGGGCTAAAGGCAGGATGCCGCCGGGGGAAGCGCTGAGGTATATGCCCGCACGCTAATTGGTTACAACCAGGACTATTAATTAATTACTATGCGGCCCTTTAAAATTGTGAATTTCTGAATGTGGCCCTTGCACAGAGAAAGTTTTGCCCACCCCTGATGTAACGTATATTACAACTGTTATAAATATGAGAAATTTTGAAAAATAATGCCGAGAAGCCTTCGCACGAGATGATGTAGAACTTCGGACATCAAGCCTCCAGTCTAATGAGAAATATCACTGTATTGCAACAACAACAACTTTTCATTTATATAGCACCGTTGACTGCAGGAAAATGTTCAAAGGCTTTCCACTGGAGCCTAACCAAGCAATTTTGATACTGAGTCACAAAAAGAGATACCGGGGCAGATGACGAAAAGCTTTGGTCAAAGAGATAAGTTATTAAGGGACGTCTTAAAGGAGGAGCGAGGGAGATAGAGAGGCGGAAGGGTTAGAAAAGGGGATACCAGAACTGCCGTTTTGGTAGCTGAAGGCACGGCTGCCACTATTGGAGCGATTGAAGTTGAGGATCTGCAGGAGGAATGTAGAGAATCAGACGATTGAAGGGCTGGTGGAGGTTAGAGAGGCTACGTGCATGCAAAGTGCTGCACTGGCAAGACATGAATGGTAGCAATTAACTAGCAGCGACGATGAGCTCTTTCCTGTTGGAGCAGTTCTATTTATGGCATTACTTACAGATAAAGCAACACTGATTCTGGACATCAACATGTTGGACCATTCAACCTAAATTATTTAGAAATATATTTATTTTTAACCAAGAGATTTCTGGGTATGACTACAGAGTTGCGCATGTGCCGTACGATACCAGTTCTAATTGTCACATGTTGGAGTTCTTTGAGGAAGTAACAAGGAAGTTAGACAAAGGAGAACCAGTGGACGTGATTTATTTAGATTTCCAGAAGGTGTTTGACAAGATGCCGCCATAGGAGACTGTTAAGTAAGTTAAAAGCCATGGTGTTCAGGGTAAGATCCTGGCATGGATCCAGTATTGGCCGACTGGCAGAAGGCAGAGTGGGGGGGATAAAGGTGTCTTTTTCAGGATGGCAGCCGGTGACTGGGTGGTGTACCTCGGATGTCGGTGCTGGGACCACAACTTTTCACAATATACATTAATGATCTGGAGGAAGGAACTGAAGGCACGTTTGCTAGGTTTGCAGATGATACAAAGATCTGTAGAGGGGCAGGTAGTATTGAGGAAGCAGGCGGGCTTCAGAAGGACTGGGACAGGCTAGGAGAGTGGGCAAAGAAGTGGCAGATGGAATACAATGTGGAAAAGTGTCAGGTTATGCACTTGGGAAGGAGAAATGGAGGCATAGACTATTTTCTAAATGGGAAGATGCTTAGGAAATCAGAAGCACAAAGGGACTTGGGAGTTCTTGTTCATGATTCTCTTAAGGTTAACGCGCAGGTTCAGTTGGCAGTTAGGAAGGCAAATGCAATGTTAGCATTCATGTCAAGCGGGCTAGAATACAAGACCAGGGAGGTACTTCTGAGGCTATGTAAGGCTCTGGTCAGACCCATTTGGGTATTGTGAGCAGTTTTGGGCCCTGTATCTAAGGAAGGATGTGCTGTCCTTGGAAAGGGTCCAGAGGAGGTTCACAAGAATGATCCCTTGAATGAAGAGGCTTTGTCGTACTGAGGAACGGTTGAGGACTGTGGTTGTGTACTCGTTGGAGTTTGGAAGGATGAGGGGGGATCTTATTGAAACTTAAAGGAATCTGCGAAGCCTGGATAGAGTGGTACGTGGACAGGACGTTTCCACTTGCAGTAGATCATAGATCATAGAATTTACAGTGCAGACGGAGGCCATTCGGCCCATCGAGTCCTGCACCGGCTCCTGGAAAGAGCACCCTACCAAGGTCAACACCTCCACCCAACACTAAAGGCAATTTTTGGACACTAAGGGCAATTTATCATGACCAATCCCACGAACCTGCACATCTTTGGACTGTGGGAGGAAACCGGAGCACCGGAGGCAACCCACGCTCCACAACGGGGAGGATGTGCAGACTCCGCACAGACAGTGACCCAAGCCGGAATCGAACCTGGGACCCTGGAGCTGTGAAGCAACTTGTGGCTATCCACAATGCTACCGTGCTGCCCTTCTAGTAAAAATTAGAACCAGAGGACAGCATCTCAGGACTGAAGGGACAATCCTTTTAAACAGATTTTTTTTTTAAATTTAGAGTACCCAATTATTTTTTTTCCAATTGCAGGGGCAATTTAGCGTGGCCAGCCACCTAACCTGCACATCTTTGGGTTGTGGGGTGAGACCCACGCAAACACAGGGAGAATGTGCAAACTCCACACGGACAGTGACTCGGAGCCGGTGATCGAACCTGGGGCCTCGGTGCCGTGAGGCAGCAGTGCTAAACCCGCTGCGCCACCGTGCTGTCAGCCTTTACAAACAGAGATGAGGAGGAATTTCTTCAGCCAGCGGGTGGTGAATCTGTGGAACTCTTTGCTGCAGGAGGCTGTGGAGGCCAAATCCGTGAGTGTCTTTAAGACAGAGATAGACAGGTTCTTGTTTAATAAGGGGATTAGAGGGTTATGGGGTGAAGGCAGGAGAATGCGGAGCAGACCCGATGTGCCGAGTGGCCTAATTCTGCTCCTATGTCGTATGGTTTTATGTGAGGTTATGGCTACCAGATTCAATTTGAGGCTGTCAAGATAATATGGAGGTCTTGTGGCATGCTGGGTAACGTCCCTACCTCTGGGCCAGAACCTCCATGGTTCAGTCCCACTTCAGGACCTATGGCCATGGAAGGTGCGTCACAACAAGGCCAAATTCTCAAACTGTAATCCTTTTGATATACCTGATGACCGCGGGGTAAGAGCAGGAGTGTTTCCTGGGCAGCCGTACTGCAGAAGGCAGCAACAAGCTAATGCAGTACCTTGCCAGCTTAACCATGGTTCAATCACAAAGGTCCATGGTTACGAAGGGCCTTTCAGGGCCCTGGAGAGAGAGGAAGACAGTGAATGCTCCCAGTTACCTGTTGGATCGCTATCCTGTAAGTGTAAATGTAAAATGATATGGAGATGCCGGCATGGACTTGGTGTTGTAACACTTCGTAAATGTAAATGACACCACAGTCCCGATGACCATAGGCTCCACTCCTTTGAGAGCTGACTGGTGGTGATTTAACCTGAGGCTCAGCCAGACTTCAGACGAGGGTGGAGAAGCCGGGGCATTCATGAATAGCCTCAGCCGGTACGGGAATTGGAAACCTACGCTGTTGGCGTCGCTGTGCATCACAAACAGCTGTCCAGCCACTGAGCTGCCGACGCCCCAAATGTGTACATAGCATAGACCATCACAGCTCCTATAGTTCAGAAGAGTCCATGGAGTTTGCACCGATCCCATCTGAAAGAACACCTTACTAGGCCCACTCCCCCACCCTATCCCCTAATTTACACATCTTTGGACACTAAGGGGCAATTTAGCATGGCCATCACCTAACCACATCTTTGGATGTGGGAGGAAACCGGAGCACCCAGAGGAAAACCACGCAGACCCGGTAAGAAAATACAAACTCCAACACAGTCGCACCAGGCCAGAATTGAACCCGGAGCCCCTAACGCTGTGTGATGAACGGTATTTACTTTAGTACCTTGCCCCTTTAAGAGGCTCTTGGAACCCCTGGGGGACTCCGCCTCTGGCTACGCCCCAGAGAACAGTATATAGGATAAGGCTCCATGTGTGGCGAGCACACTTCTCTCGAATGCTGTCCTGTTCTCTGTATATTAAAATATGAGGCACTCTCATTACGGACGCAAGAGTGAGGTCGGGTAATCAAAGGCTGTTAATATACAGTAACAGGACAGCATTGAGAGAAGTGTGGCCCGCGCCCAATATTTTTTTACCCCGCCATTAAGGGGCAATTTAGCTGGGCCAGGGTCCACCTAGCTGGCACATCTTAGGGTTGTGGGGGCTGAAACCCTGTAACCACGGGGAGAATGTGCAAACTCTCCACCACGGACAATCTGCACGTTTCCTGGCCATAAAATTAATTGTGCATCAGGAAGTGTTACAAGTGGCTGTGACGCACTCTGGGATGTCCTGAGGCTGTGAAAGGTGCTATGTAAATGTAGCTTCTGTTTTTAGCCCTTCAGATCAGCCACGTACCTTTGTCGGCCAATCGCCAGTGCAAACAGGTCTTGATCTGGACTAGAGTAAAGGATCAGTGTGTCTTTGAACTCTGCATTTTGCCATAATCCATTGTAGCGAGTTTTAAAAAATGGCGCAGATTTTATCCTCGCGGATTTTATTATTTCAATGTCCCTCCTGTCATTCCCTCATCCAGCATTGCGCTGACAGGTTCCCAGGCAGTAGTGATGTTGGATCCCAACTTTGGTGGCAGATACAGTTCTGGTGTATAACGAGCCAAACTCGCAGACACATTAAGTCATAAACCTATAATCAGTTTGCTTTGCAGTTTGTAACGTGAGCAGAGATTTTAATTTGCAGTTACATCCTGCTGTAATGTTGGGCCAGATAGAACAGCTGCCAAAATGAGGTTGAGTTGTGAAGTTTCTGTGGCAGCGTTTGTGACGCCCTTAATTTTGGGCTGGTTGTGGATCTGTAGTGGAATCGGTAGCTGTGTAAAAAAAAAAAAGCTTGACCTTCGACTGCCTAGAGCTAGAGAAGCTGAAGTCATGCTGCTTACGTTTACATTGCCCGACCTGGCCAGCCGGTTTACTAACTAATCCCAAACCAGTGGAGCAAAAAACCTTCAGACATCATTAGCTTGTTAAACATAATAACTCTTCCCCAGGACAGTGCATCAGTTCTAACTCTTTCCTTACTGTGGGTTACAACCTTCACAGAGAAGTGCAGAGAGGGCACAGTCTGGTGGGCTACTGTTTAACCCATTCTTTACTACACCCGAACCGATTTAAAACGCGAAGCTGACCTCCGATGATTTTTAAAAGCTCCCTCCTGCGTGATGAGGATTTCATCTTGGACGCTGTCTTGGGCTCCTGCACAGCATGAGCACTATATCGCAATCTTACACTGGTATGTCGTGGCGTCGTATTTAATATTGCCCTCTTTCTATTTGAAGTGTATTTTCTTTCTCTTCGATTTCAATCTAATTGCTATTTCTGATTCTTGTTCATGGTTTGGGTCCTAATCTGTCCGCAGAGTTTTTTAAACAATCCCTTGTCATGTATTCATAGAACATAGAACAGTACAGCACAGAACAGGCCCTTCGGCCCTCGATGTTGTGCCGAGCCATGATCACCCTACTCAAACCCACGTATCCACCCTATACCCGTAACCCAACAACCCCCCCCCAACCTCTTAACCTTACTTTTTAAGGACACTACGGGCAATTTAGCACGGCCAATCCACCTAACCCGCACATCTTTGGACTGTGGAAGGAAACCGGAGCACCCGAGGAAACCCACGCACACACTATTCGATACACTTTTTACCCCATTGGTTTATAACCCTTTGACTGATCAATCCTTCCCTTGGATTGGAGATGAAAATGTCTGTGTTATCAAACTGCTGGGTTTGGCTCTCAAACTTTTCAAGATGCTCTACATCTACAATATGTGGAGATAGGTAGACATATATTCAGTGAGCATGTCCGTTACGTGCATAGCAAGCTGCCACGAACAGCAGTCAGATAACGGACCAGATAGTGGTGTTCGTGGAAGATATGTACTGACCAAGACACCAGGACGAATTCTTCTTGCACTTCCTCAAGTCGTGCCACCGGTTCGAACGCCTCATCTGAGGGCGACACCTCTGACAGTGCAGCACTCCCTCAGGTCTTCATTAGGAATGCACGCCTCTGCTTTCTAAAGAACTGGAGTGGAACCTCACAAAATTTGGACTCCGAGACAATGCTACAATGAGCAGCATAGACAGCCACGTTGGCCCACCTGATTCTAATGTCATACTATCCCTTGGCTGATATGAAAGCAAAACTTTTTTTTTAAACATGATCTGGCGACCATTCCTATATTTTAGTTTGACATTATTGTGGAGAAATAGCCAATATTACGCTATCTCCACCCGAACCTACCCACCAGGACCACCAATGTGTTTGTTCTGTTTTAAATATTTCCATTGAATGTAGGCTGTTTAAGAGGATTTAAATTATTGAGGTTGAAGTTCTATTTATTGATTATTTATCAGTGCAAATGCTGCCTATTAGATATTCTCTGTACGAGGGCGATACGGTGGCGCAGTGGTTAGCACTGCTGCCTACGTCGCTGAGGACCTGGGTTGGATCCCGGCCCCGGGTCACTGTCCTGTGTGAGTTTGCACATTTTCCCCGTATCGCATGGGTCTCGCCCCAACAACCCAAAGATGTGCAGGGTAGGTGGATTGGCCATGCTAATATGCCAGTTAAGGCAATTAATTGGGAAAAAAACTATTGGGTACTCTAAATTTTAAAAACAGACAACTACCTTTGCAAATGTCAGAGACATCCTTTTTTTAAAAATAAATTTAGAGTACCCAATTCATTTTTTCCTATTAAGGGGCATTTAGCGTGGCCAATTCACCTAGTTTGCAACATTTTGGGGTGTGTGGGGGTGAAACCCACGCAAACACGTGGCGAATGTGCAAACTCCACACGGACAGTGACCAGATGCCGGGATCGAACCTGGGACCTCGACGCTGTGAGGCCACAGGCTAACGAAACTGCGCCACCGTGCTGACCCGTGAGAGCCATCCTTCAGAAAGAGAGAGAGAGAGAATGTAACCAGCAGACCATTTCTTAAACCCACTTCAAAATTCTCATCTCCATACTTCGATGTCTCCAAGGCCTTGCCCATCTTTACTCTAAAATGTCCAACACCCTGCTCAGATCTGCAAACCTCCAATCTGGCTGTCTTGCACCTCTCTGATTTACGTCACTGCCGCCTTCAGCTGTCAAGGCCAAAGTTCTGGCATCCCTCCCTAAACATGTCCGCCTCCACCGGCTTCCCAATCCAAGCTTCTAAACCCTCCTTAAATCCTCCCTCATCCGCCGAGTTTATGTGACTCAAGTTAAATTCTGCCTGGTCACGTTCTTGTGAAGCACTTCGGGATTGTTTTTATTGATCTAACAGCATGTGAGCACGCTTGGCTTGGCCACAATCACTGCCCATTCCCTAACTGCCCTCCATTATCGAGGCATTTGAGAGTCAACCACTTGCTGTGGATCTGGAGTCAAAAGACATCACGTCCCTCAAAAGACATCACTGAGTCAGATGGTCTTTTACGACAATCCACAATGGTTTCGGGATTGTCATTAGACTTGTCAATCCAGATTTTCTTATTGAATTCCATTTCACCATCTGCCGTGGTGGGATTTGAAGCCAGGTCTCTAGGCCTTACCCTGAATCTCTTGGATTGCTCTCCCAGTGACAATATTTAGCTTCAAGGCACTGAATAAATGCAAATTGTGAAAATGTACGTCATAAATGGAAACAGTTAATTTTGTTCACTGAAATATGAAGAAAAAGAGAGAAAGTAAGATGTTTTGCGGCCACACAAATATAATTCCTCAGTCGCCTTGGAAGAGAATTCAATCCCTTTTGGAGTCTGTTTGCGTAAAGCAGTCTTTGCAATCGACTCAATCCTGCAATATAATTGAAAGATGTGTCTTTTGAGGCATTCGTGTTATCTTTTGAAGAAGGTTACACCCCCCCCCCCCCCCAAATCCCCTTTGTTTTAGAGGCTTAAAATGTTCAAGTTCTGGCGCACCTGTGCCCTTTATCAAGCTGCTGGAGCGTGAACTCCCAACTCCTTGTTAATGTATTGCCATTGAAACAGTTTGGAAATGTAGGAATAGAGCTTTTTGTTCTCTGCATCTGGAAAGCACAAGTGCCAACTTCTGTGAATGCCACCGAGAGATACGACCAGCTGCATCCACAGAATGTACAAGAATGTAATTGTTTGCAGAGTGGGAGGCCCAGCTTGTAATTTGTTCTCAGTTCATCTCGTTCCTTCAATTCCGAATTTAAAAAATCCATCCAGTCTGAAGAGATTGAAGAATGGAGAGGTAATGCTCTCTGCTTATGGAGGACGGCCAGCAGGGAAACTATAGTGCCTCAGAAAATGCGTGTTGCTGTGCCTGATGGGTCTAACATCGCCACCGTGATAGCATTGGATGCCGAGGAAATAGAGAGCAACAGAGCAATTTGTAACAACTTTTGAGAAACATGGGCATTAGGCGGGAAAGGCTCTTCGATGTAGGTAGATCGTTTGGTGCTGTCCCAGCAAACCTAGTGTTAGGTAAACGCACACAGTGGATCTTTCATGTTAACAGGGTCCAAGCCACTTGTTCAAGCAGAAACCAAGAGCTTTTCTTTATTGAGAGAGTTTATTGGCAGCTCTCCCTCCACACCAGTGTCCCAGTTGGGCGGCACAGTGGTTAGCACAGTTGCTTCACAGCTCCAGGGTCCCAGGTTCGATTCCGGCTTGGTTCACTGTCTGTGCGGAGTCTGCGCATCCTCCCCGTGTGTGCGTGGGTTTCCTCCGGGTGCTCCGGTTTCCTCCCACAGTCCAAAGATGTGCAGAGGTTAGGGTGGAATGGCCTGCTAAGTTCCCTTTGTGTGCAAAAAAAGGTTAGTGGGGTTACGGGCACAGGGTGGAGGTGTGAGGATAGGGTGGAGGTATGGGCTTAGGTAGGGTGCTCTTTCCAAGGGCTGGTGCAGACTTGATGGGCTGAATGGCCTCCTTCTGCACTGTAAATTCTATGGTTCTATCCCCTATTTATGCATACTCAAAGACATTCACTAACCATCGCTTGTCTCGCTGAACCTCAACCAAGTTGATTGACATTAACAAAGCAGAGCAAGGTAGTTGATAGAACAGTGACATCCCACTCATCTGTTAAACAGCAGTGGACGAGCGACTGAAACTTGGGTCAGCCCCGCTTACGACAAACATCTGGCAGACAGTCAGAAGAATTCCGTGGCTACCCATCTGTGTGTTGGCAGTGGTAACCTTGTGGTGATCTGAGAGCTGACTGACCCACTCCGTGTTCACTGCCCCTCTCTGACAGCAAAGGGGACACTTCGATGTATCAAAAACCGGCCTGCTTGATCTACCCAATGCATTTGAAATTTTAAAGAGCTGTTTAAAAACTCTGCTGTTATGTGGGCACTTAGAGGATCAATTTTCAACGTTGTGCTCTCGCCTCTGGACACTGGACTTAGTGTGGCCCAGAATTAGAACATAGAACATAGAACAGTACAGCACAGAACAGGCCCTTCGGCCCTCAATGTTGTGCCGAGCCATGATCACCCTACTCAAACCCCCGTATCCACCCTATACCCGTAACCCAACAACCCCCCCCCCAACCCCAACCTTACTTTTATTAGGACACTACGGGCAATTTAGCATGGCCAATCCACCTAACCCGCACATCTTTGGACTGTGGGAGGAAACCGGAGCACCCGGAGGAAACCCACGCACACAGGGGGAGGACGTGCAGACTCCACACAGACAGTGACCCAGCCGGGAACGCACCTGGGACCCTGGAGCTGTGAAGCATTTATGCTAACCACCATGCTACCCTGCTGCCCCCATTCTGGGATGAAAGTGCATTTAAGGTGAAGCGAGCTGAATACTTGAGGAAGAATAGGTCATGCTGACAGGATCAGCTGAGGATGGAAGGGAGGAGGCTCCTGTGGTGCATAAAACACCAGCACGACCACGGGCCGAATGGCCTCTTCCTGTGCTGTAAGTTCTGTGTCATCTTTTGGCAAATGCATAGTTCAAAAAGCAAGTAAATGTAACCATGGGAGTAACTTGGAATTCAGACAGAACAACTTCATAGCAAAGGATGGTAGATACAAAATAACACACACACACACAAGATAATTGAAGAAAATGACCTTGATAGGTTCATAGGAACATTGGACCTGGGAGCACGAGGAGGCCATTGAGCCCTTTGAGCCTCTCCGCCATTCAATAAAACTATCACTGATCTAGTCATGGTCTCAACTCCACTTTGCCATCGGCCCACCATAATCCTCCACTCCCTTGTCTATCAACGATTTGTCGAACTTGGCCTTGAATAAATACCGAGCTCCAGACTATGCTGCTCTCTGGGGGAGGGAAATCCACGGACTAACCCTGAGAGAAAAAAAAAAATCCTCGTCTCCATCTTAAAAGGGAGACCTCTTATTCTTAATCTGTGTTTACTGATTCTAGTCCCCCCCCCCCCCCCCCCCCCCCCCCGCCTCCCCCCCACACACACACACACACAATTGGAAACATCATTCTGGTACCCATCCTATCAAATCCCCTCAAGATTTTATATGTTTCCTGGGTGGCACAGTGGTTAGCACTGCTGCATCACGTCGCTGAGGACCCGGGTTCGATCTCGGTCCCGGGTCACTGTCCGTGTGGAGTTTGCACATTCTCCCCGTGTCTGCGTGGGTCTCGCCCCCACAACCCAAAGATGTGCAGGCTAGGTGGATTGGCCATGCTAAATAGCCCCTTAATTGGAAGCAAATTGGATACTCTAAATTAAAAAAAAAGATTTTATATGTTTCAATAAAATCACCCCTCAATCTGATAAACTCCAGTCTGCATCGACCCAAACGGTCCTCTTTTTAGAGATACGCCTCATCCAAGGAACGAGTCATGTGAACCTTCTCTGAACCACTAACTCAGTTATATATTTTTCCAAATAAGGAGACCAACTTCAGTTGTGGTCTTGCCAAGGCCCTGTGCAGCTGTAGCAAAATCTTCCCTTGCAATAAAGGCCAACATTCCATTCGCCTTCCTAATCACTTGCTGTGCCTGCTTACAAACATTTTTAAAAATTCATGTACCAGGACACCCGGATCCCTCTGTACTACCGAGTTCTGCAATCCCTCCCCATTTAAATAGTATACTGCTCTTCTATTATTATTACAGGTTTTAATGTGTTTCTAATGTGGGCAGAGGAGGTGGTCTTGAGATGGACTTATCTTCACAAGCTGCCTGCGTTCCCAGGTTCCATTCTGAGGCTGGCCCTGGTGACCAGATCTCAGCTGCACTGGCGATCGTGGGACATAATTGCCCTTGTCGCTCCCATGGCTTGTGTCTGCAAGGTGGACAGTTGGGGTGGGGAGGGCGGTACAGTAGCACAGTGGTTAGCACAGTTTCACTTCGGCAGGGTCCCAGGGTTTCGATTCCCGGCTTGGGTCACTGTCCTGTGTGGAGAATGCACGTTCTCCCCGTGTCTGCGTGGGTTTCCTTCCGGGTGCTCCGGTTTCCTCCCCACAAGCCCGAAGACGTGCTTGTTAGGTGAATTGGACATTCTGAATTCTCCCTCCCTGAACTCGAATGGGTGCTGGAGTGTGGCGACTAGGGGCTTTTCACAGTAACTTCATTGCAGTGTTAATGTAATCCTATTGAAGATTATTATTATTAATTATAATTGTAAATGGTGCGCTGTTCCCATCAAACTTTGCTGAAACAAAAAGAGGTGTATTATCAAATAAAGAGTGAAATGTCTTTTGTTTAGTTTCAAGACCTCCACAAAAGTTCTAATAAATTTCTCCTCCCCTATCCCATTTCAGGAAACTAGCAGGGCGTACCCTCTTTATCACAGGTGCCAGTCGTGGCATTGGCAAAGCGATCGCCTTGAAGGGCAGCCAAAGATGGTGCTAACGTTGTGATTGCCGCAAAAAACCGCACAAGCACACCCCCAAGTTACCAGGCACGATATACACCGCGGCAGAGGAGAGTAAGTATTTTGGTTACTTTGGGTTTCATCATGGGGAATAGGATGCAGAAGCAAGGAGATCGTTCTGGAACTGCATAAAGTGTGTCAAGCTTTCCATGAATGAGGGCGGCACGGTGGCACAGTGGTGAGCGCTGGGACTGCGGGGCTGAGGACCCGGGTTCGAATCCCGGCCCTGGGTCACTGTCCGTGTGGAGTTTGCACATTCTCCCCGTGTCTGCTTGGGTTTCGCCCCCACAACCCAAAGATGGGCAGGGTAGGTGGATTGGCCATGCTAAATTGCCCCTTAATTGGGGAAAAAAAAAAATTGGCTACTCTAAATTTATATTTAAAAAAGCTTTCCATGAACACTGGGCACCTCAAAGCTCTTTGCAGCCAACGAACGACTTCATGATGTGTGGTCACTGTTGTAAGTTTGACAATGCGGCAGCTAAGTTGTGCGCACTAAGCTTCCACAAACCACAATATGATCACGATCAGCTTATCGGTATTTGCGATGTTGTTTGAGGGATGACTATTGGCCAGGACACCAGGAATAATTCCCCAGCTCTCCTATGAAATAACGCCACGGGATCTTTTATGGAGAGGACGGCAGGAGCCTCGGTTTAACATTTCTCCCGAATTGTGCGACCTCTGACAGTGCAGCGTTCTGTCAGCACTGCGCTGGAATGTGAGCTCGTACTCCAGCCTTGGAATGGTGGAATGGGACTTGAACCCGGAACCTTCTGACTCAGGACAAGGTGCTACGTCTTTAGCTGGAGTGCTGTAGACCATTCTGGGCATCACACTTCAGGAATGCTTATCAAGGTCTTTGAAAAGGTTCAGAGGAGGTTTACCAGATTGTTACTGGGGACGAGGGACTTCACTTTTGAGGAGAATTATTTTTGCAAAGGATCTGTTAATTCTGATTGAAAACACTGCGGCAAACAAAATAGCTGGACGGACACCTTAAGAACCTTAAATGGTTGCCTGCTTCAGTGATGATGTAGTTTTTTAAAAAATTTATTTTTTAAGTATAAATTTAGAGTACCCAATTCATTTTTTCCAATTAAGGGGCAATTTAGCGTGGCCAATCCACCTAGATTGCACATCTTTGGGTTGTGGGGGTGAGGATATGAAAACTCCATATGGACAGTGACCCAAGGCCGGGATAGAACCTGGGACTTCGGCGCCGTGAGGCAGCAGTGCTAACCACTGCGCCACCCTGCCGCCTCCACTGATGATGTATTTTTACAGCTCTGCACTTTAGAGAAGACGGTGGTAATGTTACTGGACTAGTAATCCAGAGGCCCAGGCTAGCGCTCTGGTGAGTTCAAATCCCATCATGGCACCTGGTGGAATTTAAAATCAATTAATCAATCTCTTTTTTTTCTTTTTTTTAATATAATTTAGAGTACCCAATTATTTTTTCCAATTAAGGGGCAATTTAGCGTGGCCAATCCACCTATCCTGCAAATCTTTTTGGGTTGTGGGGGCGAAACCCACCGCAGACACAGGGGGAATGTGCAAACTCCACATGGACAGTGACCCAGAGGCCGGGATCGAACCTGGGACCGCTCGGCGCTGTAGGCAACCATGCTACCACTGTGCCACCGTGCTGCCCAATTAATTAATCTCGAATGTAAAGTGAGTCTCCGTAATGGCGAGTGTGGTTCTGTCATGGTCCATTAACTCAATGATGCATAAGGGACTTTTAAAAAGAGGAGATTTATTAACTAAACATCAAACTCTTGTTAACACAGCCTCTGTCCCTAGGTCACCAGTGAATGCGCCAAGCTCCACCCCTGTGACAGCCCACGTAACCACGTCATCACTAGTAGACCCATTCTACATCCCATTTAGTTTGGGCCCCTGGCGGTGTGAGATGCAACAGTGTACGTGTATACTATGGTAAACGAAGTAGTTGCAACAGAAACAGTGAATGTACAGAAGCTTTCCACAGTCTGTGCAAACAGTGATAAACCAGTTTGGCTCTTGCAGTTGGTGCACAGCCTGTTGTGTGACCATTGTGTGAACTCCTCCCCCTTCTTTCAGGTACAGACTTGATGGGCCGAATGGCCTCCTTCTGTGCTGTAAATTCTATGATTCTATGAAACTGCAAAAGTAAAACAGACAAAGGGCAGCACGGTGGCCTAGTGGTTAGCACAACCGCCTCACGGCGCTGAGGTCCCAGGTTCGATCCCGGCTCTGGGTCACTGTCCGTGTGGAGTTTGCACGTTCTCCCCGTGTCTGCGTGGGTTTCGCCCCCACAACCCCAAAATGTGCAGAGTAGGTGGATTGGCCACGCTAAATTGCCCCTTAATTCGGAAAAAATAATTGGCTAATCTAAATTTATAAAAAAAAGTACAACAGACACAATGACTTTGCTCAGTCTAGACAGTTTGAGACTGACAAAGTCCCCGATACTGCGTGTTGAGCCTGCTCAGAGCGGCTGAAACGTGTGTTGACACCAGGTGCAGGTGGGACTGACCTATCGGCATTATGCATTGTGTTGGGCATGCAAGCACATCGTTCGTGCAGTGTGAAGGTCTTTGGACCTTGCTACGCAGTATCCCAACTGTGTTGGGGTTGAGGGAGGGCGCGTGGGGCCTGAGGTCCCTGGAAAAGTGGTTGAACTGAGTAATCAGCTGGTTGATGGTTGGCTTCGGCTATTGACAACAGGTGACTGTGATTGCATATACACTGCCTCCATTGGAGGCTGAAGGGCCCTGTCCATTGACCACTGCTAACTGGTCGTAGCCTTGTGCAGTCTGCATATGGACCCTTGGGCCCCGTGCTAGAGGACATTCGAGAGTGGGCATGTTTGTCAAGTGCGCATTGGGTATAAGTTCTGGTTACAATATGGTTTAAAAAAAAAAAAAATTTAGAGTACCCAATTATTTTTTCCAATTTTTAGGGGCAATTTAACGTGGCCAATCCACCTAACCTGCACATCCTTTGGGTTGTGGGGGCGAAACCCACGCAGACATGGGGGAGAATGTGCAAACTCCTCACAGACAGTGACCCAGGGCCGGGATTCGAACCCAGGTCCTCAGCGCCGTAGGCAGCAATGCTAACCACTGTGCCACCGTGCTGCCCCAACAACATGGCCTTGATGGTCGGGATATGTCCTGGTGCGTCATAAGAAGAGCCGTTGAGCTGACAAGGACAGATTACGCAGGCTTTGAAGTGCGACATAGGAATCAGTTTTCTCCCGCTAACACTTTTCCAGAAGATGCTTGGCAGAACGTACAGCTCTCTGCGAGCCCATTAGAGTGCGCATATAAAGGGCTGCTTAGGGGCATCATGTGGCGCAGTGGTTTGCACTGGGACTGGACGGCGCTGAGGACCTGGGTTCAAATCCCGGCCCTGGGTCACTGTCCGTGTGGAGTTTGCACATTCTCCCCATGTCTGTGTGGGTTTCACCCCACAACCCAAAGATGTGCAGGGTAGGTGGGCTGGCCATAGCTAAATTGCCCCTTAATTGGGAAAAAAAATAATTGTACCTCGGATAGCACTACATCCCTTGAATCTGTCCCAAATTCCACCCTGGTATCTCACGAAGACAAGTGGGTCAATGTTGCAAAGTCCCTGTGCCACACTGTCAACCCTCACACCATCTAGTTCTGCGAGGTCCGTTAAATCAACAACTTGCACAAGAGACTTTCAACAAACGTGAGATCTGTTAACATGTAAACTCTCATTAACACTCTGCCTGAGGTCCTGGGCATTCCTGCCATGCTCCTCCTCCGTGATGCCCCATGTGACCATATCATCACTTAGTCATGTGATGTCCCGGTGTACAGTGACCATGAAAACTCCCATTGATGGGGCACCGTGGAGTACCGTGGGGCAGCACGGTAGCATGGTGGTTAGCATAAATGCTTCACAGCTCCAGGGTCCCAGGTTCGATTCCCGGCTGGGTCACTGTCTGTGTGGAGTCTGCACGTCCTCCCCGTGTGTGCGTGGGTTTCCTCTGGTGCTCCGGTTTCCTCCCACAGTCCAAAGATGTGCGGGTTAGGTGGATTGGCCATGCTAAATTGCCCGTAGTGTCCTAAAAAGTAAGGTTGGGGGGGGGGTTTGTTGGGTTACGGAGTAGGGTGGATACGTGGGTTTGAGTAGGGTGATCATGGCTCGGCACAACATCGAGGGCCGAAGGGCCTGTTCTGTGCTGTACTGTTGTATGTCTATGTTCTATGGTTGTAAAAAAACCATCTGGTTCACTGATGCCCTGTGGGGAAGGAAATCTGCCGTCCTTACCTGGTCTGGCCTACATGTCATCCCAGACACCACAGCAATAAATTTAGAGTACCCAATTATTATTTTTCCAATTGAAGGGTAATTTAGCGTGGCCAATCCACCTACTCTGCGCATCTTTGGGTTGTGGGGGTGAAGCCCACGCAGACACTGGGAGAATGTGCAAACTCCACATGAACAGTGACGTAGGGCTGGGATTCGAACCTGGGGTCCTCAGCGCTGTAGTCTCAGTGCTAACCACTGCGCCACGTGCCGCCGCAATGTGGTTGACATATAACTGCCCCTGAAATGGCCTCGCATGTCACTCAGTTTCAATGTATTTTTAAATTTAAAGTGCCCATTTCCTCTTTTCCAATTAAGGGGCAATTTAGGCCCTTCCCCGAGCACGTACCCTGCCAGCTGCCCACGATCCCTGGGGCTGAATTAGGGTCAGCACGGTAAAGCATTGTGGATAGCACATCGCTTCACAGCTCCAGGGTCCCAGGTTCGATTCCGGCTTGGGTCACTGTCTGTGCGGAGTCTGCACATCCTCCCCGTGTGTGCGTGGGTTTCCTCCGGTGCTCCGGTTTCCTCCCACAGTCCAAAGATGTGCAGGGTTAGGTGATTGGCCATGCTAAATTGCCTTTAGTGTCCAAAATTGCCCTTAGTGTTGTGTGGGGTTACTGGGTAATGGGGATAGGGTGGAGGTGTTAACCTTGGGTAGGGTGCTCTTTCCAGGAGCCGGTGCAGACTCGATGAGCCGAATGGCCTCCTTCTGTACTGTAAATTCTATGAAATTTCTATGAATTACTCCACGAGCGAGACGAAACCTTGAACGAAAAGATGTTTGCATGTGCAGCCAGTTACTGAGAATGGTGTATCATCGGTGATACCGACAGAGCGCACCCCCCCCCCCCCCCCCCCCCCCCAAGTCACACAGTGATATAAAACACACACATTCACGTGCCTGAATGAATTGATAACTAAACTCAACTGTTGCAGGCATAATTACACCTCCAGAACATGGCATAGGAACAAAATGTGCCTACGTCTGATAAGAGTCCAAGGTCTTCATGTCTTGTGGGCCTCTTGGGCACATTCCATGAAACAAGAAAGTGAGTTGAATTGAATGTTACCCATCACCGTGCATTTATCTCAATAACACAGCCTCACTGCCCGCACTCACTGCATGACCCATTTGACGTTCCCAGCATTTTTCGCTGTCTGTGTTGATGCTTCAAAAGACAGTCAGGAGGTTCAAACGCAGATTTTGTTTCTCCATTCCGTACACACATTTAGGGGGAAGCTAGATTTTGTGTGAGAGCGAAAGGAATGGAAGAATGTGATCGCAGGGTGAATTAAAGTAAGGTGGGGGGAGCTTGTATAGAGTACAAACATCAACATGGACCATTTCAGCCCAACACCAATTTCTTTACTGTTCTACATAATGGGGGGTTTTTTTTTTCACATTTTGCAAATTTTCCCAGGATGTGGGTGTCGCTTGCAACAGGAGCATTTATTATCCATTCCTCATCATCCTGGAGGAGGTGATGCCTTGAACCACTGCAGGCCATGTGGTAAAGGTTCCCTCGCAGAGCTGTAGGTAGGAGCGTTGCAGAATTCTAGAGCCAGCAACGGAAATCATAGAAATGTAGAAACAAATAGGAGCAGGAGGAGGCCATTCGGCCCTTCCAAGCCCACTCCGCCATTCATTATGATCATGGCTGATCATCCAGCTCAGTAGCCTAATCCCGCTTTCCCCCCATATCTGAAACCATATAATGTTTTGGACTCAACTATTTTCTGTGGTAATGAATTCCACAGGCCGAACACTCTCTGGATGAAGAATTTTCTCCTCCTCTTTGTCCTAAATGGTCTACCCCTTATCCTCAGACTGTGAACCCTGGTTCTGGGCGCACCCACCACCGGGAACAAAAGGAATGGCAAAGTCAAGATCTGTGAGAGTTTTAAAAAAAAATTTAGAGTACCCAATTAATTTTTTCCAATTAAGGGGCAATTTAGCGTGGCCAATCCACCTGACCTGCACATCTTTGGGTTGTGGGGGTGAAACCCACGCAGACACGGGAGAATGTGCAAACTCCACACGGACAGTGACCCAGGGCCGGGATTCGAACCTGGGACCTCAGCACCGTGAGGCAGCAGGGCTAACCCACTGCGCCACCGTGCTGCCCCTTTGAGAGATTTTGAGGGAAACTTGGAGTTGTTGGTGTCCCAGACCCATGCTGTTTTTGTCGTTCTAGGCCATAGATGCCAAAGCCATATGGGGTGCAGTACGCGACACCTCAGCGTCTGCACCAACTTCATTTCTTTCACTGCCATAGCAAACCATGCACTCTTCCACCAGCAGCATTTTTCTGATGGTTATTTGCTTTAGAGTTGTCACTTGGTCTTCCAGCTGAAGCAGCTGCGTTAAAAAAGAATTGCAGAATCTTGGTTTAGCATTGACATGCCTCCCATGATGCTTGTGTGCTGTAGCTTTTGTGCTGATTATGGAAGTGTTGCGCTAACGATTGCACACACAAACACGAAACGGTACAAAGAGGCTTTATTACCGTGAGATGTTATTCCTCAACTGCAGCGGTAAAATGGTCGCTCAGGAGATCTCATGGATATTATACTGCTCCCTGTGGGCGGAGCTAGCCGGCAGGGGTTTACCGACAAACCTGTAATAGCAGGTACTATTGTACATCCCCTAATAGAGGGACACACGTATATACAATGGTGGATTACCACAGCAAGTTTTCTTCACACAAAGTGCACAAGGCTGCTGCATCGATGGATAGTATATGTGTGGCTTCTACATCTCCTATTTGTTACTGACAAATGATCTACCAGTTCCAGGTATGATTGGTGAACGTAATCTGTCCCTTGGACACCTGGTTGTAACCATTACAAGAAGCCTGGGTGCAGGCTCCTTCTCTTGTGGTTTGAGGGGGGCAGTGATTTGGAATGGGCAGATTTGACTTGACATGTTTTGGGTTTCACCAGCGGCGGAGCGGGTGATTGCACATCGGGATGTGTACGTAGCCGTACACGTGGGGAAAATGTAACCTCTGGTTTGCCCTGTGATTTCTAATCCTGGCCAATGAGGTGGCGTCGCCGGTAGAATTAACCTCGATCCTCCACTGAAGAAGGGAAAAATTGCTAAGGACTCTTCACTCCTCATCGCCATCGAGGTGGTTCCTTTTTTGGAAGGGTGGAAGCTGTGGGCAAGGATGGATAGTGGCTGCCCTCTACCCTTCAATCCTGCCACCCTTCACCCCCCCCTCCCCCCCCCCCCCCCACCACAACCCCTCCGTCGAATAACATCAGCATTCACTGTGTGGGGTTGCAAAATCGAGGACCTACAGGCACTGGAGTGAGGAACGGGAGGAGTGACAGTGAAATAATCGTTAGCCCATGATGAATGACTGGCCCCTCAGGAGAGAAAGTGGTATGTTGCAGAAACGGCGGAGGCTTGAGAGGAGAGAGTTTGGAGTGCAGAGTTACAGTTGCGTGGGTGTCTTTTTGAAGAGGATTGGGGTAAACAATGTTGCTGCTATCAGCTGGTTTGCAACAAAACAAAAATGTGGGTGAAAGGTTTGCCAATTTTGGTCTGGACTCGAGGATAACTTTATTGCAATGTTTCACATACGATTGCAAATTCCTCTCAAAGTGGTTCTGCTAAACTGGTTCACCCGGTCGACCTTGGCATTCTGATCCTGCTCGTGTTGACTACATTGTGTGAAGGAGGCTAGTCAGCAGCTGTATGATCACCGAGGGAAGGACTTTTTTTAAATATTTGCTTGAAGACTGATGTGCATTCCGTTCATTTTCCTGCAGATTTGTAATGGTGGAGGCTTTGGGGGGGGAGGACCTTGGTAAGAAGTTAAAGTTGCAAAGAATGTTTCACTCGATCCAATTGAGACATTTATTACCACACTCGTTTGTGAGGAATTTGGTCTGAATCTCAACAAAAGCACCATCAAAATAAGTACGAATTCGGCACACCGCCAATGGTAGTCAGGATATGTGTAATCTCATTCGTTGCAATTGGAATTTTAGAATCTTAAAAGTACGATGATGTGTAGCAAAAGTTTATTTTTGCCAAATTTCTTTTTGTTTTCCTCCCTCACCCCCTTCTTTATTATAATAATAATCTTTATTGTCACAAGTAGACTTACTTTAACACTGCAATGAAGTTACCGTGGAAACCCCATAGCGCTACACCTCCGGCGCCTGTTCGGGTACACGGAGGGAGAATTCAGAATGCCCAAGCCACCGAACAGCACGTCTTTCGGGACTTGTGGGAGGAAACCGGAGCGCCCGGAGGAAAACCCACGCAGACACAGGGAAGTTGTCAGTTCTGCGGGGATGTGACCACCGTGGCTAGTGAAGTGTAAAGATCGGATATTGAATCTTTGACTGGCTGTTTAATTGTGAGGTGTGGGTTCAACTGCCCCTTCAAGCGCATTCAGTCCTGTGGCAAGGTCGGCAAACTACTCGAAATGAGAGAGCCCTGACCACTGCGCTGACCAAGACAGATCCAGGAAAAAAATGGGAAGGCCCAAATTCCCAAAAGTGGGTGCTAACATAAATAAGTACAAGAAGGGATTTGGGAGAAGGTTTGGCACTCCGGAAATGTTTCGCGGGAACGAGGGAGCTTGCTGCCAAGGCAATACCTTTTAACAAGAAGTTAGATAGAAAAGAGGGTGGCATGTGGCACAGTGGTTAGCACTGGGACTGCGGCGCCGAGGTCCCAGGTTTGAATCCCGGCCCTGGGTCGCTGTCCGTGTGAGTTTTTTCATTCTCCCCGTGTCTGCGTGGGTTTCACCCCCACAATCCAAAGATGGTTAGGGGCTGGTTTAGCTTACTCAGCTAAATTGCTGGCTTTTAAAGCAGACCAAGCAGGCCAGCAGCACGGTTCGATTCCCGTACCAGCCTCCCCGGACAGGCGGCGGAATGTGGCGACTAGGGGCTTTTCACAGTAACTTCATTGACGCCTACTCGTGACAATAAGCAATTTTCATTTCATTTCATTTTTCATGTGCAGGGTAGGTGATTGGCCACGCTAAATTGTCCCTTAATTGGTCGAAAAAAATAATTGGGTACTCTAAATTTAAAAAAAAGTTAGATAGAAAAGAATCATAGAATCCCTACAACAGAGGAGGCCATTCAACCCATCAAGTCCATACTGGCCTCTGGAAAGTGCACCCTACGTAAGCCCACACCTCCACCCTAGCCCCACCTGACCTTTTTTTTGATGTGGAGTTGCTGGCGTTGGAGTAAGAAGTCTTGCAACACCAGGTTAAAGTCCAACAGGTTTGTTTCAAACACTAGCTTTCAGAGCGCAGCTCCTTCCTCAGGTGAGGAAGGAGCCTGAGGAAGGAGCAGTGCTCTGAAAGCTCGTGTTTGAAACAAACCTGTTGGACTTTAACCTGGTGTTGAACCTTTTTCTGGACACTGAGAGCAATTTAGCATGGCCAATCCACCTAACCTGCTTATCTTTGGATTGTGGGAGGAAACCGGAGCTGTGGGAGGAAACCCACGCACACACACTGGGGACAGTGCAAACCCCACACAGTTACCCAAGGCTGGAATTGAACCCGGGTCCCTGGAGCTGTGAGGCAGCAGTGCTAACCACCGTGCCGTGTGATAAAGAAATAAAAGGACATTCTGAGAAGTTTGGGGAGAGGCGCAAATGTGTGCGTGTGTGTGAGTGTGCGTGTGCATTGACCTGTGGTGAGAATTGACCTGTTGGCTAAAATCCTGCTTCTCTGCTATAATTAGTTGTAATTCTATCCTTACCTGATATCAGTCACATTCACTTTTAAATATCGCCCTCTAATTCTTGGGTCTTGTTCGCCCATTCACACCTGACCTGGGTAAATTGTACCCAAGGACAGCATGTGCACACCTTCTTGACAAATATCACCTTGATAACCCAACAGCTTGCTTTGGAGCCTTTAGACAACCACTTTCTATATTCGTCAGGCGCATGGGTGAGGGGCAGAATTCTATTTAGTCGTGACAGTGTAATACAAAACAGCCTGGGAATGCATTCAACCTTTTATTCTTGCCCTTTCATCTGCACCACAATTCCTTTATTTTCACTCCAATAAGCTGCTGCTATGTTGCTCACGATGAGTTGCTTCGAAGGAGATTTCAGGCATTTTGCCATCCAGTTTTGCTGATATCTGTAAATCTTTCAATATTGAAGCTATGAATAGCCGTGATTAATCAGAAAGACTGTATCACCGTTGTCATTTTTTAACTCTCCTGTTGAGAATGCCTATTTTCTAAAGCAGAACTGAGAGACCGAGACAGACAGATTTGCATTTTGATAGCGCCTTTTCCAGAAAGGAAATTTTCTGATGTGTAGTCACTGCTGTCGTGTAGGAAGCACAGCAGTTAGCATTAGCTCCCACAATCGGTGACGTGATAATCATGAAATGAAATGAAAATCGCCTATTGTCACAAGTAGGCTTCAAATGAAGTTACTGTGAAAAGCCCCTAGTCGCCACATTCCGGCGTCTGTTCGGGGAGGCTGGTACGGGAATTGAGCCCGTGCTGCTGGCCTGCCTGGGTCTGCTTTAAAAATCCAGCTATTTAGCCCTGTGCTAAACCAGCCCACTTGCTTTTGATCAATATTGGCCAGGCCACTGGGGCAGATCTCCTCTGCTTGTCTTTCAACCCAATGACTATGGAATCTTTCATGGTCACCTGGGAAGGCGATGGGGCGTCAATCTTTTAAATTTGTTTATGGGATATGGGCGTCGCTGGCTGGGTTGGGCTGGTGGCATTTATTGCTCTTGAGAAGGTGGTGATGATTGACTTCTTGAACCGCAGTCCATGTGGTGTAGATATACCCACCGTGCTGTTAGAGAGGAAGATCCAGGTTTTAAAAAATTCCAATTAAGGGGCAATTTAGCATGGCTAATCCACCTACCCTGCACATCTTTGGGTTGTGGGGTGAGACCCATACAGACACGGGAGAATGTGCAAACTCCGCACGGACAGTGACCCAGAACCGGGCTTGAACCTGGGTCCTCGGTACCGTGCTGCCCAAGAAAATTACTCTGTTTTGCCTTTTTAATGTTGCCCTCCCTTGTTAGACGTGATTCAAAGTGAAGGATGTCAGTACAGAGAATGGACGATTGCCCATGTATTGTTCCCAATGGCAGCCTGATCTACTCCCAGTCTTCCTGTATCCTGATCAGACATTTCCTGCCCATCCCTTACAGTTTGGCTAGTTTTCCTTTAAAAAATTTTTTTTTATTGTGCTTAAGTCTAACCCCCCAACTCTTAATAGTGCTGGAGTTGGAGGGGTATCCACGGCCTCAAAACATTTGTTTCAAGTGAAACAGCATCCCGGAGACCAGGAGATCTGCGTCAGTTTATTGTAATCTGAAACATTGGCAAGGGCATTTCTGAAATGATGTAGGGGCAAGTCTTTTCTTCTTGCCTATAATTGGTGCGTTGGACTCTCAAGTCCATCAAAGAAGTATAGCTTCCGGTTTGTCCAGTGCTGTGAAAATGCCATGAACTGGGATACTCCAGATTTGTCCGTTAAAACCACAAACCATGAAGATGCAAAACAGATTATCACATGAAAACAAGGGCAACACTGTTTGGCTCACTGGCTTTGCTGAACACCTTGCAGCCATTTTGCCTGCATTTTTTCACAACTACAGTAGTACTACCAGTGTGTCTCTTCTGGTGCGTTTAAAGCAGCATGTTTTTGATGTTGTTGATCCAATGTGTAAAATCATTGAATTTACAGTGCAGAAGGAGGCCATTCGGCCCATAAAGTCTGCACCGGCCCCTGGAAAGTGCACCGTACTTTTTCTTTTATAAATTTAGTGTACCCAATTATTTTTTTTTTCGAATTAAGTGTGGCCAATCCACTGAACCTGCACATCTTTGTGTTGTGGAGTGAAACGCATGCAGACACAGGGAGAATATGCAAACACCACACGGACAGTGACCCAGGGCCGGGATTCAAACCCGGGTCCTCAGCGCCACAGGCAGCAAAGCTAAACACTGCGCCACGTGCTGCCCAAGAGCACCGTACTTAAGACCACGCCTCCACCCTACCCCGTAACCCAGTAACACTGTAGCCATCTCAGATGGCCACCTGCAAAGGACCATGGGAATTATGGCCAAATCAGGACTCTGACAGACTGAGAGCTCGTGTGTGTATTTGCAACCCAGATAGCTAGACACGATCAAAACCCCCACTCGTTTGCATTCTAATGGCCCATTTCCCCAGAACAATAGGACTGCACTCAAGAAACCGACACAGCCACAGACTGATCGGTGCCACTCCCTTTACTCAGGGAGCCCAAACAGCCAAGGTCAATGACCGCTAAGGACTCGCCCAACCATCAAGACACCCGCTCCTTTATTGGCCACAATCAAAGGCAGTGATCGAAGCCTGCCGAATTATTGGGTCCAAGTTAAGGACCGGCCCAAAGAGCGCGAAATCCCAGAGGGATAAGAAGAGACACAGCCATGAGCTCGGTCTCTCTTGGATCCGGCCTACGCCAACCCAAGTGCAGCATAACGACCAGACAGACAAGTTCAAGACCAACAATCGCTACCAGACGGATGAGCCCAGCAGAATCAGAGCCACTTCTTCCGCCCAGCCACGCAAGATCCGGACAAAGGCCTTGTCCATCTGCATAGAGCCGGTTGCCCTGAAGTTAAGTATAGGTTATTGTAGTTGTTGGGTGTAGTTTAACTTGTAGTGTTTTGTGTTGCATGTCGAAGTAATTCCTGTGTGTAAACAAACCATCTTTGAACTTGAACTGACTAACAGGTTGTGTGGTCCTTTGATCGATATCTGGTAAAGCCTTGTGGTGGTATCATTTGATACCTGCCGACTCTAAAGAGCATCATTATTAATTGGCAACATTATTCGTGCCGATTTGGCAACAACACCACCTAATAGTTTGGCCACTAAGAGGCAATTTAGCATGGCCAATCCACTTAACCTGCACATCTTTGGACAGTGGGAGGAAACCGGAGCATCCAGAGGAAACCCACGCGACACAGAGAGAAAGTGCAAACTCCACACAGTCACCCAAGGCCGGAATTGAACCTGGAACTGTGAGGCAGCAGTGCTAACCACTGTGCCAACGTGCCGCCCTGAATTTGAAGCATTGTTGTACGCAGCAGTATTGGGATTACGGACACATGTTACAATCTAACTACGAAACCGCCAACTTTCAGCACATTTAAACGTACCTCCCAGACCCCTTCTTGGGACAAAGGTAGAACATAAGAGCTAGGAGCAGGAGTAGGCCATCTGGCCCCTCGAGCCTGCTCCGCCATTCAATTAGATCATGGCTGATCTTTTGTGGACTCAGCTCCACTTTCCGGCCCGAACACCATAACCCTTAATCCTTTATTCTTCAAAAAACTATCTATCTTTACCTTAAAAACAGGTAATGAAGGAGCCTCAACTGCTTCACTGGGCAAGGAATTCCATAGATTCACAACCCTTTGGGTGAAGAAGTTCCTCCTAAACTCAGTCCTAAATCTACTTCCCCTTATTTTGAGGCTATGTCCCCTAGTTCTGCTGTCACCCGCCAGTGGAAACAACCTGCCCGCATCTATCCTATCTATTCCCTTCATAATTTTAAATGTTTCTATAAGATGCCCCCTCATCCTTCTAAATTCCAACGAGTACAGTCCCAGTCTACTCAACCTATCCTCATAATCCAACCCCTTCAGCTCTGGGATTAACCTGGTGAATCTCCTCTGCACACCCTCCAGCGCCAGTACGTCCTTTCTCAAGTAAGGAGACCAAAACTGAACACAATACTCCAGGTGTGGCCGCACTAACACCTTATACAATTGCAACATAACCTCCCTAGTCTTAAACTCCATCCCTCTAGCAACGAAAGACAAAATTCCATTTGCCTTCTTAATCACCTGTTGCACCTGTAAACCAACCTTCTGTGACTCATGCACTAGCACACCCAAGTCTCTCTGAACAGCGGCATGCGTTAATATTTATCATTTAAATAATAATCCCTTTGCTGTTATTCCTACCAAAATGGATAACCTCACATTTGTCAACATTGTATTCCATCTGCCAGACCCGAGCCCATTCACTTAACCTATCCAAATCCCTCTGCAGACTTCCAGTATCCTCTGCACTTTTCGTTTTAACCACTCATCTTAGTGTCATCTGCAAACTTGGACACATTGCCCTTGGTCCCCAACTCCAAATCATCTATGTAAATTGTGAACAATTGTGGGCCCAACACGGATCCCTGAGGGACACCACTAGCTACTGATTGCCAACCAGAGAAACACCCATTAATCCCCACTCTTTGCTTCTATTAATTAACCAATCCTCTATCCATGCTACTACTTTACCCTTAATGCCATGCATCTTTATCTTATGCAGCAACCTTTTGTGGCACCTTGTCAAAGGCTTTCTGGAAATCCAGATATACCACATCCATCGGCTCCCCGTTATCTACTGTACTGGTAATGGCCCTCAAAAAATTCCACTAAATTAGTTAGGCATGACCTGCCTTTTACGAACCCATGCTGCGTCTGCCCAATGGGACAATTTCTATCCAGATGCCTCGCAATTTCTTCCTTGATGATAGATTCCAGCATCTTCCCTACTACCGAAGTTAAGCTCACTGGCCTATAATTTCCTGCTTTCTGCCTACCTCCTTTTTAAACAGTGGCGTCACATTTGCTAATTTCCAATCCACCGGGACCACCCCAGAGTCTAGTGAATTTCGGTAAATTATCACTAGTGCATCTGCAATTTCCCTAGCCATCTCTTTTAGCACTCTGGGATGCATTCCATCAGGGCCAGGAGACTTGTCTACCTTTAGCCCCATTAGCTTGCCCATCACTCCCTCCTTAGTGATAACAATCCTCTCGAGGTCCTCACCTGTCATAGCCTCATTTCTATCAGTCGCTGGCATGTTATTTGTGTCTTCCACTGTGAAGACCGACACAAAAAACCTATTCAGTTCCTCAGCCATTTCCTCATCTCCCATTATTAAAACTCCCTTCTCATCCTCTAAAGGACCAATATTTACCTTAGCCACTTTTTTTTGTCTTATATATTTGTAAAAACTTTATTGTCTGTTTTATATTCTGAGCAAGTTTACTCTCATACTCTATCTTACTCTTCTTTATAGCTTTTTTAGTAGCTTTCTGTTGCCCCCTAAAGATTTCCCAATCCTCTAATCTCCCAGCAATCTTTGCCACTTTATATGCTTTTTCCTTCAATTTGATACTCTCCCTTATTCCTTAGATATCCACGGTCGATTTTCCCTCTTTCTTCCGTCCTTCCTTTTGTTAGTATAAACCTTTGCTGAGCACTGTGAAAAATTGCTTGGAAGGTTCTCCACTGTTCCTCAACTGTTCCACCATAAAGTCTTAGCTCCCAGTCTACCGTAGCTAGTTCTTCTCTCATCCCCTTGTAATCTCCTTTGTTTAAACACAAAACACTAGTATTTGATTTTACTTTCTCACCCTCCATCTGTATTTTAAATTCAACCATATTGTGATCGCTCCTTCCGAGAGGATCCCTAACTATGAGATCATGAATCAATCCTGTCTCATTACACAGGACAAGATCTAGGACCGATTGTTCCCTCGTAGGTTCCATTACATACTGTTCGAGGAAACTATCGCGGATACATTCTATAAACTCCTCCTCAAGGCTGCCTTGACCGACCTGGTTAAACCAATCGACATGTAGATTAAAATCCCCCATGATAACTGCTGTACCATTTCTACATGCATCAGTTATTTCTTTGTTTATTGCCTGCCCCACCATATCGTTACTATTTGGTGGCCGATAGACTACTCCTATCAGTGACTTTTCGCCTTACTATTCCTGATTTCCACCCAAATGGATTCAACCTTATCCTCCATAGCACCGATGTCATCCCTTACTATTGCCCGGATGTCATCCTTAAATAACAGAGCAACACCACCTCCCTTACCATCCACTCTGTCCTTCCGAATAGTTTGATACCCTCGGATATTTAACTCCCAGTCGTGACCATCCTTTAACCATGTTTCAGTAATGGCCACTAAATCATAGTCATTTACGATGATTTGTGCCGTCAACTCATTTACTTTATTCCGAATACTACGAGCATTCAGGTAAAGTACACTTATGTTGGTTTTTTACCTCTGTTTTGAATCTTAACATCTCCAGTTTTATTCCTTTTGTTATTACTGGGCCTATTCACTGTGCTCCCCTCAGTCACTGTATCTTGTACTGTCGCCCTTTTAGATTTCTGACTATGTCTTCTCTGCCTTGCACTTTTCCCCTTGCTTCCTTTTGCTTCTGTTTTACTACCTTCCAACTTCCTGCATCGGTTCCCATCCCGCTGCCACATTAGTTTAAACCTCCCCAACAGCTCTAGAAAACATCCCCCCCCCCAGGACATCGGTTCCAGTCCTGCCCAGGTGCAGACCATCCGTTTGTACTGGTCCCACCTCCCCAGAACCGTCCCAATGCCCCAGGAATTTGAATCCCTCCCTCTTGCACCATCTCTCGAGCCACGCATTCATCCTATCTATCCTGACATTCCTACTCTGACTAGCTCGTGGCACTGGTAGCAATCCTGAGATTACTACCTTTGAGGTCCTACTTTTTAGTTTAACTCCTAACTCCCTGAATTCCGCTTGTAGGACCTCATCCCGTTTTTTACCTATATCGTTGGTGCCTATGTGCACCACGACAGCTGGCTGTTCACCCCCCCCCCCCCCCCCCCCCCCCCCAGAATGTCCTGCAGCCGCTCCGAGACATCCTTGCACCAGGGAGGCAACATACCATCCTGGAGTCTCGATTGCGTCCACAGAATCGCCTGTCTTATTCCCCTTACGATCGAGTCCCCTATCACTATAACCCTGCCATTTTTCTTCCTGCCCTGCTGTGCAGCAGAGCCATGAACCTGTCTGCTGCTGCCTTCCCCTGGTGAGCCATCTCCCTCAACAGTATCCAAAGCGGTATATCTGTTTTGCAGGGAGATGACCGCAGGGGACACCTGCACTGCCTTCCTACTCTTGCTCTTTCTTTTGGTCACCCATTTTCTATCTCCCTCAGTAACCTTCACCTGCGGTGTGACCAACTCGCTAAATGTGCTATCCACGACCTCCTCAGCATCGCGGATGCTCCAAAGTGAGTCCATCCGCAGCTCCAGAGCCGTCAAGCGGTCTAACAGGAGCTGCAGCTGGACACACTTCTTGCACATGAAGAAGTCAGGGACAGTGGACGTGTCCCTGAGCTCCCACATCGCACACGAGGAGCATGACACGGGTCTGGGATCTCCTGCCATGTCTTAAACCCGTGGTAAACTTAAACAACTAGAATTTCAAAATAAAAATAAATAAATTAGACAATGAAAAGAAAAAGAGAGACTACTTACCAGTCACTTACCAGGGTTAAAAAGCACCTCCTCACACTCTGCACCGAATTACCTCACTGCACCAAATTACCAAGTTTCAATCCCCCACTCTGGATGAGTCTCACTCCGGATGTGTCTCCTTTGCTGATTTACCTCACTGCACCAAATTACCAAGTTTCAATCCCCCACTCTGGATGAGTCTCACTCCGGATGTGTCTCCTTTGCTGATTTACCTCACTGCACCAAATTACCAAGTTTCAATCCCCCACTCTGAGATGAGTCTCACTCGGATGAGTCTCCTGGAAAAGTGCTCGCTTACTGTGTGCGCTGACTGTCTGTCTTTTATACAGACCTCAGCTAACCGATGACTCAAAAAATACCTTAACTTCAAAGAGAAGAATACAATGTGCCCCTAAACAGGCCTCAGGTGATTGACAGATAACTGCCTCTCAGCAATTAGGGTGGGGGCAGCTTCAACCAATCAGACACTAAGCTCCACACTGCACTTTTAACTGAAAAACAGCAGAATTAGATTTTCCACTTACCTTTGCTGATTTACCTCACTGCACCAAATTACCAAGTTTCAATCCCCCATTCTGGATGAGTCTCACTCCGGATGAGTCTCCTGGAAAAGTGCCCGCTTACTGTGTGCGCTGTCTGTCTGTCTTTTATACAGACCTCAGCGTGTCAGAAGGCACATGGGGACACGATCCCTTTTCAATTTCCTCACCAAATTTATACGTCAGTCGAGTTTACATTTGGCATCTTTCCATCATTGTTATTGGGACAAAAGCCTGGAACTCACTCCCGAACAGCACCGTGAGAATACCTTCACCACCGGGACTGCAGCAGGGTCAACAAGAAGGGTCACCACCACCACCAACACATGGACAATAAATGCTGGCCGTGAGAGTGAAGCCCAACTAGGAATGGGGGCGGGGGGGGGATTAATATGTGGGAAAGTTTCCACATCAATAGGACAAGAAGCCAGTTTTGAATTCCTGTTGAGTTCAATGCCTTCCAATTAGGACGTTTGTCGAATGGGTACTGATGAACTTTTTGTCTGCTATCACAGCCATTTCCATCCTTGTGACACAGCGGTCTCCCCTTGCAATGGGGCACTTCATAATTCGCAGACAACCCCTATGGCAGTCGGGATTTGCCTAGCAAATTATTTGCAGAGCCCTCTTTGCCTTGGGACTGTGGTTTAAGCCAATGATCCAGCCAGAATCGGCAATTAAATCACTGGTTAAGTTAAAAGAACTAACTTGCAGTTCGATAGTACCTGACGGGACCTCCCGAATCCCACTGCAGCCAATCGGGTACCTTTCTAAATATAGTTACCTCTGTCCTGTTGGAAATGTGGCAGCCGATTTATGCACAGCAAGCTCCCACAAACAGAAATTAGATCATTACCAGATGATCTGTATTAGTGACGTTGGTCAAGGGATAATTATTAGCCAGTGGGCACACTTCTTCTGGCAAATAATTGCCGAGTGTTACCATTCCAATCTCAATTCTCCAGAAAACCTGTAAGTATACCACTGAGCCTGTTATTCTAATAATAAACCTACGGGGCGTTTGATCAGGGCGGTGCACAGATTGGGAGTGTTGTTGAATCCTTCGGCTTTTCAAGTATTGGCTGGGGAACTCTCCCTCACCCCTCAATTAGCCCACTGAGCAAGTGGGCTAATTCGGATGCCGAGCACCAATGGAAAAACGTTGGAGGTTACTATAAAGCGCTTTTATTATATTCCATCTTTCTGGAGATCTCTGTTACCAAACATGTCCAATGCACGACGTTTTAAGCATCACATTCTCGTGGTTGTAGCAGTGTGTCAAAGTTCACTTTGAGTCAGGGTTGCCGTGGCTACATGCATGCTGTAGCCTGGAGCCGTTGGATAGGGGTGGTAGAGCCTCCAAATTCTTTTCATCACGTGGCCCACGGGAATCTCTTCCCACCCTATCACCTGCCATTGGTGTGTGTTGGGAGGATTTGATGCCCAACCTGTTTGGCCACGTTATAAACACTTGGCCATCGAATCCTGGGAGTGGGATTCTGGCCTAGAGACAGGAACACTACCCATTGCACCACAAGACCTCCTATTAAACTTTGTACCCCCTCTCAATTCAGTCAATGTAAAATTTATTTAAAGGCACAGAACCAAAAAGTCACCATGAATAGTATCTGCCCGGAAGCAACTTATGGCTACGTATAATTTTATCTTTGGGTGTTTCTTTTTTTGGCTTATCCTTCCTGTTTTTCAAAAAAAAATGTGTTTTATTTTAGTCTTTTTGACCTTTCTGTTACATTTGGTATAAAAATTTGCTACATTGCTGTAAGGTCAAGATATATATGTTTTCCTCTCTCTGGTCAATCATTTCGGCATCACTCCCCCCCCTGCCCCCCCGCCCCTTCACAGGAGAGGCTTTTTAGTGGAAGGGAGATTGGACTAGCTGATCTTCAGTAATGAAAGAATAATGTATTACACACGGAAGGAGAGAGAGAGAGGCCATGCAAAAAAAAAAAAAACCCACCTTCCACAAACACTAGAAAGGAACCGGTTTGGCAAGTCAATCTGCTGAAAATGTATGTCAGCAATGTTGTTTTATTCCACTTAGATTGTTGCTGTGAACTGAGTGAGGAACTGCAGCCTCACGGCGCTGAGGACCCAGGTTTGAATCCCGGCCCTGGGTCACTGCCCGTGTGGAGTCTGCACATTCTCCCCATGTTTGCGTGGGTTTCGCCCCCACAACCCAAAGATGTGCAGTCGTGGTGGATTGGCCATGCTAAATTGCCCCTTAATTGGAAAAATGAATGGGGTACTCTAAATTTATAAAAAAGAAAAAAAAACTGGGTGAGGAGCCTAGAGAACGTCGGGTTGATAAGATGTCAGGAATCCCTTCCCGGTAACTGTAGGGAATCTGGGAAAGCTGGCTTGATTGTTAAAATTCTCGTACCTTCAGTCAAATCCCTCCATAACCTTGCCACTCCCTAGCTGTTTATCCCCACAATCGCCTGCCACCTTTTGTGTTCCTCCACTCTGACCTGCTACCTTCCTCGTTGCTCTGTCATAGGGAGCCGTCACTTCAGCTGATAGGGTTCTGAGCTCCAGAATTCCGCCCCTAACTATCTCTGCCATTCTACCTCTCTTCTCATTTTATAGCCACTTCCCCTGACCGATCTTCGTGCCCCAACAGCTCCTTATCTGACTCAATATTCAACCTTGTTTGACGTGTTGAGGGTTGTTTTACTTACATTAAAGGCACTTCAAAAGGAATAAATAACTGCCCTTGACATCAAGGTCACATTTAACTGAGTGGGGCATCAAGATGCCCTGGCAAAATTGAAGCCCGCACAGAGCCGAGGTCCCAGGTTCGATCCCGGCTCTGGGTCACTGCCCGTGTGGAGTTTGCACATTATCCCCGTGTTTGTGTGGGTTTCGCCCCCACAACCCAAAGATGTGCAGGCTAGGTGGATTGGCCATGCTAAATAACCCCTTAATTGGAAAAAATTAATTGGATGCTCTAAATTTAAAAAAAAATATTCTGGGTGTTACGGACAGGGGTGGTAGAATAAACTGTAAGCCCCCAATCCCTTTCCATTACTTTCTGTATTCAGTCTGGTTTTTTTGTACAGATATGTATGTGTGTTTCTAAGCCCCTTTTAGCATGTGGTCAATTTAATGAACGAGCGGGAGACTTTTGCGAGTTGAAATGAAGAGGTCTATTTATTCACATACCAGTCCAGAAAGTTTCAATGGGACATCAGCTACACATTCAAGGAAGATACAATTAAAGATGATCATTCATAGGCAGCACGGTGACACACTGCAGTCTCACGGCGCTGAGGTCCCAGGTTCGATCCTGGCTCTGGGTCACTGTCCGTGTGGAGTTTGCACATTCTCCCCGTGTTTGCGTGGGTTTCGCCCCCACAACCCAAAGATGTGCAGTGTAGGTGGATTGGCCACGCTAAATTGCCCCTTAATTGGAAAAGTGAATTGGGTACTCTAAATTTTTTTTTTTTTAAAAGATGATCATTCATTTCTATAAGTATTAAACCAATAACTAACAGTTCATGTTTGGCTCGCTGGAGGATGGCAATCATTTAGGACCCGGTAGAGAAAGGAGTCCTTGTCCACTCTTGGATTATAGTTCATATGGGTTCAAATAACTGAAGCCCTATTTAGAGTGCTACAGGATTCCCTCGAAGAGGTGAATGTTCGGCGTGTTGCGAAGCTAGGCATTTGTGGTTTCTGTATTGGGGGTAAAGTTTTTTACACTTGGATTAGGAGTTTTGGAATGAGGCTGGGTTGCTTTTAAAGTCTCTCTAGCTTCTCATTTCTTAAAAGACAAAGATTTTTAAAAATAAATTTAGAGTACCCAATTCACTTTTTCCAATTACAGGGCAATTTAGCGTGGCCAATCCACCTACTCTGCACATTTTTGGGTTGTGGGGGCGAAACCTACGCAAACACGGGGAGTATGTACAAACTCCACACGGACAGTGACCCAGAGCTGGGATCGAACCTGGGACCTCGGCGCTGTGAGGCCGCAGTGCTAACCCACTGAGCCACCGTGCTGCCCCTGGGTCTTGAGATAATAAAGGATTTCAGTATCAGAGGCCAGTTTCAGTCACATGATCAATGGTCATTGTCCACCCGGAATAGCTTAAATGTAAAAGGCTCTTGATATGCAATAGAGTGGTGGTCATTCTCACTTTTCTTGTATAACTGGTATCTTCAACTCTTGTTTGTACAGCATTTATCTCTGAGATTATAAGTCTAGTGGTTTACTGACTTGAAGTCTTGAGTAAGTTGTGGACAATAACACATATAAATGTCAAGATAACAGGGTGGCGGGTGGTTGATACGGCTACCTCACAGCGCTGAAGACCCGTGTTCGATCCCGGCCCCAGGTCACTTTCCGGGTGGAGTTAGCACATACTCCCCGTGTCTATGTGAGTCTGACGCCAACAAACCCAAAGATGTGCAGCGTAGGTAGATTGGTCACATTACATTGGCCCTTAATTGGGAAAAACAGAATTGGGTACTCTAAAAGAATTTAATTTTTAAAAAAATCCCAAGATGACATTCGTCTTGTCAAGTCCATTCTAGAGGGAGACCCCAGCCAGGTTGATTCAATTAGAACTTTCTGGAAGCTGGAGATTGTCTGTGTTGAATAAGCAACGGTCACCTGACTCATGTCAACCATATTAGCCACCTTGTGAATGCCCATTTCGGAGCAGCACAGTCGTTAGCACTGCTGCCTCACGGCGCCGAGGTCTCGAGTTCGATCCCGGCTCTGTGTCTCTGTCCGTGTGGAGTTTGCACATTCTCCCCGTGTCTGCGTGAGTTTCGCCCCCACAACCCAAAGATGTGGAAGTAGGTGGATTGGCCACGCTAAATTATCCCGTAATTAGAAAAATGATTTGGGTACTCTAAATGTAAATAAAAAAAGTGAATGCCTATTCGAAATCGATCAGTTCCAGAAGATTTCACAGGAGTATGGCCCGTATATTTGGATTTATTGTCACGTATACCGAGGCACAGTGAAATGTATTGTTCTGCATACAGTCCACATCGATCGTTCCATACATGAAAAAAACAGGACATGCGTTAAATACACAATGTAAATACATAGATACAGGCATCGGGTGAAGCATACGGAGTGTAGTACTACTCCGTAGAGAAGATTTTTAAAAAAATTAGCGTGTCCAATTAATTTTTTCCTATTAAGGGGAAATTTAGCGTGGCCAATCCACCTAGCCGTCACATCTTTGGGTTGTGGGGGCGAAATCCACGCAGACACGGGGAGAACGTGCAAACTCCACACGGACAGTGACCCAGAGCCGGGTTCAAACCTGGGACCTCGGCTCCATGAGGCTGCAGTGCTAACCTCTGCACCACTCCTCCGTAGAGAAGATGCGTAGAGCAATCAGTTCAGTCCATAAGAAGGTCATTCAATAATGTGGTAACCGCAGGAAAGAAGCTGTTTTTGAATGGTAGTGCGCATTCTCAAGACTTTATATGTCTTATAAAGAGGTTGGAAGAGAGAATAACCCGGGTGGCAGGGGTTTTTGATTGTTTCCCGCTTTCCCAAGGCAGCGGGAGGTGTAGATAGAGTCGATGAATGGGAGGCGGGTTTGTGTGATGGACTGGGCTGTGTTCACGACTCTCTGTCTTCTCTTATGGTCTTGGGCCGAACAGTTGTCTTACTAGGCTGTGATGCAGCCAGATAGGATGCTTTCTATGGTGCATCTGTAAAAGTTGGTAATAATCAATGTGGACATGCCGAATTTCCTTAGTTTCCTGAGGAAGTATAGGTGCTGTTGTGCTTTCTTGGTCCTAGTGTCGAAGTGGCAAGTTACTCGCCTCCTGACCCCCCCAAACCCTGTCCACCATCAACAAGACACAAGTCAGACGTGTGATGGAATGCTCTCCACTTGCATGGATGAGTGTGGCCTCAACAGCACTCAAATATCAATACTATCCAAGAGAAAGCAATCTGCTCGATGAACACCCTATAGACCATCTTAAACATTCACTCCCTCCACCTCTGGCGCACAGTAACAGCCGTGTGTACCAGATATAAAATGCATTGCAGCAACTTACCAAGCCTCCTGCAACAGTAATTGAGCATTTTGCGTCTCGGAAGTAATAAAGCTCAGCATCTGAATCAATGTTTAAAAGATGAGCAGAAAGGTTAAGTAAGAAAATGAGAGCATTTGGAATTGGGACCAAAAAACTTCCATCGCTTCAAACCCTCTCTTGCCACAATCCGTGTGCAACCAGCTGAATCGCACAATTTTCTTTCTGTCTCTCCCAGTTCTCCATGTGGAGCAAACAGTTTGACCAACAATTTCATTAGTTTTCTCTCGTATGTATGCAGTTCAATTTGTCAGCTTATCGGTTTACCCACCAATAGTTGCCCATTTTAGTTTATGTAACGATCCTTTGCAGATGCAAAGCATCTAATATTCAGCCTTTGGGTTACGGGGTTGTAATTCTGCTTTGAGGGCGCTGCTCATTGTTCAAGCTGACTTACTTACCCGTACTATAATCCTGTCATTGCTCTAAGGATCTGTCTTCACTCCTCTAGGTCTTCCTTCAGATAAAGTTAGTCTTTAGTTAATTTCTGTAAGGCCTGGAATTAACCTTGTGACCTTAACCGTCACATTCTTTACAGCATATCTGTCCTGACATCGGGGCCGGGATTCTCCCTTTTGCCGGCGCCTGAGGGGTTTCCCGATGGCGTGGGGCTGTCCCACAACAGGAAACCCCATTGACCGGCTGGCGTAACGGAGAATCCCGCCGGCGGGCCAAGGCAGAAAAGTGGCGCGGCGGGGCGGAGAATCCAGCCGCGGGTCTCTGAAACCATGCAGGGCTTCAGAATGATATCATTTGAATTTTTCCCCAGTTGTGCATTGCTGCCTGGTCTCTAAGGTCCGGAATTCCCGCCCTAAACATAAGCATAAGGAATGAGCATGAGTAGGCCGTTTGGCCCTTCGAACCTGCTACACCGTTCAATTAGATTAGATCATGGCTTATCTGATTGTGGCCTTAACTCCACTTTCCTGTCTACCTCACACAACACTTGACACCTGTGATGAATGTTATCAGTAGCTGATATAATGGTACCTTACCTTTAATGCATTGGCCCTTTAAGACCGGGCTTGGAACCCTGGGGGACTCCGCCTCTAGCTCCGCCCCCAGGAAACGGTATATAAGATAAGGCACTCCGGCAACATGTGATGAGCACACTTCTCGGCTGCTGTACAGTTCTCCCAGATGATTAAAGCCTTTGAATCACCTATCTTCTCTCCTGTGTCGTGATTGAGGGTATCTCAACACCCTTGTAGATCTGGGGGGAGAAATCCGAAGATTAGTGACCCTCGCGGAGAAGTAAATTCCTCCACATTTCCATTTTAAATGGGAGAGCCCTTATTTTTAAACTTTGCCGCCCTAGTTCCAGACTCCCCCATGAAAGGAAACACTCTCTCGGCATCCACCCTGTAAAACCCCCTCAGAATTTTTAGCCATTTCAGTCAGAGGTGGTCTCATTCTTCTAAACTCCAATGGACACAGGCCCGCCCAGCCTGTTGAACCTTCTCCATTAGACAACCCCTCCTTCATCCCAGGAATTAGCCCGCAGAATCTGCTCTGATCCGTCTGCAAGCACGGATTTCCTCCTTTAAACCAGCCCAGCTCTCTCTCTCTCCATTGTATGATGCTCTTTGAGGCCTACCCCTGTGATTCCACTTTTTTCCCGCCAGCCTTCAGATATTTTTCGTGGCTTGATGTCAAATACTGTTAATATCCTTCTGAAACAAGTTGGGAAGGTTTACCACTTTTCAACTGCTTTATATTATTTTATTTTTTTAAATTAAGGGGCAATTTAGCGGGGCCAATCCACCTACTCTGCACATTTTTGGGTTGTGGGGGCGAAACCCACGCAGACACGGGGAGAATGTGCAAACTCCACACGGACAGTGACCCAGAGCTGGGATCGAACCTGGGACCTGAGCGCCGTGAGGCGGTTGTGCTAACCCACTGAGCCACCGTGCTGCCCTTGCTGCTTTATATTATTGCCAATTATTGTAGCTCTTGCGAAGCCCCAATCCAGAGGCTACCCAATTTGCCTTATTCGCAATGCCTTCGTAATTGCTGAATTAATTGCCACATACAAAAGCCTGTTTTACTTTCTCTAAAGCAGATAAAATGCTGGCGTTTCACATCCTGTACAACATGCCTGCTGGCATTGCACTTTTTTGCTGCAAGTAACTCATTTGATTCAACTTCAGGTGAAAATTCCTGAGTGACTCGTCAAGTACTCAAACTGGAGCAGATTTGTTAATCTTGCAGGAACCCAAGGATCTAATCTATTTTACAAGTTACAACACATTGGCTGGATCCTATGTGAAGCCAGAACTTGGGGGGTGGGGTGAGGGGGAGGAGGGGTTTAAAATGGAAGCCGCCGCTCTGTTTTTACAGAAAATTTGTTTGATCATAAGCTGTGAATGACATTCACGGGTCAGCATGGTGGCGCAGTGGGTTAGCCCTGCTGCCTCACGGCGCCGAGGTCCCAGGTTCGATCCCGGCCCTGGGTCACTGTCCGTGTGGAGTTTGCACATTCTCCCCGTGTCTGCGTGGGTTTCGACCCCACAACTCAAAGATGTGCAGGCTAGGTGGATTGGCCACGCTAAATTGCCCCTGGAAAAAAATAATTGGGTACTCTAAATTCATAAAAGAAAAAGTGAATGACATTCACTAGGCTGCATGTATGGCCTCACAGAAATGATTTCCTTTGTTGACCTTCTGCAGCTTTTAAGTTGACGTCGGTGCCACATTGATGTTGGGTAGGGATTTCCAGAGCCTTGGCCTGGAAACTGAAAGAATGATGGAACATGTCCATGTCAGGGTCATGTGTGACTCGCAGCAGAACCTGGATCTGATGGTTTTCCTACCATCCCGTGACTCTTATCCTTCTTGGCGATTGAGGTTACAAAGTGCGAGTTGCTGGCAAAGCCAGATTGACGAGCTTTTTCAATGAATCCTCTAGCAGTACGGTAGCATTGTGGATAGCACAATCGCTTCACAGCTCCAGGGTCCCAGGTTCGATTCCGGCTTGGGTCACTGTCTGTGCGGAGTCTGCACATCCTCCCCGTGTCTGCGTGGGTTTCCTCCGGGTGCTCCGGTTTCCTCCCACAGTCCAAAGATGTGCAGGTTAGGTGGATTGGCCATGATAAATTGCCCTTGTGTCCAAAATTGCCCTTAGTGTTGTGTGGGGTTACTGGGTTATGGGGATAGGGTGGAGGTGTTAACCTTGGGTAGGGTGCTCTTTCCAGGAGCCGGTGCAGATTCGATGGGCCGAATGGCCTCCTTCTGCACTGTAAATTCTATGATCTATAGTGGACAGGACGCATGGCGGCACAGTGGTTAGCATTATTATTATTATTTTTGTTATTATTATTACTTATAGATGGAGTACAGAGGTTTTAAGGGAAAGTGAACCAGTCAGCAAAGCAGCAGGCAGGGCAGCATGGTGGCGCGGGGGGGGGGGGGGGGGGGGGGTCGCAGCCTGGGTACAAAATCCTTTTCAACTGTCCCTTACGGTACTTGTTGACTATCGGTCTCGTGCCAGTATTTAGCAGATGGAGTTTACCACCCGCTTTGGGCTGCATTCACAAGCAACCCGACTCCGAGAAGACACGATCCCGACGAGCCAGGGGCCGCGGACCCCACCCGTTTACCTCTTAATGGTTCAAGAGGGCATGGAACCGATAATGGGTACAAAATTGGGCAACGGATAGAAAACAGATTTTGAGGCCAATGGTGTTTCTTCAGACTGCAGCTACGGCGATGTACATTGAGGTCCTGCCACTTGCGACTTCCTCTTTCGCGAATCTGTGCAAAGTTCCTTGTGGCCCACTGTGGGGCCCAAATGTTTGCTTACGCGCGGTTTTAAAAATAAAAATTAGACGCCAATATTTGAAAATGCCAAAAACAAAACGCCAGAGTGAAGTTTTTTTTAAAAAAGGGACGATGTCCTTGATGTTTTTCCTGCGGTAGAGAGTGTGCACGGCATATGCGCCGCCTGCCCGCTGTTTGCATGTGTGTGTTCCTTGTTATTACAATTGAATTCCTGATCACAGACCACCTTCACGCTCAAGCCAAGCACTGTCAATGTGACAAAGTTTACATTCTTCTTCTTTACCCGTTTCATCAAACTACTTCTCCAGCAAGTTTCTCATTTATTAAAAACAGAGTTATTTTTATTGCATTTGATCTTTTATGCGTGTGAAGTTTTAGGTTGGTTGGAACCTATCCCATGGTAAACTATGTCACCATTCAGGATTTCGCAGGAATATAACACCCGATGAGCACCGGGAATTTCCTGCACATGAATGACTTGGAAGAGGGTAACCGAGCACGGTTTTGGAATTTGCAGATGACACAATACCTGGAAGCGTAGCAATTATTATTATTACTATTATCGTCACAAGTAGACTTATGTTAACACTGTAATGAAGGGCAGCACGGTGGCATAATGGTTAGCATTGTTGCCGACGGCGCTGAGGACCCGGGTTCGAATCCCGGCCCTGGGTCACTGTCCGTGTGGAGTTTACACATTCTCCCCGTGTCTGCGTGGGTTTCGCCCCCACATTCCAAAAGATGTGCAGGATAGGTGGATTGGCCACGCTAAATTGCCCCCTTAATTGGAAAAAATAATTGGGTACGCTAAATTTAAAAAAAAAACACTGCAATGAAGTTACTGTGAAAAGCCCCCAGTCGCCACACTCCGGCGCCTGTTCGGGTACACTGAGGGAGAATTTAGAATGTTCAATTCACCTAACAGGCACGTCTTTCGGGACTGTAGGAGGAAACCGGAGCACCCGGAGGAAACCGGAGCACCCGGAGGAAACCCACGCACACACAGGGAGAACATGCAGGCTCCGCACAGACAGTGACCCAAGCCAGGAATCGAACCTGAGACCCTGTGAAGCAACTGTGCTAATCACTGTGCTACCGTGCCGCCCAGTGAAGAGCTAGTAGACTTCAAGAGGATGTACGGTGGATGAAATTCACTGGAGAAGAGTGTGAGGTGGTGCGTTTCGGTCGGAAGAACGAGAGACAGTGGAGGCTGAATAGTATAATTTTAAAGGGAGTGCAAGAAATGAGTGAGCTAGGGTTGTTTTTGGCAGAAATCTTTGAAGTTGGCAGAACAGCTTAAAATGCCGTTAATCAAGCAAATGGAATCCTGACCTTTGTAAAGAGAGGCACAGAGTGCAAAATCCATGAAGCTGTACTGAACCAATCTGAAGCACTGGTTTGCTCCCCATTGGAATGATGCCCAGAACGGGACACATACATTTCAGAAAGGATCAAGGAGGCTACAGAAGAGCATTATAATAATCTTCATTGTCACAAGTAGGTTTGCATTTACACTGCCATGAAGTTACTGGCACCACATTCCGGCGCCTGTTCGGGCACACACAGGGAGAATTCAGAATGTCCAATTCACCTAACAGCACATCTTTGGACTGTGGGAGGAAACCGGAGCGCCCGGAGGAAACCCACGCAGACACGGGGAGAACGTGCAGACTCCGCACAGACAGTGACCCAAGCTGGGAATCGAACCTGGGACCCTGGAGCTGTGAAGCCACAGAGCTACCCACTGAGCTACTGTGCTGCTGCCGAATTATTTGGAAATGGTCCCGGGGATTACAGTTAAGTAGATCGGATAAACTGGGGTTGTCCCCCTTGGAGCAGAGAAGGCCAAGAGGAGATTTAAGAGTGGTGTTTAGAATCATTCAGGGTTTAGATGGAGTTACTGAAGAGAAACCAGAGTGTTTGAATATTTAAGGCAGGGATGGATTGATTCTTGGTGAGCAAGAGGGGTGATAGGTTATTGGGGCTAAACGGATTGCAGATTTGAGAGCACTATTAGATCAGCCAGGATCTTATTAAGTGGCAGAGCAGGATTGAGGGGCTGAATGGTCTACTCTGCTCCCTGATCACATGGTAAACCGGCTGAAGGATTGTTAACCAGAGGCAGCAGATTTAAGGTGACCTGTGGCAACATGAAGAAAAACTCTTGAATGGAACCAGTAGTTGGGGTTTTGACAGCGCTGCACGATGGGATGCTGGACGCCTGTAGAATCTGCACCGAGTGATCACATGGGACGTAGGGTAGGATGCAAAAATAAAGGTTTATTGATACGTATATTAACTATCCACTCCCCGAAGGGTCTCCCGCCCAGACCTACACTCAGGCCGGGTTTTTATACTCTGTGGGCTCTCCTCGTCAGAGGGTGATCCCTCGCCCCGTTACCGGGGAAATTCGTACTCTGTCGAGGTCACGGGAAATGGATGGTCCACACCTCGTGATCTTTGCGGGGGTTGTAACACCACCGATTCAATTTTGGATGGAATGGTGGTTTGCACTGCTGCCACACTGCGCCAGGGACTTGGGTTCATTTCCGGCCTTGGGCGACTGTCTGTGCGGAGTTATCACTTTCCCCCGTGTCTGCGTGGGTTTCCTCCAGATTCTCACCATTCCTCCCACGTCCAAAGATGTGCAAGTTAGATAGGGTTGCGGGGATCAGATGGAGGGTGGACCTGGGCGGAGTGCTATTTTTTTTGGAGGGTGGGGTGGTCGTTGCAGACGCAATGGGCCAAATGGTCTCCTTCTGAATTGTCAGGGTCCTATGGTTCAATGGTAGCTTTTGAAATTGAATTGGATAAATACCTGGAGTGAAAATTGCATGAATACCGGGTAAGAGCAGGGGACCAGCATAGGCTTTTGTGGGCTGAATGGCCATCTACTATTCTGTGATTGCGTTAAGATTCAGTCATTTCCATGCAGTGCACTACATTCCTTGTGTAATTGAGGTTTGTATGTATTCTCTTTTAAATCCTGGTCCATTCCCTGCATTTGACTTGATCTGGTTTCCTTTTCGAAGCTGAAAAGACTTCCAGTCAGTCCTCAACCGGTGTTGTATGTGCGGCAGGAAGCACCTTTCTTGCCAGGCCCTGTTGACAGAGCTGGCACTCAGCTTGATGCTGTGACCGGTATAATAGATAGAAACGCCAGCCAATTGCCCTGCCTTGTCTTCCAGCGGGTTTGAATGGGTGAGGTGGTTCGTGCCGGTTACTTGGATCAGCATGGAGGCTAAGATGCATTTGTAGCCAGTTACGAGGATACGGATGACCGGATGATGTATGCCAGCTCATTGGCAGCTCCAACACATGTTTAACAACAAAAATTAATCAGTTCCTGTTTCAATATTTGAATAGGGAGCAAATTAATATTTGCAAAGGTTGCACTGCGTATCTGCCTCGGTGATTTTGATGAATTTGGGTTCCTGATTGCTCGCTGTCGCAATCTCTCTGCAGCCACAAGCAATTCTTATTTTTAGTCACAAGCAAGTTATTTAAACACCACATCTTGGACAATATAAATGATAAACCAGATGAGCGTTTTCCAAATTTATTATTTCGGCTTACAGTACACATTGCGTTTGAGCTGAAAAAGTACCTTGCGCTCTGGACTCTCAGGTTTGATATCTAATCAGCGTGGTGTTGCCAGCCCTCCGTGAAATGCCACATTTAGACTGTACCGCCCTGAGGTTAGGATGACAAGTGTACGTCGTGCGTTGTCTCCCTCACACTGATTCCTATACGGAGAATCCAGTTGGAAAATTGTGCACACGCTGAGGATGGGGGGTGGGCTCTTCCCTCAAAGTCTTGTCCAGAAGGGGCAGCACGGTGGTGCAGTGGTTAGCACTGTTGCCTCACGTGCGCCGAGGTCCCAGGTTCAATCCCGGCCCCGGGTCACTGTCCGTGTGGAGTTTGCACATTCTCCCCGTGTCTGCATGAGTTTCGCCCCCACAACCCAAAGATGTGCAGGGTAGGTGGATTGGTCACGCTAAATTGCCCTTTAATTGGGAAAAAATGAATTGGGTACTCTAAAGTTATATTTAAAAAGAACTAAAATAAAAAACAAGACTTGTCCGGAGATTTATCAGTAAATCATGTGGAAGGGTGTGAAGTTGTGGGCAGCACGGTAGCATGGTGGTTAGCATAAATGCTTCACAGCTCCAGGGTCCCAGGTTCGATTCCCGGCTGGGTCACTGTCTGTGTGGAGTCTGCACGTCCTCCCCGTGTGTGCGTGGGTTTCCTCCGGGTGCTCCGGTTTCCTCCCACAGTCCAAAGATGTGCGGGTTAGGTGGATTGGCCATGCTAAATTGCCCGTAGTGTCCCAAAAAGTAAGGTTAAGGGGGGGGGGGGTTGTTTGGTTACGGATATCGGGTGGATACGTGGGTTTGAGTAGGGTGATCATTGCTCGGCACAACATTGAGGGCCGGAGGGCCTGTTCTGTGCTGTACTGTTCTATTACTACTCCTCAAAAAGTTAGGATTTGCCCGTTTTTAATGGTGTGCTAAACCCTCGTTGCTGACGGACAACCTCTCTGGCCCTGAAAATTGAATTTTACATTAATGTCGGAGATTTGCTCATCGGTGTCTTTTGGAACTTGCACACTTCTTAGCTGCTCAAAATGATTTTTCTGTGGCAAGGTTACTGAAAGATTACGGATGTGTGTAACAGCTGGATCCCGGCAAGGAGTCATTGGCCCAGACTTTACTCAGCCACAAGCCATCAGTGCCAGCCGTTCATTATGCTTCCACTTGGCCCACAGATTCCCTATGGCATTTTGCACCGAGACTTGGTTATGATTCAAACACCATTTGGATGTGGCATCTTTTATAGGAGATCATGTGGCCTGTGTCAATAGGGCACACAATTACCCTTAACCAGTTAGATGGAAAAATCCGGACTGCATCCGGCAGAGTCTGAACAAGGAAGTCTCAGAATCTTATATTTTTTTTTAAATATAAATTTATTGTACCCAATTCATTTTTCCAATTAAGGGGCAATTTAGCGTGGTCAATCCACCTAACCTGCACATCTTTGGGTTGTGGGGGCGAACCCAATCAAACACGGGGAGAATGTGCAAACTCCACACGGACAGTGACCCAGAGCCGGGATCGAATCTGGGACCTCGGCGCCGTGAGGCAACAGGGCTAACCCACTGCGCCACCGTGCTGCCCCTAAATTTTTTATTTGATGCCAAATTATCTTAAAGGAAAGAAAGACCAGGAGAGGCCACAGAGAATGGGATTAAGGGAAAGAAGGGTGAAACTATTCAGAATAAAGAATTAAAAAAGCAATGAATGAGGGGGTAGCATGTTGCGCAGTGGTTAGCACTGAGACTGTGGTGCTGAGGACCCGGGTTCGAATCCCAGCCCTGGGTCACTGTCTGTGTGGAGTTTGCACGTTCTCCCCGTGTCTGCGTGGGTTTCAACCCCGCAACCCAAAGATGCACAGGTTTGGTGGATTGGCCATGCTAAATTGCCCCTTAATTTAAAATTCAAAAATTTAAAAATAAAAAAAGATTTGAAGGAATGAGACTGCACACTTGTAAAAGTACATTTTCAGGACCAGAGAGCTTTTCTAGTCATAATTAAGACATATCGTAATGTAAAATCCTCGCCGTGATAGGCAGATAAACCGCTTCCTCCTGATCCTACTGTGCGACAGAGGGACAGATGGGTACCAGTAGCAGTGTCGTGCTTCAGAACCCTCTCCAATCCTCCAATTCGGGCCTCGCGCGCATCCCAGATTTTCACTCTTCCGCCATTGATGGGCGTGCCTCAGCCTGGCCCGAAGCTGTGGAATTTCCTCCCGCCACCTCTTCCTCCGCCTTTTAAGATGCTTCTTGGAGGCTGCATCTTTGAACCAAGTTTTTGGTCACGTGGCTTAATTGCTCCTCAGCTGGCACGTGTCAGACTTCCCTGTGAAGCACCTTGGGATGTTTTGCCACTTCAAAGACGCTACCTAAAACCTCCAAAGAAAAGCTTCAGCAACCAGAACACCACAAAATAAAACATCGCGGGAGCCTGACGTATACCTGGCGGGCAGATGGTGGCATTGTGGTATTGTCACTGGGCTAGCAATCCAGAGGCTCAGGCCTGGGGACATGGTTTCAAATCCCACCACAGCAGTATGGGAATTAAAATGAAGTAGTAACGCTGAAATTGAAAGCTGTTCCAGTAATGGATAATCGCAACAACTATTGCCGATTGTTGTAATAATCCATCTGGTTCCTTCCTTTTGGGGAGGAAATCTGCCGCCCTTGCTTGGTCCGGCCTACATGTGATTCCACACCCACAGCAACGTGGTTGACTGTTATTTGCCCTCTGATATTACCTCACGGGTCACTCCAGTTCAAGGGCAATTAGGGATGGGTAACAAATTCTGAACTTGTCACTGGTGCCCATAAAAAGAATTTAACTCATTTTGCCCAGAGTTGGGGCATTCCTTTCTATGTGATGCAAATACAATGGGCGACACAGTGGTTAGCACTGCTGCCTCACAGCGCCAGGGACCCCGGGTTCAATTCCGGCCTCGGGTGACTATGTGCGTGGAGTCTGCACCTTCTCCCCGTGTCTGCGAGGGTTTCCTCCGGGAGCGCTGGATCCCTCCCACAGCCCAAAGGTAAGCAGGTGAGGTGGCTTGGCCGTGATGAATTTGCCCTTAGTGTCCAGGGATGTGCAGGTTGAATTGAAGGGTCATTGGGATCGGGTGGGGGGGGAGTGGGATTGGGTGCAGGGCACTTTCAGAGGGTCGGTGCAGACCTGATGGGCCGAATGGCCTCCTTCTGCACTGCAGGGATTCTATGATTCTATAAAGTAGGGAAATCCAATCTACAATTGTTTCAGCAGTAACTGACTTTAATTTGACTCCCCCCAACACAACATCCTCTCTCTCTCTCTGCAATGGAGCTTGATTGTCCTGTGTTTTCATTTTGGATTTCTGAATCTGTAATTGTTTATCTAATTGGGAAATAATTTGACCACAACATTCTGCAGACTCTGGTCTGTTGCTACTTATCGAAAATTCTATTAATAAACTATAAGCAAAGAGATTTAAAATTCCAAACTTCGGAATGTTGTCTGTGCAAACATGACATTGTCAGGAGGCCTTTGCAAAGCAGCAGTTCCTGCTTGGGGTTGGAGTTTATTGGCAAAAGATTTGACTGTCTTGCTGCTGGCCTTTGAGGTTCTGTACACCCCCTGGAGGCAATTATTTCCTTGCATTGGGACAGCTGGAATATCTTTGACGTACTCTTTCCTTACTGTTGTTGCATTTTGATTCATCTCACGTTCACGTTTCTACTGTTCTTGGTCCTCCCGTCCACTGATGCCCCGTGTCAATAACCCAAAACCAGTCCATTCTGCCAAGTCATGACTGCCTCTTCACCTCTCCTTAGTTTGATCACACTGACCAGCAGCACATACAGATACTTTGCCCCTGACCAGTCCGAGATCCACGCCCTTCTGCAAATCTATATAGTGGATTTGTGTGTATGATTCCATAGAATTTACAGTGCAGAAGGAGGCTATTCAGTCCATCGAGTCTGCACCGGCCGTTGAGGCACCAGATTCAACCCCACACTTCCACTCTATCCCTGTAACCCAACCAAACTCTTTTTTTTGGCCATTAAGGGCAATTTAGCATGGCCAATCCACCTAACCTGCACATCTTTGGACTGTGGGAGGAAACTGGAGCACCCGGAGGAATCCCACGCAGACACGGGGAGAAGGTGCAGACTTCGCACAGACAATGACCCAAGCCGGGTATCGAACCTGGGACCCTGGAGCTGTGAAGCAACAGTGCTAACCACGGTGCTACCGTGCTGCACTTATGTGCTCTGCACTGTCTATAAAGTCGATGTACTTCTACCCAAGGGGCCTTTGACTTAAACTTTGGGCTTCTTCACTTAAACTTTGGGCTTCTTCACTTAAACTTTGGGCTTCTTCTCATTGTTCTTCCCCTTGTTTGTGAGCAGGCTTACGCCTCTTGTAACATTCACCATGCTAATTGCACGGTACCACATGCAGAGCTTAGATCTGATTTGTTCATTGTGGAATCGCTTAGCTCTGTCTATTACTTGCTGCTTATGCTACTCGGCCCACAAGTAGTCCTGTGTTGGCATTTCACCAGGTCGACACCTCATTTTTCGACATGCCTGATGTTACTCCTGGCATGCTCTCCTGCATTCTTCATTCAACCAGGGTTGGTGCTAATGGGGGATATTGCAGGCCGTGAGGTTACAGATTGTGGTTGAGTACAATTCTGCTGCTGCAGAAGGCCCACAGCACCTCATGGATGCCAAGTCTTGAGTTGCTAGAACTGTTTCAGTTCTACCTCATTTAGCACGGTGGTAGTGCCACACAACAGGTTGGAGAGTTTCCTCAATGTGCAGACGGGACTTTGTCTCCGCAAGGATTATGCGGTGGACCCTTCTACCGATTAATAATAATCTTTATTAGTGTCACAATTAGGCTTACATTAACACTGTAATGAAGTTACGGAGAAAAGCCCCTAGTCGCCACATTCTGGCACCTGTTCGGGTACACAGAGGGAGAATTCAGAATGTTCAATTCACCTAACAAGCATGTTTTCCGGGACTTGTGGGAGGAAACCGGAGCACCCAAAGGAAACTCATGCAGATACTGGGAGAATGTGCAGACTCCGCACAGACAGTGACCCAAGCCGGGAATCGAACCTGGGACCCTAGCGCGGATACTATCATGGACAGCTGCATCAGGTTGATGAGGATGAGGTCAAGTATGTTTTAGTTCTTGTTGGTTCCCTCACCACCTGCTGCAGTCCCAGTCTAGCAGCTATTGTCCTTTAGGACCCGGCCAGCTCTGTCTGTGGTGTTATTACCGAGCCACTCTTGGTGATGGACATTGAAGTCCCCTCACCCAGAGTATATTCCGTGCCCGTGTCACCTTCTAAGCTTCCTCTAAGTGGTGTTCACATGGAGGAGCACTGATACATCAGCTGGTGGTGGCCGGTACGTAGTAATCAGCAGAAGGTTTCCTTGCCCATGTCTAACCTGATGTCATGAGACTTCATGGGGGACAGCATGTGGCACAATGGTTAGCACTGGGACTGCAGCGCTGAGTACCCAGGTTTGAAACCCGGCCCTGGGTCACTGTCCATGTGGAGTTTTCACATTCTCCCGTGTCTGTGTGGGTTTCACCCCCACAACCCAAAGATGGGCAGGTTAGGTGCATTGGTCACGCTAAATTGCCCCATAATTTGGGGGAGGGGGGGGGGGGGAATAATTGGGTATTCTAAATTTATTTGAAAAAATGAGACTTCATGGGGTCCGGATTTGATGTGGAGGACTCCCAGGGCATCTCCCTCCCGACTGTATCCCACTGTGCCGCCACCTCTGCTGGGTCTGTCCTGCTGGTGAGACAGGACATACCCAGGAACGGTGAGAGTGGTGCCTGGGACATTGTCTGTAAGGGATGATTCTGCCAGTGTGACTATGTCAGGCTGTTGCTTAACTAGTCTGTGAGACAGCTCTCCCAACTTTGGCACAAGCCCCCAGATGTTAGTAGGAGGACTTAGGGCAGCACGGTGGCGCAGTGGTTAGCACAGCTGCCTCACGCCACCGGGGTCCCAGGTTCGATCCCGGCCCCGGGTCAATGTCCGTGTGGAGTTTGCACATTCTCCCCGTGTCTGCGTGGGTTTCGCCCCCACAACCCAAAGATGTGCAGGGTAGGTGGCTAGGCCACGCTAAATTGCCCCTCAAGGGTTTGTAGGGTTGGCAGGGCTGGGTTTGCCGTAGTCGTTTCCGGTGCCTGGGTCCATCTGGTTTCATTCCTTTTTTGTGTTTTTGTCGCGGTTGAATACAACTGAGTGGCTTGCGAGGCCATTTCAGAGTCAACCACATTGCTGTGGGTCCACATTTACTCTCTCTCATGTAAGCCGAATTCTTGCAGTGGCGCCGGCGGGGGGTGGGGGGGACGACGACCTTTCTATAGGCAAGTACAGTATTGGTCTCTGTATGCCAACTCCTGAAATCAGAGTCTTGCCTTGTGAGGAGCTGAGGGTGTAGATGCACGCACACTGACATCCGTGCCTGTCTCGTCCATTTGCAGCACGTTCACCTCCTGAGTCAGGAAATCCTGGATTCGATTCCCACTCCGAAATCGAGGCGCTGCCCCATTCCAGAACTGAGGGAATGCAGCATCGCCGGAGATTCTTTCCTTCAGAAGAGGGCAGCACGGTAGCACAAGTGACTAGCACTGTGGCTTCACAGCGCCAGGGTCCCAGGTTCGATTCCCCGCTGGGTCATTGTCTGTGCGGGGTCTGCACGTTCTCCCCGTGTCTGCGAGGGTTTCCTCCGGGGGCTCCGGTTTCCCCCCACAGTCCAAAGATGTGCAGGTTAGGTGGATTGGCCATTCTAAATTGCCCTTAGTGACCAAAAAGGTTAGGAGGGGTTATTGGGTTACGGGGATAGGGTGGAAGTGAGGGTTTAAGTGGGTCGGTGCAGACTCGATGGGCCGAATGGCCTCCTGCGCTATATGTTCTAAGAGCTGTTAAACATCGAGCGAATGTGAAAGATCCACGGTGTCATTTTAAAGAAGAGCAGGGGAGTTCTCCCCAATTTCCTGGCCAGTGATGCCCCCCTACCCCCAGCCAAGCCAACACCTGGGATCTTGCTGTGCACAAATGGGCCGCTGCGTTTCCTACATTACAGCAGTGACTGCACTCAAAAGTACTTGGTTGGCAGTCAAGTGCACTGAGGTTGTGAATGTTGCTATAGAAATGCCTTATTCCGTCAGGGGTTGTGCCTTGGAGCATGGAGCCGTTTCGACTGTTCACTTTAATAAAGTTTATGGATGTCACTGCTCTTTATTGGCTGTCAGAGATAAAGTTAGTTTCTTTTTCCACCCACTGTTTACTGATGACGATGCTGTGTAAGTAAACCTCAGATGAATGACACTGTTCAATTGAAGTCCATGTCTCAGTGATTCAAGCTTTATTGGCTCCGACTTTGAGAGTGAATGTACATTCTCACTGTACACTGCAGTCAGTAACGTTATACGCTTCACAACCCCGCGTGCGGCTGGTAAAGTTGAACTTTCCAGCACCAGTTTATAAGCTACAGTATTTCTTCCTTTGATGCAGGCCGAGCCCTTGACAGACGGTGCCATTGTAATGCGAAGCATAAAGCAGGACCTTTTCACTCTGTTGTTGTCATCTGCCCCTTTGAATAGAAGGTTGCTGCCAATGACGTCGGTGTGAATTACTCAGTGCAGTTGGCTGATGAATGTTGACTGGCCCATAATGGCTCGATCGTCACCAACACCAACCTACTTCAGCTTTAGAAATCAGACAAATGTGTTCTGTCCTTTCAGTTTCTGTCTTTCTGTTTTGTTTGGCTGAAAAATGGCCTTTGTGATGGACATGGCTATCACCCGGTCCCCCGGGGTGAAGGAAGCAGCTACCACATCTCTTTCTTTTGTCCGTGGGCATTGTTCATTTTTCTTTTTCTTTACTTTTCAGTTGAAGCTGCCGGCGGGAAGGCTTTGCCCTGTGTGGTCGATGTGCGAAATGAGCAGCAAATCAGTGAGGCGGTGGAGAATGCAGTGAAGACCTTTGGAGGTATAGTGAAAACAGTGACTATGTGTGGAATGGCAGGGGCGTGATGGCTTCCGTCTGCGAGGAACTGATCAGCTGATGAGATTGGGCCTTGCGGAATGCACGGCCTGGAGGTGTGGTGGAGGCAGGTTCAACTGAGGCCTTCCAGAGGCATTAGATGATTAATTGAATAGAAACAATGTGCAGGGGTACAGGGGAAAAGGCACTCAGTCATCATACCCATTTGGAGAGTCGGTGCAGAGGTGATGGGCTAAATGACATCCTTCTGTGCCGTAATAATATTAACTAGCAGCAAGAGTAGGCAATTCAGCCCCTCGAGCCCACTCCGCCTTTCAACACCATGTTCACTATGTTTTGTCTTTCTGTTTTGAATGTTTGGTTGAAAAATAGCCTTTGTGATGGACATGGCTATCACTTGATCTCCTCCGGAGAACGGAACCATGGCTGAACTCGTCTAGGCCTCATTGCCACCTTGCTGCCTGCTCCCCATAACCCGTCATCCCGTTACTAATCTATCTCCTCAAATTTGTGGAGGGTTCCAGCACCCATTCCACTTTGGGGTAGAGAATTCCACAGATTGGAATTCCACCCTTTCGGTGAAGTAATTCCTCCTCATTTCTGTTTTAAATCTATCCTCCCCTGAGCCTAAAACTATAATGGGGACAGTGTGCAGGAAAAATGGCACAAAGTCAAAAAGCTCATTTGGGGAGCCAGCTCAGATACAATGGGCCGAATGGCCTTTTGCGCCGGATCAATTCTGTGATTGCGTGTGCTGTCTTAAACACCTGGTGGCTGGTCCATTCGTAGGCCGGGCTGAGTTTGCACACAGACATTCGGCTTGAGCAAGAGTCATCCCGCTAGAGCATAGTTTCCAAAACACAGATATGTATCCTAACACCATCCTGTGATTCATTGTTCTAAGCATAGGCACTTATGAAGGTCAAACGAGAGGACGGATAACACGGGTGTAGAGGGGGAAGAGTTATTTTTCAAGCTTGTGATTTAAATACGGTCTCTTTGGACAGGAAGGAACCGAAGGAAATGGGAATAGTGCAGGAAAGTGAAGTTGATGTGAAGTCACAGTCTGTTGGAATGGCAGGGCTGGGTGACAAATGCCTGCTCTGGTTACTTATATTCCCATGAGAAATAGGAGCAGAATTAGGCCACTCGGCCCATCGAGTCTGCTCTGCCATTCAATCATGGCTGATATTTTTCTCATCCCCATTCTCCTGCCATCTCCCCATAACCCCTGATTGATCAAGAACCTATCTATCTCTGTCTTTTTTTTAAATAAATTTAGATTAGCCAATTATTTTTTCCAATTAAGGGGCAATTTAGCGTGGCCAAATCACCTACTCTGCACATTTTTGGGTTGTGGGGGCGAAACCCACGCAGACACGGGGAGAACGTGCAAACTCCACACGGACAGTGACCCAGAGCCGGGATCGAACCTGGGACCTCAGCGCCGTGAGGCGGTTGTGCTAACCACTAGGCCACCGTGCTGCCCCATCTATCTCTGTCTTAAAGACACTCAGTGATTTGGCCTCCACAGCCTTCTGCGGCAAAGAGTTCCACAGATTCTGCGGCAAAGAGTTCCACAGATTCACCACCCTCTGGGTGAAGAAATTCCTCCTCATCTCTGTTTGAAAGATTTGTCCCTTTCGTCTGAGATGGTGTCCTCTGGTTCTAATTTTTTTTTCAAGTGGAAACATTCTCTCCACGTCCACTCTATCCAGGCCTCGCAGTATCCTGTAAGTTTCAATAAGATCCCCCCTCATCCTTCTAAACTCCAACGAGTACAGTTTGAGCAGAAGAGTAACAAATGTTGATTTGTGTAAATTGAATCATGGAAGGCTAAAGCTTTTTTTTTTCAACGTGAATTAAAAGGTATAACTTGGGGTTCAAAGTGGGCGGCATGATGGCGCAGTGGTTAGCATTGCTGCATACGGCGCTGAGGACCCAGGTTCGATCCCGGTCCCGGGCCACTGTCCATGTGGAGTTTGCACATTCTCCCTGTGTCTGCGTGGGTTTCACCCCCACCACCCAAAGATGTGCAGGGTAGGTGGATTGGCCACGCTAAATTGCCCCTTAATTGGAAAAAGATAATTGGGTACTCTAAATTTAAAAAAAAAAAAGATGGCTCAAAGTCAGTCCTGAAACATGTTTCCTGATATAATCCTTTGACTATCTGGCAGGTTTCATTCACCTTTCTTTGCTGCAGTATGTACAGTCCAGGACCTGTGCACAATGCTTATCTCAGGGCAAAGACTTTGTCCTGGAGATGCACAGGAATGGCGAGATGTGTGTGGGTGTCCTGTCTGCTGAATAGAATAGGGCATGCATGGACCACTTGCCCTGAACGGCCTGTTACTGCATTGTAAATTCTGCGTAGTTCCTCCCTTCTCTGACATATGTTCAAACACTTAAATATTGGTTCCTAAACCTTGACTGTGGGAGACCAGGCGATGAGAACTGTGTGTTGGCAAAACTAGCGGTCTGAGTTGTTGCTATACAAACACAGAGTTAACATAACCTCGATTGCAGTGACACACAAGTCGTTGAGTACAGTATGTCTGCACTTTAAACGTATTAGAAATATCCTACCAGCATTCACCAACAATTGTATTTTCAATAATGTTGCCCGATAACGTTTCAGTGACTGCATGAATAATGTACTTGTCCACATGTGCATCCTCTCTTCACCATCTTCATTCCCTTCTCCAAAGAGCAGAGAAATATACCAAAACAACAAAAACTTGCATTTATATCCCGCTATTAACCTCATAAATCATCCTGAGCAGCTTTGCGGGAGTGTTAGCAGAAAGGTGTATAGATTGAGTATGTTTGAACTGTTACTCTGCATTGAAATGGAGACTGAGCAAGTCAGCTGCAGGAACCAATTTCCCCGCTCAGTTACAGTAAATCTATCTGTGATCGGGCAGCGCAGTGGTTAGCACTGGGACCGTGGGGCTGAGGATCCGGGTTCGAATCCCGGCCCTGGGCCACTGTCCGTGTGGAGTTTGCACATTCTCCCCGTGCCTGCGTGGGTTTCACCCCCACAACCCAAAGAGGTGCAAGCTAGGTGGATTGGCCACTCTAAATTGCCCCTTAATTGGAAAATAATAATTGGGTACTCTAAATTTATTTTTAAAAAATCTATCTGTGATTAATAGTCCAAAACCCAGCCTGGTGACCTGGACTCTTCTTCCCCCCCCCCCCCCCCCCCCCCCCCGCCCCCGTCCCCGTCCCCGTCCCCACACAATGATGTCCGTCAACAAGCCATTGGTAATAGAGTTCGTCAGAGACCTGAATGCCAACTTTATGAAATGAAATGAATGAAAATCGCTTATTGTCACGAGTAGGCTTCAATGAAGTTACTGTGAAAAGCCCCTAGTCGCCACATTCCGGCGCCTGTCCGGGGAGGCTGGTACGGGAATTGAACCGTGCTGCTGGCCTGCTTGGTCTGCTTTAAAAGCCTGCGATTTAGCCTGGTGAGCTACATCATCTTTAAACTTCTTCCATCCCCCCCCCAACACCACCACCTTATGATGCAATGTTTTATCCACTTTATAATCAGTTAGTGGAAATGCGCCGGCTGACTGACTTGTTCTCAGCAGTGTAGAAAGCACAAGGTCTCCGCATGCCAGGCCCCAAAGTAAGGCCGGGGCCCTCCTTTTTTAAGCGGGGTCGTGTCTAAATCTGGGAAACTGTCCGAGGTTTATTTTTGCCAAACCATAATGAAATGCTGACTCTCCCTCAATGTCAACACCCACGCAGTTTCTGGTCAGTTACCTGTCATTGCTCTGCGCATCACAGTGTTGCCAGGTTGACAGCTGGGTTTATGATGACATTGGTTCCCCAACAGCGAGAGCCTCTCTGGGAGACCTCACCAAGTTCAGACTGTGGAACTTAGCCATCAGCGGTTTGGATGGGGGCAAGTGATGACTTTCGTAGGGATTTGTTTCCCCACCCATGTCATTTGCTCCTCCACCTCCAGAGGTTTGTAGGTCACCTCATTAACGGGGACAGAGCTTTGCTCTCTGACCCTCCTTCCCTGGACTCCTTAACCCCTCCAATGCCAGCCCTGGCTGAGTGGGTGGCTCCCTGACCTCTCACTGATCAGGTTTTAGGCTCAAGCCCCACCGCAGAGATTGACATAATCTAGAATAGCATTCCCAGTGCTGTGCTGAGGGAGTGCTGCGTTTTCAGAGGCGCCATCTTTTAACTGAGACATTAAACTGAGACGCTATCTGAAAACTCAGGTGGACATGAAAGAGCCGAAGAAGAACGGGGGACTCCTTCCTCTATTTTGAAGCAGAACGGGGGACTCCTTCCTCTATTTTGAAGAAGAACGGGGCACTCCTTCCTCATGTTCTGAATAACCCGTATCCCTCAATGCGCACCCCAAACTTTGCCTGATCATTACCTCCATTGGTTTTTGTTTGTGGGAGCTTGCTGTGCACGATGGCACAGTGGTTAGCACTGCTGCCTCACACCCGCCAGGGACCCGGGTTCAATTCCAGCCTCGGGTGACTGTCCGTGTGGAGCACTTTCTCCCCGTGTGTGCGTGGGTTTCCTCCGGGTGCTCCGGTTTCCTCCCCCCAGTCCAAAGATGTGCAGGTCCGGTGGTTTGACCTTGCTAAATTGCTGCTTAGTGTCAAAAGATGCGCAGGTTAGGTGGGGTTGTGGGGATGGGGTGGGAGAGTGGGCTAGGTAGCTCTTTCAGAGGGTCAGTGCAGACTCAAGAGGCCGAATGGCCTCCTTCTGCACTGTAGGGGTCTATGGCTCTATTTGGCCCCATGTTACGACGCCTACAATTCAAAAATAAAATACTCCATTAGATCAAAAGTGATTTGGGATTCCGCGAGGCCCCGAGAGCTGTGACATCAATGTGAATCCTTTATCTCTCTTTCTGCGTTTGAACCCAAGTTTTCAACCAAGCTTTCGCCTGCTTCTTAAACGCCTCGTGTTGTTTCTTCTTTCCCCATATCCCATTTCATGAAACCACTTCAGAAATGATTTGATTGGCCACGCCAAATTAACCCTTATTTGGGAAAAAATGAATTGGGTACTCTAAATTTATTTTTTTAAAAAGAAAGGAGTTTTATGTTTTAAGGCGCTGTGTAAAATGCCAATTATTGTGCAGTAGCAAAATGTTCTACTTGGGTGGGGGGGGGAAAAAAAGACAGCATCATTTGTCAGGATGATTTCTTGAGGTACCTGGGCAGGTTACCATTGTATCATCAATGCTCCATGGCATGAGTATCGGGGTTCATGACCTTTACATCATCGCCATTCTACACCATGTGGTTAGGATTGCAGATATAGAACAGTACAGCACAGAACAGGCCCTTCGGCCCTCGATGTTGTGCCGAGCAATGATCACCCTACTCAAACCCACGTATCCACCCTATACCCGTAACCCAACAACCCCCCCTCCCTTAACCTTACTTTTTAGGACACTATGGGCAATTTAGCATGGCCAATCCACCTAACCCGCACATCTTTGGACTGTGGGAGGAAACCGGAGCACCCGGAGGAAACCCACGCACACACGGGGAGGACGTGCAGACTCCGCACAGACAGTGACCCAGCCGGGAATCGAACCTGGGACCCTGGAGCTGTGAAGCATTTATGCTAACCACCATGCTACCGTGCTGCCCCTAATATAGTTTTCTTTTCTTCAGCATCTGCCAAACATTTGATGCATACGGCTGAATCAATGTATTGCTTTCCAAATCCATGAGGTTTAAATTTGAAACAAAACAGGAATGCCAGTAAGGACACACAACCGAGCAGACCAGGAGAAGGTCCGAAGTTAGAATTTGATTGGTGCCAAGCTTTGTACACTTGCTTGGATTGGTTTTCCAATTAAGGGGCGATTTAGCGTGGCCAATCTGCTCATCTTTGGGTTGTGGGGGTGAGACCCATGTAGACACGGGGAGAATGTGCAAACTCCACACAGATAGTGACCCGGGGCCGGGATCGAACCCAGGTCCTCGGCCCCGTGAGGCAACAGTGCTAAGCACTGTGCCGCCCTGCTTTGCACACACAGTTAACTTGTTTTGGTGATGTTACTTGTGAGATTGGTGTTGGCTGGTCAGAATACCTGCCAAAGTCCCCTGTTCTTCCATTAGCTCCTTGGGGTATTTCAGATCTAAACGATGACACCCTCTGGCGCTATGATGCACTTTGGCACTGGAATGTCCGCCTTAGATTATCTTCTCATGTCCAGCAGTGGGGCTTGAAGCCACAACCTTCTGACACGTACAGCTACTGGACCGGTTTAGCTCAGTTGGCTGGGCAGCTGGTTCGTGATGCAGAGCCAACATCGTGGGTTCAATTCCCGTACTGGCTGAGGTTCTTCATGAAGGCCCCACCTTCTCTACCTTGCCCCTCGCTTGAAGTTAAATCACCATCTGTCAGCTCTCCCCCTCAAAGGGGAAAGCAGCCCATGGTCATCTGAGACCAAGGCGACTTTACTTTTTACTACCACTGGGCCAGGCCATCCGTGCTCTCAACTGGACCCTACACATTGGAGATCAAATTGAAGGTGTGGTAGTTGGGATGCTTGGCATCTCCAGAAGAGTTGGGCAGTAATTGGGCGGGCCAGCTTTGAGCAGTGCCTAAACAGACTATTTTGGTGACTGTCCTTTTTCTTGATTCCAACAGGCATAGATATTTTGATAAATAATGCCAGTGCCATTAATCTAACTGGTACCCTGGACACATCGATGAAGAAAGTGGACCTCATGATGAATATCAACGCAAGGGGTACTTACCTAACGTAAGTACTGTCAATGCCACACATGCTGAGCTCAATAATTGCTCTGGGCGATAAGATATATTCTTGACACGTGCAACATGGTAAGGAAAAGACCACATCTGTACTGTGATTGCAGGAAAGTATTTTATTGTGAATATTACAACCACCTGCATTCAAACCGCGACTTTAATGCGGTGAAATGTGCCCAGGTGTATCACGGGAACATTATCAACCTGAAATTGACACTGGCCCACTTACAGAGATGAATGAGGACAGATGCCAAAAAGTCAAGGCGAGAGATGTTGATGATCTCCACGAGGCGGTAAAGGTGGAGAGTTTTAGGGAGGGAATTTCAGAGCTTGGGGCGCAAAGCAGCAGCAGACACGGCTGCCAGCGGTGGAACAATGGAATCCAAGGATGCACAAGAGACGTTAACTGAAGGAGATCCGAGACCTCTGTTTTTAAAATATAATTTAAAGTGCCCAATTCTTTTTTTTCCCCCCCCCAATTCTTTTTTTTCCCCGATTTAAGGGTCAATTTAGCGTGGCCAATCCACCTACCCTGCACATCTTTGGGTTGTGGGGGTGAGACACACACAGACACAGGGAGAATGTGCAAACTCCACACGGACAGTGACCGGGGCCAGGATCGAACCCGGGGTCCTCAGCGTCGTGAGGCAGCAGTGCTAACCACTGCCTCACCGTGCCGTCCTTACTTTGAAAGCAAGGATAAGAGTTGTTAATTTCAGTCAATTTCAGTTAATTCAGAGCCGTGACAGTATTTCTCTGCAGAAAAAACATTTGAGAAAAGGTTTCTTTAAATTGGTACTGAAGAGTTCAAACCGCGTTTTGCCAAATTAAAAGCGAGGCAAGGTATCCCTTTCGTCTCCACATATTTTCGATAATTTTAATTGGATACTGACGGTGTTTGGGCAGAGAATTCCCTGCCTTTCACCAGTGCTACTCCGAGCCAGGCAGCAGGAATATTCAGGAAGGCAATCCCAGATTACAAATCCCCCTGAGACCCTCCCCGGCTCCTTGGCTTGCTTCACTGCCTGCTGCATTACTGAACAGTTTGGTAATTTGTTTGTGGAACAGAACAGGGGAGTCCTTAACCACGCAAACTGCGAGACGCGAGTGGAGAATGATTCTTCCATCAATTACCACACATCTTGAGGCAACAGGCTCTAAAACTGATGGGGCGTCACAGTGGCTGACACTGCTGCCTCACAAACTGGGTTCAATTCCGACCTCGGGTGACTGTGTGTGTGTCTGCACGTTCTCCCCGTGTCTGCGTGGGTTTCCTCCGGGTGCTCCGCTTTCCTCCCACAGTCCAAAGATGTACAGGTTAGGTGGATTCGCCATGCTAAATTGCCCCTTAGTGTGCATAAAAGGTTTAGGTGGGGGTGGCGCAGTGGGTTAGCAAAGCTGCCTCACGGCGCCGAGGTCCCAGGTTCGAACCCGGCTCTGGGTCACTGTCCGTGTGGAGTTTGCACATTCTCCCCGTGTTTGCGTGGGTTTCACCCCCACAACCCAAAGATGTGCAGGCTAGATGGATTGGCCAGGCTAAATGGCTCCTTAATTGGAAAAAATGAATTGGGTACTCTAAATTTTTTTTTTTTTTTTAAAGTTTTGGTGGGATTATAGGAATAGGGCTGGGGATTGGGCCTAGGCAGGGTGCTCTTTCGAAGGATCGGGTGCAGACCCGATGGCCGAATGGCCTCCTTCTGCGCTGTAGGGTTTCTATGATTTCTACGATTGGAGAAAACGTGGATGTTGATAGTTGCTTCTGCTTGACTTTTTGAAACTAATGTCATCATTATAGCCACACTCCCCTTTCCGCCGAATCCTACTATACTGTACAGTCTTCAGCTGATAATTACTGCACACGGCTTAGCCGAATTCTAACCATGTTGCTTGTCTGGGCACTACGGTGCCACTTTCTTGGTTTTAGCTTCATAATCGTGTCCTGTCATGCTGACAGCCAAGTCACTGCATCAAGGATTTAAAAACAATCTTTCCTGGAATGTTGGTTTGAGGGGAGGGCTGGGGAGTTTCGTAAACTATCGTAAAAACCCCATCTCGTTCAATAATGTCCTTTAGGGAAGGAAATCTGCCGCCCTTACCCACTCTGGCCTGCATGGGACTCCAGACTCACAACCATGTTGTTGACCCTTAACTGCTCTCTGACGTGGCCTAACAAGCCACTCAGTTCAAGGGCAATTAGGGATGGGCAATAAATGCTGCTCCAGCCCAGCAACACCCACATCCCATGAATACAGGTAACAAAAAGCCCCTTCCACCACCCTGACTTGGAAACATATCGGCCATTTTTTCACTGTCGCTGGGTCAAACTCCTGGCACTTCCTCCCTAACAGCACTGTGGATGTACCTACACCAGATGGACTGCAGCGGTTCAAGAAGGCAGCTCACCACTAACTTCTCGAGGGCAATTAGGAGAGGGCAAGGAATGATTCCCACATCCCAGAATGAAATTTTAAATATTATAACTAGAATAAATATTCTCATTGCCAACCGATGATTTGTGCGGAATTCACATTCGCCCTTTACTAATGCACACTCCACCCCTCTTTACGTGGCCGAGGAACCCATATCCTGTTCATGTGCAAAAAGTTTCCGCTCTCTAAGATTGATGCTTCTGAAAACTGACCTGCCTCTTTAATCCTTTTCAAATTTTAACATTTGAGTGTAAATTTTCCATCCATATTTTTCCCACCGGCAGGCAAAAATAAGTTTTCACTTTCTTTTTGAAGCTCGTCATCAACTGGGGCTCTTGTGGAGTAAAATCTCTTTCTTATCCCTCTGAATGAAAGACTTCATAGACTCCTTGCAGTGCAGAAGGAGGCCATTTGGCCCATCGGGCCTGCACCGACCCTCAGAGAGAGAACTCTACCCAGGTCCACTCCCCACCCTATCCCCATAACCTCACCTGCGCATCCCTGGACACTAAGGACAATTTATCACGGCCAATCCGCCTAACCTGTACATCTTTGGACAGTGGAAGGAAACCGGAGCACCCGGAGGAAACCCACGCGGACACGGGGAGAGCGTGCAAGCTCCTCACAGACAGTCACCCAAGGTCGGAATCGAACCCGGGTCCCTGGCGCTGTGACCAGCAGTGCTAACCACTGTGCCACCGTGTTGCCCCTACCCTTGCATTTCTAACAGGCGGGAGTTACCCTTGCATTTATATAACACCATTCACATCCTCAGGTCATCTCAAAACATTTTTAAGCCAATGAAGTATTTTTCAAATGTAGTGACTGACAGTTTGTAGCAAATACTGCCAATTTGCATAAAGCAAGCTCCTGCAAACTACAGTGCGATAATTGGTTTGATGAAGTTTCAGTCTGTAAGTGTTGTTGGAGATGGTTGGTACTTGGTTTTTGTTAAACTATTAATTTATGCTATTCACACCCTGAACTTTATGGTAAGGCCATTGTTTTCTGGACTGACTGTTCGGAGTCTCGCTCCTTTGGAGTATCTTGGTCACCCGACCTGATGCCATGCTTACACCATCATTCGCATCACTGTCTAATTAGCATAACCATTAACCCTTTACTCTCCAGTAATGACATCCTAGATTTTTGTGTTCAAGTTTCCTGGAGTGAGCTGGGGGCCAACAACAGAGCCATGGCAAACTCTGATTGTTTCCTTGTTGTCATCACTACAATTTTGAGCCTTTTGGTGATATTTTTGGTGTTTATCATCAATATCTTCTGAATTACGTTGTTAGTGTTCAATGGTAATGACATGGTTAAGATTTAAAAGCATTTGCGTTGTTAAAACAGGTGATGGGTATTTGTACACTGATCAATGAGGGTCACTGAAACATTGTGGGGGGTGCGGTGCTGGAGTAGTGTTGGCGGTGATCGAAGCCAATAAACTCCCTCTGACAAAGAAAGTCGCTGTGCCTTGGTTTTAACTTCAACCAGCATAGATCCAGTTAGCATTAGAGTTGTGCGCGCGCCCCGTGGCTTTACAATTCAGGTGAGACTTATTAATGCAATAGATCCCACATCGACTGGATTAATCACCCACCTCTGTCGTGGTTTCCATTAACTGTTTGTGAAGGGACAATTACTGCCCCTTTTATCATCACCTGAAGTAAATAAACTTCGAGGAGCTCCAATAGCCATTGAGGACCTATTTTCCTTCTATATGTAACGTATATATTCTGTGTATGAAGATGCAACTGAATCTAGATAAGGACATGGGGGAGAAAGGAATTGAAAGATAGGGCGATTGGGTGAAATGTTTTTTCGATATTGGGGGTGGGTCGAGGCTCTTGCGGTGCATAAACACTGCCATGGGCCAGTCGGGCTGAATGGCCTGTTTTTGTGCTGTAAATCCTGTGTAATATACATCTCCCGTCATCAGTTTCTCCTTGACTTAGTTTGTGAAAAGAAGTCTCTGGTATAAGTCACGACCCTAGACTTGGGGGAAATAAAGAGTTGAATGCACTGAAACCAAAGGTTTGCTACCAGAGCACGGTTCGTTAATGTGACTGGGTACACAAAACCCAAATGGTTTTTAAGCCGTTAAGTGTGTGCCAGACCCACTGGATGTAATATAGCCACCAGTAAAGGCCGCACGATGGAGGTCTTTGGCGTTGTGGGTGGTCTTCACCCAGAGAGTGGTGAGCTTGTGGGATTTATTACCACAGAAAGCAGTTGAGGCCAAAACATTGCATGTTTTCAAGAAGCATTTAGATGTAGCAGTTGGGAGCGAAGGATATGGGAGGAAAGGCCATGATCATAATGAATGGCGGAGCAGGCTCGAAGTGCTGAATGGCCTCCTCCTGCTCCTATTTTCTATGATTATATGTCTCTGAGCCGGATGCTCCGGGTTCAAATCCCACCCCAGGACTTCATGGCCAAGAAAGGTGTGTTCATAACGCGGCCAAACAGTTTGGCTAACAAGCTTCAAAACCTCCCAGCACTCTCCAATGGCAGGTGGTAAGAGTGGGAGCGATTCCTGCTCGGCCAGGTAACGGACGGAAAGCTGGAACCTCTGCCATCACTGTCCATAGCCCCCGGCGACAACATACATGTAACGGTGCATGTTGCCATAACAACCCAGGCTCCCTGATTGAACTGCCGAGACACCAAAGGACACGGGTCCACTCCCTAACGGAGATTCCCAAGGTTAGCTTGTACATGACGGATCTATTTCTCTTTCGATATGTTCCTTTTGCTTCCTTTCAAAATCAATAAATCCAATAAATAAAATCTCCTAAGGGCAGCACGGTAGCATTGTGGATAGCACAATGGCTTCACAGCTCCAGGGTCCCAGATTCGATTCCGGCTTGGGTCACTGCCTGTGCGGAGTCTGCACATCCTCCCCGTGTGTGCGTGGGTTTCCTCCGGGTGCTCCGGTTTCCTCCCACAGTCCAAAGATATGCAGGTTAGGTGGATTGGCCATGCTAAATTGCTCTTAGTGTCCAAAATTGCCCTTAGTGTTGGGTGGGGTTACTGGGTTATTGGGATAGGGGGAGGTGTTGACCTTGGGTAGGGTGCTCTTTCCAAGAGCCGGTGCAGACTCGATGGGCCGAATGGCCTCCTGCACTGTAAATTCTATGATAATATCATGTCCTCCGTGGTCAAGAAAACTCCAGTCTTGGGTCACTGTCTTAGTTTCCAATAGCGAAAGAGATGGTCATCAGTTAGTGGAAGAAGTCAAACTCTCTTAGACACGGGTTATTTATGAAAAGGTTTTTGAGGGGGACATCAGTCAAATCAGATTTCAGTTCACTGTTTTTCTTGTGCTGCTTCAATTCAAAAATAACATTTGTAATTCCTGGGTTTTGAATTCCTCCAATGGTCTCCTTAAACAACATCAACCCTCTAAGGCCATTGTAATCCTTAAATTCTGACCTCTTGCTCAATCCTGACTTTCAGCACTCTGCCATCGCCCGAACTCTACACTCTGAAATTCACCTCCCGAAATCTCTCTCCTCCTCCAGGGCATTCCTTAAAAACCTACCTTTCTGACTGCACTTTAGGCTGTTTTTTGAGCAGCACGGTAGCACAAGTGGATAGCACTGTGGCTTCACAGCGCCAGGGTCCCAGGTTTGATTCCCCGCTGGGTCACTGTCTGTGCGGAGTCTGCACGTTCTCCCCGTGTCTGCGTGGTTTTCCTCCGGGTGCTCCGGTTTCCCCCCGCAGTCCAAAGACGTGCCAGTTAGGTGGATTGGCCATGCTAAATTGCCCCTTCGTGTCCGAAAAGGTTGGGAGGGGTTATAGGGTGGAAGTGAGGGCTTAAGTGGGTCGGTGCAGACTCAACGGGCCGAATGGCCTCTTTTTGTACTGTATATTCTATCTCCTTTTGTGACCCGGTGTCGAATTTCTTTTGATAATCGATGCTGTGAAGCACCTTTTTGTTATACTTTGTTAACTCCATTAGTAAGACTGAACCTCTCTGGCAGCAGTGACCACAGGCGTCTCTTGTAAAGAAATCTAAGCAGGGAGCTTGACCCTTGAAAGAGGTTGCTGTGTGACTCCATTAACTCCATTAGCAACGCTAAATGTGGATCAGCATCAGTAATGTAGCGTGAAGTCTTTCGACAGTCCCTTTGATCTTAATAAGCCCAGAATAATTGGAGAGTTGGAGGAGAGGCTGGGGGGGGGGGGGGGGGGCAGCTCACTTGCCCCACCCCTCAAAGCCACCTCCAGCCCAAAGACCAGGATACCCTCAGGCGAAATCTCTCTGGCTTTTGTTGTGCAAAGACTGAAGTGGCCTCTGGTAAGGCGTCAACACAACAAGCCTTAATAACGCCTCCTCAACTCTAATCCGCTCACGGCTCTCATCTGAAATACCTTCACCAAATTGCCGACAGAACAAAGCCAGTTTCTGAGGAATGCGCCTTTCCAATGGTGAGCTTTATTCCTGCCGAGGTTTACTGGGGCTGCAGCCCTTCATGATTCATTCCGACAAAGTGATTCAACAGCAACTAAAGACCTTGAAGGAATATATCTGAGGTGGTGATAAAGGCCTGTCTCTTACCTCTTTGAGTTGCGAGGTTCCCAGTTCAAATCCCACTTCAAGGCTTCAGCACAAACACCCAGACTGACCCTCCCCACCCCCTGCAGTATCGAATGTCAGAGGTGCCATCTTACAGACGTGTCGTTAAACCACACCTTGCTGCTTGGGTGAAGGTGGAAGATCCCATGGCCATTATTTCAGAGGACAGCTGGGGAGCTCTCCCCGCTTGTCCAGGCCAACATTTATCCCTCAATCAACATCACACAAAGCAGATTTTCCAGCCATTATCATTGTGTGTGGGAGCTTGCAGTGTGCCAATTGGTTGCTGGGTGTCCTGCATTACAACAGTGAGTGCACTTGAAGAAAAAGTGATTAATTGGTGCGTTACAAAACCCTGTTCTTGCAAAAACTGCTATATAAATGCAATTTTGTTTGTAAAATATATATATATTTAAATTTAAGAGCACCCAATTCATTTTTTCCAATTAAGGGGCAATTTAGCATGGCCAATCCACCTACCCTGCACATCTTTGGGTTGTGGGGGCGAAACCCACGCAGACACGGGGAGAACGTGCAAACTCCGCACGGACAGTGACCCAGGGCCGGGATTCGAACCTGAGACCTCGGCGCCGTGAGGAAGCAGTGCTAACCATTGCGCCACCGTGCTGCCCTGCAAAATATTTTTAACTTCCCAGTCAACTTCCTTATTGTCAATCTGGAACTGACTGCTCTCTCGGTCGAACTCCATCCTGTCCATTTTATAAGCGAAATCCTGCTGTTGACTGTATTCCGTCATCCCCTTTACTCATCGCTGAGCAGGAAAACCACGTACGGAGAAGGCTGGAAAACAGGCCAGCCACGTGATGTTGTGTCTGCGGCAGCAGAGGTATTTATTGTACAGCTGTGATATCGGGAAGAATTCTCTTGACTCCAGGGTGGAATTTGAACCATTGTTGAGACGTGTACCGACAAAGTGGCTTTCGCTGTAGAACCGTACTCGCAGTGCCTTGCAACCACATTCCAACACTGGGCTCTGACAGCAGAATCTCGCAGTCATGGAGGGATGGGTAAGCGTTGCTGACTCTGTCTTCAACACACAGACAACAACACTTGGGGAATGACCCCTACCTTCCGTGGAGACCTCTGACCTCTATGAAGAGAAGCCTCTCTGAGGGTTGACGTTGCCTTCAGTCACACAACTGTTGACCGGATTTGACTTTCCCCAGAACAATTTACTCCCCAAAACTTTTTTTTTCTCCTTTTTTTCCATACATTTAGAGTACCTAAATCATTTGTTTCCAATTAAGGGGGAATTTTGCGGGGTCAATCCACCTACCCGGCACATCTTTGGGTTGAGGGGGTGAAAACCACGCGGACACGGGGAGAATGTGCAAACTCCACACGGACAGTGATCCAGGGCCGAGATCGAACCTGGGACTGCGACGCCGTTAGGCAGCAGGGCTAACCCACTGCGCCAACCCTCAGTGACGGCGTTTCTCCTCCGTGACGGCGTTTCCCCTCCGTGCAGGCGTTTCCCCTCCGTGACGGCGTTTCCCCTCCGTGCAGACGTTTCCCCTCCGTGCAGGCGTTTCCTCTCCGTGCAGGCGTTTCCTCTCCGTGCAGGCGTTTCCCCTCCGTGCAGACGTTTCCTCTCCGTGCAGGCGTTTCCTCTCCGTGCAGGCGTTTCCCCTCCGTGCAGACGTTTCCCCTCCGTGCAGACGTTTCCCCTCCGTGCAGACGTTTCCCCTCCGTGCAGGCGTTTCCCCTCCGTGCAGGCGTTTCCCCTCCGTGCAGGCGTTTCCCCTCCGTGACGGCGTTTCCCCTCCGTGCAGGCGTTTCCCCTCCGTGCAGACGTTTCCCCTCCGTGCAGACACTTCCCCTCCGTGACGGCGTTTCCCCTCCGTGACGGCGTTTCCCCTCCGTGACGGCGTTTCACCTCCGCGACGGCGTTTCCCCTCCGTGCAGACGTTTCCCCTCCGTGCAGGCGTTTCCCCTCCGTGCAGGCGTTTCCCCTCCGTGCAGACGTTTCCTCTCCGTGACGACGTTCCCCCTCCGTGCAGACGTTTCCTCTCCGTGCAGACGTTTCCCCTCCGTGCAGACGTTTCCCCTCCGTGCAGGCGTTTCCCCTCCGTGCAGACGTTTCCCCTCCGTGCAGGCGTTTCCCCTCCGTGCAGGCGTTTCCCCTCCGTGCAGGCGTTTCCCCTCCGTGCAGACGTTTCCCCTCCGTGCAGACGTTTCCCCTCCGTGCAGGCGTTTCCCCTCCGTGCAGGCGTTTCCCCTCCGTGCAGACGTTTCCTCTCCGTGCAGACGTTTCCTCTCCGTGCAGACACTTCCCCTCCGTGCAGACGTTTCCCCTCCGTGCAGGCGTTTCCCCTCCGTGCAGGCGTTTCCCCTCCGTGATGGCGTTTCCCCTCCGTGCAGACGTTTCCCCTCCGTGCAGACGTTTCCCCTCCGTGACGGCGTTTCCCCTCCGTGCAGACGTTTCCCCTCCGTGCAGACGTTTCCCCTCCGTGCAGACGTTTCCCCTCCGTGCAGACGTTTCCCCTCCGTGCAGACGTTTCCCCTCCGTGCAGACACTTCCCCTCCGTGCAGACACTTCCCCTCCGTGACGGCGTTTCCCCTCCGTGCAAACGTTTCCCCTCCGTGCAGACGTTTCCCCTCCGTGCAGACACTTCCCCTCCGTGACGGCGTTTCCCCTCCGCGACGACGTTTCCCCTCCGTGCAGACGTTTCCCCTCCGTGCAGACGTTTCCCCTCCGTGACGGCGTTTCCCCTCCGTGCAGGCGTTTCCCCTCCGTGACGGCGTTTCCCCTCCGTGCAGACGTTTCCCCTCCGTGCAGACGTTTCCCCTCCGTGCAGACGTTTCCCCTCCGTGCAGGCGTTTCCCCTCCGTGACGGCGTTTCTCCTCCGTGACGGCGTTTCTCCTCCGTGACGGCGTTTCCCCTCCGTGCAGACGTTTCCTCTCCGTGACGGCGTTTCCCCTCCGTGCAGACACTTCCCCTCCGTGCAGACGTTTCCCCTCCGCGACGGCGTTTCCCCTCCGCGACGGCGTTTCCCCTCCGTGACGGCGTTTCCCCTCCGTGACGGCGTTTCCCCTCCGTTCAGGCGTTTCCCCTCCGTGCAGACGTTTCCCCTCCGTGCAGGCGTTTCCCCTCCGTGCAGACGTTTCCCCTCCGCGACGGCGTTTCTCCTCCGTGCAGACGTTTCCCCTCCGTGCAGGCGTTTCCCCTCCGTGCAGACGTTTCCCCTCCGTGCAGACGTTTCCCCTCCGTGCAGACGTTTCCCCTCCGTGCAGACGTTTCCCCTCCGTGACGGCGTTTCCCCTCCGTGCAGGCGTTGTCCTCTGTGCCGACCTTTCTTCTCTCTGCTGTCCCCTACATACCGTCTCTCTGACAGTGCGGCGCTCCCCTCTGTCTCACCCCTCTGGCAGTGCGGCGCTCCCCTCTGTCTCACCCCTCTGGCAGTGCGGCGCTCCCCTCTGAGTCACCCCTCTGGCAGTGCGGCATTCCCCTCTGTATCACTCCTCTGACAGTGCGGCGCTCCCCTCTGTGTCAGCCCTCTGGCAGTGCGGAGCTCCCCTCTGTGTCACCCCTCTGGCAGTGCGGCGCTCCCCTCTATATCACCCCTCTGACAGTGCGGCGATCCCCTCTGTGTCACCCCTCTGGCAGTGCGGAGCTCCCCTCTGTGTCACCCCTCTGACAGTGCGGCGCTCCCCTCTGTGTCACCCCTCTGGCAGTGCGGCGCTCCCCTCTGTGTCACCCCTCTGGCAGTGCGGCGCTCCCCTCTGTGTCACCCCTCTGGCAGTGCGGCGCTCCCCTTTGTGTCACCCCTCTGGCAGTGCGGCGCTCCCCTCTGTGTCACCCCTCTGACAGTGCGGCGCTCCCTGTGTCACCCCTCTGACAGTGTAGCGCTCCCCTCTGTGTCACCCCTCTGACAGTGCGGCGCTCCCCTCTGTGTCACCCCTCTGGCAGTGCGGCGCTCCCCTCTGTGTCACCCCTCTGGCAGTGCGGCGCTCCCCTCTGTGTCACCCCTCTGACAGTGCGGCGCTCCCCTCTGTGTCACCTCTCTGACAGTGTAGCGCTCCCCTCTGTGCCACCTCTCTGGCAGAGGGGCGACTAGGGGCTTTTCACAGTAAATTCATTGCAGTGTTAATGTCAGCCTACTTGCAATAATAATAAAGATAATTATTATTCAGGTGTTTTGAGTATAGACGCCTGTGGTTTTCCCAATTCCCTGCTGTCTCCTCTCATTCCCCAGGTAATTAAAAAAATTTTTTTTTTTAAGAGTACCCAGTTCTTTTCTTCCAATTACAGGGCAATTTAGCGTGGCCTAGCCACCTGCCCTGCACATCTTTGGGTTGTGGGGGTGAAACCCACGCAGACACGGGGAGAATGTGCAAACTCCACACGGACAGTGACCCAGAGCCGGGATCGAACCTGGGACCTCGGCGCCGTGAGGCAGCAATGCTAACCACTGTGCCACCGTGCTGCCCGAACCCCCAGGTAATTGACTCGCCCATTTCAGACGTGTAAATCCGGATAGGGGACCATTCGACCCGTTACATCCGTACTGGATTGAATCAAACTTTATGTTGAGAATCTTTCTTTCTGTGACTATCGGTCCACACAGCTGCCTCAGTGCTCACATTTTGCCCCAATGAAAGTTGTTTTGAGTGAAATGCACTGGGCTGCTGTGGTAACTGTCGCTTTAAGGGAGACGACTACAACCTGTGTGGTAATATCCCCCCCCCCCCCCCCCCCCACCACCACCACACACGCACACACCGGCTGTGGTTATCTCCCTTAAAGGGACAGTCACTACCCGGTGTCTGAGGGCAAGGAAGCTGAGGGTGGAGAAAACCTCAGCAAGGCGTTTAGAACCACAGCTGGAACGCCCGCACGTTAACCGCTGGAGGTATTGGGTGAAATGGCAAATGGCGACAAACGCAGTGGGTTGGAAATCCAAAGAGAGAACAAGTTTACACCTGCTCGACAGCACCCCCTAGTGCCTGGTTAAAAGCCTGTGTTCCTGGAAGTCATTGACTGCGTGACCACATTTAGTGTAAGGGGAGTCAGAAATTGCATTTTCATTGCCAGTGAAAGTTCCTGCCAGGATTTACGGCAACCAGGCCTTAAACTGAAGTCTAGAACAAATGAATCCTTTCTTTAAGTTATGGCGCGTGTCGCAGTAGAAGTGGCTATGGCTCAGACTGCATATAAATCTGATCCCCCCCCCTTCCTCCCTATCTAGTCTGGTACAATTCCATCATTTAGAATATCGCTGGCAGAACAGAGCAGCCTGTGAAAATAAAATTATGATGGTGAGTGATTAAAAACAGGGAGGTTGACCAACTCGAAATTCAAACAGGGCTTGGGGTGCGTTAGCGAGCAAAATTCAACAGTGAGTGATGTTCAGACTGTTGACCGAAGCTTGGGGAAGGACTTGGGTTTTGAGCAGTTCCTTAAAAGGAGGAGAGCGAGGTTCAGAGAGGGAATTTCAGATTCATAGGCCTTTGGCAGAGAGCTGAAGGTGTGGCCTTGACGTGCTGGAGTAATTAAAATCAGAAGCACAAGAGGACAGAAGTAGAAGATCTGTGAGGCAGCACGGTAGCACAGTGATTTTTAAAAAATATAAATTTAGAGTACCCAATTAATTTTTTCCAATTAAAGGTCAATTTAGCGTGGCCACTCCACCTTCCCTGCACGTCTTTGGGGTGTGGGGACGAAACCCACGCAAACACGGGGAGAATGTGCAAACTTCACACTGACAGTGAGCCGGGGTCGAACCTGGGACCTCGGCGCCGTGAGACTGCAGTGCTACCACTGCACCACCGTCCCAGGTTCGATTCCCGGCTGGGTCACTGCCTGTGCGGAGTCTACAAGTCATCCCCGTCTCTATGTGGGTTTCCTCCTGGTGTTCCGGTTTCCTCCCACAGTCCAAAGACATACAGATTTGGTCAATTGGCCATGCTAAATTGCCCAAAGTGTCCAAAAAGGTTAGGTGGGGTTATGGTGATAGGGTGGAGGTGTGGGCATAGTTTGGGTGCTCTTTCCAAGGGCCGGTGCAGACTCGTTGGGCCAAATGGCCTTCTCCTGCACTGTAAATTCTATGATCACGGAGATCTGGCCTGGATTAAGGCCCTGGAAACAGGAGTTCAAATCCCACAGTGGCCGCTCTGGAAATTTAAATTGAATCAATTAATAAATTTGGAATAAACTGTAGTCTTGGTAATGATTGTAAAATGACTGGATTGCTGCAAAAACTCATCAGGCTCACTAATACCCATTAGGGAAGGAAATCTGCCATCCTTACCCGGTCTGGCCTACATGTGGCTCCAGACCCACGGCAATGTGGCAGTGGTGGAGAACTGATTGGAAGGATTCAAAAATGAAGCAGAGCCAATGATTTTACACGGCACTGGAGGCCAGGCCCCTGGAGGCCGGGCCCCCTGGAGGCCGGGCCCCCTGGAGGCCGGCACTGGAGGCCAGTCCCTGGAATCTGGCCCTGGAGGCCGGCACTGGAATCCCCCTCACGATGGTGAAGCTGTGGAGGCCAGGGTGGGATGGGAGAGTTCCCGGTGAATCAGAGCCCCCCCTCCCCATTACTCTACTGGTTGAATGGATTCCAAGTCCTGTGGAAGCCTTCTTCTGACCCACTGATGGTACATTTTATTTTCTCCAGCCTGAGAAATTCCACCCGGTCGGAAAACCAGTGTGCAGCCTTGAGTGGTGCTGCCGATTTAGCTGCATTAGGCTCAGCCCTGCGCAAGCGGAGGTGAAGTTCGCCCTGTGCAGTGCTTCGATCCAGAGTCCTCTTCCTATCTCTATGCCTAGTTCCTCCTCCCATTTTTCCCTTGTCTCGTCCAGGGGGGAGCATATCTCCTCCAACAGTCAGCTGTACATGTCCGCACATTCCCCTTCCCTCGGTCGCCCACGTCCAGCTGTTTTTCCACTAGCGAGTGTCCTGATATACGGGGGTAAGTCGTTGTTTCTTTACGGAGGAGGTTTTTGACCTGAATATATCTCGGGTCTTCAAGTTATTAAGTGTGCACATCAGCAAAAATCTGTCCTGGCAGGCAGCACGGTGGCGCAGTGGTTAGCACTGCTGCCTCACGACGCCGAGGTCCCAGGTTCGATCCCGGCTCTGGGTCGCTGTCTGTGAGGACTTTGCACATTTTCTCCGTGTTTACATAGGTTTCGCCCCCACAACCCAAAGATGTGCAGGGTAGGTGCTAAATTGTCCCTTAATTGGAAAAAATTTATTAAAAAAAAAAACAACCTGTCCTAGCCCACCCATGCCGACGCTACGACCAAGAAAGCACAACAGCACCTATACTTCCTCAGGAAACTAAGGAAATTCGACATGTCCACATTGATTATTACCAACTTTTATAGGTGCACCATAGGAAACATCCTATCTGGCTGCATCACAGCCTAGTATGGCAACTGCTCGGCCCAAGACCGTAAGAAACTACAGAGAGTCGTGAACACAGCCCAGACCATTACGTGAATCCATACCAGTCTGTGATGCAGCCAGATAGGATGCTTTCTGTGGTGCATCTGTAAAAGTTGGTAAGAATCAACGTGGACATGCCGAATTTCCTTAGTTTCCTGAGGAAGTATAGGCGCAGTTATGCTTTCTTGGTGGTAATGTTGACGTGGGTGGGCCAGGACAGATTGTTGGTGATGTGCACACCTAAGAATTTGAAGCTGTCAACAATCTCCACCTCGGCCCCGTTGATGCTGACAGGGGTGTGTACGATACTTTGCTTCCTGAAGTCAATGACCAGCTCTTTAGTTTTGCTGACATTGGGGGAGAGAATGTTATAGTTACACCGGTCCACTAGGTTCTCTATCTCCCTCCTGTTTTCTGACTCATTGTTGTTTGAGATCCGACCCACTACGATCGTGTCATCAGCAAATTTGTTAGATGGAGTTTGAGCCAAATTTTGCTACACTGTCGTGTGTGTACAGGGAGTATAGTAAGGGGCTAAGTACGCAGCCTTGCGGGGCCCCGGTATTGAGGACTATCGTGGAGGAGCTGTTGTTGTTTATCCTTTCTGATAGTGGTCTGTGGGTCAGGAAGTCAAGGATCCAGTTGCAGAGTGAGGAGCCAAGCCCTCGGTTTTGGAGCTTTGATATGAGCTTGGCTGGGATTATGGTGTTGAAGGCGGAGCTGTAGTCAATGAATAGGAGTCTGACGTAGGAGTCCTTGTTGTCGAGATGCTCCAGGGATGAGTGTAGGGCCAGGGAGATGGTGTCTGCTGTGGATCGGTTGTGACGGTATGTGAATTGCAGTGGATCAAGGCATTCTGGGAGTATGGAGTTGTGTCTCATGGCCAACTTCTCAAAGCACTTCATTACGACTGAAGTCAGGGCCACTGGACAATAGTCGTTGAGGCACATTGCCTGGTTTTTCTTTGGCACCAATATGATAGTGGTCTTCTTGAAGCAGGTGGGAACCTTGGAATGGAATAGGGAGAGGTTAAAGATGTCCGCGAACACATCTGCCAGCTGGTCCGCACAGGCTCTGAGTGCACGACCAGGGACCCCGTCAGGACCCGTCGCTTTTGAGGGTTCACTTTCAGGAAAGCTAATCTGACTTTGAATGCTGTGATGGTGGGTATGGGTGTGTCCGGGGATGCTGGGGCAGTTGTCAACGATTTGATGGTTTCCTGCTCGAACCGAGCATTGAATGCATTGAGTTCATCGGTGAGGGGTGCGCTGCTGCCAGAGATACCGCAAGGCTTCGCTTTGTAGCCTGTTATGTTGTTAAGTCTAAGGGCAGCATGGTGGCAAAGTGGGTTAGCACTGCAGTCTCACGGCGCTGAGGTCCCAGGTTCGATCCCGACTCTGGGTCACTGTCCGTGTGGAGTTTGCACATTTCCCCCCGTGTTTGGGTGGGTTTCACCCCCACAACCCAAAGATGTGCAGGGTAGGTGGATGGGCCATGCTGCCCCTTAATTGGAAAAAATGAATTGGGTACTCTAAATTTATAAAATAGAAAAAAAAAGAAATGTTGTTTAGCCTTGCCACAACCGAAGAGAGTCTGTGTGGTTAGTCTGTGACTCTAGATTGGCCTGATATTGTCTTTTGGCAACAGGTGGAAATAGATGGCACGAGGTGAGGGTGGTGGAAGCGGAGGTGATGAATAATTTCAAAAGAGAATTGGGTGGGCACTTGAGGGAAAATAACCGTGCTAGGCCTCCGGTGTTAGAGCGGGGGAATGGAAGTGGCTAGATTTCCCCATAGAGAGCAAGCATGGGCTCAATGGGCCGAATGGCCTTCTGTGCTATAGGCAGCACAGTGGTTAGCAATGTTGCTTCACAGCACCAGGGTCCCAGGTTCGATTCCCAGCTTGGATCGCTGTCTGTTCGGAGTCTGCACGTTCTCCCCGTGTCTGCGTGGGTTTCCTCCGGTTTCCTCCCTTGCGTCCCAAAAGACGGGCTTGTTAGGTGAATTGGACGTTCAGAATTCTCCCTCTGTGTATCCGAACAGGCGCTGGAGTGTGGCCACCAGGGGTTTTTCACAGTAACTTCACTGCAATGTTAATGTAAACCTACTTGTGACAATAAAGATTATTTAATTATAATGACTCTGCAAAGTCAACTGAATTGCTAACACTTTCTGTTGAAATTGAAAATGTTCTGAATAGTGTTGATGAACTCACAGCCCTCTGGATTGGCTCTCCCTACATTTCCTCATCTCTAAACTGCTGATTAGCATGGCTATCTGAAGGCATGGGTTCACACATATGCCAGTGACACCCAGAGCACGGTGGCACAGTGGCTAACACTGCTGCCTCACAGCGCCAGGGACCTGGGTTCATCTCCGGCCTTGGGTGACTGTCCGTGCGGAGTCTGCACGTCCTCCCTGTGTGTCTGCGTGGGTTTCCTCCGGGTGCTCCGGTTTCCTCCCACAGTCCAAAGATGTGTGGGTTCGGTGGATTGGCCATGCTAAATTGCCCCTTAGTGCCCAAAAGGTTAGGTGGGGTTACTGGGTTGCCGGAGAGTGTGCCAGATTTGGGTGCTATTTCAGAGGGTCAGTGCAGACTCAATGGGCCAAATGGCCTCCTTCTGCACTGTAAGAATTCTGTGATATTGTAGTACTTGTGTACCATCTCCGCATCCAGGCTGAGCTCATGTCCGTCTCCATCACGAAGGCTGCACACAATCAGAGACAGCATTACCATGCCCCTCCCCGTGTGCACCCATCATCTGCTGACACCGCACCCCCTTGTCTTTAAACTTGACCATTCTCATGCAGCCTTGGCTGGCCCCTCCCATCTTGCACACTCTGCAAACTCCTGGGAATAGAATATCATAGAATGTACAGTGCAGAAGGAGGCCATTTGGCCCATCGAGTCTGCACCGGCTCTTGGAAAGAGCACCCGACCCAAGGTCAACACCTCCACCCTATCCCCATAACCCAGTAACCCCACCCAACACTAAGGGCAATCATTAGTAAATAGCAAAATGAATGGAATAGCCTGTACAACAATGTGCACCGCATCCACAACAAAGTGGGGAACTGGAGGCGTTAATCCAGTGGTGGCTACTGCAGCCCGGGGGCCACATGCGGCCCATCTGGGTTCCGAGTGCGGCCCACGAGACATATTGTTGACCGTTACCCTCGCGCAGGGTTGGTCACATTCTGCTGGTTTCTGTCCGCCTGGTTTTTTTCCCCCCCAGTTTGACTGAAGTGAGACACACGTAAAGTCAGGGTGAGTGAGATGCGTGCTGATAGCTCACAGTATTGACTGTGGGCGCTGTGCGCTCCCTCTGCGTTCAAAATGTAAATATTTATTTTGTTTTTACTATTTGAAGTTCTAATAAAATACAAATGATGAAGCATTTTCTAGAACTCGTTGTGAAATATTCAGGGTGTATTAAACATATTCAATCTTATTCATGGGGATGTAGTTGGTGAGCAAGCCCCGTTTTCAATCTTGCGGCCCATTGCGAGGAAGGAGCGGCCCACTCTGGCTGAGGTTGCCCATCACTTCATTGATCTGTCGTAAGAGAAAAGCCAATTAAAAGATTTTCCAAAAAAACAATTGATCTGTTGTAAGGAGCCAAATGCAGCAAGGGTTGACAGAACCACGGTGGCACGGAGATCAGCATGGAAGTGGGCGGCACGCTAGCACAGTGATTAGCACTCCTGCTTCACCGCGCCAGGTTCGATTCCCGGCTTGGGTCACTGTCTGTGCGGAGTCTGCATGTTCTCCCCGTGTCTGGGTGGGTTTCCTCCGGGTGCTCCGGTTTCCTCCCACAAGTCCCGAACGACGTGCTTGTTAGGTGAATTGGACATTCTGAATTCTCCCTCTGTGAACCCGAACAGGCACCGGAATGTGGCAACTAGGGGATTTTCACAGTAACTTCATTGCAGTGTTAATGTAAACCCACTTGTGACAATAGAGATTGCAAAACAAAAGTTAAATATTGTAGATGTAAACGAAGTGGAAAGGTTAGAGAATGCAGAGGTGTCTGGTGATGGAGGTGGGTGTACTAATTGGAGCATGAATGGGTTTTTGGTTTGTGACCAGTAAGTTGTCAGGGAACCCTCTCTGCCCATGAATGCCTGCTTTTGCCACACTGTGCTGACCTAGTCGTTCCATTTCCTTCATTTTAGTGATTCCTTACTTCTCATTAACCAGGCACAATAAATATTGGTTTCTATTACACGCTCGTCTTTGCAATGTAGATGAGGTGTTGCAGTCAGTGACTTCAAACGGGTTGTGCCCTTTGTTCTGAACTCGGTTCTTTGATGTGCGAACACTCTTGAGTAGAACACGAATAAGTTGTTCTTCAATGTTGCAGATTGTGTGAAGAAACTAATTGTGAAATAGTGTGTGTGTGTGTGTGTGTGTGTGTGTGTGTGTGTGTGTGTGTGTATACGCGTTTGTGTGTGTTGTATTCCTGGGATTGGAGGCTTTAGGTCTGAAGTGTTGAAAGACTTGTATTGGCTTTTGGCTCGGTAAACAGTGAGATAGCTGGAGACAGCATGATCTAGCCTTGCATAGGAGAAATGAGCTAGGGCTAGACCATAAAACCATAGCAGAATCAGGCCATTCGGCCCATCGAGTCTGCTGCGCCATTCGGTCACGGCTGATATAATTTCTCATCCCCATTCTCCTCACTTCTCCCCGTAACCCCTGTTCCCCTTGTTAATCAAGAACCTATCTATCTGTCTTAAAGACACTCCACAGCCTTCAGTGGCCAAGAGTTCCACAGATTCACCACCCTCTGGCTGAAGAAATTCCTCCTCATCGCTGTTCTAAAGGATCAGTCTGAGGCTGTGCCCTCGGGTTCTAGTTTCTCCTACTCGTGGAAACGTCTTCTCCCCGTCCAATCTTGTCTCGGCCCGCTGTGTCATCTCCTTCAGCCCAAGAACACTCTGAGATATTGACGTTCCTCCAATTCTGTCCTCTTTGCACTCCCCCCGATTTCCATCGCTCCACTGTTGGCGCCCAAGCCTTCAACTGCCGCAGCCCCTGAGCTCTGGGATTCCGTCCCTCAGCCTCATCCACAGTCTCCCTCCATCCTTAAAGACCAAGCTTTTGGCCAGTTGCCGTAAAAATCTCCTGGATGTTGCTCGGTCTCAAATTTCTTCGACAATGTCCTGCGAACCCCATTGCGGGATATTTTACCACCGTGTGAATTTTGTGAATGCCAGTTGTAGCTCAAAGATCCTTCTGCAAAGTACAAGTATCCAGTCATTGGATGGTGGACGGTTGTTTTTGGGCACAGAATACAGTTGTTCGTTTGGGGGGGGGGGGCAACTCTGATGTGACTTACAACTGAATAATGGGAGAGAAGCTGACGGGCATGAAGCAGATCTGTTGACCTGAGATTGGTGGCTGAGAATCAATGATTTTGTTCCTGCAGCGCAAAAGCAAAAATATTGCATTGGTGTCGGGAAGCGCAGTGATCAATTTGTGCACAGTAAGATCCCACAAGCAGCCAGGGTAATACTGACCAGATCACCTGCCGTGGCATGGATGGGCGAGGGAATAATAACTGTTGGCCAGGACATCGGGAAAAGTGCCTCTGCCTTTCTTTGGAAGACTGCCAGGGGATCCGATATGGCCAGGGTGAGGGCCGAAGGAGCCTCAGTTTAATGTGTCATCCACAAGATGGCACCTGCAACACTGCAGGGCTCCCTCTGTACTGTTACAGCACTCCGAAAATACTTCATTGGCCATTATCACCCCCTTTACCTTATGTCCATGACACCTTTTCCAATCTCTCCTCATCTCCGACCTATCCATGACTTAGGTTCTGCCCCACCCCCTTCTTCCGCTATCAAATTCATCGCCTTTCTATCCCTCTTCAGTTTTGTGCAAGGGTCAAACGGACTTGGAGAAACTGGAACCCGAGGGCACAGCCTCAGACTGAAGGGACGATCCTTTAGAACAGAGATGAGGAGGAATTTCTTCAGCCAGAGGCTGGTGAATCTGTGGAACACGTTGCCGCAGAAGGCTGTGGAGGCCAAATCACTGAGTGTCTTTAAGACAGAGATGGATAGGTTCTTGATCAATCAGCGATCAGGGGTTATGGGGAGAAGGCAGGAGAATGGGGATGAGAAAGTATCAGTCACGATGGCGGAGTAGATGCAATGGGCTGAATGGCCTAATTCTGCTCCTATGTCTTACGGTCTAAGAGTCTTATAAACGTTAGCTCGGTTTCTCACTCTATATAAGCTGCCAGACTTGCCGAGTTTATCCAGCGTTTTCTGTTTCCAGCATTTGTGGTATTTTGCTTTTATTTATTATAAGGTCACGGAAGGTGCTGTCTAATTGGGAGTTTGTCCTTCGTCTGTTTACTTTAATGTTTTAACGGAAAAATTGCCTACAGTTGGTGATGATGCAGTGTATTCTTGACTTGCTGCAAACTGAATTTGCTTTATTGTGAGAACACATTCCTTTTGCATCCTCGTCAGATAATTTATTTGAGCATGATCTGTTTCACATCTGTCTGCTACAGAGGATCATTGGCTGATGTTTGATGGATGAATTTAATCTTTCCTCTTGTGCTCACACATTAAGCATCAACTTGTGGTTTATTGATGAGCAGTAATGGGTATGGCGATGTTTTCCCAGTGGCACAAATGATAAGAAGGCTGTCAAATTGACACCCATTCCTCACCCCTTGTCCATTTTGACAGCTGGGGATGGCGATAATGCAAAGCCAGCGACTGAGAGATTCCTGTCGCTCTTTGTTTGAGCATGTCAAACAGAAAGGATTTTATAAATTGCCTCCCTGTACCCTGTCAGAGGGAAATAAGATGCAAAGCATCGTAAAACTGACACTTCACAGTGAACAATGTCTCCGGGTCTGGTTGCTTGAACACTTATTGATTAAAGCAACATTTAACCATTGCGGGGAACACCCGTTTTATGCTTTGCAAGCCACTGCCCGCTTCTATTTCAATGTTTAGTTCTGTCCCAGCCTGAGTTGGAGGAGCTGAACTTGAGCATTGTAGCCACCGAAGTTGGCCACTTCCGGACCCAAAATGGGGATTTACAAAGGTTGCAGGGAAAACTGGACAATTATAAAGAGACAAGCAGTTTGCAGAAGTTCATGTGTATTCTGGCTGCAAAGAAAGCAGACAGCACCGAAACCAGCAGTTTGCATATTAATGAAGCGATCCCCGGGAACAATGGATACAACGATTAGCTACAATTGGGACATTCTATGGCAGGTCAGACTTCCCGGCGCCAAGGGGAGTCTGAAACAAAGGAGACAAACCAGTTCGGAAGAACCGCCCGGCGATCGAGGGACAGCCTCAGTATTGGGGGATTCGTACCAATCGATTGGGATGAGACCCAATCGATTGACAGTAGGATCGGGGTCTGCCCAAAAGGGCGCGAAGCCCCTGGGACCTATAAAAGTCAGGTCCCAAGTCTAGCTCGCTCTCTTAGCCGGCCCTCCCAGCAGAACACCTTTGCAGCAGCTCTCTAAGAACTTGAACGTGAGAAAGAGAGGCCTGGCCAACAGCTACACCGACAAGTAAGTGTCCAACCAACGCTTGCTACGAGAATAGACACTCCTGACCCCTTAGCCTGTACCAACTGGGAAGTCTGCAGTCTCAGGACAGAACAAGAGGCCATTATTCCCTGATCCAGTGGGTTCCCTTATCGAAGGTAAGTATTGGCTCATAGTGGTAGGAATAGTTTAGTCCGTTAGTATTAGTTGCATGAGTATCGATTTACTGTGTAAATAATAAACGTGTTTGATTGAACCTTACTAACTGGTGTATTGAGTCATTGATCTGAACTTGAACTTGAACCTCGTGGCGGTATCATAAAGATACCTGGCGACTCTAGAGCTAAGGAATAAAACAGAGCCAATTGAGTGTAAAGCACACTCACCAGAACGAGCAACCAAATGAAGCTCAGGGAGCTGATTTAAGATGCACACTGAGAATAAGATTGCTAAAGCTTATGTACAGCTTTTCATGACCACAGATGTTTCTTTCATTACAGCCGATGCAATTCTTTTGGGGTGATAGTGTTCTTTTATTTTATGAATTTAGAGTACCCAAATATTTTTTTCCAATTAAGGGGCAATGTAGCATGGCCAAGCCACTTAACGTGCACATAGAGTCATAGATGTTTACAGTGGGGAAGCACAGTGGCGCAGTGGATAGCACTGCTTCCTCACGGCACCGAGGTCCCAGGTTCGATCCCGGCTCTGGGTCACTGTCCGTGTGGAGTTTGCACATTCTCCCCGTGTCTGCGTGGGTTTCACCCCCCACAACCCAAAGATGTGCAGGGTAGGTGGATTGGCCATGTTAAATTGCCTCTTAATTAGAAAAAAATGAATTGGGTACTCTAAATTTATTTTTTTTCAAAATAGACATTTACAGCATGGAAACAGGCCCTTCGGCCCAGCTTGTCCATGCTGCCCAGTTTCTATCACTAAGCTAGTCCCACTTGCCTGCATTTGGCCCATATCCCTCTATCCCCACCCTGCCCATGTAACTGTCTAACTGTTTAAAAAAAAATTTAGAATGCCCAATTCATTTTTTGCCAATTAAGGGGCAATTTAGCGTGGCCAATTCACCTATCCTGCACATCTTTGGGTTGTGGGGGTGAAACCCACGCAAACACGGGGAGAACGTGCAAACTCCGCACAGACAGTGACCCAGAGCCGGGATCGAACCTGGGACCTCGGCGCCGTGAGGCAGCAGGGCTAACCCACTGCGCCACCGTGCTGCCCGTCCATCTGCTTTTTAAAAGACAAAATTGTACCCGTCTCTACCGCTGCCTCTGGCAGCCCATCCCATTCCCACCCTCTGTGTGAAGAAATTTCCCCTCTGGTCTCTTTTCCATCTCTCCCCTCTCACCTCAAACCTATGCCCTCTAATTCTAGACCCCTCTCCCTTTGGGAAAAGATGTTGACTATCTACCTGATCTATGCGCCTCATTATTTTATAGACCTCTATAAGATCACCCCTAAGCCTCCTACGCTCCAGGGGAAAAAGTCCCAGCCTAGCCAGCCTTTCCCACAACATCTTTGGGTTGTGGGGGTGAGACTGACACAGGGGAGAATGTGCAAACTCCACACGGAGAGTAACCCGGGGCCGGGATCGAACCTGGGTCCTCAGCACCGTAGGCAACAGTGCTAACCACTGCACCACCTGTAAGTGTTCTAACAGGAGTTCCAGGCGCCAATGCGCCGCACAGGAAGGTCCCACAAACAGCTATGTGGTAAATGACCGGATAAATCTGCTTTAGTGATATTGGTCGGGGAAAGGACTGGTCAGGCCGCCAGTGAGAGACGCCCCCTGCTCCTCTTGGCAAAACCGGACATGCGATCTGTTATGTGCACCCGTGAGGGCAGCTAGGGCCTAAGTTGAAGGTCTCATCCAAGAGTGCGGCACTCCCTCTGTACTGCACCGGAGCATCAGCTGGCGCTTTGTGCTTGTGTCTCTGGAGTGGGCCTTGAACGCACAACCTACTCATGGGCTCAGGCGGCAGTGTTACCGGCTGAGTCATAGCTGAGAGTATATCAGTGGTGTCACATTCAGTCTTTAAAGAAAAATATTCAAAATAAGGTGTATTCGCCGTTTGTGCAAGATCAATTCTATATCAGCTGCCACTTTAGCGCAATATACTTAAATAAATAATGAGTCAATAAGGGTAAAATGGGTGAACCTTCTCGTTGTATGTGTGATTACTATATACTATTGTGTGAGTAGAACAAGGTGGAGCATAGCAACAAGATTCACTCCCACAACACACGCATACACCTCGGGACATGAGTTAGTTACTATAGTTACAGTGCTATTAATATCGTGATCCAGGAGTGAAATGCTGCAGATGTTTGAATAAACCTTTCGCTGCATGTAAGCAGATATCACAAAGCAATTTGCACTATTTACTTCTATTGTAAAATGAAATGTGCTTATAAAGTTTAGCAGTGGATCAGTACAGAGGATTCAAAATGAGGCATGACGAGGGTTTTAAGAGGCTGACATCATCTTTACAAGACAACGTGTTTCCAGAAACACACGACGGCCGAAAGTGAGGGTTTAGCACGCCGTCTCTCAGCCAAATGTGCTCGCTCACTTGTCAATGAGCTCTCTCTCTCACTCCTGCTCTCTCATTCTCTCCTTTTGCATGCTGACTCTTGCACGCTCGCTCTCGCAAGCCTTGTCTGTAATCTCTGTCACTCTCTCGCACGCTCTTGCACTGGCGGGGGCAACTCTCACTCTTGTTCACTCTAACCTGCACACTCACTCTTGCACACTTGCTCTCACAAGCCTCATAGAACATAGACATAGAACAGTACAGCACAAAACAGGCCCTTCGGCCCTCAATGTTGTGCCGAGCCATGATCACCCTACTCAAACCCACGTATCCACCCTATACCCGTAACCCAACAACCCCCCCCTTAACCTTACTTTTATTAGGACACTACGGGCAATTTAGCATGGCCAATCCACCTAACCCGCACATCTTTGGACTGTGGGAGGAAACCGGAGCACCCGGAGGAAACCCACGCACACAGGGGGAGGACGTGCAGACTCCACACAGACAGTGACCCAGCCGGGAATCGAACCTGGGACCCTGGAGCTGTGAAGCATTTATGCTAACCACCATGCTACCCTGCTGCCCAATGATCATGTTTGATCTCTCTCACTCTCTTGCACGCTTTTGCACTCACATGGGCAACATTTTACCCTTCTTGACTCATTTTGGTAGATCCAATTCGGGTGGAGCTATAAAATAAATGGCAGAACCATCAGGAGCATAGACACAGAGAGATCTGGGCGTGCAGGTCCACAGATCCTTAAAAGTGGCAGCACAGGTGGAAATGGTGGTAAAGAAAGCATATGGCATGCTTGCCTTCATAGGACGGGGTATCGAGTATAAAAGCTCAAACATTATGTTGCAGTTATATAGAACGTTGGTTAGGCCACATTTGGAATCCTGTGTCCATTTCTGGTCACCGCACTACCAGAAGGAAGTGGAGGCTTTGGAGAGAGAATACAGAAAAGGTTTACCAGGATGTTGTCTGGTATGGAGGGTATTCGATATGAGGATAGATTGAATGAACTGGGATTGTTCTCCCTAGAGAGACGGAGGCTGAGGGGGCGACCTGATAGAAGTTTATAAATTTATTAGGGGTATAGATAGGGTGAACAGTTGGAGGTTTTTTCCCAGGGCGGAAATGACAATGACAAGGGGGCACAAGTTCAAGGTGAGGGGGGGGGAATGGTTCAGTGGAGATGTGCGGGGGAAGTTTTTTACACAAAGGGTGGTGGTGGCCTGGAATGCACTGCCAGGTGAGGTGGTTGAGGCAGATACGTTAGCGACCTTTCAAACTTATCTGGATAGACACATGAACAGACTGGGTATAGAAGGATACAGGCGGTTGGTCCAGATAGGACACGTGATGGGCGTAGGCCTGGAGGGCCGAAGGGCCTGTTCCTGTGCTGTATTGTTCTTTATTCTCACTATTGTTTTGTTTTTTAATAAATTTAGAGTGCCCAATTCATTTTTTCCAATTAAGGGGCAATTTAGCATGGCCAATCCACCTACTTTGCACTTCTTTGGGTTGTGGGGGTGAAACCCACGCAGACACGGGGAGAATGTGCAAACTCCACACGGACAGTGACCCAGAGCCCGGCTTGAACCTGGGACCTCAGCGCCGTGAGGCCGCAGTGCTAACCCACTGCGCCACCGTGCTGCCCGAGGCGGCAGTGCTAACCACTGCGCTACCGTGCTGCCCCTTTGTTCTCACTCTTGCACTCACACACACTCTCTCTTTCTTGCTCATTCTCAGTTCCTGATCTTGGGAATACGGTTTGTAGCAAACAATTTGAGGGGAGTTTTGGCGAGTTTGGAGCAGCTTGGGAGCGGGTTCCACCCCCAGCACAGCAGGTGGTGCGTGGCATAAGGGAGAGAAAACAACTTGCAAAGAAGAGGAAAGGGAAATCTCACACGGAACCGGTATTTCGAGTTGTTGTAGCTGTTAAGAATGTTGAGCAATTAATGTGGCATGTGGAGCAACATAGAAAGAATTGGAATACAGGACATGATGTATGAATTCTGAGTCCAGGTACCTACTTGGAGGTCGGGGTCACCGATTTGGGTACTACCCCTCATCATAAAACACCACCTCTGAATATGTGCCATGAAGGTGAAGCAATAACTGAAGAACCCTCCCCCTTTTCAGGAAATGCTATTCTCAGCACTGGACGTGGGAGGTTTGCCATGTTAATGCCTTAAAATCCCTTCTGCGAACTCATTACATTATGCGGGGCCCTTTTCCCCTCAAAGATTCTGCATCTTTGAGCCCAAAAAGGGCAGCATAGTAGCACAGTGGTTAGCACAGTTGCTTCACAGCTCCAGGGTCCCAGGTTCGATTCCCAGTTTGGGTCACTGTCTGTGAGGAGTCTGCACGTTCTCCCCGTGTCTGCGTAGATTTCCTCCGGGTGCTCCGGTTTCCCCCCACAGTCCAAAGATGTGCAGGTTAGGTGGATTGGCCATGATAAATTGCCCATTAGTGTCCCGAAAGGTTGGGTGGGGTTACTGGGTTACGGGGATAGGTTGGAAGTGTGGGCTTAAATGGGGTGCTCTTTCCAAGGGCCGGTGCAGACCCGATGGGCCGAATAGCCTCCTTGTGCACTGTAAATTCTATGATTCTAAAAGCTCCCTGTTTAATTGTTCCCCCCCCCCCCATTTATTGATGAGCAGTGAAAAGGATTCTTCAAAAACAAATTGCATCAAAATCCTGACGTAAGAAAGCTTTATTTGTACAATCCACCTCCCAATTTCGTACAAGCGTTTGAGATTGTCTTTGGAAGCAGGTACCTGCACTCTGGAAATGACTGCAGGACCAACTTTTATTGACTTCCCATAACTGAACTCAGGAATGTATGTACAGGATCGAGGAGGCCATTCAGCCCCTCTAAGCCTGTTCTTCCATTCAATGAGATCATGGACACTCTGGGACCCAACTTCATTTATCCACCTTTGCTCAAGATCCCTTAATGACTTATCTGTTAATAAAAATCTGTCAGTCTCCGGTTTAAAATAAAGAATTGATTTAACATTGCCATTTCTGAAAGAGAGTTTCAAATTCCTGACGCACTTCGTGTCGAGCAGCGCTTCCTAATTTCAGTCCTGAAAGGGTTTTTTGACCACGTCCACGGGTTCGAGACACACCCGGCCTAACCAGTGGAAATGGTGCTCTCCATCTACCTATCCATGGGGCAGAGATGGTGACGTATTCACTGGACTAGTAATCCAGAGGTCTGGGGGCCGGTTAGCTCAGTTGGCTGGACAGCTGGTTCGTGATACAGAGCAAGGCCAGCAGTGTGGGTTCAATTCCTGTAGCGGCTGAGGTTATTCATGAAAGCCCCATTTTCTCAACCTTGCCCCTCGCCTGAGGTCTGGTGATCCTCAGGTTAAATCACCATCAGTCAGCTCCCCCCCCCCTCAAAGGGGAAAGCAGCCTATGGTCATCTGAGACTATGATGACTTTACTATAACGCTCTGGGAACATGGGTTCGAAGCTGGTGGAATTTAAATACAATTTTTAAAATATAAATTGAGTGTACCCAATTTTATTTTTACAATTAAGGGGCAATTTAGCATGACCGATCGGCACATCTTTGGGCTGTGGGGGCAAATCCCACCCAAACGCGGGGAGAATGTGCAAACTCCACACGGACAGTGACCCAGAGCCGAGATCGAACCTGGGACCTCAGCGCCGTGAGGCAGCAGTGCTATCCACTGCGCCACCGTGCTGCCCGAGGCGGCAGTGCTAACCACTGTGCTACCGTGCTGCCCCTTTGTTCTCACTCTTGCATTCACACACTCTCTCTTTCTTGCTCATTCTCAGTTCCTGATCTTGGGAATACGGTTTGTAGCAAACAATTTGAGGGGGGTTTTGGCGAGTTTGGAGCAGCTTGGGAGCGGGTTCCACCCCCAGCACAGCAGGGGTTAGGTGCATTTTGGCGCGGCCGTTGTGGCGCGGCCGTTTTGGTGCCGGCTGTTTTGGCGCCAGCCGTTTTGGTGCTGGCTGTTTTGGCGCCGGACGTTTTGGCGCCAGCCGTTTTGGTGCTGGCTGTTTTGGCGCCAGCCGTTTTGGTGCTGGCTGTTTTGGCGCCGGACGTTTTGGTGCTGGCTGTTTTGGCGCCGGACGTTTTGGCCATAATAACATTTCTTTATTTGTAAATTGGCTGCTGGTGCGGGTCCGCTGTCACAAGTGTTTCGTTCTATCACCATCTTTTTATATATTTTTTAACTAAACCAATTCGCATACCCATATGATGGCTGAGGAAGTATCAACGAAACGTGGTAAAGAAAAATTTGTTCATAACGGATTCCTTTACGTCTTTGACAAAACAAGCAAAGGTGACAGCGAAGTGAAATTTTGGCGTTGTGAGCAAAAAAACCGGTGCAAAGCACGTCTCCATACTAAAGCTGCAAACGTGGTGAGGCAGCTGAACAGCCATTCGCATGATGCTTCTGCTGCACAAGTAGAGGTTGCACTCGTGAAAACTATAATAAAAAAGAGAGCACAGGAAACCCTTGAGGCACCGACTGTAGTTGTTAATGAATGTTTGACAGACATATCCCAAGCTAGTCTACCAGCCATTCCTAATATATCTGCTTTGAGGAGAATGATAAGCAGAAAGCGTAATTATGTATTGAACGCCCCCACCAATCCAAGTGATTTACAACAATTGATTGTGCCAGAATGCTACAGGATATATGTCCCTCAACCAGGAGTGGAAGAAAATGTTTTACTTTGTGATAGCGGACCAGGTCACGACCGGATATTAATCTTCGGAAGACAGAGCTGGCTACAGCACTTATTGACATCTGATATGTGGTTTGCAGATGGCATATTCAGTATTGCTCCCAGCCTCTTTTCTCAGATTTATGTAATTATGGTAAAAAAACACGGAGGAGTTACTCCTACGGTTTATGCTCTTTTACCCAACAAGCAACGCACAACATATGCGAGAATGTTCGCATTATTGAAAGAAATCGAACCCAACTTGAAACCCAGTTCAATCGTCTGTGATTATGAACAAGCTGCGCACAGTGCTATGAAAGACATATTCCCTGATGTTCAAATAAAAGGATGTTTTTTTCATTTAGCTCAAAATATGCAAAAACATCTAGCTAGTATGGGGTTCCGTAGTTTGTATAACACTGATCCAGATTTCGCGTTAAAAGCTAAAATGATTATTGCCATTGCCTTTGTACTTTTGAACAAAATCGATGAATATCTGGATGCTTTAGCGACCCAACTGTCGCAAGAACTTCAAGATTTACTCAACTGGTTTGAAGATATTTATGTTGGTCGTCTGAACAGACGAGGAAATGGTAGACGAACACCTTTATTTCGCCCTGAGATTTGGAACCTTTATCAGAGAACATTAAACGGGGAAGACCGCACAAACAATAATGCGGAGGCAGCCCACCGTCGATTGAAATATGAACTTGGCATGCATCATCCCACCATATGGAAACTAATTGATGGCCTGCGTAAAGCACAGAAAGGTAGAGATGCATATTATGAAAGGTTACTAGCCGGCCATGAACCGCCACAAAAACTAAAAAAGTATAGAGATGCAGATAAAAGAATACATGAAACTGTTCTTAAATTTGAAAACATGGATGCTATCGAGTACTTGAGGAGCCTTGCTCATAATTACCAAATTAACTAAACTAAATGAACTAATTTAAGGTTTTTAACTAAATGAACTAATTTAAGGTTTTTAATTTACAATAAAGTTAGTTTAAAAACTTTTTAAAGCTCATCTTTTAATTTACAGTTTTAAGCTTGCTTTTAAGTCCTTCCTTCGAATGATACTGAATCTTGCAACAATTTACTTGCAACAATTTACTAGGCACAAAAACTTAAAAAATTTCTGTCCTCTGCGCCCAAACGGCCACGCCCAATTGTCCCATGGCGCCCAAACGGCTGCGCCCAAACGGCCGCGCCAAAACGGCCGCGCCCAATTGTCCCATACTGCACAGCAGATGGTGCGTGGCATAAGGGAGAGAAAACAACTTGCAAAGAAGAGGAAAGGGAAATCTCACACGGAACCGGTATTTCGAGTGGTTGTAGCTGTTAAGAATGTTGAGCAATTAATGTGGAATGTGGAGCAACATAGAAAGAATTGGAATACAGGACATGATGTATGAATTCTGAGTCCAGGTACCTACTTGGAGGTCGGGGTCACCGATTTGGGTACTACCCCTCATCATAAAACACCACCTCTGAATATGTGGCATGAAGGTGAAGCAATAACTGAAGAACCCTCCCCCTTTTCAGGAAATGCTATTCTCAGCACTGGACGTGGGAGGTTTGCCATGTTAATGCCTTAAAATCCCTTCTGCGAACTCGTTACATTATGCGGGGCCCTTTTCCCCTCAAAGATTCTGTATCTTCCAGCCCAAAAAGGGCAGCATAGTAGCACAGTGGTTAGCACAGTTGCTTCACAGCTCCAGGGTCCCAGGTTCGATTCCCAGCCTGGGTCACTGTCTGTGTGGAGTCTGCACGTTTTCTCCGTGTGTGCGTAGATTTCCTCCGGGTGCTCCGGTTTCCTCCCACAGTCCAAAGATGTGCAGGTTAGGTGGATTGGCCATGATAAATTGCCCATTAGTGTCCCGAAAGTTTGGGTGGGGTTACTGGGTTACGGGGATAGGTTGGAAGTGTGGGTTTATATGGGGTGCTCTTTCCAAGGGCCGGTGCAGACCCGATGGGCCGAATAGCCTCCTTGTGCACTGTAAATTCTATGATTCTAAAAGCACCCTTTTTAATTGTTTCCCCCCCCCCCCCCATTTATTGATGAGCAGTGATAAGGATTCTTCAAAAACAAATTGCATCAAAATCCTGACGTAAGAAAGCTTTATTTGTACAATCCACCTCCCAATTTCGTACAGGCGTTTGAGATTGTCTTTGGAAGCAGGTACCTGCACTCTGGAAATGACTGCAGGACCAACTTTTATTGACTTCCAATAACTGAACGCAGGAATGTATGTACAGGATCGAGGAGGCCATTCAGCCCCTCTAAGCCTGTTGGATTGGATTGGATTAGATTGGATTTGTTTATTGTCACGTGTACCGAGGTACAGTGAAAAGTATTTTTCTGCAAGCAGCTCAACAGATCATTCAGTACATGGAAGAAAAGGGAATTAAACAAAATTCAAGAAAATACATGAGAATACATAATAGGGCAACACAATATATACACTGTAACTACATAAGCATTGGCATCGGATGAAGCAGACAGGGTGTAGTGTTAATGAGGTCAGTCAATAAGAGGGTCATTTAGGAGTCTGGTGACAGTGGGGAAGAAGCTGTTTTTAAGTCTGTTCGTCCGTGTTCTCAGACTTCTGAATCTTCTGCCCGATGGAAGAAGTTGGAAAAGTGAGTAAGCCGGGTGGGAAGGATCCTTGATTATGCTGCCTGCTTTCCCCCAGCAGCGGGAGGTGTAGATGGAATCGATGGATGGGAGGCGGATTTGTATGATGGACTGAGCGGTATTCACGACTCTCTGAAGTTCCTTGCGGTCCTGGGCCGAGCAGTTGCCATACCAGGCTGTGATGCAGCCCGATAGGATGCTTTCAATAGTGCATCTGTAAAATCTGTGTTCTGCCATTCAATGAGATCATGGACACTCTGGGACCCAACTTCATTTATCCACCTTTGCTCAAGATCCCTTAATGACTTATCTGTTAATAAAAATCTGTCAGTCTCCGGTTTAAAATAAAGAATTGATTTAACATTGCCATTTCTGAAAGAGAGTTTCAAATTCCTGACGCACTTCGTGTCGAGCAGCGCTTCCTAATTTCAGTCCTGAAAGGGGTTTTTTGACCACGTCCACGGGTTCGAGACACACCCGGCCTAACCAGTGGAAATGGTGCCCTCCATCTACCTATCCATGGGGCAGAGATGGTGACGTATTCACTGGACTAGTAATCCAGAGGCCTGGGGGCCGGTTAGCTCAGTTGGCTGGACAGCTGGTTCGTGATACAGAGCAAGGCCAGCAGGGTGGGTTCAATTCCTGTAGCGGCTGAGGTTATTCAAGGTCTTCTCAACCTTGCCCCTCGCCTGAGGTCTGGTGATCCTCAGCTTAAATCACCACCAGTCAGCTTCCCCCCCCCCCCCCCCCCCCCCCCCCAAAGGGGAAAGCAGCCCATGGTCATCTGAGACTATGATGACTTTACTATAACGCAGACTAATGCTCTGGGAACATGGGTTCGAAGCTGGTGGAATTTAAATACAATTTTTAAAATATAAATTGAGTGTATCCAATTTTTTTTTTACAATTAAGGGGCAATTTAGCATGACCGATCGGCACATCTTTGGGTTGTGGGAGTGAAGGCCACGGAGACACAGGGAGAATGTGCAAACTCCACACACACAGTGACCCAGGGCCGGGATTCGAACCCGGGTCCTCAGCGCCATAGTCCCAGTGCTAACCACTGCGCCACCGTACTGCCCTTGGAATTTACATACAATTAATAAAATCTGGAATGGAAAGTGTCATAATATACACCAGTATATCATGGTGCAGACACACACTGATAGACATACACTGGGACCAAACAACATGCACAAACACCGCAGCCAATCACCAGTTAGAATACACACACTATAAAGGCAGAGGGCACCACGGTTCCCGCCCATTCTGGGTGCTGCCTCTCAGTGTAACAAGAACTCATCCAGCCCAGCACAGACTCACAACACGTGCTGAGAGAATCAACTGGTTCAGACAAGGCTTAGGTCTCTAGTTTAAGTTAGCGTCATCTAGACCCACAGTCAGCGTGTGTTAGTTAGTTAGAAATAGTTAATAAAATTGAGTTGAACCTTCATCAGTGTTGGAAGTATCTGTTCATCTCTCAAGTCTACACTAGCCAACACTTCAGACAGCTAGCCACATTAATGGTGCATGACAACTATCATCGATTGTTGTTCTGGTTCACGAACATCTTTCGAGAAGGGAAATCTGCCATCTTTATCCAGTCTGTCCTAGGTGTGACAGCAATGGGATTGATTCTGAACTAACCTCTGAATAGGGCTCTGATGCGGGCAGCACAGCGGCGGAGTGGTTAGCATTGCAGTCTCACGGTGCCGAGGACCCGGGTTCGATTCTGGCTCTGGGTCACTGTCCGTGTGGAGTTTGCACATTCTCCCCCTGTTGGCGTGGGTTTTGCCCAAACAACCCAAAGATGTGCAGGATAGGTGGATTGGCCACGCTAAATTGCCTCTCAATTGGAAAAAATAAATTGGGTACTCTTAAATTTAAAAAACAAAAAACTAACCTCTGAATTGTTCAGTTCAAGGGCAGTTTGTGGTGGGCAACAAATCCTGGCTCGTGTCAGCAACACGGCCCAGGAAATAATTTTTAAAAGTTTCTCTTAATATCTCAAATTCTTTGATCAAATCACTCCTGTATCTTCTAGTGCTGTTAGGTAATTCTCCCTCGGTGTACCTGAACAGACCCCGGGGATTATTATTATAAACTACAGAGCATACAAGCCCGTTTATAAAATCTCTCCTCATACTTTAACCCTCGATGTCCAGTAATCATTCTGGGAAACGTACACCACTTTTCCTAAGGTGTAAGGGTTCCTGGGTTGAACAATGTAGATTGATGATACACCTCTGAGTGGATGTCTCCAACTCTTTTTTAAAAATTTAGAGTATCCAATTATTTTTTTCCAATTAAGGGGCAATTTAGCGTGGCCAATCCACCTACTCCGCACATTTTTGGGTTGTGGGGGCAAAACCCACACAAACACGGGGAGAATGTGCAAACTCCACACGGACAGTGACCCAGAGCCAGGATCGAACCTGGGACCTCGGCGCCGTGAGGCAACCGTGCTCACCACTGGCGCCACCTTGCTGCCCACATCGCCAACTCTGTTCAGGAGTGGCCGGTTCAAACTGACCACTTATTTTCAGTTTGCAAGACCATTAATGGTTCTCAGTGTGTTTGCCCATAAACATAACATCATGTAGTACAGTGCTCCATCTGGTGGCCGAGTAGAGATCTCACAAAACACCATTTGAAATCTGCAAGGGCTGCCGAGTTTTCAAATGATTGCTGCAGCAACGTTTAGCAATACGTTTTTATTTCTTCTTTCGCGGGGAATGAACATCGCTGGTTAGGCCAGCATTTATTGCCCATCCCTAATTGCCCTTGAGAAGGTAGCGATGGGCTGTCTTCTTGAACTGCTACAGTCCCTGTGGTGTAGGTACACCCAGAGTGCTGTTAGGGAGGGAGTTCCAGGGTTTTGACCCAGCGACAGTGAAGGAGCGGCTGATATATTTCCAAGTCAGGATGGCGTGTGGCTCAGAGGGGAACATCCAGGTGCTGGTGTTCCCAGTATGTGTTGCTGCCCACTTCCTTCTACGTGGTAGAGGTTGAGGGTTTGGAAGGTGCTGTCGAAGGAGCCTTAGTGAGTTCCTGCAGTGCATCTTGTACGTCGTACTCGTTGCTGTCAGTGTGTCAGTGGTGGTGGGGGCGTATGTTGAAAGTTCCAGAGCTTAGGGCCCCGACTGCTGACGGCATGACAACCAATGATGGTACAGTTAGAATCAGGAATGCTGGGCGGCACGGTGGTGCAGTGGTTAGCACTGCTGCTTCACGGCGCCGAGGTCCCAGGTTCGATCCCGGCCCCGGGTCATTGTGAAGTTTGCACATTATCCCTGTGTCTGCATGGGTTTCACCCCCCTCAAGCCAAAGGTGTGCAGGGCAGGTGGATTGGCCACGCTAAATTGCCCCTAAATTAGAAACATTAATTTTTTTTTTAAAAAGCCAGCAATGCCCAGGAGGCTAGAATTGGAGGAGCACCAGGATTGTGGAGGGTTGTCGGGCTGGAGGAAGGTTACAGAGATAGGGAGGGGAGAGGTTTAAAAGCAATAATGTGCATCACTGTTTTTGAAAAAATACAATTACGTCTTGTTTTTCATACAGGCCGCCTATTCTTTGTCCGAAACCCTTGGAGCCAATTGCATTTCGGATTTTAGATCACTTCGGTTTTTGGATACCATTTCTAAACTTGCATTGCAATAGCCTAAACCTAGGCTGGCTATAGTCTAAAGTAAATCAAGTGGCTGGAAAAATAAGATTGATCTCTGAATAATAAATACAGGTTACCTGTAATCAGTTTCCCTTCACCACAAAAAGCACAAAGACAAACTTCCTGCGAAAGGTCGATGAGGGTCAAAAATGTGTGCTTTTGGGATTTATGGATAATATGCACAACTGTATTTGGTTCCAAACCTTGGGTTTATAGTATTGTGTAATATTGTCTCTGACTTCTGACTTCGCTAAGGGAGCAGTTTTTGATTCTTCATCATTGAACCTGTAACCAATGCGCTCGGTATCATAGTTCGCCTGCGAAGGCAGGACTTTCACAAAATGTCCGCCGCTGCTCACAAAATGGTGGTCCAGACAAAATAAACAAACGTGATGTTGGACCTCCAGGCCCGGTAATGGAGCAAACAAATGAGCAGCTTTGAAACCTGAAACCACTGCAGTTAGCTAATGAATATCTCTTAAGGGTGTGCGCATTTATCTGGCAGTAGTTTCACTTTGCACCGAGGCTGAAATTATCCTGTGAATTCAGCTTCAGACAGGAGTTAGAACCCGACCTGACACGGCAGTGAGACTCCCTGGAGAAGGAGGAGGAGGTCACGCTGCTTGGCGTAGTGGTTTGCCTTGGGTCAGAGAAGCTGATAGAAAGATTTGATGGAAGCGTTCCACATGAAGGGTTTTGTTGGGAGTAAATGGGGGAGGGGGGGGAGGAGAAGTGTTTCCAGTATTGGGACGGTCGGTAACCAAAGGAGACAGATTTAAGGTGATTGACAAAAGACATGTTGAGGAAGATTGTTCTTTTCACGACAAGTTGTTATGGAATGGTGAGGAAGCAGATGCAGTCATAACTTTCAAAAGATACTTGCGTAAATATTTGGAGGGACAGCAAGGTTATGGGGTGTGGGACTAACTGAATAGCTCGTCCAAAGGTTCAGCACAGACACAAAACCCTGGAAGGCCGATCATTCTATGATTAGAGCCCAGTAAGGCCAAAATTGGACATGGAATCTAAATTTCTCTAACCCTGCTTTCAAGGTTTGGCGTGGAAAGAGATCTTGCTTGTGGTTGAGGTGAAGAGCATAGCTGCGTTTAAGGAGAAGTTCGATAAAAGATGAGAGGGAATAAATCAATGGTTATGCTGATGGTGTGAGATGAAGAGGGGTGGGGAGGAGGTTGGTATGGACCGTGAACTCCAGTACAGACCAGTTGGGCCGAATGGCCTGTTTCTGTACTGTACTGTCCCCATAATTCTCCGTCCATCCACATGTTTTGTTGGTGAGCTGAGACACCAGGGTGGAGAGAAATCATAGACTACCTACAGTGCAGAAGGCGACCATTTGGCCCATCATGTCTGCGCCGATCCTGCGAAAGAGCACCCTACCGGCACGGTGGCACAGTGGTTAGCATTGCTGCCTCCTCTCCCCCCCGGCAAAAAAAAAATTGCTGCGGTTGAGTTTCGCAGCAATTGTCCTTCGATGTCTATAAAGCACCTTAGAATATCATAAGGATGTGGAAGGTGCTATGCAAATGCAAGTTTTCATTTTGTGCCTCAACTGTCGTTGACGGTTTGCTGTTACGCTTTGAAGTCCAGAGCGATTGGCTGCAGAAAAATATTTTGTACCCCAGTCACCGTCGCCGGTGGATCTTTGAAACACCGTCCAGTTCCAAACGGTACAGAAAATAACCCTAATGAGGCAGTAACACTGTGAACATTCTGTGTACCGCTTAACTGCTGATGCCACAGCTGAAGACACATTTATTCTATTCACATGGGTCTCTCATTCCAGGGGGAGCTAATCACCTCATTGAAAAAAAACACCCTTTATTGAATGCCGCATTCTGAAAACACTTCCACACTCTTCTGGTGGGCGTGTGCCCTGTTGTTTGTTGTTAATGAGCAGAAGACCTCGTGACTTTTGAAGCATTTGTATCTTTGGGAAAAAGAAGGAAACACGTACATTTGCGTAGCACCTTTCATGATGCCTCCCAGCACTTTGCACCCAATGAAGTACTTTTTGTAATGTAGTTGTTGTTGCACTGTAGGAAAGCGGCTGCTTACGAGGGCACAGCAACAGACAGCAGTGTTGATAATGATCAGAGAATCTGTGTTCGAAATTGAGTATTGGAATTGTCTATATTCACCCGGGCAGGCACATGGGGCCTTGGTTTAACTTCAGATCTGAGAGCCGCCACGTCCGACAAGGCAGCACTCCCGCAGTCCTGCACTGGAGTGACGCGTCCGACAAGGCAGCACTCCCGCAGTCCTGCACTGGAGTGACCCGTCCGACAAGGCAGCACTCCCGCAGTCCTGCACTGGAGTGACGCGTCCGACAAGGCAGCACTCCCGCAGTCCTGCACTGGAGTGACGCGTCCGACAAGGCAGCACTCCCGCAGTCCTGCACTGGAGTGACGCGTCCGACAAGGCAGCACTCCCGCAGTCCTGCACTGGAGTGACCCGTCCGACAAGGCAGCACTCCCGCAGTCCTGCACTGGAGTGACCCGTCCGACAAGGCAGCACTCCCGCAGTCCTGCACTGGAGTGACCCGACCGACAAGGCAGCACTCCCGCAGTCCTGCACTGGAGTGACGCGTCCGACAAGGCAGCACTCCCGCAGTCCTGCACTGGAGTGACACGTCCGACAAGGCAGCACTCTCGCAGTCCAGCACTGGAGTGACCCGTCCGACAAGGCAGCACTCCCGCAGTCCTGCACTGGAGGGACACGTCCGACAAGGCAGCACTCCCGCAGTCCTGCACTGGAGTGACACGTCCGACAAGGCAGCACTCCCGCAGTCCTGCACTGGAGTGACACGTCCGACAAGGCAGCACTCCCGCAGTCCTGCACTGGAGTGACACGTCCGACAAGGCAGCACTCCCGCAGTCCTGCACTGGAGTGACCCGTCCGACAAGGCAGCATTCCCGCAGTCCTGCACTGGAGTGACCCGTCCGACAAGGCAGCACTCCCGCAGTCCTGCACTGGAGGGACACGTCCGACAAGGCAGCACTCCCGCAGTCCTGCACTGGAGTGACACGTCCGACAAGGCAGCACTCCCGCAGTCCTGCACTGGAGTGACACGTCCGACAAGGCAGCATTCCCGCAGTCCTGCACTGGAGTGACCCGTCCGACAAGGCAGCACTCCCGCAGTCCTGCACTGGAGGGACACGTCCGACAAGGCAGCACTCCCGCAGTCCTGCACTGGAGTGACCCGTCCGACAAGGCAGCACTCCCGCAGTCCTGCACTGGAGTGACCCGTCCGACAAGGCAGCATTCCCGCAGTCCTGCACTGGAGTGACGCGTCCGACAAGGCAGCACTCCCGCAGTCCTGCACTGGAGTGACCCGTCCGACAAGGCAGCACTCCCGCAGTCCTGCACTGGAGTGACGCGTCCGACAAGGCAGCACTCCCGCAGTCCTGCACTGGAGTGACGCGTCCGACAAGGCAGCACTCCCGCAGTCCTGCACTGGAGTGACCCGTCCGACAAGGCAGCACTCCCGCAGTCCTGCACTGGAGTGACCCGTCCGACAAGGCAGCACTCCCGCAGTCCTGCACTGGAGTGACCCGTCCGACAAGGCAGCACTCCCGCAGTCCTGCACTGGAGTGACAGTCAGCCTTGACTTTCGTGCTCGAGCACTGGAGTGGGACATGATCCCGGTACCTTGTGATTCAGAGGCAAGAGCACTGCCAACTCAGCCAAAACCGGACACTCCCAAGACGAGAAACTACTTGGAAGAAAAAAATAAATTTATACAAAGTCATTCATTGTTTCTGAAAGAACAATGGCAAGGGGACAAGCAGGTTATCTCAACGTTGGAACTGACTAACCTTCCATGAAAACCATGTAATTTTATTGTAGAAAGCAACATTTCTGGAAGAACTTCCTACTGATTGTAAAAGAAAGCAGGTTCACATTAGAACTAGCAGGAGTAATCACTGCTGCCCAGTGTCTCAATGTCCTTCTGAAGGCTGGATCGTCAGTGTGTTTAACAATCGTAATTATAGATCTGGTGATGTTTAGTCTGATGTGACCTAATGACTCTAATTTACTTAGCATTGATTTGAAACTTTGAGTGACAAGCCGCAGCCCCATCCCAATCCATTTTTCTTATTTATATCACCTTTGAACAGCGATCCATTTGCCGTTGAATTGTAGCGTGGTGCAGCACAGAAGGAGGCCATTTGACCCATCATTTCTATGCTAGCTCTTTGAAAGAGCTCTCCAATTTCTATTTGCAAGTTATTGAATCTGCTCACAGGCGGTGAATTGCAGAATGCACTCGCACATGTTTTAATAGTAACTTTAAAAGTTACGATGTGGAGATGCCGCCGTTGGACTGGGGTGAGCACAGTAAGAAGTCTTACAACACCAGGTTAAAGTCCAACAGGTTTGTTTCAAACACTAACTTTCGGAGCACTGCTCCTTCCTCAGGTGTAAAAGTTACAGGTGCGATATTTCAAAACCAGCAACCTGGGGACCCAGGCTGTGCTGGATTTTGGGTCAGACAGTACGGGTGAAGGTGGGTCGGGTGGGCTCGCTCGGAGCGTGGGAATAGACTAGCTCCAGCAGCAAGAGGGATAACTACCCAGGCGTCACCACCATGCCAATGCAGCGCCATAGCCCAATAGTCAAGATAAGTGGTTTTTTTTTTGTTGCTTTTTACTCAATTAAACTCCAGATTTTATACAACCAGATTTGAGAGATGGTACCGTGCTTCATTGACTTGGAGGTGTCCTGAGATTGTGAAATAAATAAATGCAGACAAAAAGCGTAGCCAGGGTGCGCTGATTGTAAAAATGAATATTTGCATCATGAATACTTTCAAAGCTGAGCTTTTCTGTCTGTTCGTATATTGAAAAACCGGTACGTTAATCTAAAATTTGATGAATTGTTTAATTTTGCATTGCAACCCATTCAATTTCTCTCCCTCTCTCTTAGGTCAAAGTTGTGCATTCCCTACTTGAAGAAGAGCAAAAACGGCCACATCCTGAACCTGAGTCCTCCACTCAACATGAACCCCATCTGGTTCAAGAACCACTGTGGTGAACATGGGCGGGAGTGTTTATATATTATCACTGCGTGCTTCGTGAGGAGACTAGACGAGCTGGGACATTGTCCTTCAAACAGGGAGAGTAAAGGGGAAATTTGATGGTGACATTTAAAATCATGCAGGGGTTTTGTAGAATTGACAAGGAGAAACTGTTCCCTGTGGAAGACGAATTAATAAACAGCAGACACGGGGTTATTGTTAAAAAGAGGTACAGGTGAAATGAGAATTTTGTTTTTTTACACAGTGAGTTGTTACTATCTGGGATGGACTGCCTGAACAGGCAGTGGAAGCAGTGGCATGGTGGTATTGTCGCTGGACCAGTAATCCAGAGACCCAGAGTAATGCTCTGGAGACCCGGGTTCAAATCCCGCCACTGCTGATGGTGAAATTTGAATTCAATGAAAAATGTAATGGTGACCCTGAATCTATGGTCGATTGTCGTAAAAACTGGATCACTAATGTCCTTTAGGGATGGAAATCTGCCGTCCTTACCTGGTCTGGCCTACATGTGACTCCAGACCCACAGCATTGTGGTTGACTGTTAAATGCCATCAGGGGTGGGCAATAAATGTTGGCACAGCCAGCGATGCCCACATCCCATGAATGAATTAAAACAAATCAACATTAACTTTCAAAAGGGAGTTGCATAGATGCAGTGGAAGGGAAGGAATTTTGGGCTATGGGGAAAGCTTGGTGGTGGGGGGGGGGTCTGGTTGGGTAAATCTTTCCAAGAGCCAACGCAGGCACAATGGGCCTGTGATTCTCATTAGTCGTCGAAGTAACACTGGAAGAATTTTCTCCACAATGCTGTACTGACGGATCACTTCCCTTCCGCCTCCGGTGTGGAAGGGCAGATGAAGGTGCTAATGATCCCATGTGCGCTCTCTCTCCCTCAGCGTATACCATGGCTAAATATGGGATGTCGATGTGTGTTCTGGGAATGGCTGAGGAATTCAGAGGTGAAATTGCAATCAATGCTCTGTGGCCAAAAACCGGTAAGAGCAATTTGATTTTTACTTCATGTGGATAACACCGTATGTGTACTTCATGCAGGTCTGGTGGGACATTTAGATGCTGATGTTTTCTTACGCTGTTTGCTTCCCCCCCCTCCCTCCCCCACCCCGCCACCCCCCAAATCTGTTGACCTGTTGACTACCTGCTGGGCTAGGGTTCTGTGGGTATCCAGTCCAGTACTTTTTTTTTTTTTTAATTTAGAGTACCCAATTTTTTCCAATTAAGGGCCAATTTAGCATGTTCAATCCACCTACCCTGCACATCTTTGGGTTGTGGGGGTGAAACCCACGCAGACACGGGGAGAATGTGCAAACTCCACACGGACAGTGACCCAGGGCCGGGATTCGAACCTGGGACCTCAGCGCCGTGAGACTGCAATGCTACCACTGCGCCACCGTGCTGCCCTCCAGTCCAGTACTGACCTTTACTCTTCATTCTTCCATGTACAGCATTGACTGAGAATCATAGCATTTCTACAGTGCAGAAGGAGGCCATTTGGCCCATCGAGTCTGCACCAACCCTTCAAAAGAGCACTCTACCTAGGCCCACGCCCCTGTCTCATCCCAGTAACCCCACCTAACCTTTTGGACACCAAGGGGCAATTTAGCATAGCCAATCCACCTAACCTGCACATCTTTAGACTGTGGGAGGAAACCGGAGCAGCCGGAGGAAACACTGGGGAAAACGTGCAAACTCCAGAGTCATCTGACGCCGGAATTGAACCCGGGTCCCTGGTGCGGTGAGGAAGCAGAGCTAACCACTGTGCCCCAGTGCTACCCTATCTGCTAGCTCTATTTCCACTCAAACAACACCCATCTAAGGACAAAATCCACTTTCAAATACAGTTAGCAGACTCAGGAATACTTGTTGTAAAGTGATGTCTTGGATAAACCACCTCCAGAAAGAGACATCATTCAGGAAGCCGCTGCAGATTCTTGCCTGTCTCAACTTACCGTTTAAACTGCCAGCCTTTGAAATTGCTCTTGTCTTGTTCATGGGATATCTTGAGATCCTGTCTTGAGATCAGCTTGTCCCCAGTTAAATCTTTAACCAAAATGTTTTGAAAGAAACAGCTACTCTGTTCGCAGACAGTTCTAACCTTCTTGTATTGAGAGCGGCTGCTTGTTTGGACCCATCCCAGTCTAAAAACTAAACTTTTTAAACTGCAGAAACTGCTTCAGCCCCTGCCTTCTCACATTAACTACAACATCTTACTAAAACTATACATAATGGGCGGGGTTCTCCGTAGCCCGACGGCAGAATCGGAATCGGCGATTGGACAGGGAATGGACTTGGCCGCCGGATCCGGGGCAGGGGTTGGTTTGACACCGGTTTGCGATGCTCCGCCCCCTCCAAACCGGCATCATCTGGATGCGCGGCGTGCGCAGTTGCAAGGTCGTTGGCGCACCATCGGCCAGCTCACCCATGATGTTCCATCCCTGATGGGCTGAGTTCCCGACGGCGCGGGCTGTGTGTGGTCTCAGTGGTCAAGAACCCACCTTGCCAGCTGCGGTTGGTGTCCAACGCCGCCACACGCGTCCTGGGTCCGTACCACTGGCCGGGAGGCTACTGCTAGGGTTGGGGGGAATGGTGGGGGGATGTGTTAGGGTTCTAGCATGGCCAGCGCCATCATTTCCGGCGCGACCAGAGCAGGCCCTGCGCATGCGCAGCCCGGGACCCGGCCATTCTCCGGCCAATTTCCGTACAACCCACTGGTGGTTCACACGGTGCTGATGCTAGCCACTACCCGGAGTTGATGAGGGGTTTGTGCTGATTTTCCTGTCGTGAACCATCTGCGGATTCTCTGTTGCCGCCGGCACTTAGCCGCTGGAACGGAGAATTCCGCCCATGTCTCTAATTAACTACTCCATCGAGAACCCACTTAATATAAATTAAAGTCCGTTGGCCAAATCTTTTACGATGCTTTAATTGCACCTCTGCCTCCAAAAAGCTGTCTTTCAAACCAGGATTTTTATAAACGTGACTGCAGCAGTCACACACTAACCCAGGCTTCTAACCCTTACAGCACCAAATACATATAATACATTCTATCTGAAATTGCTACATTCATCACACTGGATTGTCAGTTTGCGACGGTAACGTTGGACATTATTCCCCTCCTTTGCTCCTGTACTCTGCAGGAAGGAACCTTATCTGAACCACGGGCTTGCTGTGAGTCTAGCCTTGCAGAATCACCTTGCATCAGCGCGGATGCTGAAAAAGCTGTAGTTGACTTCCACAAATAACCATGGGTTGACATGTTTGATCAAGGGTCTCATTGACGACTGACACATAAAACAAATTAAGCCAAACACTGAACTCCATTGTTGGATCACACATTACAACGTTCTGCACAGTTCTGATATCTAATTCCTTTTTCAAAAGGACAGTGAAGGACTGGAGAGTATTCAGCAAAGGTTTTACAAAGATGATACCAGAAGGGGAGGGGTTATAACCATCGGGAAAGACTGAACAGGCTGGGTCGCTCCTCTCTGCAAAAGAGGAAGCGGAGACCTGATGGTGAAAGCTCAGGGCAGTAACAGGCTGCTATTGCCACTGGATTAGGAAACTCAAGACCTAGACACATACACCACCCTCTGCGAGAAGTAGTTCCTCCTCAATTGTACAGTGCTTATCACATCTCTGGCCATCTCAAAGTATTTTACAACTCCGGAGGTATTTTTGAAGTGTAGCCTGTGCTGTAGCATATGGTAACATGCCGTACAATATGAAATGAAATGAATGGAATAGATAGAGATAGAGATAGAGAAATACAGCACAGAACAGGCCCTTCGGCCCACGATGTTGCGCCGAACTTTTGTCCTAGGTTAATCATAGAATTTTGGACAATTTGTCATGGCCAATCCACCCAACCTGCACATCTTTGGACTGTGGGAGCAAACCGGAGCACCCGGAGGAAACCCACGCAGTCACGGGGAGGATGTGCAGACTCCGCACAGACAGTGACCCAAGTCGAAATCGAACTTGGGACCCTGGAGCTGTGAAGCAATTGTGCTATCCACAATGCTACCGTGCTGCCCTTAAGAAGTTAACCTACACTCCCTTATTCTACCCTAATCCAAGTACCTATCCAATAGCCGTTTGAAGGTCCATAAATTTTCCGACTCAACTACTACCACAGGCAGTGCATTCCATGCCCCCACTACTCTCTGGGTAAAGAACCTACCTCTGACATCCCCTCTATATCTTCCACCATTTATCTTAAATTTATGTCCCCTTGTAATGGTGTGTTCCACCCGGGGAAAAAGTCTCTGACTATCTACTCTATCTATTCCCCTGATCATCTTATAAACCTCTATCAAGTCGCCCCTCATCCTTCTCCGTTCCAATGAGAAAAGGCCCAGCACCCTCAATCTTTCCTCGTATGACCTACTCTCCATTCCAGGCAACATCCTGGTAAATCTCCTTTGCACCTTTTCCAAAACTTCCACATCCTTCCTAAAATGAGGTGACCAGAACTGCACACAGTACTCCAAATGTGGCCTGACCAAGGTTTTGTACAGCTGCATCATCACCTCACGGCTCTTAAATTCAATCCCTCTGCTAATGAACGCTAGCACACCATAGGCCTTCTTCACAGCTCTATCCACTTGAGTGGCAACTTTCAAAGAACTATGAACATAGACCCCAAGATCTCTCTGCTCCTCCACATTGCCAAGAACCCTACCATTAACCCTGTATTCCGCATTCAGATTTGTCCTTCCAAAATGGACAACCTCACACTTGTCAGGGTTAAACTACATCTGCCACTTCTCAGCCCAGCTCTGCATTCTATCTATGTCTCTTTGAAGCCGACAACAGCCCTCCTCACTATCCACAACTCCACCAATCTTCGTATCATCTGCAAATTTACTGACCCACCCTTCAACTCCCTCATCTAAGTCGTTAATGAAAATCACAAACAGCAGAGGACCCAGAACTGATCCCTGCGGTACGCCACTGATAACTGGGCTCCAGGCTGAATATTTGCCATCCACCACAACTCTCTGTCTTCTATCGGTTAGCCAGTTTGTTATCCAACTGGCCAAATTTCCCACTATCCCATGCCTCCTTACTTTCTGCATAAGCCTACCATGGGGAACCTTATCAAATGCCTTACTAAAATCCATGTACACTACATCCACTGCTTTACCTTCATCCACATGCTTGGTCACCTCCTCAAAGAATTCAATAAGACTTGTAAGGCAAGACCTACCCCTCACAAATCCGTGCTGACTATCCCTAATCAAGCAATGCCTTTCCAGATGCTCAGAAAAAATGAATGAAATGAAATGAAATGAAAATCGCTTATTGTCACAAATAGGCTTCAATGAAGTTACTGTGAAAAGCCCCGAGTCGCCACATTCCGGTGCCTGTCCAGGAGGCTGGTACGGGAATTGAACCGTGCTGCTGGCCTGCCTCGATCTGCTTTAAAAGCCAGCGATTTAGCCCAGTGTGCTAAACCAGCCCCTGATATACACACAGCAAGATCCCACACAGACTGCGACATGACTGTGACCAGATAATCTACTTTTAGTAATCGCTTGAGGAGTAACTATCACCGAGGACCTGGTGCCCCCTTCCAATGAGTGCCATCTCACAGCAGAGACGGCATGAGGATGGACAAGGTCGGGTTAGTGGCTAACTATCGCATCTGTGCTCCCCCTGATCCCAGGTCAGTAAAATCCTGAGAGATCAGGTCGGACCGCAGTAACTTGTGCCAGAAACCTGCGGCCGGAGCTATGAACTGCGGCAATCAAATGGTCTCGTGGCTGGCTGTAACTCCATTCCTTTCTGGGCAGGGAGTAACTTTCTGGCATTGAGCTCCTGTCGCAAAGGCTGATACAAAATCAACCTGTGAAATTTTAGAATTTATATTTTACGTTGACGTTTTCTTTTGTTTGTAACGTCCAGCGATTCACACAGCTGCAATGGAAATGCTGGGAGGATCGGATGTCAGCAGACAGTGCAGGAAACCTGACATCATGGCTGACGCTGCTTACGCCATTTTCTCCAAGCCAAAGTCATTCACTGGCAACTTTGTCATCGATGAAGAATTGCTTAAAGAGAACGGAATCAGCGACTTTGATGTTTATGCAGTCGATCCAGGTGCGTGCAAGGTTCTTAACACTTTTAACACATTCCGGGAGGGAGGGGGGGGGGGGCAGGCTCAGTCAAGACAATGGAAAGGAAGCTGGATTATTATCAAAGAAGAAAGAATGTGCAGGGCTGTGGGGAGAAGGCGAGGGAATGGCGCTGGACAAATTGCTCCTACGGAGAGCTGGCATTGGCTTAAGTAGGGTGCTCTTTCCAAGACCGGTGCAGACTCGATGGGCCAAACGGCCTCCTTCTACACTGTAAATTCTATAATTCTATGACCGGCCCCCTACTGTGCTGTAACAATTCGAAATGACTGGCTGCAGTATTTTTTAAAAACTTATTCTGTCATGGGATGTGGGCGTCGCTGGCAAATACAGCATTTGTCACCCATTCCTAATTGCCCTTGACCCAAGCGGCTACTTTGGGCGGGGGGGGGGGGGGGGGGGGGGGGTGGGGGCAGTTAAAAGTGGGTCTGTGGGTTTGGAGTCACATGAAGGCCAGACCAGGGCAGGATGGCAGATTTCCTTCCCCAAAGGGATATTAATGCAACAGATGGGTTTTAACGACAACCGTTTCATGGCACTGTTACTGAGAGACTGGTTTAATATTCCAGATTTATAAATTGAATTTTAAAAATTCACCAGCTGCTGTGGGGGGGGGTGGAATTTGACCCATTCGCCTGGAATGCTGGTCCAGTGATATTACTCCCCGAACTGTCCACAGTCGACTGATAAAAATGTTTTTTAATACAGGAACGGAAAAGACCAAGGGGAAATGGAATAGTTTTTAGCGTTGAGGGGGTCGATCTGAGGCAGTGATTTTGATAAAAGTGATCAGACTTTTTTCTCCTTGTTGGAAAATTAACGATGTGGAGCAGTCAACTGGAAATTATGATTGAGAAGGAAGTTGCTCGAACCTTTTTGTTCGTAAACAGTTGTGAACTCACGGCGCTGAGGTCCCAGGTTCGAATCCCGGCCCCGGGTCACTGTCCGTGTGGAGTTTGCACATTCTCCCCGTGTCTGCGTGGGTTTCGCCCCCACAAACCCAAAGATGTGCAGGGTAGGTGGATTGGCCACGCTAAATTGCCCCTTAATTGGAAAAAAAAGAATTGGGCACTCTAAATTTATCTTTTAAAAAGCAGTTGTGAAGTCCTCTGTCATAATTCCAATCCAGCTACTCAATTAAAATTTAAGTCTATATTTAAAGGGGGATTGAGGGTTTTATGTGAAAAGCACAAGGTGGGCAGATGTGGGCATCGCTGGCACGGCCAGCATTTGTTGCCCATTCCTAATTGCTCTTGAACCGAGTGGGGTCATTTCAGAGGGCAGTTAAAGAGGTCAGTTAAGAATCAAACACGTTGCTGTGAATGTGGAGTCACATGTAGGCCAGACCAGGTAAGGGTGGCAGATTTCCTTCATTAAGGACATTAGCGAACCAGATGGGTTTTTATGACAATCGATGACAGTTTCATGGTCACCGTTACTGAGACTAGTTTTCAATTCCAGATTTATTAATTGAATTTAATTCCACCAGCTGCCGTGGTGGGATTTGAGCCCATTTCTCCAAATTATTAGCCTGGGCCTCTGGATTACTAGTTCAGTGACATTAGGCTGTGCTACTGTCTCCCCAAATCTCAGATTGCTGTTGCCAACACCCAACCCATACACATAGGGCTGAATCAGGACTCCACTCCCCACCCCAATGATGGGCTAAACCGAGGCCCAATCTGCCTGTTTGAGTGGATGTGAAAGATCCCATGGCCCTATTTTGAGGATGAGCAGGGGAGTTTCACCTCGGTTACTTAGGTTTATTTCATAGAATAGAATCAGACTATCATAGAATCTTTGCAGTGCAGAAAGAGGCCATTTGGCCCATCGAGTCAACACTGACCCTCTGAAAGAGCACCCTACCCAGGCCCACTCTCCAGCCCTATCCCCGCCAAACCTGCACATCTTTGTGACACTCGGGAAATTTAGCATGGCCAATCCACCTAACCTTTTAAAAAATAAAAAAAAATAAATTCAGAGTACCCAATTCATTTATTTTCCAATTAAGGGGCAATTTAGCGTGACCAATCCACCTAGCCTGCCCATCTTTGGGTCGTGGGGGCGAAACCCACGCAAACACGGGGAGAATGTGCAAACTCCACACGGACAGTGACCCAGAGCCGGGATCGAACCTGGGACCTCGACGCCGTGGGGCAGCAGGGCTAACCCACTGCGCCGCCGTGCTGCCCTCAATCCACCTAATCTGCACATTTTTGGACTGTGGGAGGAAAGCGGAGCACCCGGAGGAAACCCCACACAGGCATGGGGAGAACGTGCAGACTCCGCACAGACAGGCCCCCCCGCCTCCCCCCCGAGGTCAGAATCAAGCCCGCGTCCCTGGCCCTGTGAGGCAGCAGTGCTAACCACTGTGCCACCGTCTTTAAATCCTAAAATCATATCACAATACTGCAGAAGTTGAAATTCTGAAATAAAAACAGAAAATGCCAGAAATACTTGACAGATCCGGCAGCACCTGTGGAGGAAAAAACCCACTGTGAGCGTTTCAGTTCGATGACCTTGCTAGAGAACAGAAACGTTAATCCTGTTTCCCTCTCCACAGCTGCTGCCTGGCCTGCTGAGTAATGACAACATTTTACCTCTTCATCCCACAAATCATCGATGGTGGAGTTTATTAACCTAGAATTAATTCTGCTGCAGTGCGTTTGAGTAACCCGTGCTGTTTGGTTACAGGGCACCCTCTGCTGCCAGATTTCTTTTTGGATGAGGAACCTGAGGAACTAGCGAAGAAGATGCAAGATTACGGTGGGTGTTCTCTAAATTTCAACACACAGTTTCAGCTCGGGTGAAGCTCAGATGGACCAATATCCAGTCGAGTTGAATTGCATTGTTGCTGTTTGTTCTCGTATGCAGGGTTAGTGTGTGGTTCATGTCACTCACTCCAGGCCACTCACCGTCCTGATATTGGCCGTTCCTTCACCGTCGTTGGGTCACAATCTTGGAATTCCCTCCCTAACAGAGCAGTTGGTGTATCCGTACTTCCCAGGCTGCAGTGGTTCAAGAAGGCAGCTCACCACCACCTTCTTGAGGACAGTTAGGTTTGGGCAATAAATGCTGGCTTAGCCAGCGACGCCCACATCTCAGGAACGAGTAAAGGAGAATGGAGAAGCCAACGATTCAAACTTTAAAAAACTTGGCTGTGAATCAGGAGTTGAACTCTGGGCGTGCACTCTCCAGAGTTTCGAAGAATGAAAGGTGATCTTACAGATACCTACACGCTCTTAGAGGGCTCGACAGAGGAGGTAGAGGAAGGATGTTTCCCCTGGCCTGGTGAGGTGTGGTAGAGATGGGGTCTCGAACCCTGGCACACAGTCTCTGAATAAGAGGTAGGCCACTTAGGATGTGTCTTGTGAAATTACCTTTGAGAAATGGGGTTTATAAAATTGCTGCAGTGGATGTACCTTTAGGAAATGAGTGTTTATCTGTGATGTCAGAGTGTGGGTGGAGCTGGGCTTTCTGTCTGCTTTTACTTTCACTTTGGGCTTGCAGCTACAGGGTGTGTTTAGTTTTGTTTTGGTGAGCTGGATAACTGCAGGAAAAGCAGGCAGCTGTCTAAGGATCTCTCTGCAATCTAAAGACTGTCTCCAGTTCATTTGGGTGATTTAAAATGACAACTACTCTCAGTAGAGAATTTAAACCTGTTGTCTTTCTGTAAAAAGGGTCTTTTGTCTTATGGATGTTGCAAGGAAAGACTATGGGTTACTTATAGCATATTGTATCTGTGGGGATTGTTGGTGTTGATAGTTGTTGAGATGTTTACTGTTGGTCTATAAAGTGTTAACTGGTTTCATAAATAACCATTGTTGTTTAAATTTAAAAGTACTGTAGATCTCTGTTCCATCCCACCTGTAAGGTGCTCCCCATAACCACAATCTATTCAAAGTTGTGGCTCAGGTGAACTCCATGACATACTTTGGGGTTCTCTCAAAGGTGAACCCATAGCAGATGGGAGAATTTCATCACACAAGGGATGCTGAATCTTTGTAATTCTGTACCCCGGAGGGCTGCAGAGGCTCCATCATCGAGTATATTCAATGCAGAGATTGTTAGATACCTGGTTATTAATGATGTCAAAGGGCAACGTGGGATAATGGCGTTGCGGCAGACAATTGGGACCTAGTTGAAAGGCAGAGCAGGCTCGAGGGGCCGATTGACCCATTCCTGCGCCTATTTCCCATGTTCCTATGAATTCTTGACCTTGCACATGCAGATACATGCCGTTTAAATTCATGCACTGAACTTTTTTTAATACTTTTTTTTTCTTTTTTAAAATTTTAGTGGACCCAATTCATTTTTTCCAATTAAGGGGCAATTTAGCATGGCCAATCCACCTACCCAGCACATCTTTTGGGTTGTGGGGGCGAAACTCACGCAAACACGGGGAGAATGTGCAAACTCCACATGGACAGTGGCCCAGAGCCGGGATCGAACCTGGGACCTCGGAGCCGTGAGGCAGCAGGGCTAACCCACTGCACCACCGTGCTGCCAACTTTTCTTTTATACTTAATACCCCCAGTGAACTGCGCTGTGAATCAGAATGGACTAAATTTGCTAGAATGGGGCACCTTGCGGCGTGAGGCGTTTGTTGAGCCCTTCCCTTCACCCTTCAACTCAAACTCTATACCATGATGATTTGAAAGTTTGAGTTGATGAGTGCCAGGACAATGGGTCATCTAGGCCATTATTGAGCAATGGGCAGACCAATCTCTCTCCTTAACTAATGAAATTGAAGGACTGAGAAAGAAAAAGCGGAATTCCAGGGAAGGCAATTGGATGAGTTAGAGCCAAAACAGGTCGCAAAAGAGAGGGAAAGAAAGATTGGATCGGGAAAGAAAGGGAAAAAGTGGAAGGCAAAGTAAGAGAAAAATTGAACATTTTACATTAATTTTCTGCAGGTAGGATTGGGGTTGAACAGTATAAATTTTGCCATGTTTTCCAGCGAGATCCATTGCTAGTGCAGGAACAATAATCACATAATTTAAAAGGGTACTTAAGCTGTTAATTACTAGCCCTAACTCTGTGGCAGATTTGATGAGCAATAATAATTGTGCAGGTTCATAAAAATAACTGGGGGGGGGGGGGGTGAAAGCGAGATACTGTTGATGTGAATCAATTGGCAGAACAACATAAACTGACGAGTAAGTTCAAAGAGAGTCATAATTCACAGTATCGCTCTTCAACCCCTGAACTCACTGGTCAATTGCACAACAACAACGGCAAGATTCATCAACCTGACCTTACTTTTCCAACAAGATTTGGCCCTATATTCCTGACAGTTATTTTGTTTTAGAGGCATTGGTTTTTCTTGTTTCTTTTTGAATAATTGTGTGAATACCCAGAACGGTATTTCAGCCTCCAGATTTGGGTACACATGCGTCGGAATGTGGTGACTAGGGGATTTTCACAGTAACTTCATTGCAGTGTTAATATAAGTCTACTGGTGACAAAAATAAAGATAATTATGATGAAGACAAGGCCTTACAATTATTATTTTGTTTTAAAGTACCTATTTTTCCCCCCCAATTAAGGGGCAATTTAGCGTGGCCAATCCACCTACCCTGCACATCTTTGGGTTGTGGGGGTGAGACCCACACAGACACGGGGAGAATGTGCAAACTCCACACGGACAGTGACCCGGGGCTGGGATTGAACCCGAGTCCTCAGCGCCATGAGGCAGCAGGGCTAACCACTGCGCCACCGTGCTGCCCATGCATTTTATTGAGTTGCATGTATTTCATATTGCTGATACTCGTCCACTTTTCTCATTAGAACCTAAAGTACAAATAGGCGGCACAGTGGTTTGCACTAATGTCTCACGGCGCCGAGGTCCCAGGTTCGATCCCGGCTCTGGGTCACTGTCCGTGTGGGGTTTGCCCATTCTCCCCGTGTCTGCGTGGGTCTTACCCCCATAACCCAAAGATATGCAGGATAGGTGGATTGGCCATGCTAAATTGCCCCTTAATTGGAAAAACTGAAAGTACAAATTATGTAGCAATATTGTTGAATCAGATAGCATAAAGGAGGCCATTGGGCCCCATAAGCCTGCCCTAGCTCCTTGAAAGAGCTATCTGATTGATTGAACTCTCCACTTTCCCCGTTGCCCATCGACTCCCCATTGAATGTGCTTCCACCATCCACCTGTACGTTCCCGATCATTGTCCTGCGTTGTGTAGAAATAAATTCTCCTCTCCCTCCTATTTTGCCAATGACCTTTACCCTGTGTCCTGTGGTTACTTTCTCGCCTGATACTGAAATTGCTCTTTTAATTTTTTTTTTACAGTATCCAATTAATTTTTTCCAATTAAGGGGCAATTTAGCGTGGCCAATCCACCTAGCCTGCATATCTTTAGGTTGTGGGGGCAAAACCCACGCAAACACGGTGAGAATGTGCAAATTCCACATGGACAGTGACCCAGAGCCGGGATCGAACCTGGAACCTTGGTGCCGTGAGGCAACTGTGCTAACCACTTGCTCCACCGAGCTGAAATTGCTCTTGCTTACTTTTTGAAAATCCTTGATAACTTTGAACAGCTCTATCAAATCTCCCTTCCCTAGTCTCTCCACACAACCATATCCTCTTGCCTGATACCATTCCTGTCGATGTCCTGGGCCCTCTCTTCAAGGCCGTACTCCAGTTGGGGCCCAAGCAATATTTTATAAAGGTTTGGCATAGCTTTTGTACCCTGTGCCTCTTTAAAAGAGATAAGAGTTCCCCCTGTGCCCTTTTTGCACAGCCTTGTCAACGAGCCCGTCCCCCTTCAAGGGTGTGTGGATGTGAACATATCAATGGTGTGACTCCGTCGGCTGAGCTAACCGAGCAGAATTCCAGTTAACGTCTTTGTGTTTCCTTTCAGGTGCAACTCCTAAGTTTCAATCAGGAAAGGAACAGGCTTCAGCAGTAACTGAGGGACCAGTTGCTGAGACATTCAAGGCCATTGAGGGAGCACTCAGTGCTGATGTGGTGAAATCCACCGGAGGCATCTATCAGTTTGAATTGTCCGGTGAGGTTGTTTCTGTACAATGAATATGTTTACATTGCACGTTGGGTGTGAGTTTTGTTCTCAGTTGCAGTTATCCATGGTTTCCACTGGTCATACAGAATGTTTTTAACCCACTTGTGCATTGACATCTGGTTTTTCTTCCCTAAACACCATCCTGATTTCTCCTTCGTCAATCTTGCTTACGTTTGTTTATTATTTTACGGGACGTGGGCATCGCCAGCATTTATTTCCCATCCCTGATTGCCCTTCAGAAGGTGGTGGTGAGCTGCCTTCTTGAATCGCTGCAGTCCTTGACGTGTAGGTACACCCACAGTGCTGTTAGGGAGGGACTTTCCAGGATTTTGACCCAGGGGGAGTGAAGGAACCAGCGATACATTTCCAAGATAGGATGGTGCGTGACTTTGAAGGGCCTTGCAGGCGGGTGGTGTGCCCATGCACCTGCCGTCCTTGCCCTTCGAGGCAGGGTTGGAAGGGTACAGTTGAAGGAGGCTTAGCAAGTTTGCGAAGTAAGGCGAGTCTTTTTCACATAGTGAGTGGTTGGGAGCTGCATGGCAGGGCCTGAGAGTGTGGTGGAGGCAGGTTCAATGGAGGCAATCAAAAGGGGATTAGATAATTATTCCGAAAGGAGTAAGGTGCAGCGTTAGGGGGGAGGGGGGGGAATGTGCCAGACCTGCCGAATAGCCTTCTGTTCTGTAATTATCCTGCGATTCTGTGATTGAAGTGCCTGCTGTATGTAACACACACGGCTGCAACTGCGTGTTGGTGGTGGAGGGTATGAATGTTGGAGTTGTCGGAGGGGGTGTCTATCAAGCGGGGTTGCTTAGTCCTGGATGGTGTCGAGCTTTTTGAGTGTTGTTGGAGCTGCCCTCATCCAGGCATGGGGAGAGTATTCCAATACACTCCTTGTGATTGGTGGAGCCCACAATTAGTCTCAATCACCCATCCCTTTCCTTTAATTCTTCCCACTAATTCTTTTCCCGCAACAGGTATTTATTAATATACTCGGCTCCCACTGTAACGCTACAGTGCGGTAATGGGTATAATGTGATTCTGTCTTAGACCCGAGAGTCTGTAAATGCGGGCACGGGCCCCATCCCTCACGATGAACTCTGTCTCCCACTCTCATAAAGAATAATTAAAAACAGCCATTGATCTATCTTTGTTGATTTTAGCACCTGCAGTATTCATCGAATCCCTACAGTGAAGAAGGAGGACATTCGGCCCATCGTGACTACACTGGCCCTCTGAAAGAGCACTCTACCTAGGCCCAATCCCCCGCCCTATCCCCATAATCCCACCTGGCGGCAATTTAGCATGTCCTGTTCACCTAAGCTGCACCTCTTTGGACTGTGGGAGGAAACCGGAGCACCCGGAGGAAACCCACGCACACACGTTAGAATGACCCTCTCCTGGAATCGCTGAATCGTTTTTCTTTTGCATGTTAGGCTTTTCCTGACTCTGTGTGTTTCATGTCAAAGTGCTCTGACGTGCCCTTTTATGATTGACATGAGCAGGTGATCACCCAGGAACCTGGTACATCGATCTGAAGAATGAAAGTGGCAGCATTGGACACGGAAGTTTCCCGGGGAAGGCAGACGTGCTGATGAACATGAACAGCGATGACTTTGTGAAAATGTTTGCAGGTGAGTGTTTACAGGACTGGGGTAGGCCATTCAGCCCCTCAAGTCTCTTCTGCCACACCATTAGATCATGGCTGATCCAATTCCCATCTTCAATTCCCTTGGATCCTCTTGTCCAATGACAACAACAACAACAACATGCATTTATGAAGCATTGTTTAGATAGTAAAAGACTTGAGGCAATTTGCAGGAATGTTGCCGCACACAATTTGGCACAGAATCAAATGAGGACATATTCATAGAATCATACAATCCTTACAGTGCAGAAGGAGGCCATTTGGCCCATTGAGTCTGCACCGACCCTCTGTAGGAGCAGCCTACCTAGGCCCACTCTCCCATCCGCATCCCCGTGACCTCACCCAACCATCGGGGCGGGTGATCTTGGCGGCTGAAGGCACGGCTGCCGTTGGTATATTGGTTAAAATCGGGGATGAGTAAGGGAGCAGAATCTGAACTGGGCAGAGATCCCAGAGGGTTGTGGGGCTGGTGTACGTGACAGATTTAAAAAAAATAAATTTAGATTATCCAATGATTTGCGTTTCCAAGTAAGGGGCAATTTAGCATGGCCAATCCACCTAACCTGCACATCTTTGGGTTGTGGGGGGCGAAACCCACACAGACACGGGGAGAATGTGCAAACTCCACACGGTCAGTGACCCGGGATCGAACCCGGGTCCTCGGCAGCGTGAGGCAGCAGTGTGATCTGCCCAATAGTTAGTCAATATTTAATTAGAATTCTTGGCGTACAATTGAAAAGTAGAGAGGTTATGCCACACCTGAATAGAACCTTGGTTAGACCACGTGTGGAGTGCTCTGCGCAGTTCTGGTCTCCTTATTACAGAGGGAACAGAGCAGCACTGAAGAAGGTGCAAAGAACATTCACAAAGAAGATATCAGAACTGAATCGTTACCATTATCAGGGAAGATTGAGCTGACCGTGATGTTTTCGGCAGAGGGCATGTAAAATATGACTGATAGCCAGTCTACCTCCATCCTGCCCACCCCCTGATGCCATCCCCACAGTACATGGGGGAGGGTGGGGGGAGGTGTCCACTCCCCTCCTGCCAGTAGGACTATTGAGGCCCTTTAGTGGCCCTTTAAGACCCTCAATCTGCCCCCACTGCATTAGTACACTGGGCAGTGGAAGGTGGGCCAGTGTGAAGGCTGTTTCTGAGACACCTTTGTTGAATGGGAGGGAAGGAAGGGGGAGGGCACATCATTCGGGCAGTGCCCTGTGCGCATCGGGGGAGCACCCCCAAAGATGTTAACCCTTTCCTTTGTGCATCACCGCCTGGCCCCCAAAATCCAGGCTTCTCACCCACAGCTCCCTCACAACAAGCTCCCCCCTGCCCAACTGTATCAAAACCGCAGACCTGCCTCCCTCTGGGGACTCCTTATCCCAACATTGCCCACCACTGAATTCTGGCACTGATTGGGCTGCTAGAGCTCGCAGCCAATCAGATTGGCTGGTTGCCCTCAAGGGTGGGACTTCCGCCCTCTGATGGGTGGAAGTTTGAACCTTGCCCCGTTAAGGCCGCCTGGAGAATGTTACGGTTGAGGGGTGGGTGGTTTGGAGCTGACTCCCTGTGGCGTGGTCTGGGGAGGGCGGGAAGTTGGGATTAGTGGAGGCGAACAAGACATTCCCCTTTGCACCCAGCCTGGTGTTTCTGTGTGGGGTAGGCCCAGACTAAAGGCCTTGAGTATAAGTTAGTCATGATAACATTCTAAATGAAAACGTAGGAGCAAACCTTACTCGTAGAATGGTTAGAGTATGGAACTTATTACCACATCACGTAGCTGAGACAGATCGCATTGCTATCTTAAAGGGAAAGCTAAATAATTTCACAGGGGAGAAAGGGACAGCCGAAAATGTTGATGGGGTCACATAGAAAATAGGAGCAGGAGCAGAGCAGCAGAAACTCCGACGTAAGCGAGCTGGGCCGGTTTCTGTCTTAACTTCATCTTTGCTCATTTGCAAAAACATACTTTCTTGCTCTGTTTCAGGTCAGATGAAACCGACCATGGCCTTCATGTCTGGCAAGCTGAAGATTAAAGGAGACATGTCACTAGCCATCAAATTGGAGAAGCTGATGACCCAACTCAAGGCCAAACTTTAGCCTCTGGCCCACTGGGCAATCCATTTCCTGTGTTGTCAATGCGAAACATGATAACCTTTCAAATCCCGATTGATTTTATATCTTCCAACATGAGCGTCCCAGTTCACCGTTTGATTCCTGCCCATTTAATTTATTTTTCCAAACTAATAATTCTGCCTGAAGCGTACAGCTTTACAGCAGGGTGGGAGAAATTGCAATTTCAAATGAATTGTTTAATGTTAACCATCGAAAGAATCCTGATTGAGGCGCCTCATGAGCTGTGGCATCCACTATCATATCTAATTCTCATGCAGGATGGCAAAGGACCTTTCGGAGGTTCGATTAAATGATTACAGTTGTTTAGGGTGGGTGCCTGTCCTCGTTAAGATTGCCTTTGTATAATCAGTCAGCAAGACTGACTTTGTTGCTGTTTTGGCAATTTGAAGGGGCTTACAACATAACCTTTTAAAAAAATAAATACACATTTCCCCTTTTATTTTATGAATTGTCATCCATTATAGTCATGAAGTCAACATGAATATTGATGAAGTATTAAATTTAATTAATGTCACACAAGAATAATTGGTATTTATTTTCAGATGTTGGTGTATGTTGATTCATTTTTAGGCTATGTCCCCTCTTCCTCATTCCATGAGGATGCTACTTTTGACTGTGACGACATCGGATTTTGCTGTGTTAGTAAGAACGTTAGTATGAGGCTCAGGAACAGAAGGAGGCCATTTGGCCTTCTCCACCAACAATGATTATGTAGTGGAGGATCTTGGGCCTACTTTGTTTTTTTTTTCAAACGAGTACAATATTATCTTGCTCAACTTTCATCCCCATTGGCAACGAGTGGCAAACATCACTTGCAATCCCGGATACGCTTCTACTCTTCATTAAATCTCCGCTGTTGAATGACATTGTCAACACAAGCCGTGCGAGTGATGAGCTGATAAAAGAATGCACCCAATAGTTCCCTCTACTTCTCTCCTGCTCCTCATCTGAAATCCTTAACGTGCTCGCTGCGACACCATCCCATGGGTCACCTGTCATTGACCAAGCGGCGAGAAACATAGATGCAGAAGGAGGCCATTTGGCCCATCGCATGTGTGTCAGCCCTATGAAAGGGCTATCCAGTTAGTCCCACTCGCCTAAAGACCTGCAAATGTTTCCACCTCAAATATCCATCCGCTTCCCTTTTGAAAGCTCTGACTAAATTTGTGCTCAACACCCTTTCAGCCAGTGCATCCCAGGGCATAAATAAACCTGACGAAGAGTCATACGCACGCGCAATGTTAACTCTCTTCTCTTTCCGCCAATCAGCTGAGTTTTTCTTCTTGTTATTTCAGATTTCCAGCATTTGCAGTATTTTGCTTGTACTCAAATAAACCAATACGTTTTTCCTCAACAACATTAAAGCAGATTACTGCGGATGTTGGAATCTGAAACAAAACCAGAAACTGCTGGACAACCTCAGCAGGTCTGACAGATCTGTGGAGAGAAAAGGGAGCAAACGTTTCCAGTCTGGATGACTTTTTGTCAAAGTGTTTTTCCTCATGATGTCTCCAGCTCTTTTATCAGTTACCTTAATAGTGGGTGATACGGTGGCGCAGTGGTTAGCACTGCTGCCTGCAGCACTGAGGTCCCAGGTTCGATCCCAGCCCCGGGTCACTGTACGTGTGGTGTTTGCACATTCTCCCCGTGTCTGCGTGGGTCTCGCCCCCACAACTCAAAGATGTGCAGGGTAGGTGAATTGGCTGCGCTAAATTGCCCCTTAATTGGAAAAAAAAAATTGGGTACTCTAGATTTTGAAACAAAATTACTGTAATAGAATTTTGAACACGTATTAAATTCCTCCTTCACACTCTCTGCTCTGAGGAGAACAATCTCAGCTTTTCGAGTCCCAGCTTCTCGAGTCTCTCCATGTCACCAAAGCCTCTTATCTCCATTACCATTCTTGTAAATCTCTTGCACTCGTTTTCTTAACTATTACTCCATGGTATGGCTTTTCCTCCAGCAAAGCTGAGAGAGATGTTCCCTCTCTGGCCTTCTAACCCAACTATTTCTAGGATACCTGTGAGAGCAGCCTTCTCTCTCACTACCTATTATCAACTGCTATCAAATTAACTAAACTAAAACATTAAAGCTTCTCTGCCTCACAAGGCCCCAGTTGCTAAGCAACCACTGCTGGTTTATTTATTCTTGCACCATAGCCCTCTCTAAATACAATAGAAAGACAGTTGTAACTTTCAAAAAATAAATTTAGAGTACCCAATTCATTTTTTCCAATTAAGGGGCAATTTAGTGTGGCCAATCCACCTTACATGAAACACAGCTGTAACTTAACCAACCCCCAGACATACAAACACCTTTGTCCAGCATGTATCTAACTGTAGGTTTTACTCTTACAGGCACAGAATAACTAAATTAAACCCACTTAAAACTATACCTTATTTCTAATGTTTACCAGAACAGTTATAAATCCCTGAAAACTACCTTTTTTTTCCTAACACTGAGCATAGGATCCTCTCCTGAGCCTGGGGTGACGCACAATAGGGCAGGGACAATCGCCCCCTGAGATCTCGAGTGACTCTGCCATCCTGATTCTGAGAGGACAGTTAAAGCTCATTATGTCTGGCAAGGTGGTTCTTACGTCACTTCACTGAGTTTTCAACAAGTCTACAGCTTTCAAATGATCCCCATCAGTTTTGTGAATAGGCTTCTTTTATAAATGTTTTATATTGGGTTTTTGAACATAGTATATTTAGTTATGTACACAGATTAAAATATATATATATAGAAGAGAAAAAAAAGTAAACTGGTAGGATATTGTGCACTAGCTGAACAACAGCAACTCTGTACAGTTAGCAATATTGATTCACAAATAAGTAGAAACCTGTTTTTGGGGAGGGGGGTGGTGGGAACTGGGGATATACATATACATTTGAGTGCCGGGGAAACAATTACAGCAGTTATGTCCAATACAGAGGGGGCAATACGCGAATGGATTTGGTGTTGGTGTTGTTACGTGCTTCTCCCGGATGGTTTTCGCTGCCGTTGTCGTCGCGCGTTCACCTCTACTTCTGCTGTTCGTCCCGTCATTCGCCCGTATTTTCCTTGCTCTCTGTTACTGTATTTGCCGAGTTTGTTGTCGTTTCCCGTGCTCCCTTTTGTGAATAGGTTTGAGTGCACCTTTTATATTTTAATATTATATGAAAAATCATACAAATTATCTCATTTTCAAAATGACAATTTAAAGAGCATCTAAATGGAAATCGGAATTACACTTGAACGTCCAGGATTATGGGGAAGGAACACGAGGGAATGGGATTGACTGGATTGTTACACAAACACAGCCAGCATGGACTAAATGGGCCGAATGACCACCTTTTGTGCCATAAATGATTGTATGATGTGGTCAATGGCACCAGTAACTTGGCGTTTTAGAAAGTAAACAACTATTTATGTGTTTGAATGATAATCATAGCCCACTAATGTTATTGTTTTCAGTGATTGCATTACCCAGTCTGCAAACGCTTTCCTCATGCCAAGAGATTGGACCCTGTCCTCACTGCAGCTTGTAGAGCTGCTAAAGTGGATGATCTGCACCATGATTGTTGGCATTACTCTACTTGTCCTAAAGAGGCAAGTTCAGAATGGACGAAGTAGACCAGTGACCCTCTGCATCCTCTCTTCCAGAAAGAGCCAGCAAAAAAGAGGCTCAAGTCAAAGAGCCTTTCCTGACGTACTCTCTAACTCAGACTGTAACCCCCACAGCTGCCACCTTACTAATTGGTCAACACATCTATAGATGAAGGTACACGAGTTGTCTGCTGACCCAGATGAATCCAGCTCACCAAGTGGCAACAAAACATGTGTTGCTCGTTCTGGGTGAGTGTGCTTAACACTCAATTTGGCTCTGTTTCGTTACTTAGCTCTGGAGTCGTCAGGTATCGTTAAGATACCGCCACAAGTTTCAAGGTCAAGTTCAAAGCAATAAAACCATACACCAATTAGTAAGTTCAAACAAATGAGTTTATTATAATACAATTATAAACTACTCATGCACACGCTAAGATGATGAAACTATTCCTACCACTAAATAAACCATTACTTATCTTAAAAGGAACTGCCGGATCAGGGGGACAAGGCCTCTTGCTCTGCACTGGGTCCGCAGACTTCAGGTTGATACGGGTTAAAAAAGGGGTCAGGAGTGTCTATCTCTGGTAGCGATCGTTGTGAGACACTTACTTGCTGGCGGCTGCTGTCCCAAACCTCTCCTCTCTCTCGGTCAAGGTCTTCTTCGGTAAAAGCTGGTCAAGAGGGCTGGTCAAGAGAGGAGGGCCGGTCAAGAAGAACGAACTGAGTTTGGGACCTGTCTTTTATAGGTCCTAGGGCTTTGCGCCCTTTTGGGCGAACCCTCTATCTGCTGGGGATCGATTGGGTCTCTTCCAATCGATTTGTTTGAATCCCCCCAATACTGAGGCTGTCCCTCGGCTACTGGGCGGGCCTTCAGGTGCTTTGTCTTCGAACTCCACTGGTGCCGGGGTGTCTGGTATCCTATACAATGTTGCAATCACTTCCCTATTTGTGTTCATTGTCCCTGGGATCGTTCCATTACCATGTTAACTGTCCTGGAGATTGCCTCATTAGTATGCGGAATGTTCGTTTCAGTGCTGTCTGCTCTCTTAGCAGACAGAATACACAGTGGCTTGGTGCAGCCTGCTTGTGCTGCAAACTTTGTCCATTTTACCCTGCAAGCTTTGCGTTCCTCCATTTTGTATTGAGGGAATGGCCAACTTCGGTGGCTACACTCCCTCCTTGTGATCCTCATGAGAAATCATGAAGGATCACCCAAGTACGGTTTCTTTGGGTCCCCTGACCTCATTTAGAAATGAGTTCCATGACTTCTATCCTGTCCTCAATTATGGCAAAAATCTTTTAACTAACAATTTCTGATTGGCGCTATGTCAAAGGGGACATGCATTATCAATTGGTATCGAGAACCTCTAACTATTCTCAATAAACTACTCTCATCTCATATTTAAACATTCTACAACATTCTAAACCCTTAATCATTCACACAGCAGCATCATTACATTTCATTCTCTCTGACTCGGCAGTCGAGCGCAGAGGTACATCATTGATAGAAAGAATCTCTTTATTTTACAAAGGCACCGAGTGTAAAAATAAATACTTGATTACATTTCCAGGGGTTCGGGGGACTGGTGGAATCCAAAAATAGGGGATCTCACTCTACACTGTTGAGGTACGAGAGCGGTAGGCTCTCCTCCATTTCCTCATCCTGAGGGTCTGGACTATAATACAGAGAACTGTAATCACCAAAAGTGATTCAATGACGTACGACAAGGAGTACCATGTCAGAAATCTGGTACACCAGGTCGGGGTACTGTTACCATTGACTGGGCTGGGGGTGGTCTGGGTTTGGGAGAAGTTAGCAAATGTTGTACTGTGGGAAAGGGGGTTCGCATCCACGCGCAACCATGCAGATGCCACAAAAGCTAAAAACATAGCAATTGGAGTGCTCTTCATCTTCTCTGTCTCTTCTCTTTCCTTCCTGGGATCTTGCTGTGCTGTTGCTTCGGTTCCTCTCGCGAACGTCCGAAAGCTATGGGATCAAGCATATTATCTGTTAGTGTTCAGCTTACTGTCTTGACTTTAAGTATATCTGTCCTCTTGTTCCAAATTTCCCTTTATGATGGTCACCTCCATGTGACTCCCTCATTTTTTTTTTCAAAGCGGATTTAGGACCAGACATATACTTAACTACTAAACCAGTGCGAGCCGTCTTGCAGAGTGTTGCAATTTACCATCCCAAAATGTTCCTGGATGTAAATAGCATATGGCGTGGCGGCCGAAGGGCTACCTTAAACAAAATGAAACCAAGCTTTAGAAATGAGAAAGGTCGAATGAGTTGCGTATGGGCCGCGACGGGTAAGAGTTGAATGGGATCCCCGGGTAGGGCGTGCTGTGCTGTACCCGAGCTTAGCTGACCAGAGGGTGGTCCTCAGACAGGGCGGGTCCTCAATGCCGTTTCTCCACTGCCTGAGCGACCTGAAACGAATGGGCAAGAATGTAGTCATTGTGGAATTTGCGGCCTCTATTCCCAGAATAGAGGGGCACCTAAAAAAAAAGGGAGCCAAGATGCTCCTAGAGGGGTGAAGGGTGAAGCCTTAAGTTGGGCTCCAGACATTTCAGCTGAGTCAAGTTCTCAGAAATATCGGCGGACAAACTAACGTTCATGTGAGGTGGTCACAAGCTTTTCAGCTGAAAAGCAAGTGGCCAATCTCCATATCAAACATTTAACATACAAACATGCGTGCAGGTTCCATCAGAAAGGACAACGTTTATCTCTCAAGCGGTTCCTCTTTTTTACATCATCTGGACACCTCACTTCTCATCATTCTCTGCGAACAGGGTCGCAAAGGGGTTGCCGTGTCGGGAGTCAGATATCAAGTCATCCTCTTCTCCCGGATCCCCTACCCTTGTATGGATCAGGTATGCAATTTTGGCATTGTGTGACCTGGGGTCACTCTCGTCATTGCGGACAAGTCGCCAAGAATTGTCCCTGTGCCAAATCGTGGGGTCTAAATTTGAAGGAACGTTGTCGGGGTCGTCATAGTTGGGCGGTGGGTTTGGATGTGGGTCTGGATTTTTAATGTAAGTGATCTCCATGGGGTCACTGGAGTCGGGGTCGAAGTCGCTGAAGTGGGGGCTGTAGGGTGGAGTGCTGTGGCTGTCCTCAGTCACTGTCTCTGCTGTGGCAGCTTGTGGGCGTTCCGGGGCGTGGTCTGGAGTCAGTGGGTGGAGTCGAGGTCGAGTCCGATGAGGAACTGGTCTGTGAGGGGGAGGGTGGAAATGTGTCTCTTGTGGGCGGGGCGAGGTGTTCTGCTGCGTCTAGCAGGACATGGTGCGAGTGGTTTGACTGTGTTCCATAAGCCTTTAGCTGGTTAATATGGAACCACGCAGTCTTACCGTTTGGGTACTTTATCCTATATACTGAGGGGCTGATTTTGTCCGAAATAGAGTATGGGCCGGAAAATTTTGGTGCCAAAAACGTGCTGGGGTTATATACAAATAACATCACTTGTTGCCCAACCTGAAATTCTGTGGTATGGACATTTTTGTTGAAACAGGCCTTGCTCTGTTTCCTCCTTTTACCCAATTTTACTGCGGCTGCTAGCTGAGCAGACCTTACAGTCTCAACGAATTGTTTTACTGCTTTCTCGTGTGTGAGGGCCGTCACTTCTGGGCTGGTCATGTCGAGTCCTAAAAGGAATTCTGAACCTTTCATAGGGCGTCCGGTCATGAGTGTGTGTGGGGTGAAACCTGTTGATGATGAAACAGTGTTTCTTATAAACATAAGAGCGAATGGGAGCACTGAATCCCAAGTCAAATTGTTCTCCTGTACCATTTTTCTAAGGGTCGATTTTAGAGTCCGATTCATGCGTTCCACTATCCCGCTTGACTGGGGGTGATACGCAATGTGAAAATTTTGTTTGATGCCGAATATGGTCAGGACGTTCTTCATGACCCGTTCTGTAAAATGAGATCCCTGATCAGATTCTATACTTCTGGGGAGTCCCCATCTAGTAAAGATATGGTGGGTCAGGATCTTTGCAGTTGTCTTTGCTGTGTTGGTGCGGGAAGGGAATGCCTCTACCCATTTGGTAAAGGTATCTATGACCACCAGAACATATTTATAGCCATTCCTACAAGGGGGCAATGGACCTATGAAATCGATCTGGAGGTTTGTCCAGGGGCCATTAACGGGGCGAGTGTGGCTGAGTTGTGCCTTCCTTGAATACCTCTCCGGGTTATTCTGTGCACAAATTAAGAAGTTCTCTATATAGTGGGTAAGATCTTCTGTTAAATTGGGCCACCAACAGAGTTGTCTAAGGTGTGCTGTGGTAGGGTCAATCCCTTGGTGTCCATGACCATCATGGAATAAGGCAATCATTTGATTCCTGTCCTTTTCGGGAACCACATACAACTGGTCTTTGATAATCGCACCCTCATGTGTGGTCAAAGCCTGTTTGAATCTGTCGTACTGGGCCACCAAGTTTCCTTTTAAAATCTCCCAGAGATTTTCGTCCTGCTTCTGTGCCTGTACTAAATCTTCTATGTCTGTCTGTGAGACCTGAACTGAACTCACAGGGGTGCTAGCTGGTGCGCTAGCTGGGGCTGTCCAAAGGTGACCTCGCCTGGAACCTGCTTTTGCCAATGCATCGGCTTTCACATTTCCGGGGGGGGGGGGGTGACCAATGGCGACTTTTCACTTTAACTATACCGAACATCCTATCTTTTGCCTTTTCTAGGATATGTCGGAGTAATGGGGCTGATGGAAGGGGCTTCCCGTCCGCGGAGACAAAACCTCTTGTCCTCCACAGGGGTAGAAAGTCTGTGAGGCTGTTACAGACATATAAACTGTCCGAATATATGTCTGCGGGGCTGGGGAACGAATCTGGGTGGTCCACTATGTATGCAATGGCCACGAGCTCTGCTGCCTGCGTGCCTAAGTGACCTGGTAACTTTAGTGCTATCTCCTCTAGTGCGCGTCCCTGCGCATCTTCCACATAAATTCCGCATCCTGTAATGCGTTCGCCATCTAAAACTGTGGATGAACCGTCCACAATGATTTTCAAGGGGGCACACGTGTCTGTGTGCTGGGGGCTCTGGCTTGAATTCCCTATCTTCCTGGGGGGCGTTTTGGCAATGAATGGTCCTGTGTTGTGTATGGGTGCTACTATCTCACATTCATGGGGTTGTCCTGGATACTGTAGGTTGTCCGCTAAAAATGTGTGTGTCTTGGTTCGTTTAACTGTTATGTCCCGTCCCTGTAACAGAAGTGTCCACCTAGCTGCTCTTATCTGGCTCACTGAACCGTCCTTCAGTCGTCCGTCTAAAAGTAACTGTGTGGGGGTGTGTTCGGTCAAAATGGTGATGGGGTCGAGTCCGGTAATGTAGGAAAAATATTGTACTGCCCAGAATACCGCGAGCAGGTGCCTTTCGCAGGCTGAGAAACCTTGCTCCACGGGGTCTAACAGTCGTGAGGCATAAGCCACCGGTCGTAGCTGCTCGTGCCGTTCCTGAAGGAGCACGACCGAGCGGGTCAAATCGGTGCTAGCTACCTCTATTGCATAGGGGGAGAGTTGGTCTGGAACTTGTAGCGCGGGTGCTGCGCTGAGGGCTTTCTTTAACTCTTCCACAGCCGCTGTATGCTGCGGAAGCCATTCCCAAGGGGCTCCTTTCTTAAGGAGCTCTGAAAGTGGGGCTGCCTTGGTCGCAAAACAATCGATATGGTTCCGACAATACCCAACCAGTCCTAAAAATGACCGGAGGGCTGAAACATTTTGGGGAAGGGGCAATTTGACGATCGAGTCAATTCTTTTGAACTCGATCTCGCGTTTTCCGTGCGTGATGACTGTAACCAAATACATCACTTGATTCTCCAAATTTGGGCCTTTCTGGGGTTAACTTTACATCCAATGTCTTGCAATAGTTCCAGGAGTTCGGACAGAAGCGGGATGTGCTCTGCCTTGGTGTCTGTCTGCAGTAATAGGTCGTCCACATACTGTACCAGACATTCGGGTCGGGAACATTTTGCTAGTCTATTTGCCAGCTGTCGGTGGAAAATGGAGGGGGAATTGTGGAATCCTTGTGGGAGGCATGTCCACGTATACTGCTGTCCTTTGAATGTGAAGGCAAATTTGTACTGGCACGCCTTTGCCAATGGGATTGACCAAAAGCCGTTGCTAATGTCCAATACCGTGAAATATTTGGAGTGGAGTCCCTGCTTGAGCATAGTCTCGGGACTTGTTGCTACCGTGGGGGCTACTGCTGGGGTAACTTTGTTGAGTTCCCGATAATCTATGGTCAGACGCCATGATCCGTCGGGCTTCCTTACTGGCCAAATAGGGGCATTATTAGTTGAGGCTACTGTCCTAAGCACGGTAGCATGGTGGTTAGCATAAATGCTTTACAGCTCCAGGGTCCCAGGTTCGATTCCCGGCTGGGTCACTGTCTGTGCGGAGTCTGCACGTCCTCCCCGTGTGTGCGTGGGTTTCCTCCGGGTGCTCCGGTTTCCTCCCACAGTCCAAAGATGTGCGGGTTAGGTGGATTGGCCATGCTAAATTGCCCGTAGTGTCCTAAAAAGTAAAGGGGGGGGGGGGTTGTTGGGTTACGGGTATAGGGTGGATACGTGGGTTTGGGTAGGGTGATCATTGCTCGGCACAACATTGAGGGCCGAAGGGCTTGTTCTGTGCTGTACTGTTCTATGTTCTATGTACACCCTGCTCTAATAAGCTCTCTATAACTTTTCCAATTTCTCCCTCTGCTTCTAGGGGAAATCTGTACTGTCTCTGTGGTCTCGGGTCAGGTCCAGTAACTTGAACTTGTCCAGTCATTCTGCCGCAGTCGTGCCGGTGACTGGCAAATGCTGTCCTGTGTTTATTCAAAACTGTCCTAACCTGTTTGTCCGTGCTAAGTGTGGTTGGGTCAAAACAATAGTCGCCTACTGCGCTAATCCTGTTTGCATACTCTCCTACTGTGAGAGTTGCGGGTGCTCTGTCAGATTTTGCCATTCGCCAGACACACTGATTGACTGGATCGAACGACAGGCTGTGGGCATTCATTAAGTCAATGCCCAGTATGTGTTCTGCTGTGCGGGGCAGATTAACTAAAACAACGGGGTGTCTGGTGGAGATATTCCTTAGCTGGATTGATACAGGGGCTGTATTGTGTCCCTGCTGCGAGTGACCTGTAAAGCCGCTGAGGATTATTGAAGCTGTAGTGGGCCACGTGTCTGCCTGTGGAGTAGTGGAGGAATTAATGGTAGTGCGGGACCCTCCTGTGTCCCAAAGTAATTTTCGCCGTGACCACCGGTCTTCCGGATCGGTCCCAGAGGGTGTCACAGACCCAAGTGGGGGAGCCCGAACACCGTCAGTCCGTTCCGTCCACATTGGCCTGTCCTGACTGCGTCCCTATACTGTGGATTGGCTTTGCTTTGTTCCTGGTCAGAGTGCCTGTCTGCTGGCCTCTCTGAGATTTCTGAGGGGCGTTGCATTCCCTAGCAAAATGCCCTAACTGCCCGCAGTTGTAACATTCTTGTGATTTCTGTGGGGGGCTGTTCTTTCCTTCATTTACCCATGCGGGGTTTTGGTGCGCTCTCACTGCCTAAATATCTGCTGCAGCCTGAGCTTCTTCTGGGGTCTTTACTTTTACCTTGCCTTGGACAGATTGCTCCCAAGCGCGGGACAATCTTTTCAATGCCCATTTTTCATTATGGTCCTCTTCTGATGGGTCATAACTGCTGCAGACATTCTGTCCTGCATCTGTGGCGTGGGAGATGATTGTGCGGGTCCATTTAACCATATTATCTCGGGTTAAATGTGCGCGGTCTAAATCACCAAAAACGGCAGTGAAATAAATCCACAGCCTTCCTGCGAATGCTGTGGGGTGCTCTGTCCTTTTCTGCCTACACTTATTTAGGCCTTCGACTGGGTCTCCTCTGTTGCACCCTATCGCGTCTAAAATAGCTGTATGCATCTCTTCGAGGGTGCCTCCTCCAATGTTCTGTGGGTCGGGGAGGGCTGCTACTACTGATGAGTCTAAACTCAAAACCGTGAGCTTAACCTGCTCTTGCTCATCCAGGCTGTACATGGTCGCCTGCTGTTTCACTCTTGCGAAAAATTGGTGGGGGTCTGCAGTGGGGAGGAACGGGGTGATTTTCTCACACGCGTCCCTTAGTTGTGTTACAGTTAAGGGGGTGGTGTGTGTGACCTTGGGTGCGCCTTCTGCGGTTGCTTTTCTTTGGGTGGTGACTGGGTTCATTGGTGCGGGTGCTATCTGATCTGTGGGGGTTGGGGCGCTTTCCTTTTCTGTTGCGCTGCTGGCGCACATGTTCCCTGAACATAGCGCTGCGCGGTTTCGCTTAATTCCTGCCAATCTGGGGCATTTTCTTCATCTAACTGGGTCCCAAATGTCTCTTGGAACCCATTCTGCACAGAAAGCAGAGATTGCAGCTGCGCAATCTGCTTCCTACATTTCGCGTGGTCCACTGTGCTTTGCCTTTGCTCAGTGGTTGCTCAGTGGTGGCAGCATGGAGTGCCCTTAAAGCTGCCTTTAGGTCAGAGCATTGCCTTTGCAGTGCCTCTACCTGCTTCTCTGAATCTTCTCTTATCAGAACTGCGCGCTGCACATCCTGATAGGCTTTCTCATACTGGGCTTGGGAGCTGCTCAGGTGGGCTAGACAAGACTGATGTGCCCTCTTGGCATCATCCGCCTCTCTATCCTTCTCTGCCAACTTCCTCCTTAATTCTATGTTATCCTTTTCGACATCGCAAATGTCGACTTTGCTCATTCTATTCTTTTCCTCTAACTCTGCTCGGAGCGTCCTGACGACCTCCTCTGTGCCTCGCAATTGTGCCAACCAGGACACAATTGCCATCGGCTTACGTGCTTTTCCTAAATTCCTTTTATGCATTTGAGATAAGTTCTCCCACCAAATATGTCCTATACTCCCGGGACCTGTCTCCTCATTCACACAAAATTCACTCCAAAGGGGCCATCCTTTCCCTTTGAGGTATTTCCTGAGTTCCAGCTCCCACACGGGACACTGACCTACTCGGCTACTGTTGGTCACTGCAACCACGAACTGCTCTGGGTTCATGAGGCGTTCCATTGCCTGCATGGCCATTTCCTTTTCTCTATGCTCTCTTTTAATTTGGAACGAGGGATAATAAGGCAATGCTTATAAAATATGGGTACGGCTTTCGCTATGTTCCGACTTATAAAACTCCCGACAGTTTGTCGCAACAAAAATCTCTCGGTTTAACCTTACAACCCTGTTAGTTACGCATGCAAAAACACACTTCCGAATTAGGAGTATTGGTTTGAACTACTTGAACACTTGTGGTTTTTCCTTTTCCCAATTGGATTTCAAATTCAAATTTTTGGGTTCTCTCGGAGTGTGGCGGGGGGGGGGGGGGGGGGGGGCAGAGAGGGGGGCCACTTCTAATCGAGTCCCGGCGGATGTCGCCACTAAATGTTGCTCGTTCTGGGTGAGTGTGCTTAACACTCAATTTAGCTCTGTTTCGTTACTTAGCTCTGGAGTCGCCAGGTATCGTTAAGATACCGCCACAAGTTTCAAGGTCAAGTTCAAAGCAATAAAACCATACACCAATTAGTAAGTTCAAACAAATGAGTTTAATATAATACAATTATAAACTACTCATGCACACGCTAAGATGATGAAACTATTCCTACCACTAAATAAACCAATACTTATCTTAAAGGGAACTGCCGGATCAGGGGGACAAGGCCTCTTGCTTTGCACTGGGTCCTCAGACTTCAGGTTGGTACGGGTTAAATGGGGTCAGGAGTGTCTATCTCTGGTAGCGATCGTTGTGAGACACTTACTTGCTGGCGGCTGCTGTCCCAAACCTCTCCTCTCTCGGTCAAGGTCTTCTTCGGTAAAAGCTGGTCGAGAGGGCTGGTCAAGATAGGAGGGCTGGTCAAGAAGAACGAACTAAGTTTGGGACCTGTCTTTTATAGGTCCTAGGGCTTCGCGCCCTTTTGGGCGGACCCTCTATCTGCTGGGGATCGATTGGGTCTCTTCCCAATCGATTTGTTTGAATCCCCCCAATACTGACGCTGTCCCTCGGCTACTGGGCGGGCCTTCAGGTGCTTTGTTTTCGAACCCCGCTGGTGCCGGGGTGTCTGGTATCCTATACAATGTTGCAATCACTTCCCTATTTGTGTCCATTGTCCCTGGGATCGTTCCATTACTATGTTAACTGTCCCGGAGATTGCCTCATTAGTATGCGGAATGTTCGTTTTGGTGCTGTCTGCTCTCTTAGCAGACAGAATACACAGTGGCTTGGTGCAGCCTGCTTGTGCTGCAAACTTTGTCCATTTTACCCTGCAAGCTTTGCGTTCCTCCATTTTGTATTGAGGGAATGGCCAACTTCTGTGGCTACACATGGCTGTACGAGACTGTGTCTCAAATGCCTCCAAACTGGTGTCAGCCGCTGCCAAGCCCTTAAGCAGAGGTGGGGATCCGTCTAAATGAATTCTGTCAACTGCCTTCAAACAAGTATACTAAATGACAAAACATCTTCCAGAATGCTCCCAGAGCCTTGTAGCGTGAAGATATCATAGATTACCTTCAGTGCAGAGGGAAGCCATTTGGCCAATTGAGCGTGCACTGACCGAAAGAGTACTCTACCCAGGCCTAATCCCCCGCTCTATTCCCGTAATCCCACCTAACCTTTGGACACTAAGGGGCAATTTAACACAGCAAATCATGTGACAAGTCAAAGCTTTTATGGAACAATGAAATGAAATGAAAATCGCTTGTTGTCACAAGTAGGCTTCAAATGAAGTTACTGTGAAAAGCCCCTAGTCACCACATTCCGGCGCCTGTTCGGGGAGGCTGGTCTGCCTTGGTCTTCTTTAAAAGCCAGCTCTTTAGCCCTGTGCTAAACCAGGTGAGGGAACATGTAGAGACATGACAAAAAATACGATAAATACCACAATTAGTCTTGAATCATAGAATGATACCCCAGAGGAGGCCATTCTGCCCAATCTGTTTATGCTGGCTCTCTGAAAGATCTGTCCAATTAGTTCCGGTGCCTTGCTCTTTCCCCATTGACCTGCAAATATTTTCTCCAAAGATTTACCCAATTGCCAGTCAAATTAAATCTACTTTCACCATCATTCCTGCCGCTGAGGACTCACTTCTGGATTAAAAAGAAAGGGGCAAGGGAACAGAGCAAAAGATTCTTCCAAAGTATCAAACTTTCGGAATTGGAAACTGCTAACCTATGAAAGTATACACTCACTTCCATAACTGCTGTGCACAGGCTATTGGGAAGAATATCCAAGTTTGCAAGCTTCTTAGATAAAATTAAATAACTGCGGCTGCTGGAATCAAACAAAAACAGAAAATACTGGACAATCTCAGCAGGTCTGGCAGCATCTGCGGAGAGAGAGAAGACATCTGAGCTGTCGTTTTGAGTCTGGCTGACTTACTGTTTTAATAGTTGTTTAGTTTTGATAGTTTAGATTTAATAGTTTAGTTACCCTGAAGGTCCTCAGCTATTAAGACAAAGCCCTGATGGAGCAGTGTGGCGTGGGAATTTGTAGATATGGGGCGGGATTCTCTGATCTTGAGGCTAAATGTTGATGTCGTTTTAAACGTCGTCACGATTTATGACGGTGTCAACAGGCCCCCAGGAGCAGTGATTCTGAGCCCCACAGGGGGCCAGCGCGGCACTGGAGCGACCCACGCCGCTCCAGCTGCCGATACCGGCATCAAATGGGCACCATGGGTCTGCGCATGCGTGCTGCGAGCGGCGCGATTGCGCGCATGCACACTGCAACCAGCACGATTGCGTGCATGCGTGGTGGCTTCCTTCTCGGCACCTGCCCTGACGCAACATGGCATAGGGCTAGAGGGGCCAGCGCGAAGCAAAAGAGGCCCCCAGCCCGAGAGGCCGGCCCTCCAATCGGTAGGCCCCGATTGCGGGCCAGGCCACAGCGGAGGTCCCCCTGGGGTCGGGCCCCCTTCTAGAATTAGCCTAGAACCATAGAAAGGCAGAATATCCCGCCCAAAAGAGGGGCACTTTCTAGCTTTTGTCTCATACTTGTCATAATATACACACAAGTATATGATGGTGCACAGACAGGCATTGATTGGCACACAGGATGACCAATGAACACACAGAACACAGCAGCCAATCACCAGACAGGACACGACCACTATAAATCCAGAGGGCACTAATTTTCCCGCTCTCTCGGGATCCAGCCTCTGAGACAGTCAGAGCCTGTGAGCAACAACTAGAACATCCACCATATGGTAGTAATATAGTCTGGTCAGGTTAGCCTCAGGTCACCAGTTAACTCAGCATAGTGTCAACCCAAGTTAAAGTATGTATGATAGTTAAGAGTTCAATAAAATAGAGTTGCATTTCTTCAAGTGTTGGGAGCCTCTCTCTCTCACTGCTGCAGTAAACGCAGTCCTCGCAGACCCAGCTTACCCAACACATCAATATTATGCTAGAGCAGGGGTGGGCAAACTTTTCCGTGCAAGGGCCACATTCAGAAATTCACAATTTTAAAGGGCCGCATAGTATATTAAGTAAAATAATTAATATTTTAAATAGCCAAAATAAAAGGTCTTTAAAGAAAAAAAAGCACATTTATTTGAAAAACAAAGTAACTCAGTAAGTAACAGAACAATGTCAATGAGAATGATGCATCTGACTGCAGTCATTTACCAGTTTGTTGAAATCAGGTGTCAAGTTGCTTGTGCTGATCCTTAACACTGACTGAAGATTTGAGTTTGTGAGAAGTGATCTGTTCTTTGACTTGTTAACTTTCATTATAGAGAAAGCCTGCTCACAAATGTAAGTTGATGCAAACAGCACAAACATCTTTCTTGCAAATGTTCTCAGATTTTGAAACTTTTCTGAATGCAGAGATGCATAAAACTCGACCAGTGGTTTACTTTCAAACATCCTCTTTAAAGAGTTGTCGGCTTGCAAATCAATCAGTTCCATCTGCAGTTCTTCAGTAGCTGTTTCAATGTCACAGGCAAAAGGTGAGCTGAGCAAACCGAACTGTCCTTCAATTGCCTTGAAATCAGCAAATCTTCTGGTAAATTCCTCTTTTAAAGCCATCAACTGGGAACTGTACTTGTGCGCTAATGCTTCTGTAACTGCTCGTGTTTTCAACAGAGGAAAATGAAAAAAGTTTTGCTCAGTCAGCTGCTTGGTAAAAAGTTTGAGTTTCGCTTGAAAGGCTTTCACTTCCAGGTACAATTCATGAGCAAATACAGCTTTGCCTTGTAGTTTTGTGTTTACCTCATTCAGCTTTTGCATTATGTCCACAGCAAATGAAAAATCACAAACCCATTCGTCACTCTCTATTTCCTTTGAAAAGTCACAAGAGATGTCTTTCATATTGAAAAACATGACAATCTCTGCTTTGAGGTCCCACACCCTCTTTAGTACTTTTCCCATGCTTAACCAGCGGACATTTGTGTGGTACAGCACATCAGTAAAATCTGCCTCGATATCTTCCAAGAAACTTCGGAATTGCCTGTGTTTCATTCCCCGTGCTCTTATTAAATTCACTGCACGCACCACTGGATCCATAACATGTTTGAGTTTCAAAGAAGATTTACAGAGGCTTTCTTGATGTATGATGCAGTGAAAAGACAACGCACTGTGTAGTGGAATTTCTTCTTTGATTTTATCATTCATCAACCTCACAAGGCCAGAATGTTTACCTGTGAGTGCAGGAGCTCCATCAGTTGTAACACTTGCCAGTTTATCCAGGCTTAATCCAGACCTGATTAGACTGTTAATGACACAGTTGTACAAATCTTTTCCAGTAATTGTGTCTGAGAGACTCCATAGATAACAATTCCTCTGTAATCTCAAAGTTTTTGTCAATTCCTCTGATGTAAATGAGTAACTGAGCAGTATCCAGAATATCAGTACTCTCATCTAAAGCAATAGAATACCACTGAAAACTACCACTGGCTGTCAACAGCTGTTCTTGAATATTCACTGCAATTGCATCCATGCGACGAACAATAGTTCTTCGTGAGAGAGATATGGTTTCTACTTTTGACTTAGCTTCAGGACACACAACACTGACAGCATCAACCATGCAATCTTTAATAAATTCTGCTTCTGCAAATGACTTGTTTTGCTTTGCAATTTTATTGGCCAATATAAAACTTGCCTTTGTCGCGTTCCTTTGTAAAGATTAAGTTTTCTCAAACATAGTTTGCTGTTGCTTCAAACTTTTTACCAGATCAGTTGCTTTCTTTTGCAGTTCTTGCTTTGATGAATTGTGTCCAAAGTTAGCATGCTTGGTTTGAAAGTGCCGTTTCAAATTGTATTCCTTGAACACAGCAACTGTTTCATTACAAAGCAAGCATACAGCTTCAACTCCAACTTCAGTAAAGAAATACATTTCAGTCCACTCTTTGTTGAAAACACAGCATTCATCTTCAATTTTGCGCTTTTTCGATAACCTCGAGCAACTCATTTCGCGCGGGAAGCCAACAGAAGCACAGCCTAGCCGAGTCAACGATAAAAACGCGCGTAGTGGGGTGGATGAGCGGGGCTGTCTTATTGGTCGGTTTAGTTGGGTGTGCGACCAAATAAGCGCATTTACTTCAGCGCCTTTTCCCCGGCGGCTTTTCAAAAATGCCGGTTATGATTCCGGGCACCTCATTGGCGGGCCGCATAAAAACCTTTGTCGGGCCGTAGTTTGCCCACCCCTGTGCTAGAGGTTTTATAGGAAATGGTAAACTCTATCTGGCCCTGTTTTAACAGGCTGTGTACAGGATAGGGGGAATTGGCTCTGCTTCCCGGAAGGTAGCGAGCTTTCCCACTAATGTGGACTTTTCCCCTTCACAATGAATGAATTATTCGAGCTCCGTTTGCAATTGTTGCATTTTGAAACGGAGACCAATCGGGGCTCAGCTACAAACTGCAACAACTCCAGTGTTCCATTGGGCGGGGCCACGGGAGCGCGCAGACGCAGTACGAACAAGACGAATGACGCGGACGCCACGGGGTGAAGAGTTGTTTGGTGGAGGTGGGCGGGGGGGAAGCCGTTCGTTGCTACACTTCCGGCTCCCGCTGGAGTTTATTTCCGGTGTCGGTGCGAAAGCTCCGTGTGAACAGCCGGGCGCCACTCATTTGTTCCGCCCCCCCCCCCCCCCGGAGAAAACAAAACGCAGCGGCGGCGACGGTCGGTGATCGCCCCCCCTCCCCGGCAGGCCGCGCTCCGGGATCGGCAGCCAGAGTGGGGGGGAAGCCTCCGCCGCTCACTCAGCCCGGGCCAGACAGAGAGCGGAGCCGGGGCCGCCGCGCTGTTCCGATGGAGGCCGAGGTGCAGGTGGGTCCGGAGCCGCTGCCGGGGAGCGGGGCCTGGGGGCCGGGGCCGCCTCTGCTCAGCCCCCCCGCGGGCTGAGAGGCCTCTCGCTCCCGCTCCGTTACCATCACATTGTGCTGTCTTTGTGTCTCTCGTCTTGTTTTCAATCGGGGCAACGAGTCTGCGCACTGCCGACCGAGCGGCCACACAATAGACAATATCATATATAATCTATACTGTTTGTATACAATCCATACATTGACAGCGGCAGCTGAGAGGGACTGAGACAATATCATATATAATCTATACTCTGCATACAATTCATAGATTGACAGCGGCAGCTGAGAGGGACTGAGACAATATCATATATAATCTATACTGTTTGTATAGAATCCATACACTGACAGTGGCAGCTGAGAGGGACTGAGACAATATCATATATAATCTATACTGTTTGTATAGAATCCATACACTGACAGCGGCAGCTGAGAGGGACTGAGACAATATCATATATAATCTATACTCTGCATACAATTCATAGATTGACAGCGGCAGCTGAGAGGGACTGAGACAATATCATATATAATCTATACTGTTTGTATAGAATCCATACACTGACAGTGGCAGCTGAGAGGGACTGAGACAATATCATATATAATCTATACTGTTTGTATAGAATCCATACACTGACAGCGGCAGCTGAGAGGGACTGAGACAATATCATATATAATCTATACTCTGCATACAATTCATACATTGACAGCGGCAGCTGAGAGGGACTGAGACAATATATATAATCTATACTCTGTATACAATCCATACATTGACAGCGGGAGCTGAGAGGGACTGAGATAGTATATATAATTTATATGGGTTGTATAGAATCCATACTGAAAGCGGGAGCTGAGAGGGACTGAGACAATATTTAATATATTTGGTTTGTATAGAATCCATACAGCGGGAGCAGAAAGGGACTGAGACAATATCATATAATCTATACTGTCTGTGTACAATCCATACACTGACAGCAGGAGCAGTGAGTGACTGAGACAATGTCGTATAAACTATTATGTGTATAGAATCCATACAGTGACAGTGGTAGCAGAGAAGGACTGAGACAATATATATAATCTATACTTTGTATAGAATCCATACACTGACAGCAGTAGCAGAGAGGGGCTGAGGCAATACCATATACTCTATACTGTTTGTATAGAGTCCATACACCTGCAGCGGGGGAGAGGGACTGAGACAATATATAATCGGTACTGTTTACATAGAATCCATGCACTGACAGCGGGAGCAGAGAGAGATAACGAGACAATATATATTTATACTGTTTGTATAGAATCCATAGACTGTCAGTGGGAGCAGAGAGGGACTGAGACAATATATATATAATCTATACTGTTCATGTACAGTCTATACACATACAGCAGGAGCAGAGGGACTGATATATATATATATATATATATATAATCTATGCCATCTATGCACGTCCTCCCCGTGTGTGCGTAGGTTTCCTCCGGGTGCTCCGGTTTCCTCCCACAGTCCAAAGATGTGCGGGTTAGGTGGATTGGCCATGCTAAATTGCCCGTAGTGTCCTAAAAAGTAAGGTTAAGGGGGGGTTGTTGGGTTACGGGTATAGGGTGGATACGTGGGTTTGAGTAGGGTGATCATTGCTCGGCACAACATCGAGGGCCGAAGGGCCTGTTCTGTGCTGTACTGTTCTATGTTCTATGTATATAGAATCCATGCACTGACAGTGGAAGCAGAGACACACTGGAATAATATCGCACATAAAATATACTGTTTGTATATAATCTATACACTGATAGCAGGAGCAGAGAAGGACTGAGACAGTATCACATATAATCTATACTGCTTATATAGAACCCATACACACTGACAACGAGCAGAGAGAGACTGAGACAACATATATAATCTATGCCGTTTGTATAGAATCCACACACAGTGAGGGCAGAGAGGGTCTGCGACAATATATATAATGTATCCCATTTATATTTAATCCAGGCACATTGTTGTGGGGCAAAGAGAGACACAATATGATATGTAATGTATACTGTTTATATATTAATTGCACAACTGGTGGGGAGTAGAGGGAGACTGAGACAATATATATAATATGCTATTTATATATAATCTATGCACTGAGAACAATAGGGGAGCAGAGGGAGACCGGTAGACAATATCATTATATTTAAGCAGTATATCACAGCTAGGTCATAGAAGGCAGAGAGTAGCAATGGAAGGGTGCTCTTCTGATTGGAGGGCTGTGATGAGTGGTGTTCCGTGGGGATCAGTGCTGGGACCGTTGCTGTTTGTAGTGTATATGAATAATTTGGAAGGGCAGCATGGTGGCGAAGTGGTTAGCATTGCTGCCTCATGGCGCCGAGGTCCCAGGTTCGATCCCGACTCTGGGTCACTGTCCGTCTGGAGTTTGCATATTCTCCTCATGTTTGAGTGAGTTTCACCCCCACAATCCAAACATGTGCAGGATAGGTGGATTGGCCACTCTAAATTGTTGCATAATTGGAAAAAATGAATTGGGTACACTAAATTATTTAAAAAATGATTTGGAGGAAAATGTAACTGGTTTGATTAGTAAGTTTGGGACGACACAAAGGTTGGTGGAATTGCAGATAGCGATGAGGACTGTCAGAGGATACAGCAGGATATAGATCGGGTGGAAGTTTGAGTGGAGAGGTGGCAGATGGAGTTTAATCCGGACAAATGTGAGGTAATGCATTTTGGAAGGTCTAATACAGGTGGGAAATATACAGTAAATGGCACAACCCTTCAGAGTATTGACAGGCAGAGGGACTTGGGTGTACAGGTCCACAGGTCACTGAAAGTGGCAACGCAGGTGACGAAGGTAGTCAAGATGGCATACGGCATGCTGGCCTACATCAGCCGGAGCATTGAGTATATAAATTGGCAAATGATAGATAATGTCATATATAACATATACCGTTTTGTATAATCTATACACACACTGCGGGATTTAACACTCAACCTGTCACGTGTTTTGTGGCGCCGGAAGATGGCGTAGTGGTTAGCGCTGCTGCCTCACCCGCCTCATGGTGCCAAAGTCCCAGGTTCGATCCTGGCTCTGGGTCACTGGCCGTGTGGAGTTTGCACATTCTCCCCGTGTTTGCATGGGTTTCGCTCCCACAACTCAACGATGTGCAGCCTAGGTGGATTGGCCGCGCTAAATTGCCCCTTAATTGGAAAAAATTAATTGGGTACTCTAAATTTATTTTTTAAAATCGTCTCTCGTTGTTCTAAACACCAATGAGTATAGGCCGTATTGAAAACAATTGGGCGGCATGGTCGCACAGTGGTTAGCACTGTTGTTTCACAGCGACAGGGACCGGGTTTGATTCCCGGCTTGGGTCACTGTTGGTGAGGAGTCGGCACCTTCACAACAGGAGAAGCAGAGACTGACTGATAGACAATATAAACCTATATAATTATATATATATGCACACATATACACCGGTTATATATAATCTACATAGACTATGTGAATACTAAAATAGGAGGAAAAGTAGCAAAATACATTAAAAAATAGAAAGGACAGAGATATTGGGAAGGTACATACATAGTATATTCTACACTCTGTGTGTGTGTATGCAGACAACAAACCAATCACAGCACATTGACTGGATATACACACAGACGTATGCACAATCGGAGACACCAAAATAATAAGAGGCCTGGAGTGGATTGTGTACGAATGTTTTTCTGTACACGCATGCACTCTCACACTGCATGTGCGTGCACACATACACACACACACACACACACACACACACTGTGCACACAGACGCCTACTGAATACATACACGTACACGCTGAAGGAATCTAGATCCCAGTTCCATGCGTACAGACAAAATGACAATGTTTCAATGGACATTAATTAATTATTTTATTGTTTGTGCTTTTCTGCTCTGCCTGATGTTTGATTTCAAGTTTAATGATCAAAGTGGCGCCTTATCGGAGCAGTTTTCTCTTTCCCCGGTTTACATAGAAATGGCAACTTGTATGTAAATAAATGATGGCTGCAATACTTCTCTGTAATTAATCTGCGTGCTGCGGATATCACCTGCCTGCTCTCTGCTCGGCATGAAGTTAGTGTAGGGGAGTAGAAATACCAAGTATCACTCTTGAGGAAATTGTTCAATTTGATCAGCCTGCCAAAAATGAGTGAGCAAGAGAGAATTCTAATCGCCTCAAATCAAAGGTGAACTTGTCCCTTAATTTTGTGCGGAACTGTAGTTATCTTTTCTCCTAAAGTCTCGTCCTTTTCTGCCTTGCGAGCTGCGAAACCTTAAACATGCTTGCTCTCTTTTCCTTTCCCAGTGGTAGGTGCAGAACTGGGTTAAACTTTACCCTCTTGACTCCCAGCAGCCTCAGAAATGTTGTTTGATGTCTACTGCATTTCAGCACAAGCCCTTTGCAGCACCAGAATGCTCAGTAGAACAGGCAAACAATATAATCTTTAATTTTATATTGACACACACTGGTTGATTGCAGAACCTTGAACAGCATGGGCTTTTCTGCAAATATGCTTAGTGTGCTTGGTCCTGTGCTGTCAGACAACTGTACTTTTAAATATTTAGCAACACATACACGGAGCGTACAGCCTACACAAAAACAGGCATTTGGGCATTTAATAGAAAACAAGCTAGAACCCTACCGAGGACTGTTGTGAATCCCTCCTGAAACCATGGCTTAATAATTAATGCCATTTCAGTAATATTACTTCAGGTTCTATTTTTGTCATTGAGTCTGGTGACCGATTGGAGCTCTGGACTGTTAAGTGTCCCCCAACGTGGCATCATTGCACATCAACGCTGCAATCATTGGTGCCAGTGTGCCATCCGTTATGCTGTCGGTATTATAATTGTGAGGGTCGCTGGAAAGTTAGACCTGGCCTTTGGATAGTTCAAGAAAAGGAGCCTACAGAAGTAACCTGGGACTTTTCCGCAAGGTAGCATGTTTAAGCATCGGAGCAATTAGTAGCTCACATGGTGGTTTGGGGGGGGGGGGGGGGGGGGCAGTATTGGTCAATGGCGGAAGTTTCATAGCCTGAAAATCCTTAGATTTTGATCAGCTGTTTGTACCAAGTGAAGTTTGAAAATAAAATACTCCACAACCCGGCAAACCCGTATATGAATGTGTCAGCATCTTCCAACATCTGTTTGCTCACATGTAGTAGAGCCTGGCCAGATTAATCAGACACCCATGCGTACAACAAGCTTAATTCTTGTTCCGCTGCTGCGCAGAGCGGTTCCCTTGTGTGCGGTGTGACCAAATATTAATCTAGAATTTGTGCATCGTTGCAAATGGGAGCTGGTATGTCCAGTAGTACTGCAGGTGCTCTGTGTGTTTACATAATCTCAAAAAACATAGAACTCGTGCCTTGTTCAGATGATTGATTTTCAAAAAAAATTTAGAGTACCTAATTAATTTTTTTCCAATTAAGGGCAATTTAGTGTGGCCAATCCACCAACCCAGCACATCTTTGGGTTGTGGGGGCGAAAACCTACGCAGACACGGGGAGATTGTGCAAATTCCACATGGACAGTGACCCAGGGCCAGGTTTGAACCCGGGTCCTCGGTGTCGTGAGTGCTAACCACTGCGCCACCGTGCTGCCCCGAGATGATTGATTTTAATGTGTTTTCTGATCATCTGCTGCACATTACTATCCAGTCAGTTTGTCATGATAATACAACAGTGATTCGCATAGAATTAGCTTGATCTTGGTTTCGGACAATGCTCGGCACAACATCGAGGGCCGAAGGGCCTGTTCTGTGCTGTACTGTTCTATGTTCTATGAGTCCACAGCAGAGAAACAGGCCATTCAGACCATTGGTTTCTGGTGTTTATGCTCCACATCACCTACTTCCCATCTTCATCAATCTACAACAACAGATCCTTCTCTTCAATTCTTCCCTCACGTTTGTCCAGGTCCTCCTTAAATCGGGCCTCAGCTACTCTGATGTGGTGGCGAGTTCCACAGTGTATCCTGTGTGCAGAGATTTGTTTTCCTGAATTCTCCATTGAACTTATTCTTGCACTAATGGCTTCTTGTTTTGATCTTGCTCATTGCCTTTTCCCTACCAGTCTTTCCTCCATTCTCTCGTTTAAAGAAATGGATCTATTACTGAGGTAACAGTTCCATGTGGAAGTCTGGCCTTGTCCACATAATGGTCGTATTGAGTGTCAGTGAGTTGTCTGAATGTGGTCAGAGAAAGGGGCCTCAGCTCAGAAGTCCACGCATGTGTTTTTTTTTTCTCTCTTGCCGTTTTTCTCTGGAAAATGGCCATGGGAATAAATCTGGCTGCATCTCCCTCTCTGCATCTGTCGTTTCCAAACCATTTGCAACCTCACTGTAACCCCGACCTGAGCTAAACTAATATTGTAAACGTGGATTGAACCTGGCACTTCAGATTAATAATATAACTACTTATTTGATTACTTGACGAATCCAGGGCGGCCAATCCACCTACCCTGCACATCTTTGGGTTGTGGAGGTGAGACCCACGCAGACACTGGGAGAATGTGCAAACTCTACAGCACGGTTGCACAAGTGGATAGCACTGTGGCTTCACAGCTCCAGGGTCACAGGTTTGATTCCCCGCTGGGCCACTGTCTGTACGGACTCTGCACGTTCTCTCCGTGTCTGCGTGGGTTTCCTCCGGGTGCTCCGGTTTCCTCCCACAGTCCAAAGACGTGCAGGTTAGGTGGATTGCCCATGCTAAATTGCCCTTAGTATCCAAAAAGGTTAGGAGGGGTTACTTGGTTACAGGGATAGGTGGAAGTGAGGGCTTAAGTGGGTCAGTGCAGACTCGATGGGCTGAATGGCCTCCTTCTGCACTATATGTTCTATGTTCTGTGTCTACATGAACAGTGATGCAGGGCCGGGATCGAACCCAGGTGCTTTGCGCTGTGGGGCAGCAGTGCTAACCACTGCGCCACCGTACCGCCCCATGTTATTCCAATTCTGACCCCTTGCTTTGGCCCTATGATCTTGGAATTCCCTCTCTAACGCCTCCACCCCTCTCGCTCTCTCTCTAAAGTTACCCCCTTGACTATGCTTTTGGTTACCTGTCCTAATATCTCCCTATGCGACCCGGTGTTGGATTTTGTTTGGTAACACCCCTGTGAAGCACCGTGGGAACTTTCACTACATTAAAGGCGCCATGTAAATGCAAATTGCCGTTGTTCAACCTAACGATCCATGAAGACAATTGTGTCCTGGCTGTCAAATTCCACATTGGTACCTGCTTCTCCGTTTATGTGAGGGGCCAGAATATTAAGTCCCAAGTTAGCATTTTCATTGAGATAATGCAAGTGGCCAGTTGGTGATCACTTGATCGTGACTGTCAGTAATATCATTTGGCCACCTTCCCACTCATATAATCCCTGTGCGGTCATGGCTGTCCTGCGGCACAGGGACAAAATGCCTACATTTTTAATGCATCTTCAATTCTAGCTGAATCATGGTTGAGGAGGTAAAACTGTGAGTCAGTGCAGCCTGGTTTTGGATATTGACCTGCGCAGTACTGTGCCCTTTGCATTGGATGATTAGTGCATCATTTGTGTGGCGCTCTTGGGGCCATGGTAGTCGATAACGTGGACAATCATACTTATTTCACAAGGCTCTCCTTGGGTGAGCATTGCCTTTTGCATTCCTAAACCCATTTTTAAAATGTACAATTTTGATAATCATTCATTGAGACATTTGATCACCCAAAGGTCGGTCCTCTCTTATTTTACTAATGCTGCTGTGTGACGATGTTCTAAGATGTTCTAAGAAAGAACCCATGATTTCACCATCCAGCTCTGTAGCACTGTGGCACCCCAAGCACAGGTTCATGATCAATAAGGGGATTTTTGATGAATATGAAGATCAGGGGTAGTGGGAGAAGGCAGGAGAATGAGGAGCAGATCAGCCATGATAGAATGGCGGAGCAGACTTGATGGGCCAAATGGCCTAATTCTGCTCCTATATATCTTATGAACGTAGAAATCATCATAGATTTAGGACATAGAGGTCACTCGGGCCACCGTGACCATGTCCGTGCTGATTTACCTTGAACATCGTATTGATAGAAACAAACTGAGAGATTAAATCTCTTATGCTAACTTCCAAAGCATCAGCAGCAGCTGGAAGACTAGCAAGCTGAGCTGTGCTCGAGTTTGTTTAATGTCTGGAGCTGTGTTTTTCTAAAATCATGCGAGGTGGTAATAGTTATACAAGTGCTGAGGCGGTTATTTTAAGGTTGAATCTTTATTGTTTGCGACAGCTTCTATTTATGTAGTGCCTTTTATGTTGTAAAACATTCCCAGGAACATCATTTGAGCTTCATCAAATATAATTTGACAGTGATCTGTATAAGGAAATATTGGGACAGCCAGCCAAAGAATTTGTCAAAGAGATGGGTTGTGAGGAGCGTCCAAAAGGAGGAAAGGTTCAGGGAGGGAATCCCAGAGCTTAGTGATGGCTACAGGCACTGCCACTCATGAAGAAGCAATGAGAAACTGCAAACACCAAGAGACCAGGGTTGGAGAAGCACCGAGATCTTGCCGGGGTGCCAGGCTGGAGGAGGTTAACCGAAATGGGGTAGGTCGAGGTCCCCATTACTACTCCTAGCTCGGTGACAGTCAAACAAATGTTATAACGCCTTACTCACTGCCCTAATGACAGCTGACTAAACTTTGACCACAAATTAGAGCCACATATTTGTGTGGCCCAACTTGTGAGGTATTTACGAACTCATCCAAGTCTTTAGTATCTTCCATGTTGAAGCCAGCGAGCAATTAACAGACAAGATTCCAGTAAGACGCACTATAAATTGTTGAAAATGGTCACTCGGGCCACCTAGGAAAGGTGGAAGATACAACCTTTTTGTTCTCCGGTGTAAGCTTCCTACTAACTGCAACAAAGGCTTACTTTCAAACCCTTTAAAAGGAGTAAGTTACCAGGCGTGATTTGTAGCTGAGAGAGAGAGCAGTAGTAATAACCTGTAGCTTATCGAAGCCAACTGTTCATGAAGGCAGCCTAAAACCCAACAGAGAGAGGCAGCATTTTCCAGATTCCAGGAAAGAACGAAGGTTCAAATTTAGTCACTCCACAGTAACAACAGGACATTGATTCCAGGGCACTGGAATGTTCCTCTCTTACCAGGCTGGAAAAAAAAAACCAGCCTGATTCGTGACAGCAATAATGTGGTTGAGTTAGTACGGCTGAATCCAGACCAAGGCCAGCTGCAAAGAAAAGTCAATTGTCAATTGCTAGACTTCAACAGTTTGTGATTTCTTCGAGCTGGGCATCACTGATCCAGGACTTATTTTTTTCGGGATTGGTCAAGTGATGTTACAGATGCATTCAAAGGGCGGCACGGTGGCGCAGTGGATTAGCCCCGCTTTCCTCACGGCGCTGAGCGCCCGGGTTCGATCCCGGCTCTGGGTCACTGTCCGTGCGGAGTTTGCACATTCTCCCCGTGTTTGTGTGGGTTTCACCCCCACAACCAAAAGATGTGCAGGGCAGGTGGATTGGCCACGCTAAATTGCCCCTCAATTGGAAAAAATGAATTGGGTACTCTAAATTTATAAAGAAAAAAACAAATGCATTCAAGCCCCACAGTGCTACCTTTATAATCCTTTCACCAACATCACTACTTCTAACTGCCCTCGAGCCACTTTTTACATAACCAAAGCGCGACAAATTGGTGGTTCTCTTTCATTTCTCGATATAAAAGAGGGGAGAGGGCAGCATTTTGGTTTATTTATCAAATCGTACGTCTTTGCATGAACTTGCTGAATTTCAGAGAGGGGGTGGACTAAATACTTCTTTGACTTGTTTGCTAGGTTATAAACGGCTGAAATGTTGTATTTTTTTTAATATAAATTTAGTGTACCCAATTAATTTTTTCCAATTAAGGGGCAATTTAGCGTGTTCAATCCACCTCTCCTGCACATCTTTGGGCTGTGGGGGTGAAACCCACGGAAACACGGGGAGAATGCACAAACTCCACACGGGACAGTGACCCAGAGCCGGGATCGTACCTGGGACCTCGGCGCCGTGAGGCAACAGGGCTAACCCACTGCGCCACCGTGCTGCCCTGGGACCTCGGTGCCGTGAGGCAACAGGGCTAACCCACTGCGCCACCATGCTGCCCTCCTGAAATGTTTTATTGAACAGTAATTGGATGGACCAACACTGTAGATGTACAGGGGTTGCAAGCTTACTTCTATCCTATTGCGTTTGCCATTTCACGGGGAGGGGCAGTGGCGTCGTGGTAACGTCACTGGGTTGGAGTTCCGGGCTAATGCTCTGGGGCCAGGGGTTCAAATCCACCACGGTATCTGGTGAAAGCTAAATTCAATGCATAAAATCTGGGATGAGAAGGCCAGTGTCAGCAATCGATTGTCGTGAAAAACCAGCTGGTTCGCTAATGCCCTTTAGGGAAGGAAATCTGCCGTCCTTACCCGGCCTGGCCTAGACGTGACTCCAGATGGTTGAAGGTGGTTGACTCTTAGCTTCCCTCTGGAAGCTAATGTGGGCCTTCCCAGTCTGGCAGTGAGTTTAGACAGCAATTTGATGGCGCAGTTGTTTGGATCATAACAAAGCAGACCGTTCTGTCCGTTTGTGGCCCGGTCCAAGGCATTTGCACGAATTACTGCTTTGTGACACATTGTTTACCATTTATTGTCCTTGCGTATAGTAAGTGGCTTTATTAACTGCTGTGGCAGATGTAAGTCAATTAAATCTGTACGGCCAACAGTCGGTGGAGCTGAAATGTTTGGATAAAGTTAGCATTCTCTCCTGGTGAGGAGTCTGACGTGTGGCTGCTTGTGTATCCAATCAGTACTGTAGCATTTTACTGAAGCACGTTGGAAGTTGATTAGAATACCTTCAATTAAATGGAGTGAACTTGCAGCTTGGCTGTATCACGTTGGGGCTGGAAATGCAGTCTTTGTCATTCCCTATTATAGAAGAAGTTAAATCACGTGCTACATTTCTGTAGACCTACAAGTGCGCTGTTCCACGAGATAAAGTGGCTAGTTATACCCTCGCAGTTTTCACAATCCTCGGTGCCACCTCAAGCTTCATAAATCCTCTCCGAATGATGAAATGCTAATTAAGTCATCGCATCCCTTTTTTTGACGATTGTATCAGCCCTTTTAGCAGATCTACAAAAGATGCTTATTTCATGCCTGGGTCATGGTGAGCAGAATGGCACAAGGAAGCCCAGTGAAGATTTGTGGTGCCTGTATGCTCAGTAACCTGAACCAAGGTGCGATACGATCGTACCATGCAGTCAGTACATTACCAAGTGCTTTAAATTCTATCTAGTCTCTGTGCAGCTTCATCTGCTGATAACCCAATATCACTGCCACCTGCCAGTTACCAGACACCTTGTATGTGGCATCTGGCCTCATTACATTCTTAATTTAAAGGTTTGAAAGTAAGCACAGCACCAGAGAGGAGTGACACCAAAGAAAAAAATGCTGTTGTTTTTACCACAGGACCATTAAAAAAAGACTCCAGGTCAATGAAATCGGAGGTGTTGTTAAAGGCAGAATCAGGTCGAGTTTAAGGTAGTACTTTCCAAATGAGAGTCCATGACAAACAAAGCTGTGAATCGTACGATAGGTAGACTTTTCTAACAAAGTTCCTGCCAGCATATATTTTGTTTGGTCTGCACCAAACATGGGCATTGGAATCCACACCTCGGGTCAGCTGACATTGGGTTCTGCAGCCTTTGGGGGGGGGTTGTGGTTGATGGGTGGAGAGCAAGAGCTAAACATGAAAGCTGGGCACGTTTTTCCTCCTCTGGAGTCGGTCTCTCAAATTTCCTTACCACGTTCCAGGCAGCTTTAAAGTGCCTCCCCTGGTTCCCATTACTTTCTGCAGACCCAGTTTTCAAAGGAACACGTGAACATTCAACAATGCGTGGGAGTGAAGGTGAGTGATGTCCCGATTTGGGTTCCTCAAATTGACTTCAATTCGGGAAGTTTGCAAGCCAACATCTAGCCCAGATATTAAGAGCTTATAGGTCAGCACGGTGGCCTAGTGGTTAGCACAGCTGCCTCACGGCGCTGAGGTCCCAGGTTCGATCCCGGCTCTGGGTCACTGTCCGTGTGGAGTTTGCACATTCTCCCCGTGTCTGCGCGGGTTTCGCCCCCACAACCCAAAAATGTGCAGAGTAGGTGAATTGGCCACTCTAAATTGCCCCTTAATTGGAAAAAATAATTGGGTAATCTAAATTAAAAAAAAAAAAAGAGCTTATTACACTTGTCAGCATCCAGAATAGGGCATGTTTTATGTGGAGTATTCAGTGGGTCACTAAATTATGCAATAAATATATTTATTTTAATGGCAATGTTGTTTAAAGTGGATTTTCTCCCACAGGTAGAAGGATAAATAAGAGTCCATATATGTGAAAGCAAAATATTTGAATTGCCATTAATTTTTGCTAACAATCTAGCCCCCTTCTCTTAATACGTAGAAGTGCTTGTCAACAACTTGGATAATAGATGTAAAGTACAATTGAAAACAATTGCCCAAAGCTAACGTTGAGTTGTTTCAAAAAAAAATTGCAATCGCTGTTTAATTTAGTGGCTGTAACACTTCATTTTAAAATTCCGAAAGTTTCTTTGGTCGATTGTCTCCCTTTTCCAACGCCCGTTGTTAAAGATGTTTTTTCATCCCAACATGATTTTTCCTTTCCTCCCTGGTATTTTTGGTCAAGGAGGGCAGCATGGTGGCGCAGTGGTTGGCACTGCTGCCTCATGGTGCCAAAGTCCCAGGTTCGATCCTGGCTCTGGGTCACTGTCCGTGTGGAGTTTGCACATTCTCCCCGTGTTTGCGTGGGTTTCGCCCCCCACAACCCAAAGATGTGCAGGGTAGGTGGATTGGCCACGCTAAAATTACCCCTTAATTGGAAAAAATGAATTGGGTACTCTAAATTAATAAAAATAAATAATAATGTTTGGTCAAGGAAAAGCAGATTGGACTGTGTAAAGCCACCGGGCAGTGGTTCGCGAAGTGTGGTGCGTATGGTTCGTCCAGGTGGTCCGCGGTTTTGCCAAGCCACAGCCATGGTCAGATGAGGGGACAGTCCAGGGCCCTCATCATTGCCCCTTGCATGACATCATACAACCAGACTGATTTCTGAGTGCGTGACACGAGTCATCATAAACGCGGGAAACAACAAAGTAGTTTTGTAAGTACGAGTGACGTCACTGTTACAACCAACAGCTGCACGATCGGATTGTCAGCACCTGTGCGGCTGAAAGCAAAGAGGAATCAGCTGAACATTGGGCCCCGAATGAGACTGAAACTCTACAGCTTGGAACCAGACATCACCCCATTGATGTCTCACCAAAAGCAGCAGCATTTTGCCCATGAATTCTGATGAGCATTTCTGCGGTGGTCAGTGAAAATGGGGGAGGTGGGTCCTTTGTCCTGCCCAAGTGGCCCATGGATGAAAAGGTCTGAGAACAAACCCCATTGGGCAATGAGTTTTTATTGCAACACGTACTGAACTGTTGCAGATAGCTCAACGAGGAGGCTGTGGCAGACTGGTATTGCTGTAGGAACCTGGGTTCGATCCAACGGGGAGGCGGTGGCAGACTGGTATTGCTGTAGGAACCTGGGTTCGATCCAACGGGGAGGCGGTGGCAGACTGGTATTGCTGTAGGAACCTGGGATCGATCCAAACGGGGAGGCGGTGGGGGCCGACTGTATTGCTGTAGGAACCTGGGTTCGATCAACGAGGAAGGCGGTGGCAGACTGGTATTGCTGAGGGACCTGGGTTCGATCCAACGGGGAGGCGGTGGCAGACTGGTATTGCTGTAGGGACCTGGGATCGATCCAACGGGGAGGCGGTGGCAGACTGGTATTGCTGTAGGGACCTGGGATCGATCCAACGGGGAGGCGGTGGCAGACTGGTATTGCTGTAGGGACCTGGGATCGATCCAACGGGGAGGCGGTGGCAGACTGGTATTGCTGTAGGGACCTGGGATCGATCCAACGAGAAGGCGGTGGCAGACTGGTATTGCTGCAGGAACCTGGGTTCGATCCAACGAGAAGGCGGTGGCAAACTGGTATTGCTGTAGGGACCTGGGTTCGATCCAACGAGAAGGCGGTGGCAGACTGGTATTGCTGTAGGGGCCTGGGATCGATCCAACGGGGAGGCGGTGGCAGACTGGTATTGCTGTAGGGACCTGGGTTCGATCCAACGAGAAGGCGGTGGCAGACTGGTATTGCTGTAGGGGCCTGGGATCGATCCAACGGGAGGCGGTGGCAGACTGGTATTGCTGTTGAAACCCGGGTTCGATCCAACGAGGAGCCGGTGGCAGACTGGTATTGCTGTAGGAACCTGGGTTCGATCCCCACCATGGCTGATGGTGAAATTTGAATTCCTTAAAAATATGGACTTAAAAGTCTAGTTTCTAAAAAAAATTTAAAGTACAATTAAGGGGCAATTTAGCGTGACCTACTCTGCACATCTTTAGGTTGTGGGAGTGAGACCCAACCAGACACGAGGAGAATGTGCAAACTCCACACGGACAGTGACCCAGGGCCGGCATCGAACCCGAATGCTCGCCGCCATAAGGCAGCAGTGCTGACGACAGCGCCACCGTGCCGACCTGACTTAAAGGTCTAATTGATGACCATGAAACCATTGTTAGTCTTGCAAAAACGCATCTGGTTCTCTAATATCCTTTAGGGAAGGAAATCTGCGTCCCTTACCTGGTCTGACCGACATGTGATTCTAGACCCCAACAATGATGTTGGCTCTTAAATGGCTGAGCAAGGGAAGATGGAGATGGACAATCAATGCTGGCTGAGTCAGCGATGCCCACATCCAATGAATTAAAAAAAAAAATAGTACCATTTATATCTTCTGATTACATTGTGGTTGGTTGTTGTCTGAACATGGACATGTTTAGACCAGCAGTGTCACAAGATGAAGATTCTCATTTTGTGAATCATTGCAGCCTCATCTACAGTATCACACAACTGATGAATACTACAGTAACTTATGATTTGTTAAATGAGTGGAAATATTCATCTTGTCATGCAGGTGACCCGAGTGTGAATTTTATGGGGGGGTGTATGGATAATTTTCAAAATGGAGATATGAAAACCTTGTGCGTGTGTGTGTGTGTGTGTGCGCGTGTATGTTTCTGTTTTCCAAAGCCTGTGTGTGGTGTAAAAGGAATTAAGTGTGGCAACCGTGCAACTTCTTTTTGACACTTGGGTGAGAATAAAAAGATGTCGGACACATTCCCACAATCACCCTCCCAGTCAGTCTCCGTGATGAGTACAATTGTTCATCAGAATGTTCAAGAAGCTCCAACTCACCTAAACATCTCCATCAAAATATATCCACAAGCACATTTATTTCTTGTAATGCATTCTCTATATTTAGTATATTATATGAGGGTAGTGCTTCCTTTATCTACCCTCCTTGGTCATGTCTTCACCTGTTCTGAATTGACTTGGGGAGCATGTCGCAATTTGACTCCATTTCTTCTTTTCCCACCATCTAGAGAAATAAATGCTTGATTGCTGATGAGTACGGCGCAATGTAGTTGCTTTGGTCTGTCATGTGAGAGTACCTTTAAGAAATGGATGCTTAAGCAATGTACCTTTACAAAATGCAGTGATGTCAGAATGTGGGTGGAGCTGGGCTTCAGCTTGGCCTTTTTGAAGTTTTTAGTTTCAGTTTGAGAGAGCAGCTGGGAGTGTGTGTTTTTGCTGAGAGCTGCAGGAAGGAAAAGAGCTGGTCTGGGTGATTTCTGCAAATCCAAATACTATAAATATATTGAATGTAACCTGTTGTGCTCCTATTTTTGAAGGGTTGAAGTCTTTTGGATGTTTAAAAGAACAGTTTGCAGGATTGGGTAGTGTTGTATTATTTTCGGGGTTATCTTTGAAGTGAGGGGTGTTAAGTGATCCAATGTTTATTTTAAAAGGCTAAGTTGAGTTCACGGAATAAACATTGTTTTGTTTTAAAAACCACGTGTCCATAATTGTAATACTACACCTGGGGAACAAGCCGTGTGCTTCAAAAGCAACAATCCATTAAAGGGAGGGGTTGGTTGGACTCCATGATACATTTTGGTGTTCTGAAACACCTCTCCCATAACAATTGGGGGCTCGTCCGGGATAAAAGTCTTATCTATTGGATTGGCTTTTGTGAACTTCAAGACAGTGAAGGATTGTTGCTTTTCCGGTGTGGTATTTTACTTTAAGTGGGGAGTGTGTTGTGGACAATGGCTCTTTCAGAGGCTCAGAAGTTTTTGGGGGTGGAGACGGTCACACGCAGTACCTTACAGACAGAGACTAAAAGCAGACTGTTAGATTTGGCAAAAACATTGCAGTTAATATTACCTGACAAAATGTGAAAAGATGAGGTAATTATGGCGGTGGTTAAGCATTTAAAGTTGCCTGAGATAGAGTTTGACTCATTGGAAATGGCAAAAATTCAGTTGCAAATTAAACAAATGGAACATGAGAAAGAATTAAAGCGGCTTGAATACGAGAGAGAGAGGAAAAAGAAAGAGACAGAGAGAGAGAGAGGAAAAAGAAAGAGAGAGAGAGGGGAAAGAAAAGGAGAGAGAAGAAAGGAGAAAAGAAAGAATAGCCCTAGCAAAACAAAAAGAAAAAGAAAGGGCGATACAGTTCAGGGAAAAAGATAAAGAGAGGGTGTTTGAACTTCAGGAAATGGCCATGAAACATGACAATCAGTTAAAATTGGCCGACGTATAGGGAAACGTACAGTTGGATGATAGTGATGAGGATAGTGAGAAAGAGCGTCATAGTCGAAGGCTTGGTGGGAATCTATTTAAATATGTCCAAGCATTGCCAAAGTTTGACGAGAAGGAAGTGGAAGCCTTTTTCATTTCATTTGAGAAGGTAGCTAAACAAATGAAATGGTCACAGGACATGTGGGTGTTACTGTTTCAAACAAAGATAGTAGATAGAGCTTGTGAAGTGTTTGCATCACCACCGGAGGAGGTATCTGGAACGTATGAGAAGGTGAAGAAATCCATCTTAAGTGCATATGAGCTAGTGCTTGAAGCTTACAGACAAAGGTTCAGAAATTTAAGGAAAGAATTTGGTCAAACATACATGGAGCTTGAAAGGCTCAAAAGGAGTAATTTTGATAGGTGGATAAGGGCTTTGAAAATAGAGCAAACGCATGAAGCTCTCAGAGAAATTATACTTCTGGAGGAGTTTAAAAATTCAATTCCTGATGTAGTGAGAACTCATGTGGAAGAACAGAGGGTTAAAACTGCGAGATTAGCAGCAGAAATGGCAGATGATTATGAATTAGTTCATAAATCAAAAATTGGTTTCCGACATCAGTTTCAGCCTGTGAGGGATAGAAACTGGGGACATGAGAAATACTCGAGTGGTAAAGGTGATCTGATGGGAGACAATAAAGAGAGTGTACCTCAGATTTAAAAAGAAATCCAGGAGGGTGGAAAAGAAACGAAAAGTTTCAAATGTTTTCACTGTAATAAACTAGGCCATGTAAAGTCACAGTTGATGTGTTAGGCAGGTTGGTTCGATGTGGACTGCACTCGATGCAGGGAAGTGAGAAACAGACGTCTAACACTGGAGAAAATCCAACACTGTTTTATTCAACTGTAGAACTGTTATCCATATTCAGCTGTGGGTCGACACTATACTGATCTGACTGGTGACCTTATCGTAGCTTGACCAGACTAACTAGCTACTGCATGGTGTTTGCACTTGCCAGCTCGTGGACTCTGGCTGTCTCAGTAGCTGGGTCCTGGGATAGCGGGAAATACTAGTGCTCTCTGGCTTTATAGTGGTAGTGTCCTGTCTGGTGATTGGCTGTGCTGTGTTGTATGCTTACTGGTCATCCTATGTGTCAATCACTGCCTGTCTGCATCTCATTATATACATGAGTGGATATTATGACAACAGTGTTGGTGGTTGACGAAAAGCACTGGAAAGGCTGATGTGGTAAAACAGGATAAGACAGTGGATTTGTTAGAGTGGTAAAGGAAAGCCCAAGGGAAGCAAAGAAGGTGCAAACGATTGTACAGCCTGTTCAAGAAGTAATTGTTAAGATGGTGCCAGATGTGTTTAAAGAATTTACTTGTGTGGCTAAAGTTTACTCATGTGTATCAGGAGGAGCAGGTAAAGAAGTCAAAATTTTAAGAGATACAGGGGCTAGTCAATCTTTAATGGTAAGAGATGAGGAATTATGTAGTTTGGGAAGAATGTTGCCAGAAAAGGTGGTGATATGTGGAATTCAGGGTGAGAGGAGTAGCGTTCCATTATACAAGGTAAGGTTGAAAAGTCCAGTGAAGAGTGGTGAAGTGGTAGTAAGAGTAATAGATAAACTATCTTGTCCAGGAATACAGTTTAACATGGGTAATGATATAGCTGGATCGCAGGTGGGAGTGATGCCGACTGTGGTTGATAAGCCAGTGGAAAATCAGACAACTGAAATGTTGAAGGACGAATATCCTGGAATTTTTCCGGATTGTGTAGTAACAAGGTCGCAAAGTCACAGGTTAAGACAAGAGGAGAAATCAAAGAGTGAAGATGAAGTTGAAGTGCAATTATCAGAAATGATTTTTGATCAGGTGGTTGAAAATGAACAAGAACAGGTGGAGGATGAGGCGGATATTTTTAGCTCAGGAAAATTGGCGGAGTTACAACAGAAAGATGTAGAAATAAAATGGATATATCAAAAAGCATAGACGGAAGAGGAATCTGAGAGTATACCAGAGTGTTATTACCGTAAAAGTGATGCCTTGATGAGAAAATGGAGACTTGTACATATGCAGGCGGATGAAAAGTGGGCAGAAGTTTATCAAGTAGTATTGCTGGTAAGGTATAGAAAGGAGGTGTTGCTAGTTGCACATGAGGTACCGGTGGGAGGTCATTTGGGAATCAGGAAAACTCAAGCTAAAATCCAGAAACATTTTTATTGGCCCGGACTACCTAAAGATGTAGTTAAATTTTGTCAATCATGTCACACATGTCAAGTGATAGGGAAACCTGAAGCAGTGATAAAACCAGCACCCTTACTACCCATTCCAGCATTTGAGGAACATTTTACGAGGGTCCTAATTGATTGTGTAGAACCGCTTCCTAAAACAAAAAGTGGGTATCAATATCTTTTGACTATAATGGATGTGTCTACTAGGTTTCCAGAGGCCATTCCAGTACATAATATTACAGCTAAAAGGATTGTGGAGGAGATACTTAAATTATTTACTAGATATGGACTACCCACAGAAATTCAATCGGATCAAGGATCAAATTTTACTTCAAAGTTATTCAAAGAAGTTATGGATAGCTTAGGAATAAAACAATTTAAATCAACTACGTACCATCCAGAATCGCAGGGAGCGTCAGAAAGGTGGCATCAGACATTAAAGACAATGTTGAGGGTGTATTGTCAAGATTATCCAGAGGATTGGGATAAAGGAATTCCATTCGTATTGTTTGCAATTAGGGATGCACCTAATGAGTCTACCAAATTTAGTCCTTTTGAACTAATTTTTGGTCATGAGGTAAGAGGACCACTTAAATTGATTAAGGAAAAATTGGTGGGTGAGAAATTGGAAATTACACTATTGGATTACGTGTCAGATTTTAGGGAACAATTAAAAAGAGCAGGTGAATTGACAAGACAGCACTTAAAAGTTGCACAAAATGTGATGAAACGGGTAGTGGACAAGAAATCCAAACTTCATTGTTTTGCCAGCGGAGATAAAGTTTTAGTGTTGTTACTAGTGGTAGGGGAGCCTTTAAAAGCTAGGTTTTGTGGACCGTATCAGATTGAAAGGAAATTAAGTGAGGTGAATTATGTGGTAAAAACACCAGATAGAAGGAAGACTCACCGAGTGTGTCATGTGAATATGCTTAAAAGGTACTTTGAAAGGGAAGGAGAGAAAAAGGAGGTTTTAATGATTCTAATTCAAAGTGACGAACCAAATCCAGGTGACTGAGAATTTGCCATACCTCAAATTAAATTGGAAAATGAGGATGTTCTTAAAAATTGGGATGAATTGTTAAGTTATCTTCCAGAGGAAAAACAAACTGACCTGAAAGAGTTATTGATATCAAATGAGCAAGTTTGTAGAGATAAATTGGGACGTACTAAAATGGCTATACATGATATTGATGTGGGAAATCCGATCAAACAACATCCATATAGACTTAACCCTTTAAAATTGGCACAGGTTAACAAAAAGATTGAGGGTATGCTTACAAGTGGCATAATTGTTGTGGGTTGCAGCCAATGGAGCTTACCCATAGTGATGGTACCTAAACCAGACGGTACCCAACGGTTGTTTGTGGACAATCGAAAAGTGAATACAGTTACAAGAACAAACTCTTGCCCTATCCCACGTTTGAAGGATTGCGTTGAGAAAGTGGGACAATCTGCTTTTATTTCCAACTTCCAGACATGGGAAGAACATTTAAAACATCGTATGGAGCTCTTCGATCAACTTCAGGAGGCGGGTTTGATGATGAACCTAGCCGAAAGTGAATTTGGAGAAGCCCGAATCACTTTCCTTGCGGAGTTTCCGGTACCCTCGAGGCGAAGGGAAATAATGCGATCTCTTCGCATGAATGAATTTGATCGAACCTTTGTGCAAAGGATTTGATGCGTGGTTGCTCCACTGATGGAATTGCTGAAGAAACGTAAAAAAATTCAAAGGACGGGACTTTCAACAGGCATTTGACTGCCTGAAAGCTGTGATAGCTTGTTTTTTTAAAAAAACGAAAAGGTATATTTACTGTGTGCATTTCTTAGTGGATGGTGCAAAAGTGAAAAATGAAACCATCTTCAAGTTGATGGTTTATTTTTTTTCTTGGTGGGGGGGGGAGGTGTCATGTGAGAGCACCTTTAAGAAATGGATGTTTAAGCAATGTATCTTTAAGAAATGCAATGATGTCAGAGTGTGGGTGGAGCTGGGGTTCAGCTCGGCCTTTTTCAAGTTTTTAGTTTCAGTTTGTGAGAGCAGCTGGGAGTGTGTGTGTTTTTGCTGAGAGCTGCAGGAAGGAAAAGAGCTGGTCTGGTGATTAATGCAAATCCAAAGACTATAAATATATTGAATGTAACCTGTTTTGCTCCTATTTTTGATGGGTTGAAGTCTTTTGGATGTGTAAAGGAACAGTTTGCAGGATTGGGTAGTGTTGTATTATTTTCGGGGTTATCTTTGAAGTAAGGGGTGTTAAGAGATCTAATGTTTATTTTAAAAGGTTAAGTTGAGTTCATGGAATAAACATTGTTTTGTTTTAAAAACCACGTGTCCATAATTGTAATACTACACCTGGGGAACAAGCCGTATGCTTCAAAAGCAACAATCCATTAAAGGGGGGGGGGGGGGGGGGGGGGTTGGTTGGACTCCATGATACATTTTGGGGTTCTGAAAACACCTCACCCATAACAGGTCAGTGTAGCATACTGATGGCACACCCAATCCACAGTGTTGCTGCTTCAGTCTATAATATACCATGCTGTTGTTCTGTCCCTTCACTGTCACTCGATCCGGCTAATCTGAATTGTCCATGATCTGTTCCACTCTTAAGTGATCACTCAAGAGGTGTACAAGACTAGAGTCAAAGAGGCCTACGGCACAGAAGACCCGCTGTAGCATTCCTAGCCTTTGACCTGCCCTGGTAGCCACAGTATTGACCAGCGGAGAGTTTCCCCCCTGATTCCCATTGTTAGTGAGGAGAACTTTGCAGGGTCGACAGGGCTGGGTTTGTCGTCGTTGTTTGCGATGCCTAGGTTGATGCTGGGTGGTCCGTCTCCCTTCATTCCTCTCGACTTCGATTTATATAACTGAGTGAGTGGTTTGCCAGGGCATCAACCTCATTGCTTTTGACATGTGGGCCAGACCAGGTAAGTACAGCAGATTTCCTTCCCTAAAGGAGATTAGTGTAGCAGATGGGTTTTTACAACGTAAGTTTCATGGTCGTCATTAAACTTTTAATTCCAGATTTTTATTGACTTAAAGTTCCACTAGCTGCCGCTGGCCCCCAGAGCATTTTCCCGGTTCTCTGGATTACCCGTCCAGTGACAATAACACAACTTCTCCACCTCCTGCCCTTTCTCCCTTTCTCTAATGCCACAACTGAAATTGATAACTTAACACATGGGTTAGTCTTGGGTTACTAACTTGGATCTTGTCATTGGTGACCCAGTAAATTGGAGCTCAGTGTGCTCGTCAGGAAGTCCTGAGATCTGTTGCCTAGTGTGTGGTTGGCTGGGTGCATGTGAATATTTCTTAGTGGAAATCGGGTTAGTATATAACCGCCGCTGGAAAGTGGTAAATAAGTGTTAGCGTGGCTCAGTAACAATACTCTTACATTTGAGTTGAAGGCTGAAGTTCTAATCCAACACCAGGCCTCAGCAGACTCGTGCATGCAGTAGTAAGGGAGTGCTATTAGGGTGCCGTCTTTCAGATGAAGGTTCCTTCTGCCTATTGCGGTGGGCAGGAACGATCATCTGGCACTGTTCAGATGTCAGAGTAGTAGCCAAAACCTATCCTTCAGCCGCTACCAGGAACATATCACCTGGTGGATCATTTGGCAGTTTGAGTAGAACACACTTCCTCAACCTCTCTTGTCTTCAGTTCTAATAATGGTCACTGTTGCTCATGTAGCACCAAGTCAAAATGGTGTAAAATGTTGGAAAAACATTGGGCCCCAATTAAGACATGATAAGTGGGATGTTTGGTTTATGCTTCCAACACTGAAACTCCTTCCACCATGTACATTGATGGAACTCTAATATCTGAAGTGTCTTTCACAATCTTAGGAAGACAATGAAGTACTTTTGAAGTGTCGTTACTATTGTTTTAAAACATTTTTTAAAATTAAATTTAGAGTATCCAATTCATTTTTTTCCAATTAAGTGGCAATTTAGTGTGACCAATTCACCTACCCTGCACATCATTTCGGGTTGTGGGGGTGAGACCCACGCAGACACGGGGAGAATGTTCAAACTCCACACGGACAGTGACCCGGGGACGGGATCGAACCCAGGTCCTCGGTGCTATGAGGCAGCAGTGCTAACCACTGCGCCACCGGGCCGCCCCGTGTCGTCACACTTGTGATGCAGGGAAACGTGGCAGACCCATTTGTGCACAGCAAGCTCCCACAGGCAGCGCTGATCAAATGATCTGTTTTCAGTGAAGAGAGATAAAATTGACAGAATACCAAGGAGAGTCCAAAGATGTACAGGTTAGGTGGATTGACCGTGCTAGATTGCCCCTTAGTGTACAGAGATGTGAAGGTTAGGTGGATTGACCATGCTAGATTGCCCCTTAGTGTACAAAGATGTCCAGGTTACGTAGATTAGCCATGCTAGATTGCTCCTTATTGTACAAAGATGTGCGGGTTAGGTGGAGTTATGGGGATAGGGAGGGGAGCAGGCTTGGGTAGGGTGCTATTTCCGAGGGTTGGTGCAGACTCGCTGGGCCCAATGCCCACCTGCACTGTACGATTTCTGTGGTAACTCCCCTGCTCTTCATCAAAGTTGTGCCGTAGGTTCTTTTATATCCATCTGAGGCCTCTCCGAAAGATGGCCCGTCTGTCAGTGCAGCACTCCCTCCGTGCTGCACTGGAGTGCCAGCCCCGATTCTGTGCTCCAATCTCTGGCGTGGAGCTTCAAACCTGCCTCCGAGGTGAAACTGCTGCCTGCTGAGCCCTGGCTGCTGAGATGTAGATCTAGCTGAAACCATTGTGGAGACCTGATGACAAACTCTGGAAGCAAACAGAGGAGTTGGCTGCTTGGGATATTTTTACAGCTGGTTTTTTTTTTTGGAAGGCTTGGAAGACTTTGGTTATATTTGCGATCATGGTAGGTTTGAAACAAAAATGTAAATCGGCAGCATAAAATTTCATGCAACCTCCTGCACAAGCCACTTGAAGGCATTTTCAATGACGTACTGAAGTGGAGCTTTGCTGGTGCTTTGCATGTAATGTGAATGTGATTTTAAAAGTTTCCATTTAATGCTAACCAGAGTATATTTTACCCAAATCAACAGTTAGGTTTGCTAGCTGAACGAATTAATAGGAACCCGAAGCAGTTTAGCATGTTCTGTCGTAGCTATGTACTGTAGCTAAATAGTGGACTTAAATTGATTGGGGATGTTGCTGGAGAGAGGGTCTGTTGTTACCAAGCTTTTTAATGACAAGATCAGATAGAAGCACAACCTGCATTTGTACCGGAACAGGAGAAATGGGAGCAGGAGTAGGCCATTCGGCCCCTTGAGCCTGCTTCATATTCAATGCGATCGTGGAAGACCGATTGTCGCCTACCCTGCCTGCACTCCATAAGCAAGCTAACTCTCGCCCATCCCTGTTTTTGTCATATCTTGGCTCTGTATTTCTTTACAACACATTTAATGTAAATCCCCCAATGAAGGCATGGCCACCATCAGTCGAGTGAGATTGTGCAAGAGGTCAGACTTGAAGGAGTGCAGAGTTCTCAACGGGTTGTATTATTATTCGATGAAACCCCCCCCCACCGTGATCGGAGATGGTCGCATCATTGTAGGATTTCCATTTAAAGAGCCAAAATCGGAAACACAGCTCTGATTGACAACCTCCATTGCCTTGGTTGGATGACTGATTCATGACTGTCAGTAGGTGGACAGTCATGACTTGAGGGAGAGCGAAAGAAAACATCACCGGAACTTACTCATAGGAACAGAAGGAGGCCATTTGGCCCTCCAGCCTGTTCCACCGTTCGGTGTAGTTGTGACTAACCCCATACACCCACCTTATTGCTTAATACCTTTGATTAACCAAAATCTGTTATCTCAGATTTGCAATTGACAGCTGACCTAACACCAACTGCCATTTGTGGAAGAGAATTTCAAATTCTTTTGAGTTAGAAGTGTTTCGTAATTTCACGCTTGAAAGGTCTACCTCCTGCTTTTGGGCGATAATTGGGCTGGTTTAGCACACTGCAGGGGCTGGTTTAGCACACTGCAGGGGCTGGTTTAGCACACTGGGCTAAGTCGCTGGCTTTTAAAGCAGACCAAGGCAGGCCAGCAGCACGGTTCGATTCCCGTAACAGCCTCCCCGAACAGGCGCCGGAATGTGGCGACTAGGGGCTTTTCACAGCAACTTCATTGAAGCCTACTTGTGACAATAAGCGATTTTCATTTTTTCATTTCATTTCATAGTCCACCTCAGGGCAAAAATAGTTTCTCTCTACCTTTCTTATACGTTCCTCGTGATATCTTTGAAACTTTGATCAAATCACCATTTAACCTTCTAAATTCCGGAGAATGCAATCTAGTTTGTATAATTCCTCCCCCTCCTCCTCCTCCCCCTCCTCCTCCTCCTCCTCCCCCCCCCTCCTCCTCCTCCTCCTCCTCCTCCTTCCCCCCCCCCCCACCTTGGAATCCAGTTGTAATTCTATGTTGCATTCTCTTTAAGGCGAGGTGCATGTCCAGAGCTGCTTGAAGTACTCCCAAGTGCAATCTCACCTACACAGTCCTCAAGCCTGGATTGTGTTGGAGTAAAATGGCGATATCACTGATTCCTAAGACAATCCATTAGACACCAATGCTTTGGGGCACAGTTTCTCTTTTGACCTTTGAGGGAACGAAGGACCAGAGAGCTATTCACATTCAGTCAGCCTGTCTATCTGAGACTTGGTGTGCAAGTCTGTCCAATGAACATGGGTCAGCTTGAACGTGGGTGGTAAATGTAACTAAGAATCAGTGAGTGAGATGAGTTTACGGCGCTCCTTAAGGTGTCCCAAAAGGTTTCTCAGCTCATGCCGTTCTTTTTGAAGCTCACTCCTGTTGACGTAAGTCGGCAGCTTGCACACGCTTGTCCATCCGGGCTGGACTAATGGCCAGAACACCAGGAGATTGCAGCTGTAGCTCCCTATAGTCAGGAGTGTCAGTTTAGATTGTGAGATTTCAAGTGCTGTTATGATGTTTAATCTCTCAACCTCACTGGGATGAGAATAAGTGCTACTATTGAACAAAGCTCGCGTAATTGGACAAATTAGGGTTTTGCATGAAATTAATCTCATCCAGGTTCCCAAAGCTTGGAGGGTCTACAGAACAAATATGCTGTGCATGCGCCATGTTAACACAGGTGATTATGGACACAAATATTGGGTTTGCTACAGCGGCCCCATTGCGCCCGGTGCGAATCTGGGCGCAACAGGTGAATGGCGGGAGAGTTCCAGATCGGGGTCTGCACCAGGGGCTGAGTCAATCCCGAGTCATCTGACTCCCTCCGCCCGGTGCGATTTGGGCCTTGCCCTTGCTCGGCGAGATCCAGCTCTCCATATTTAAATGATGGGGGGATGGGGGGATCTCGGGCGCCTCGCCAAGGTTGGGGGTGAGGAGTGGGCTGCCAATCAAAATAGCGGCCAAATCTGCAAAGAGCCATTCCTGCTGGCGAACTCCCTCTAAGTGCGGCCTCGCTAGGGAGGAACTCCTCGAAGTCAAAAAAAATGGCAAAGTGCCGTTGAATAGCGGGGTGTCTGTCGGCACTGCAGCCACCGGGAAACACTCTGCTAAACGTTCCCGACACGTCTGCTGGATCCTTCCCATTATCTTCAAATATACGCACAACAAATGTTTGATTTGTGAATATATGAAATTCACCTCCCTCCTGGAGTCATTTGTCCTTAAATTACTAACTAAGCCGGGATGATTGCACTGCCCTTATTGGAAAGCAGGGTATAAAGTGTCTAAAAGTCAGAGATGTGCTCTTCTGTTTTTACTTTTTAAAGTTAATTTACAGGCGAGGCCAGCATTTGTTGCCCACCCTAGTTGCCCTTCAGAAGGTGGAGGTGAGTTGCCTTCTTGAACCGCGGCAGACTCTGAGGTGTAGGTACATCCACTATGCTGTTTGGGGAGGAAGTTCTAGGATGTCCCAGCGACAGTGAAGGAACGGCCGATATATTTCCAAGTCAGGATAGTGAGTGACTTGGAAGGGGAACCTCCAGGTGGTGGGGTTCCAGGTATCTGCTGCTCTCGTCCTTCTGCATGGTAGTGGTCGTGGGTTTGGAAGGTCCTGTCTAAGCAGCCTTGGTGAGTTACTGTAATGCTTCTTGTAGATGGTACACAAGACTGCTACTGTTCATTGGTGGTGGAGGGTTTGAAGGTTTGTGAAAGTGGGAGCAATCAATGCTTTGTCCTGGATGTTGTTGAGCTTCTTGAGTGTTGATGGAGCTGCACTCATCCAGGCAAGTGAAGAGTATTCCATTACACTCCTGCCTTGTGCCTTGTAGATGGTAGACAGGCTTTGGGGAGTCAGGAGGTGAGTTACTTGCCGTAGGATTCCTCGTCTTTGACCTGCCCTGGTAGCCACAGTATTTATATGGCAGTTCCAGTTCAGTTTCTGATCAATGGTAACCGCAGGATATTGATTGTGGGGGATTCAGTGATGGTAATGCCGTTGAACGTCAAGCGGCGATGGGTCGATTCATTTGTTCGAGATGGTCATTGCCTGGCACAAATGTAACTTGCCACTTGTCAGCCCAAGCCTGGATATTGTCCAGGTCTTGCTGCATTTGGACATGGACAGCTTCGTTATCTGAGGAATCGCGAATGGTGCTGAACATTGTGCAGTCATTTGCAAACATCCCCACTTCTGTCCTTATGATGGAAGGGAGGTTACTGATGAAGCAGCTGAAGTTGGTTAGGCCTTGGACACTACCCTGAGGAACTGCTGCAGTGATGTCCTGGAGCGGAGATGATTGATCTCCAACCACCAAAACTATCTTCCATTGTGCCTGGTATGACTCCAGCCAGCAGAGAGTTTCCCCCCTGGTTCCCATTGACTCCAGTTTAGCTCGGGCTCCTTGATGCCACACTCGGTCAAATGCTGCCTTGATGTCAAGGGCAGTCACTCTCACCTCACTTCTGGCATTCATCTCTCTTGTCCATATTTGAACCAAGGCTGTAATGAGGTCAGGAGCTAAGTGACCCTGGCGGAACCCGAACTGAACATCGTGAGCAGGTTATTGCTGAGTAAGTGCTGCTTGATAGCACTGTCGCTGATTATGGAGAGTAGACTGATAGGGCGGTAATTAGCTGGGTTGGATTTGTCCTGCTTTTTGTGTACAGGACACACCTGGGCAATTTTCCACATTGCCGGGTAGATGCCAGTGTTGTAGCTGGACTGGAACAGCTTGGCTAGGGGTGTGGCAAGTTCTGGAGCATAAATCTTCAGTCCTATTGCTGGAATATTATCAGGGCCCATGGCCTTTGCAGTATCCAGTACCTTCAGCCGTTTCTTGATAGGGGCTGTTTGGCACAGGGCTAAATCGCTGGCTTTGAAAGCAGGCCAGCAGCACGGTTCGATTCCCGTAACAGCCTCCCCGAACAGGCGCCGGAATGTGGCGACTAGGGGCTTTTCACAGTAACTTCATTGAAGCCTACTCGTGACAATAAGCGATTTTCATTTCATTTAATTTCATATCACTTGGAGTGAATCGTATTGGCTGAAGACTGGCACCTATGATGCTGAGGAGCTCTGGAAGAGACCGAGATGGATCATCCACTCGGCATTTCTGGCTGAAGATTGTTGCGAATGCCGCAGCCTTGTCTTTTGCACAAATTTGCTGGGCTCCACCATCATTGAGGATGGGGATATTTGTGGAGCCTCCACCACCATTCATGGCTGGATGTAGGAGGACTGCAGAGCTCAGATCTGCTGCGTTCGTTGTGGAGTCACTTAGCTCTGTCTATTACTTGCTGCTTGTGCTGTGTGGCTACACATGTAGTCCTGTGTTGTCGCTTCACCAGGTTGACACCTCCTTTTTCGACCTGCCTGATGTTGCTCCAGGCATGCTCTCCTGCATTCTGCACCAGGGTTAATCCTGCTGCCACACAACACAATGGAGGGTATCCTCAATGTGAAGACGGGCCTTTGTCTCCACAAGTGACCACGGTGGTCACTTCTACTGCCATGGACAGATGCATCTGCAGCAGGCAGGTTGGTGAGGATGAGGTCAAGTATGTTTTTCTCAGGGGCAGCAAGGTGGCGCAGTGGTTAGCCCTGCTGCCTCACAGTGCCGAGGTCCCAGGTTCGGTCCCGGCTCTGGGTCACTGTCCGTGTGGAGTTTGCACATTCTCCCCGTGTTTGCGTGGGTTTCGCCCCCACAACCCAAAGATGTGCACGGTAGGTGGATAGGCCACGCTAAATTGTCCCTTAATTGGAAAAAATTAATTGAGTATTCCAAATTTAAAAAAAAATATTGTTTCCCTCACCACCTGCTGCAGTCCCAGTTTAGCAGCTATTGTCCTTTAGGACCCGTCCAGCTCGGTCTGTGGTGGTATTACCGAGCCACTCTTGGTGATGGACATTGAAGTCCCCCACCCAGAGTATATTCTGCACCTTTGCCACCCTCAGTGCTTCCTCCAGTACTCCATGGAGGAGTAACTGATACATCAGCTGGTGGTGGCCGGTACATAGTAATCTGCAGGAGGTTTCCTTGTCCATCTTTAACCTGAATCCATGAGACTTCATGGGGTCCAGATTCGATGTGGAGGACTCCCAGGGCATCTCCCTCCCGACTGTATCCCACTGTGCCGCCACCTCTGCTGGGTCTGTCCTGCTGGTGAGACAGGACATACCCAGGAACGGTGAGAGTGGTGCCTGGGACATTGTCTGTAAGGGATGATTCTGCCAGTGTGACTATGTCAGGCTGTTGCTTGACTAGTCTGCGAGACAGCTCTCGCAACTTTGGCACAAACCCCCAGATGTTAGTAAGGAGGACTTTACAAGGTTGGCAGGGCTGGGTTTGCCGTAGTCGTTTCCGGTGCCTGGGTCCATCTGGTTTCATTCCTTTTTTGTGTTTTTGTCGCGGTTGACTACAACTGAGTGGCTTGCGAGGCCATTTCAGAGTCAACCACATTGCTGTGGGTCTGTAACCTGTTGGTCTGAGAAATGTCATATTTCCTCCAGTGGTCCTGAAATGGAGCAAGCAGTGGAACTGTGGGGGGGGGGGGGGGAAGTTTTATTCCAGTGTAGTTGAAATAAAAATCACTAATCATAATTAACTTTATGCTTGTAAAGATTTCTGACTTATCCAGCAGCAACATACGGCCTTGTCATATCACTTTGGAATATCTCAGCTTTTCTAATGATCCTGGTATGGAATGTATCATAAAACCAGAAAAACTGACTAATACTGTACTTATGTACTTTTGGAGTTCTTGATTAGTGAGCTGTGTAAGAAGTGTTGACTGATGCACCTGTCGCATTTTTTTTGAGTTCTTTAAACTGTGAACTTGTGCTGGTGTGAGGAAGACCTGGCTCTTGTTTCCAATCAGAGCCGCAAGTAAGGTCTGTCCAGTATATTCCTAGGGTGGGTTGACAGCATGTGGGGAACGGCAAGAGAAGGAAGATGAGTGTGTTTGGAATGATAACGGCTTCTTTTCCCAGCCGTGCTCAACTTGGAGAAATTTAAAACCATGAGCGGGCGATATCAGATTGGTAGGCACGTGTATTGGGACAGCTGACGCTATTGCCTACCAGCCACAGCAAAGTTCCAGGTTCAAGTCCCATTCCACAAAAATCAAGGGTGACATCCAGTGTAGCACCGAGGGAGTTCTGCACTGTCAGAGGTACCATCTTTCAGAGGTGACTTTAAACCGAGGCCCATCTACCTGCTTGTGTGAATGGGAAAGACCCCCGGACACTGTCTTGAAGAAGAACCAGGGGAGCACATTCCCAAAGTCCGTGACAATATTTATTCCTCAACCAAACATCACAAAAGCAGATTATCTGGCCGTTATCACATTGCTGTTTGTGGGGTCTTGCTGTGCGCAGCTTGATTGCCGCGTTTCCCACATTACAGCGGTGACTACTTTACATTTCAAAAATACCTGATTGGCTGTAATGGACTTTAAGGCGTCCGGAAGTTGTGAAAAGTTCTATACAAATGCAACTTTTTCTTTAAGACTGCAGGCAACTCGAAACTGATTTTGACACTGAGCACTGAAACATTAACTGGGAAAGTACAATCTGAATGAGATAGTTTCCATTCAGCGTGCAATCCATTACACTGCTGCTGAGCACACTGTTGTTGGCTATATATTTGTACCAATTTATTCAATCGTTGTAGATTGGTTGGCTATTTAATTTAATAATCACTATTATCACAAGTAGGCTTACATTAACACTGCAATGCAGTTACTGTGAAAATCCCCTAGTGGCCACATTCCGGCGCCTGTTCGGGTACGCTGAGGGAGAATTCAGAATGTCCAATCCTCCTAACAGCATGTCTTTCGTGCTGTGGGAGGAAACCGGAGCACCCGGAGGCAACCCACGCAGACACGGGGAGAACGTGCAGACTCCGCACAGACAGTGACCCAAGCTGGGAATCGAACCCGGGACCCTGACGCTGTGAAGCAACAATGCTAACCACTGAGCTAATATTTAATTATTAAAATCAGCTCAGCAAATTTTTCAGCGATCCGGGTTGGACCATATCTCCACTTCAATTCCGCTGGATAAGTTTTGCCACAGATCTATCTGGATTTATAAAGCTCGAGCAATTGCCTGGAGTGCTTTCCTTTCGCAACTGTGTCGAGGCTTCCCCCATTCCCGCCCACAAGTTTTGTGACATTTCCTAGTTGTGCTTCTAAGCAATGCCTGTGGTCATAAATGTTTCACTGTTTGCTTGAGGGTGGAGTTGAAATTCTGACAAATGTGTAACTACTTTGTTCAGGCACTTGATGCTTGCACTGGGGATTGCTATTAAACGGCCAGCCAATGATTATCAGCTGCAAATTCCTTGGCTGTGACTATTTACTGGCTCATTCTTACTCGCTCATTTGGCAATTGAGTCTTATTGAGACCCAAATTTTAAAATGCCACCTTTGCTCCGAGCTGGTTAGACTTTTAAAACGTGCTGCTGGCTGTGGCTAAAGTGTGACAGCCGGGGGAATGTATTTACTCTTGCTGGACATTACAAACAAGATAACTGGGAGTCTTTTGTGGGGGCGAGGAAGGGGGCCCTGAAGCTTACGCATTCTGCGATGATATCAGCTGCCTGTTTACTTGGGAGTCGACTGAAACACCCAGATAGATTTTAAGGTTTGCCAGTTCTCCGCTCTGGGAACAAAGCTCCGGAGGTCAAAAAAAATTTTCCAGGAAAATAACCCTCGTACCCAAGCGGTTGGCAGTCAGGAGATGCAGTTGGGCAGTGCGCTGAATACACTCTCAGTGAGACTTTGCATGGATTTCAGTGTGTAGTTAATTGAAGCGAGCTTTCTACTTCGGAACTGGTTGCTGCAGATGCATGTGTTCAGAACAATTAAGCAAAGCGACATTCTTCGACTGAAAACCCAGTGAGACACCCGCCAGAGTTCTAATACAGACCACTTTTGCGTAAAGTAGAAAAAAAAGACAGTGTCTTATAATCCTTCTGCCGCCGAGCTGATTAAACTCTGGAACATGCTCAAAATTTTTTTTTTTTTTAAAAAGAAGTGTTGTCGCAATGCCAGAGTGTTGTGGACTCTGACTGAATTTTAACTTCAGGATCTGCATCAGTGGTTAGGATAGTGCTGTAAATCATTCTAACCCCTGATTAATATTCACTCCAAACCTTCACAGGGCCGACTGTTGAAAGCAGAAGCTTTTGGTAAAACTAGTGGTGGGTGGGTACGTTTTGCTATTTATCCTTTGAAGGATCCCTGTGCCTAATGTTAGTTCTGAGTGAGTTCCTCACGTGAGCTGGTGACCATAGACTACTGGATTGTCGATGCATTTAAAAAAGAAGGCAAGCAAACCTGAGAGCCTTGGATTTCGACTTGTGAGCTGAATGTGCGACAATACTTGAGAGTGCATATATTGGTTGGAAGGAATTTTGAGATCAGCGGGCAAACATTTGAAAAAGCAACAATCTGGAAGTCAATGTTGTGGACGTTCAGTATTTGAGGGAGGTGGGCCGGAGGAATTTAGTCTTGCCCTTATCTTGTTCCCTTCCCTGCCTCTCTCTTCTACATTCCGACAACCATTTTGAGATAAAAGCAGGACATTCTGGAAAAACTCAGCAAGTCTAGCAGCATCCGTGGAGAAAAAAATGGCATTCACGTTTCAATTCTGCGTGCCTTTTCAGAGCGGTGCACTGCTCCAATTCGGGGCATTTTGTCCATCCGGATTTTAATCACTGAACCGTGGGTTGCAGCCCCTTCAGCTGTTCAGGCCGGAACCCAGGAGTTCCCTCTCGGCCCCTCTACCATATATAAGCAAGGCGCTAAAACTCAAGCCACGACCTGACTTTCTTTTTCTAAATTTAGAGTACCCAATTATTTGTTTTCTAATTAAGGGTCAATTTAGTGTAGCCAATCCATCTGGCCTGCACATCTTTGTGTTGTGGGGGTGAAACCCACCGGGGGGGGGGTGGATGTGCAAACTCCACACGGACAGTGACCCAGGGTTGGGATTCAAACCCGGGTCCTCGGCGTCACAGTCCCAGTGCTAACCACTGCGCCGCCGTGCTGCCCGCCGTGACCTGACTTTTGATTGCCTGTCCCAACATCTCCCTGTATGGGTCAGTGTCAGATTTCCTGCGCTCCAGTGGAACATCTCCGAATGTTGTGCTCCATTTAAAAAAAAAAAAAAATTTAGCGTACCCAATTCATTTTTTCTCAATTAAGGGGCAAAGTAGCGTGGCCAGTTCACCTACCCTGCGCATCTTTGGGTTGTGGAGGCGAAACCCACACAAACACGGGGAGAATGTGCAAATTCCACACGGACTGTGACCCAGAGCCGGGATCGAACCTGGGACCTCAGCGCCATGAGGCAGCAGCGCTAACCCACTGCGCCACCGTGCTGCCCCATGTTGTGCTCCATTAAATAGACAAGATAAATGCGAGTTGTTGTTGTCAGTTTTGTGATTGGTGACTGCCGTAATGTATGTATCGCCTTGCCCGTCCTATTTCAGCAAATGCTTCCACTGCGTGTACTCTCAGTTCCTCTAACCCTCAACCACTTCCAGTTATACCTGCCTCGAGTTCAGCGGCTGTTTGAACCAAAGACCACTTGGCAGCTGAATTTGTTTGGCACAACTGGGTGAGTTGTTTCCAAGTTTTGAACCGGGGCTGTGGGGGGGAAAGAGCATGGTGTGAGATAATGCCCCATTCCTCTTGATTCTTTGCTGACTTTGTTTCTTCTCATTTAAAGCACAGTTTAAAACCTAGTTTAAAAAAAATAAATATGACACAATAGCGTTGTGGAAATGTCACTGGATTAGTAACCCAAAGGAAGGCCCAGGCTTCAAATCCCACCATGGAAGCTGGTGGAATTTAAATTGAAAACTAGTCTTCGAAATGGTGAAACTATCATCTGTTACTGTAAAACCCACCTGGATCAGTAATTTCCTTTTGGGAGGGAAATCTGGCATCCATATCTGGTCTGTCGGGAAGGGTGTGGCCTACATGTAACTCCAGAACTAAAGCATTGTGGTTGACCCATAACTACTCTTTTGAAATGGTCTAACCAGCCACTGAATTCGAGGTCAATCGGGAAGTGTAACAAATGCTGCTGTTGTCAGCAACGTCCACCTTCCATGGGAGAATTATTTTAAACCTAGCTCTTTGTTCATGCTTTTGGTAACCTGTCCATCCCCTTACGTGGCTCCATGTCCCATTTTGTTTGATGATGCTGCTGTGAATCGCTGGATGCCATGTAAAAGCAAGTTATTGGATGACTCGACCAACAAAATAAATAACATAAATTAATAGCTGCAGGGTACCAGCCCCTTCCATTCCCTTGAGCAGAGAAGATTAACGGGTGATCTAATTGAGTTGTTTAACACAATGAAAGGATTTGATTGGGCCGAGGGAGACTACCCATTTCCCTCTGCTGGCAGGGGTCCAGAAAAAGGGGGCAGAAGCTTAACATTCGAGCTGGGCCATTCAGAGGTGATGTCAGGAAGAACTTCTTCACTCAAAGGAAATCTAGAACTGTCCGCAGAAACAACACAGCTGAGGCTGGGGGTCAGTTGAACATTTTAAAACTGAGATTGGCAGATTTGTTTTGTTATACGAAGGAGTTGGGAGGCAAGGAACCGAGACGGGTAGATGGCGTTAGATATGGACCAGCCATGGACGAATTGGACGGTGTCCTGGGCTTGCAGGGCTCAATTACCACTTCTGTTCCTATCGTGCTGTCACTTGATGGAAAGAGTTAATTCCCTCGTAGTGACACCGATGATGGGAAAAGGTTTTTTTTGAGTGAACGTTAAATGATCACTTTGCAATTTCTGTGTCTAGGATTGTAACCTATCATGAAAAATAATAATTTAGATTGGATATTCTTGCACTCCTGGAAGATGTGAGGAAAATTTAAATTTATTGCATACTTTATTCTTGTGTTTTTTTTTTCATTGTTGAATGTTGTGATTGTACAGAATATGCTGCAGTTGTGCAAATAGTAAGGTGATGGAAACATCTTTATAAAAGAACAAAAAGAACATAAATGTCTTGTTTCTATTTAATTTAAATATCAGTCCCACACAACTTGAAGACTGTTATGTTTGTAGTGACATTCAGCAATATGGCACGGTAGCAAAGTGGTTACTTCACAGCGCCAGGGTCCTGGGTTTGATTCCTGGCTTGGGTCACTGTCTGTGCGGAGTCTGCATGTTCTCCCCGTGTCTGCGTGGGTTTCCTCGGGGTGCTCCGGTTTCCTCCCACAAGCCCCGAAAGACGTGCTGTTAGGTAATTTCGACATTCTGAATTCTCCCTCAGTGTACCCGAACAAGAGCCGGAGTGTGGTGACTAGAGTCTTTTCATAGTAACTTAATTAATTGCGCTGTTAATGTGAGCCTACTTGTGACAATGAAGGTTATTGTTATTATTAATATTATGGAGGTCTAAGCGGGCAACATGGTGGCACAGTGGTTAGCACTGTTGCCTCAGGTCCCAGGTTCGACCCTGACTCCGGGCCCTGTCCGTTTGCACATTCTCACCGTGTTTGTGTGGGTTTCGCCCCCACGACTCAGAAGATGAGCAGGGTAGGTGGATTGGCCACGCTAAAGTGCCCCTTAATTGGTAAAAATGAATTGGGTACACTAAATTTTGTTCCCTTTGCGTGCTTTGGTCTTGTTTTTCTCTTAATTTTGCTTTTGGGTGGCTGCTGTCTATCATTCAGCCATTCACACCTCCTGTGCACACATCTTTACTTGTCCCATTACCATCCCCTTTCACTCTGCACCTCCAACTTTGTCGTTTAATGTCCTGCCCTATTTCAGACCTTCACTTTTTGTTACTTTTCCACCATTTGCCTTAAATGTCACTGTTGTCCCTGCTTCCACCACCTCCTCCAGCAGCAGCAGACTTTGTTTATTCACCTTGACACTGCACATGTCTTGACTATTTTTCTAACATGGGCAATATGCGTCAGTATTTTTTTTGTTAATCCCTGAAAGATTGACCTTGAGTTACTGAATGTTACAGTCATTGTACTTTCCAGTGTTTTATATTGAATGATTGGCCTTAAAGAATTAATGAATTTAACTTATTAATCACTCATTCCTTCCATTCCACGTGACCCATTTGTGGTATTCATTGTGTAACATTTGAAGGTCTTGCTTTTGCATAGTCCCTTTATTGATGTCCCAAAATGCTTGGGCACACTTGTTTTTCAAAAGATCATGTGTTTTTCAGTTTTCGTTTTCTTAAGAGAATATTCCGCTCGGAGGTTAATGCCTTTAGAAAAGGATGGCTGAGAGTCGCCCCATGGATCGGACTTGATCTCGAGCAGAACACTCCGGTGTCCTTTCTCAGCAAACCCGATCTGCAGCAGGAAGCACTGAGCTAAAAGGAGCTTATCTCGTTTTGTGACCAGTTTGCAGATCGGAATCTCAAATGTAATTAGCTGAAATGGAATCTCACGACCATTGTTGCCTCTTGACTGATGTGAGAGGGCCACAGTCTTCAGTGAAAAGCAGCTTTGAGCCACAGAACAGGAGTGCGATCTTGAGTGGATGAAAAATTAAGATTTAAGTTTGGTGCATTCAATCAAATTGCCCTGCAATGTGGAACATGCACGAGGGTCACAGTGATGTTGGAGAAAGAATTCAGCCAATAGTGTGATTTCCCATTCTACGTTTGTGCCCAAATCTGGAGATCTGTCTAATTTGAATCAATATTAACTATTGATGGTTAAATAATTAGTTATTAAACCGAGTCTTATTTTGACATGGACCCTAGAAACAGGTTTGATGCAATCGGTTTGTGTGCACTTTGGGTCATATTAAGTGTGCAACAACAACAGACCAATCTGATGTCTCTCTTTCCTTTGTTTTTCTATCAGGATACTAACCACTGACAAGTAAGAGTCCAACAAGATGGAAGACTGTCTTCACACGTCTTCAGAAAACCTGTCCAAACTGGTCAGTTGGGCTCACAGTCATGGAACCATATGCAGCCTCATTCCAAATCTGAAGCACTTGTTGACTGAAGGGGCGCATGGAAACCTCACCGCAATGTGGGGTTGTGGCGCCGGCCATGCTTACCACTGGCCACTGGCTGTTACTTGCAGGGCAGGTTCCCAGGACAGAGTGTGCTTTCAGGACAGCAGGAGCTTTAATTCTGATAGCCCCAGCATAATCGCAATGTCATCAGAGATGCAGCAACGCCCGGCAGAGAAATATCTTAACAGGTCCGCAAAAGAAAAGGCCGAGTGTTCCAGGAATAGGGATTCCTGTGACTTTTCCTACAGTGAACATTCCGAGGTTGATGAGATTGTGGAGGAGTATGACGATGAAGGCGATTTGTTTCATATGGCGTGCGAGTCTTCGGTGACCGATGAAGATAGCGATTATGATTCTCGGCTACAAAATAACTCGCTGAAACGGCGGGAAGCAGGTCCATCGCTTTTGCCAGATTCGCCGAGCCACCTTGCTAGCGAGAACAGCAATGAGGTTATCGTTAAGAAGATCAAGCAAGAGGGCCCTGAAGACTATTACATTGTGACAAACGCAGAAATCACTGTGGACAACGATGGCCCACCTGGCGCATTGAGGTCCGGCTCAAAGTCTGGTCCTGCTTCCTACTTGGGACCGAGCAAATCTTCAGCCCTCCTTCCCGCCAACCACGGGCCGGAGAAGACCGACTCGCAGGGTGTCACTGTCGTTCCACCAGCTTCCTCTCGGACAGCGGGCACAAAGTCTGGGCGGAGTTGCACGGCTTCGCAGAAGAAATTGAACGGAGGCCAAGGGGCCGGGCAGAAATTAGTCCTTCAGATGCCGGTCAGCACGTCAGGAGGAAACCAGCAGATCAATATCCCCCTGTCAGCCCTCCAGCTTCCTGGCCAAGAGGAACAGAACGTTTCCGAAGACACGGGGGCGCAGACGGCGAAGACCGGGACTTCCAGCGAGGTCTCCTTGTCCCCATCCATCAGTGCCGAACCTGAAGTCAGCTCCAGTCAGCAGCAGTCGAGTGTGTCCCAATCTCTGGCTAAAGATGCCAGTGCACAATCATCAGCAACCGGTAAGAAGGTCTAAAACTCAACTTTCTGTCGCACTGTTTGACCTATGGTCCTTCAGCACGCAAGTTCCTGTAACTATGAGGGAGCTGCGAAGGGTAATTTGGGCTGAGGTTTTTTGAACATGTAATTTTCAAGTGTGTTGATATCAAATTCAATGGAAGTACATGATGTTGAACTGGAGACCAGCTTGAATTTTCTTCTAAAGCCCAGGCAAAACATGCTGCTTCCACGTGTAGCTCAATATTTACTGGAACAGCAAAGCTGATTGAATTCATATTCTTGTATGAGTCGATAAATGATTTTGAAACATCCTTCAGGATAGTTATTTGAAGCTAATGATAAAATGGTAAAAATAGCTGTACCAATCTTAAGTTAACTGTATAGATTGGGCGGGGTTGGGATGAAAATGGAAGTATTTTGCTCATTTGAGTGCGTAATGTCTCACAAATGAAATTTTATAAAAGACACAGCAGTGAACTCTTGAGTCCGTTCCCAAATTAGTCAACTCGCCTTCATAATTCTGTTTTGTAAGGAACTTTCTCAGACAGTTTGTTTCGGTTGAAGGACAATTCTGCCCATTTAATAAACAAAGAGTTTCTTCCTCCTCATGAATACTTGTTTTGTATCACAACAACAGGAGTGGTGTGCCTCCTATTGCACTCTACACGAAAGGGATTGAATAACAGGCTTATCAATTCAAAGCCACTTTGGTCAGGTAATGCAATCTCGTACGATGCCATTTCTATTTTGGCGCATTCAAAATCAACACACTACATTGAAAATACAGAAGAGATGATTTTAGGTTGCAATTAAATGTAATTGTTTTATATCTTGCGTGAGATGTGGGGCCTGGTATCTCGGCCTCGTTTTACTAATGCTTAACTGATCACAGATGTAGCTGGCAAACTGTTCATTTATATGAGGGCTGGCCTGGCTTCTAACAATGTCTTCTCTCTGGAGCAGAGGCCTTTTGCACCGTGCCCCTCTTCTGTCGATGGCGTGCCAAACATTGGCATAATCTGTGGGATATTCCAGCTTTGAATTCAGATCTTTGGGTGGTTGACTACACATGAGGACATCCAGGGCTGGGGAAGCGGGCCCGAGAGGGAGCATTTACTCAGAAGTGCATGCCCCCCCACCCACCCTCCACCAAGTTGAAATATCTTCCCTTTGTTTCTACCATCAAACTTCTACATAGTTGAAAGGCCTTTAGCAGGTCACCATTTATCTTGACTGATGGGTTTACCCCCTTGGTTCTGGGTTAAAAACCTTCTAACTCGCTTTTTGTAATTACTCCAGTGCTTATTTTTGTGATATGGGGACTAGAACTGTGCATAGCAATTGTAAGTGTGGTCTAAGCATAGTTCTGCATAAGTTTAACACAACGTTATCAGGCAGCTAAAATATCATAGATGGTTTGTGTGTGTGTGTGGAGCTAAAGTGTTTGGCAACAAGATCTAGCAGGAGGGTGAGATAGTTAGAACCAAACTCTAGTCAAATTGGATACTTATTGATCTTTATGCAAAATATCACCTAAATATAGAGAGATGGGGCAAACTACGAAGGTTTTTAACCAAAATAACATCTACAAACTAGGGGAATAATTTGCATGCAATTTCTAACCTGAACCTTCAGCTTGTGCGTGAATCACCCAGTGTTAAAGCAGCTTTAGATTCTGCGTCCCCACTCCTTTTGAGGAGTGGGAGTTTGAATTTATTTTCAGTAGATATGTACTTTGTTTATTTGGCAATCTGATGGGGTTATATTTGGAGCTGTCAGCATCGGGAAGAGGTCACAAACATTTCAGGATTACTGGGCTGAACATCCCGAGGAATGACACTTTGCTCGTCTGATCTCTTCTTCTCCTCTCTCCTCCCCCCCCCCCCCCCCCCCCCCTGTAAAGCATCCTGTCCCTCCACCATTGAAAGATACACTATAAAACCAATTTTAAATGAGCTTTTGGTCACCCTAACCCTATTTTTCTTGATGCTCCCTGGGACTTCTTCCTGTTAAAGGTGCTCAACCCCCTCCCACCCCCAAGCCTGTCCACCACTTACAAGGTACGTGTGCTAGAATGCTCTCCACTTGCCTGGATGAGTGCAGCCTCAACAATCAAGAAGTTCCACATCATCCAGGACAAAGTAGCCCCGCTTGATTGGCACCCAATAGATGTTTACCATCTCCGAAACACATTGCAAGAACTCACCAAGGTTCCTCGGGCAACACCTTCCAAACCCACGACCTCTACTATCTAGAACAGGGGTGGGCAAACTACGGCCCGCGGGCCGCATGCGGCCCGCCAAAGGTCTTTATGCGGCCCACCAAGATCAAGTCATAAAAGAAAAAAAAACATTTTTTTTTTTTTAAATTAAAAAAAAAACATTTAAAAAAAAAATAAGGTTAATGTGGGGGGTTGTTGGGTTACGGGTATAGGGTGGATACGTTGACTTGAGTAGGGTGATCATTGCTCGGCACAACATCGAGGGCCGAAGGGCCTGTTCTGTGCTGTACTGTTCTATGTTCTATATGAGGCGCCCAGAATCATAACCGGGTGAAGCGCCATTTTTGAAAAGTAGAGATAAAGAGGGCTAAAGGCAGGATGCCGCCGGGGGAAGCGCTGAGGTATATGCCGCACGCTAATTGGTTACAACCGGGACTATTAATACTATGCGGCCCTTTAAAATTGTGAATTTCTGAATGTGGCCCTTGCACGGAAACGTTTGCCCACCCCTGATCTAGAAGGACAAGGGCAGCAAATACCTGGGAACCCCACCACCTGGAGGTTCCCCTCCAAGTCACTCACCACCCCGACTTGCAAATATATGGCTATTCCTTCACTGTCGCTGGGTCAAAATCCTGCAACCCCCTACCTAACAGCACGGTGGGTGTACCTACAACCCATGGACTGCAGCAGTTCAAGAAGGCAGCTCACCACCACCTTCTCGAGGTCAGTTAGGGATGGGAAATAAATGCTGGCCCGCACCCCGTAAATTGAATTTTAAAAAAAAATTAAAGCTGCTAAAACTTGTAATTGGTGATAGATACGCCCAGCTTTAAGCTGTCTGTAAAACTGCATGTGGTTCCGCTGAAGATAAAATGGTATTCTGATGATCAGAAATATCCTAAAATTTGAATTTTGGAGACCCAGGTCGAAAGAGTATTTTATTTATCTTCCTGACTTGTGCGTCAAATGTGAGAGTGTCAGTTTTTTGTGTGATCTGTGGATTGAATCTACTCCAGGTTCTAAACTTCTCCTCAAATTATGGGTTTTAAAACTTGAATGTTAATCTCACTTTCAGGCCACTTAGATGTTTCTTGCCTGGTGTCTGATTTTCTCGGGCTCTCCCTCAAGTTTGATTGTTAGGGTAGCCCTTCCCTTTGCCGAGCCACCCTATCTCACCAGCTGCCGTAGTTGAACAGATCACTAAATGTGTCGCTGGCTCACGCGGAAAAATGGCTCCAGAAGTGAAAATAGTTGCTTGGTTGAACTTGTGCAATTGGCAAAACGATGAGGTTTCACGAGTCTGATGTCTCTCGGACGCTGGGCAATATCTGAGCCATCAGCCGCCCGGCCCTTTTGTGCTGTGGGGGGAGGGGGGGGGGTTAAGTTTTTAGGATACCCGATCCTCCTCGGAGACCTCTTTGAAATTGTACCTATCCCGCTGCACTCTGACCTCCGTCCCTCCTCCCCGAAAATCCATGGAATATGAATTTGTGACCTCCGGAATGGGTCCTCCAAACCCACTTATGCTGTCACGGGCATTGCTGCCATGCTGGAGAAGGTATTTAGTAACATGGAGCTACGCAAATGTGTTGAGATCACTTTCTGCCACTCTTGGTAATGATTAATTTCAGTTTATTTAAAAGAGGCCATATTGAGGTTGGAAACAAATTGTGTATATTTTCAGCACCTTGTTGGCATTAAGGTTGACATATTTTTGAAATGTTCTAGTTATTAATTTGAATGTTCGTGAAGGCTTTCACTGCCCAGATACATGATCATTAATAGTGGCATTAACTGCCAGCACTAAATAGTACCGATGTTAGTGGAATGAGTAGGAGAGTGCAAAAGCACTTGGGCAGAAACACTGAACTAATTAATCAATTACTGAAATGAATGAACAAAAGTAATTGAAGAGATTGCGCATTTTCATATAGTCTACACAAGCCAGAGGCTGGGAATTCACTGCATGATCCCCAAAGTCTGTCCGCCATTGACAAGGCACAAGTCAGGAGGGTGATGGAGTGCTCTCCACTTACCTAGGCCAGTATGGTTCCAACAACGCTCAAAGCTCGACACAATCAAAGAAAAAGCAGCCCGCTTTGATTGGCACCCCGTCCACCGCCTTGAGCGTTCAAACCCCCCCCCCCCCCCCCCACCACTGACCCACAATGGCAGCAGTGTGTATAACCGACAAGATCCACCTCAACAACTCACCAAGATTCCTTCGGATGCACCTTCCAAGCCCCTGATACCCATTGAACTGGGGCTATATCGCCGTTCCTTCACTGTCACTGGGTCAAAATCTGGGGGGGGGACTCCCTCCCTAACAGCACTGTGGGTGTACCTACACAGCATGGACTGCAGCAGGTACAAGAAGGCAGCTCAGCACCACCTTGATCTCGAGGGAAATGAGGGATGAAAGCAAATAAGCTTCACGTGCCGAGAAAGAATAAAAAATGTGCATCTCTCTGGCACAGTGCAGCCATCCTCATTATAAACCGGTGGAAGAAATGCTGTTGTTTCTACGGGTTAGGACTTTATTTTTGTACTCCGCTGCATGGAATCATGGCAGAATAAACATGACATTCTGCTGCGTGCAAAGTTCCTGCCTCCCGCACTCTGCTACTTAGCAAAACTTTGCTTAAACTAGCATTGATGGCTGTACCCTTGGCTTCAACATCGTTTGGTAGAGGAGAACCGTTCAGGGTTGCTGTCCCTTGTCTGAATCCAGCAAACCACCGCTAAACAGGAGGCTGGAGTACGATTCTTATCTGATTGTTTTTCCTCCTGCCTCCTCCCATTTATTTAATAAATACTGACGGCTCATTCATAGAATCACACCCGAGCTTGCATACCTCCATGAACAAAGGGAGGGAGAAATATTCCTGCAGTCTTATATAAATATTAGCCATCTATTGGTTCAGTGACATTTTGTTTTTTTAGTGTATATTGTTGTCAAAATAGCACTCAAGCCAATATGAATTAACATTCTACTGATACTTTTCTTGTGTGACGCTCGCAATTCATTCCTGAAGGTTCCCACTGACCAGTAAGGAGCTCAGTCTGGATGTCTAATTTCTTATCTCAAAAATAGGTTCAGTTTGAGGAGTAGTGGAAATGATAGGGGTGGGTTTGGAGAATGATATTGCGCTTGTATTAGGTTACAATAGTCAGGGCTGTATGGAACAAATGGCTATATTGTCACTGTGCATTATCAGAATGGAGCTTCTATAAATGTGGAGCACCATGTTGTGCTGACAGTACTGCCAGCCTTTGAAAACAGCAAAACATGATTTTTGTGCTACAACTTTAACTCTGTCTTGCACACACTTCTGTCTCGCTCCCTCTCTCTCCCTCGCTTCCCTCTCTCTGTCTCGCTCCCTCTCTCTGTCTCGCTTCCCTCTCTCTGTCCCGCTCCCTCTCTCTGTCTCGCTCCCTCTCTCTGTCTCGCTCCCTCTCTCTGTCTCGCTCCCTCTCTCTGTCTCGCTCCCTCTCTCTGTCTCGCTCCCTCTCTCTGTCCCGCTCCCTCTCTCTGTCTCGCTCCCTCTCTCTGTCTCGCTTCCCTCTCTCTACCTCGCTTCCCTCTCTCTGTCCCGCTCCCTCTCTCTGCCTCGCTCCCTCTCTCTGTCCCGCACCCTCTCTCTGTCCCGCACCCTCTCTCTGTCCCGCACCCTCTCTCTGTCCCGCACCCTCTCTCTGTCCCGCACCCTCTCTCTGTCCCGCACCCTCTCTCTGTCCCGCACCCTCTCTCTGTCCCGCACCCTCTCTCTGGCCCGCACCCTCTCTCTGTCCCGCACCCTCTCTCTGTCCTCGCTCCCTCTCTCTGCCTCGCTCCCTCTCTCTGCCTCGCTCCCTCTCTCTGCCTCGCTCCCTCTCTCTGCCTCACTCCCTCTCTCTGCCTCGCTCCCTCTCTCTGCCTCGCTCCCTCTCTCTGCCTCGCTCCCTCTCTCTGCCTCGCTCCCTCTCTCTGCCTCGCTCCCTCTCTCTGCCTCGCTCCCTCTCTCTGCCTCGCTCCCTCTCTCTGCCTCGCTCCCTCTCTCTGCCTCGCTCCCTCTCTCTGCCTCGCTCCCTCTCTCTGCCTCGCTCCCTCTCTCTGCCTCGCTCCCTCTCTCTGCCTCGCTCCCTCTCTCTGCCTCGCTCCCTCTCTCTGCCTCGCTCCCTCTCTCTGCCTCGCTCCCTCTCTCTGCCTCGCTCCCTCTCTCTGTCCCGCTCCCTCTCTCTGTCCCGCACCCTCTCTCTGTCCCGCTCCCTCTCTCTGACTCGCTCCCTCTGTCTCGCTCCCTCTCTCTGTCCCGCTCCCTCTCTCTGCCTCGCTCCCTCTCTCTGTCCCGCTCCCTCTCTCTGTCCCGCTCCCTCTCTGTCCCGCTCCCTCTCTGTCCCGCTCCCTCTCTGTCCCGCTCCCTCTCTGTCCCGCTCCCTCTCTGTCTCGCTTCCCTCTCTCTGTCTCGCTCCCTCTGTCTCGCTCCCTCTCTCTGCCTCGCTCCCTCTCTCTGCCTTGCTCCCTCTCTCTGCCTCGCTCCCTCTCTCTGTCCCATTCCCTCTCTCTGCCTCGCTCCCTCTCTCTGCCTCGCTCCCTCTCTCTGCCTCGCTCCCTCTCTCTGTCCCGCTCCCTCTCTCTGTCCCGCTCCCTCTCTCTGTCACGCTCCTCTCTCTGTCCCGCTCCCTCTCTCTGTCCCGCTCCCTCTCTCTGTCCCGCTCCCTCTCTCTGTCCGCTCCCTCTCTCTGTCCCGCTCCCTCTCTCTGTCCCGCTCCCTCTCTCTGTCCCGCTCCCTCTCTCTGTCCCGCTCCCTCTCTCTGTCCCGCTCCCTCTCTCTGTCCCGCTCCCTCTCTCTGTCCCGCTCCCTCTCTCTGTCCCGCTCCCTCTCTCTGCCTCGCTCCCTCTCTCTGCCTCGCTCCCTCTCTCTGCCTCGCTCCCTCTCTCTGTCTCGCTCCCTCTCTCGGTCTCGCTCCCTCTCTCTGCCTCGCTCCTTCTCTCTGTCCCGCACCCTCTCTCTGTCCCGCACCCTCTCTCTGTCCCGCACCCTCTCTCTGTCCCGCACCCTCTCTCTGTCCCGCACCCTCTCTCTGTCCCGCACCCTCTCTCTGTCCCGCACCCTCTCTCTGTCCCGCTCCCTCTCTCTGTCCCGCTCCCTCTCTCTGCCCCGCTCCCTCTCTCTGCCCCGCTCCCTCTCTCTGTCCCGCTCCCTCTCTCTGTCCCGCTCCCTCTCTCTGTCCCGCTCCCTCTCTCTGTCCCGCTCCCTCTCTCTGTCCCGCTCCCTCTCTCTGTCCCGCTCCCTCTCTCTGTCCCGCTCCCTCTCTCTGTCCCGCTCCCTCTCTCTGTCTCGCTCCCTCTCTCTGTCTCGCTCCCTCTCTCTGTCTCGCTCCCTCTCTCTGTCTCGCTCCCTCTCTCTGCCTCGCACCCTCTCTCTGTCCCGCTCCCTCTCTCTGCCCCGCTCCCTCTCTCTGCCCCGCTCCCTCTCTCTGCCCCGCTCCCTCTCTCTGCCCCGCTCCCTCTCTCTGCCTCGCTCCCTCTCTCTGCCTCGCTCCCTCTCTCTGCCTCGCACCCTCTCTCTGTCTCGCTCCCTCTCTCTGCCTCGCTCCCTCTCTCTGTCCCGATCCCTCTCTCTGTCCCGCTCCCTCTCTCTGTCCCGCACCCTCTCTCTGTCCCGCACCCTCTCTCTGACTCGCACAGAGAGCATTTATAACACAATATTAATGCTCTGAACAGTAATTTTGGACGTTTTGGACATGCTCAGCGAACTCTATTACTTCGAGTAGTATTGAGTGATACAAAATACACTTGATAAAAATCCTTGGAGATCCAAAGCCACTTTCTTAAAATGTTTAACATTTTTCCAATTAAGGGGCAATTTAGCATGGCCAATCCACCTATCCTGCACATATTTGGGTTGTGGGGGTGAGAGCCACACAGACACGGGGAGAATGTGCAAACTCCACACGGACAGTAACCCAGAGCCGGGATCGAACCTGGGACCTCGGCGCTGTGAGGAGCTAACCACTGTGCCATCGTGCCCCGAGCACTTTTTAAACAAGACTTGGTAACTTGTCTTGGTATCTGGCTGAAATTATCATCCATCTCCAAAGAGGTCTCTCTCTCTGCAATGTTGTGGAGTTAGACTGGGATCTGACTCGTGTTGTTTGCTGCTATATCGCGTTCTGATGGCACTTTGTGTCATTTTTCAGAAATAGCGATGTGTCATACAAATTTCTTGAAGATCCAAAAGCAGTGTTAATCAAGTAATCAAGAAATATGGGGATAGGGCGGCATGTGACTCAGTGGCTTGCACTAGGACTGCGGCGCTGAGGACCCGGGTTCGAGTTCCGGCCCTGGGTCACTGTCCATGTGGAGTTCGCACATTCTCCCCAAGTCTGCGTGGGTTTCACCCCCACAACCCAAAGTTGTGTTGGGGTATTGGAGTATTGTGAGCAGTTTTGGGCCCCGTATCTAAGGAAGGATGTGCTGGCCTTGGAAAGGGTCCAGAGGAGGTTCACAAGAATGATCCCTGGAATGAAGAACTTGTTGTATGAGGAACGTTTGAGGACTCTGGGTCTGTACTCGTTGGAGTTTAGAAGGATGAGAGGGGATCTTAATGAAACTTACAAGATACTGCGAGGCCTGGATAGAGTGGATATGGAGAGGATGCTTCCACTTGTAGGAGAAACTAGAACCAGAGGTCACCATCTCAGACTAAAGGGACGTTTCTTTAAAACAGAGATGAGGAGGAATTTCTCCAGCCAGCGGGTGGTGAATCTGTAGAACTCTTTGCCGCAGGAGGCTGTGGAGGCAAATTCACTGAGTGTCTTTAAGACAGAGATAGATAGGTTCTTGATTAATAAGGGGATCAGGGGTTATGGGGAGAAGGCAGGAGAATGGGGATGAGAAAATATCAGCCATGATTGAATGGCGGAGCAGACTCGATGGGCCGAGTGGCCTGATTCTGCTCCTATGTCTTATGGTCTTAAGTGCAGGTTAGGTGGATTGGCCATGCTAAATTGCCCCTTAATTGGAGAAAAAATAATTGGGTACACTAAATTAAAAAATAAAATGAGGGTATACTTTTATTAAGAAACCAACTGTGGGTGTTTATTTTAAAATAGTTAAAAATTCATGTGCAGAGGGATTTAAAACAATACTGTACACAGTTGCTAAAAATGTCAATTGTCAAATGTTGGTCAGCTGCAATTGTAGCACTGTCCTCTCTGAATTATAAGGTTTTAAGTTAATGTCTCAGTTCAAGGTTTAAACATCTAACTAAGGTGATACCAATGTGTTGTCCATCAGAAAAGATCTTAATTAATCATCCTGTTTGGATGGTCCTTTGGGATCTTGCTGCCAAGACGATCCAGGCCAAATAGCTTTTGTCAAACAACACAACCAGAAACAGGATTGGCAAGTGAGCCATCTTTATTGTTTTCTGTTTTATTGCTAAAGCTATTCAGCTTTGGTAGGGCAGTGATTCTTCTTCATTTGTTTTGGAAGATGGGACGCCAGCACCTCACCTCACCTCCTCTAGGTTTACATGACACCCTTAATATAGAAAATCATCCCAAGGCTTTTTGGGAATGTAACCTGCCGAAAATGAATGCTGAGCCAGAGAAGGGGATATTGGGAGCAGTTCCTTATTTTTTCATTTACGGGATGTGGGCATCGCTGGCTGGGCCAGCATTTATTGCCCATCCCTAGTTGCCCCTGAGAGCGGCTTGTGAAGGCCATTTCGGAGGGAATTTAAGTGTCAACCACGTTGCTGTGGGTCTGGAGTCACATGTAGGCCAGACCAGGTAAGGACGGTAGATTTCCTTCCCTATAGGGCTCTAGTGAACCGGATGGGTTTTTACAACAGTCGACAATGGTTTCATGGTCACCATTAGACTTTTTAATTCCAGGTGTTTCTTAAAAATTGTATTTAAATTCAACCATCTGCAGCGGTGGAATGCCCGGGGTATTCCCCGGGTCGCTGGATTACTAGTCCAGCAACAATACCACCGTGACACCCGCCTCCCCAAAGCAGCTGGGTAAGAAATGTAGGTTTCATATACAGTTATACAGCACAGAAACTTGACCAAACTTGTTTATGAACTGGTGTTAATATTCAATATGCAGCCTCCTTGTAACCTTTAGCAAACTATCGGCATACCAATTTTTAACGTGTTCTCAATGGAGAAACAGAGGTGGTGGAGAAGGGAGAGACCGTTGAGCCTCAAGTGATCATGGAGATTGCGCAGTCTCTACTCCACAACCTTGGCTTTCTCCATCAATGTTTTACATCCTTTACTGCCGTTGGCAGGGGCTGCCAATGTTTCAACACACTGTGCTCGTGCGCAGCCACTCGAGCTCCCTCCTGAGCCAGCTAGCCAAAAGCACCGGGCCCAAATTCCAACTCCTGCCCGCTGATGGCCAGGGTGAATGTGAGAGACATTCCCTGGCCGTTTCCAGCAGTCCCACTGGCAGCCACCTTGACCCTGGATGCCAGCGGGCGCGATACAAATTTAAAAAGAGATACAGTGACGTCGTACAGAAACGTGTGGTTTGGCGATGGTGGGGTGGGAGGTAAACGCAGCAAGCTGGGAGCTGGCAGATCAGCTGCTAGGTGTGTTTTGCAAATGTGTTTAATGTAGCCAGAAGATTGTGCTGTGAAGCAGAAACGAATATGCTGGCAGCTCCAACTGCTTACGCTCTATTTCCTTGTAAATAATTGGACTGTGAATAATTGAAAGTGAACAATTTGTTAATTTGATGGGGGGGGGGGGGGGGGGGGGGGGGGGTGGGTGGAGGAGCCCTTCGGTGAATTAACTCGAGACTCTTGGGCTAGTGGAAGAAATGAACAGATTTCTGCAGGTGAAATCTCGTCCTGACGTGGCCGTGTTATTCCGTGGATCATAACTGTCGTCACCACACAATATTAGTGAGAATCAGTGTCCGCTCAAGGCTCGAAGAGTAAGGGACTTTTCCACTGGAGTCCTGGAGGAGATTTCTCCCTCAATCAAGATCACGGAAAATAGGTCACCTTCTCAACATCGCACTGCTGTTTGTGGGACCTTGCTGCGCGCAAACATTTCCTACTTTGCACCAGTGACTCCGGTTCAAATGCAGTTCGTTGGCTGTCACACATATTGGAACAGCCCCAGTGCCTCAAAGGTACTGAATAAACCCAAAATCTTACTTGTGGGAGGCAAAATTGGTCAGAAGTCAGAAATGGTGCAATGCTGAACTGGCAGCACATTTTATTTTGTTATTAAATGTGAAAATAGTGCTGGAATAACAAAGCGATTAACTTTGCTCCATTGTCTTAGACACTAATACAGCCAAACGGACACACCTACGATTTAAGTCGTTTGGGTTTCATTTCAAGAATAACTTTTTCTTTTACTCTTTCGTAACTTTTTTCCCTGACCGTTTGTGACTATTTGTCTGCTGTGATAGATCGGAATACATCACAACCCCATAACGTACGGGGGGAAAAAAATCACACCAACCAACATTAGTGGCCACAAAAAAATAAAGATTTAATTGGTTTGGGAATGAACAGTAACTGGAATTTGATGTGTGCTGCCCCAGTTTCAGTCCTGTCCTGACTTAGTGCTGGAGAAAACACCTTTTCCTGGAGCATATGATGCAGGTTAAATATTCCTTTCATGATTTGTTTGGATTGGACAAAGAGAAAATGAACTGCTGTTCATGCCGACAAAAGTGTCTCCACGTTTAATACCATCCTCTCTCTGCCCCAATATGCAAGTGACTCTTGCACCGGGGGGAAATCCTGCCTTGTGACTGAGAGTAGATTTAAATGTTGTTGCTGTAACCCAATGGCTGTTCTTTTCCATGCAGAATGCTGAGCGACATTCAGGATTGGCGAGGAAAGGTTGAGGGTGCTAGGCCTTTTCTCATGAGAACGGAGAAGGATGAGGGGTGACTTGACACAGGTTTATAAGATGATCAGGGGAATAGATAGAGTAGACAGTCAGAGACTTTATCCCCGGGTGGAACAAACCATTACAAGGGGACATAAATTTAAGGTGAATGGTGGAAGATATAGGGCGGATGTCAGAGGTAGGTTCTTTACCCAGAGAGTAGTGGGGGCATGGACGTACTGCCTGTGGGAGTAGTTGAGTCGGAACCATTAGGGGCCTTCAAGCGGCCATTGGATAGTTACATGGATTACGGTAGAATGATGGGGTATAGATTAATTTGTTCTTAATCTTGGACAAAAGTTCGGCACAACATCGTGGGCTGCACGGTGAGAATGGGTGTTTGAAAGGAGCAAGCTCACCTCCCCAGTAGCCCCCAGTTGAATCGGGCACTGAACAAAAGAACTTAGCTTGGGCAGCCCAGCCTGGGATGCGTCCCACCAGCAAAATCCCAGCAGGCTGTGGGTGAAACATTTGCAATTGCCAGCACACAAGGAGATAATTTGGAAGGATGGTTGGGCATGGATGGCACAGCTGAAATGCAGAGAACTACCCCAACTCCAGGTCCCTTCCCTATGCAGCGTAATCCTAACTGGGACTGTGCCAAGTGAAGAGGGAACTAACAGGATGGAGGAACAGGACAAAAGATAGATCTGGCAGACCAAAGCAGAAATAGCACTGTGGGCCATCAGTGACAACAGAACTGGATACCACCACAATCTGTAGCGTCACGGTGTGGCACATCACAAACCTGTTTCAGTGCAAAGTGTAGAAGGGCATGCCAGGAACGGTGTCCGAGAATGGGGTATGAACTTAGTGAAATTATAAATTGTGTATCTGTATAAACACCTCAGTGGCCCCACAATCAAACAATTAGAGCAAAGCTTTGTGACCCTCCCTGTCGCATTCTGAACAATGGTAAATATCCAGGCAACTAACCAGCAGAAGGTTCCAGAAATGTACCCACTTCAACCTTGGTGTACTTGGCACACAAATGTAGGGAAGGAGGTTGACGTATTCACAATTGTACACAGGCCAATAAGTGCTGAGTGGGTTATTCTTCTTGGTCTCCGCCATCACCAGTAATTGGTCAGTTCAGTTTCCCACTTGTGATGTTCAGAAGCAGCACGGTGTCTAGAATTCAGTCTGGGCCTTGTGGTGACAATCTAACTGGGTGACATAGAATCGTAGAATTCCTGCAGTGTAGGAGGAGGCCATTTGGTGGGATATTGCTGCAGACAATCCTTAGGTAAGCACCTTTGGCCTAACCAGTTTTTAACTCCTTCAGAAACGATCTTTCCTCCTTCACTAGCTGCATTCACACTGTTCCTCTGTGAAGCTGTCCATGTCAGCCGAACACAGGATTTGGACAATATCCAGCAGTGGCTGCCAAATACCAGGCAATGACCATCGTGAACAAGAGAAGGCTCAATCGTCTTCCCTTGACTATCAACAGTACTGCCATTGCAGAGATCCCCCACTATCAATGTCCTGTGATGTGGAGACGCCGGCGTTGGACTGGGGTGGGCACAGTGAGAAGTCTTACAACACCAGGTTAAAATCCAACAGGTTTGTTTCGAATCATGAGCTTTCTGAGCGCAGCTCCTTCCTCAGTGTGACTCACCTGATGAAGGAGCAGCTCTCCGAAAGCTCGTGATTCCAAACAAACCTGTTGGGACTTTAACCTGATGTTGTAAGACTTCTTACAATGTCCTGTGAGCCAGCATTGACAGAAGTTCACCTGGGCCACTCACCAGTCATATCAACACTGTATCTCCCAAGAGCTGGGCAGTGACTGGGTTGCCTAGGCGTGCGTGACCTCCTGACTTCTTGAAGTCTCTCCACCATCAACAAGGCTCCAATCAGCAATGCGGCGTGATACGTATCACTCATCTCAGGGCAGCACGGTGGTGCAGCGGTTAGCACTCTGCCTCACGGCACCGAGGTCCCAGGTTCGATCCCGACTCTGGGTCACTGTCCGTGTGGAATTTGCTCATTCTCCCCGTGTTTGCGTGGGTTTCGTCCACATAGCCTAAAGATGTGCAGGGTAGGTGGATTGGCCACGCTAAATTGCCCCTTAATTGGAAAAACTGAATTGGGTACACAAAATTTATATTTTAAAAAAATCATTCACCTGAAAGGCTGCAGCCATGACTATGGCTCAGGTACCTCAACACCAACTTGGGCAAAGCTGTATGCTGACAGATACGCCTGCTACTGAACTTAACATGATCATTGCAGTCTATTATGATCTGCAGGACCCACAGCAGCAACTCATCAAGGTTACTTTGACAGTATCACCTCCAAGTTGCACATCATTCATTCCCACATGGACATGTGTCACTGCTTCTTTGTCATTGGGTCAACATCCGGGAAGTCCCCACCCATCAACACCGGAACTGTAGCAGTTCGGGATGATTCGCCAACACCATTTCGAGGCAGGGGATAAATGGAAATGTAACAGCAGCATCCACACACAGAACTAAAATAACTATTTGTCACTTATTCTGTAACACTCAATTCAATATCATTGTTTCTTCTAATAATAGTGAATGGTGAAGGAATAAGTCTGAAGCTTGTCTTTTACCTTCAGCAAGTTTATTCTCAGAACAGCTCAACAACGTGGCACTCTGCTTCCCCAGGCCCAGCTGTTCCAGCTGTGTTTGTTTACAGTTGAGCTCATTATCAATTGCCAATGGGTCCAATTGCTGATACGTTGACAATCATCTGTTAGACTATAGCTGCAGCTCAACATAGAGGCCAGTGGCTCATTGGAATTGTTCGAAGAACTAAATAATGATTTTGGCAAAAGGCTTGCCAGATGTTATTCGCCTTTCATAAGAAGGTTTGTCAGCGTTGAATGCCTTGAAAGCAGTTTGAAATTTGCTCTTCATGTTACCATTCTTTATTGTGTTGCTGGTAATGCTGCTAATTTCTCACTGGTGTTTTGACCCTTTTACTCCTCTGCTTATTGAGCTATCTCGAGATCAGATGGTGAATGAGCACAGGATCTGACTAGCTGCAGTTCTGGAGAGTAATGTTGCCCCTTCACACTACTGCAATTAGTCATTCAGATTGTGGAAGCCATTGACTGGGAATGTTCCGATTACTGTGAATCCTAACAACACCAACAACTTGCATTTATATAGTGACTTTAATGTCGAGAAGCTTCCCAAGTAACTTTACAGGAGCACCATCAAACATAATTTGTTACCGATGGCAGCACGTGGCAATATTAGGAGAGGTGTGACCTAACAGACACAGGTTTAAGCAGTGTCTTAAGGAGGCTGTCGGGGAGTGGAGACGTTTAAGGATCAATTCAGAGCTTATGGCCTCGGCTGAAGGCATGGTTGTTCGTGGTGGAGAAGTGAAAATCGGCGATATGCGAGGGAGGAGGGGAGAGAGATAGAAACCAAAAGACCTTGGAGGGTTCTTGGTCTGAAACTTAGAGTTAGGGAAGGGACACGAGCATGGGGGGGGGGGGGGGGGGGGATTTGAAAATGCATATGATCTTTCACATTAAATCAAGAACCTACTCAGGTTGACAAAGTTACTAAAATCTCACTTCAAATTTGTACCTTGTTAGATTTGCAAGCCTTGTGAATTGTTCCCTTCCTCAATTAAATGTACAAATCTCATGAGCTGAACAGCAAATTGCATATTTGCCATAGATCTGTCAAAATGAACACTAGGCATTTTGTGTGAAATGTTCAGTACACTTGGACATGGACAGTAGAGTTTTGGGGACTGGTGGTGTGCCTCAGGGGTTGGCGTTGGGACCACACAGGTAGAAATGTGCGACTTCTGACGTGCCATGAATATGAAGTCGGAAGCTCATCTCAGGATTGAATATAACGGCGAGTTTGCAAACAGACCTACAGGGCGGGGGTTGGAGTCAGTGGATAGGGAACAGAGCTTGGAGCGGTACAATTGGTTCAATCTTCCTAATATTTAATTGGAGGAATTTCATCTCACCCAGTACCGAATGTTGGATAAACAGCCTGATTATTCAGCAACCGTGGAAGAATTGAGAGTGGCGGTGGAGAGATGGAGATGGGCGTTGTCAGTACACTTGCGAAAACTAATGTTGTGTCTTTGGGTGATGTCACCTCGGGGGAATTTGTAGATGGGAAATGGGAGAGGGGCCGAGAATCGATCCTTACTACAGGATCTAACTGACCTTGAATGATTCCAGGGATTTTTTTCTGTACTTCGCAAACCAGTCCAGGTAATAATCATAATACAGAAAGAAATGCTTCCTAAAACCATTCCTGAACTTAACTTTTACCACCATGTATTTATATCCCTTTGTTCTTCAGTAGCAATTGAACTTGAAAGAGTGCGCCCCTCTCTCAACCTGTCCTAATCCAAGTAATATCTTCTGTACGTCTGTGAGGTCACTGACCTTGCAAGGCTGAAGGGATTTTCTCACCACGTCTGAATGGCACAGTTCAATCTCCTGACTGTTCCTTGCACTTCTTCCAAGGCTGGGTAATTAGCACCAAACTCGATGCAACCTGACCCAAACCCCATAATACTGTAATTGTGCCCAGCTTTCTTTTGCTGTTTGGTCAGACTTCAATGTATTGCCATCTGGGAAAATAAATTGAAGCTCAGTAATTTTTACAACATTTACAATTTTTACAACAAATGCAATTATTGAAGCATCAATACAAGATTAAATTGTGAACGACCTGGGGAATTTTATATCATACCGATGCATCTGTAGCATTGTTGTATATCATTGAAAGCAAATATAATTTGGCAGTTCTTTGGACTGCACAAGAAACTTATCATTTAATTATAAAATGGGAATGCCTGTTGCATATTCAAACGTACACCATGTGTTTTTCTTTACTTTGCCAAATACCAGTTGCAAAGCTACCCATTGATGAGAGCTCTACTTACTCTCTACAACATGGAGAATGTTAATGGTTAGAATTGACACGCTCTTAAGCAGTCAGTTTACAATGGAAGGTAAGTTTTCCAAGTATGTTGGGGACATTTTAGATGCGTAGCAGGGAGGAATGAGGAAAAAATTGGGTAAACAAAAGTAGTATGACTATATGCTATTATATATATGTATAGTTATAGCGCCAAATTCTGGTTCAATATTACAAAACGAAACGCATCGAAAATATGTCCACATAAATAGGATTAGATGTTTTCTCAGCTTGCACTCAAACCTCATCAAAACTTAGGTGAAAGAAATCTCTGAACAAAGAACAATACAGGACAGGAACAGGCCCTACGGCCATGATACCACCCTTGGCCAAAAACCCTCAGAAAGAACAAAGAACAGTAATCTCTGGGTAGGAGAGGGAATCTCCAATTCATACAGGAGGCACCAGGATTTTCCCGTGCTGGCTTAGAGTGTGTCCAGTGATCAGCTGAACTGTGCGTGCCTGGGAAAATCCCCCTTTTGATCCCCAGTCTGCCAAATCAGCCGGCCTCAGCTCGGATGATGGCAAGAGGATTTGCATCTATATAGCGACTTTCACAATGATACATATTTCAAAGAACTTTGTAGTCAGTGAAGTAAATTTGAAGTGCGGTCACTGTTGCATCTGCAGCAAGATTGTGCACAGCAAGACCCCACGGGGGAACAGCACTGTCAACATCACCAGGTAAATTGTTTTTCAGTGATATTGATTAAAATACCAGGAGTGACCAGCACTCTTCCGCCAAACCTGGAATAGCGCGATGGTACGTTTTACCATCAGCCGTGAGGTCAGATGAAGGTCTCGGTTTTAATGCCACGTGCAGAAAATGGCACCTCGAGCTCGAGCAGTGCCACGCTCCCTCAGTGCTGCACTGGGAGTGACAGCCGATGTGCTCAAATATCTGGAGTGGAGTCTTGAATCCTGAGGCTGCTGATCCAGAGGCTGAGCCACAGCTGTCTGTTATCCAGATGATGGGGCGACGTGGATACTTATTGATGAGAGGAACAGATTTGGCTGCGCTTCCCTTCTGGGCAGATAGCCCATTAAAACCATGCGACTAACAAGCACTCAGGTAATGTATCAGGTTTGCTTGGCACCTTTGGAACCTTAACTTAGCAAGGCGTTAACACCCTTGAAAGGGGAGACGAAGATTGGTCGGGAATAGATCTATCCCTCTCCCAATAAATGTGAAGGAGTGGTCGTTAATGAGGGGATTTATAGGGGTAATGGAAAGTTTATTTAGTTTCTGTTAATATGGAAAGATGCCACACACACCATGGTGGTCATGCTTGCAATTGTTTCTAAAGACTGTAAGTTATATTAAAGGCTTTTTCCTCTCAAAGATTATAATCTTCCAAATTGCATGTGCACACAATAATTGTCGTCTCTTTGCAGACTTTACAATGCTTGAACGCAGTAAAAGGCTGCACTATGGTACTTTGACATTTTCTTAGTTTACAGCCCTTGCGTTTTACAGACATTCCTAATGAGTTTGGTATTTGAATTCCGATTGGACAGTCCCTGGCTATAAACTGGTGCTTTGCTGCTGTTAATTGTGTGGCTGTCACTCCAATTGAATGTACACAATCTTGCAAATGACAGCGAGCTGGGAGTGATGGGATGCCATCGTGCAAAATGCTTTGTTTATCCAAGGCATTTGTGTTTTCCTTTTAAACTAGATTGATCAATATTGTCCACAAGCTGCTGCGATGGCGAGAGATTTGCTTTGTACCAGTGCTGAAATACCATGTGGACATGTAACAAGTGAACAAACAGAACCCAACTGTGCTTGCTTGGTCAGACAAGGACTTCTACAAAGGGTGCCTTGTAGTTCGACTCTGCAATGCACCTTGCTCCCCTTCTTCCCCCCACTCCTGCTACACTCTGGACATTTTCTACACATGCTGTAATTAAGCCAACACTCCGAATATTACCATTCTCAAACCAAGATTGGATTTGTTTACTGTCACGTGTACCGAGGTACAGTGAAAAGTATTTTTCTGCGAGCAGCTCAAACAGATCATTTAGTACATGAAAAGAAAATACATAATAGGGCAACACAAGGTACACAATGTAAATACCTAGACACCACATCGGGTGAAGCATACAGGGGTGTAGTATTAATCAGGTCAGCCAAGAGGGTCGTTTAGGAGTCTGGTAACAGTGGGGAAGAAGCTGTTTTGAATCTGTTCCTGCGTGTTCTCAGACATTTGCATCTCCTGCCCGATGGAAGAAGTTGGAAGAGTGAGTAAGCCGGGTGGGAGGGGACTTTGATTATGCTGCCCGCTTTCCCCCGGCAGCGGGAGGTGTAGATGAAGTCAGTGTATGGGAGGCGGATTTGTATGATGGACTGGGCTGTGTTCACAACTCTCTGAAGTTTCTTGCGGTCCTGGGCCGAGCAGTTGCCATACCAGGCTGTGATGCAGCCCGATAGGATGCTTTCTATAGTGGATCTGTAAAAGTTGGTAAGAGTCAATGTGGACATGCCGAATTTCCTTAGTTCCCTGGGGAAGTATAGGCGTTGTTGCACTTTCTTGGTGGTAGCGTCGACGTGGGTGGACAGATTTTTGGCGATGTGCACATCTAGGAATTTGAAGCTGTCGATCATCTCCACCTCAGCCCTGTTGATGCAGACAGGGGTGTGTATGATATTTTGCTTCCTGAAGTCAATGACCAGCTCTTTAGTTTTACTTGCATTGCGGGAGAGATTGTTGTCGTTACTCCACTCCATTAGGTTCTCAATCTCTCTCCTGTATTCTGACTCATTGTTCGAGATCCGGCCCACTATGGTCGTGTCATCAGCAAACTTGTAGATGGAGTTGGAACCAAATTTCGCCACGCAGTCGTGAGTGTATAGGGAGTATAGTAGGGGGCTAAGTACACAGCCTTGTGGGACCCCGGTATTGATGACTATCGTGGAGGAGGTGTTGTTGTTTATTCTTACTGATTGTGGTCTATGGGTTGAGGATCCAGTTGCAGAGTGAGCAGCCAAGTCCTAGGTTTTTGAGCTTTGATATGAGCTTGGCTGGGACTATGGTGTTGAAGGCAGAGCTCTAGTCAATGAATTGGAGTCTGATGTAGGAGCCCTTGTTGTCGAGATGCTCCAGGCTGAGTGTAGGGCCAGGGAGATGGCGTCTGCTGTGGACCAGTCGTGGCGGTATGTGAACTGCAATGGATCAAGGCGTTCTTGGAGTATGGGGATGATGTGCTTCGTGACCAACGTCTCGTCTCAAAGTCAGAAACACAATCTGTCCTTTTCATAAGTATACTTTTATTTGTATAATCGTTACTTCTCTCTAAATTTTGGATTTGAGGGAACATTCAATGTCACCCAGCAGAAACCAAATTAATCCAGTGAGCACAGTGAAATGGGGGTTAGTTGTCAAATAATAGCCGCTGATTCCCTTGCATTTCCCCGGAAATGATCTTGTTTCCTCTAGAAAGCTAAGAAATTTTGCCTACCATTAAAAATGTATAAGGAGACATGTATGAATGTCTATTGAAGGTGAAATATTTTAAAATCACTCTCGCCTACTTTTAATGCTTTCTTAGTCCAGAAATATAACTAATGGGAATATCGGGAATCCAAAGTGTTTTCTGCATTGTGCTTTCTTCTTCTGAATTGAGTGCAAGTCTGTGTGTGAGTAAGAGATTTATAGTGTTTTTTCACAAAACAGTGTATTTTTATTTTACCAAATAAGGTTGGGAGCTTTATAATGGAGGTATGCTGGCATCTGCAGAACCTAATAATAGATAATGATTACATGCACTCAGCAGTGACTACCAAATCTATCACTCCCAGATCAACAAATTCACCAGAACTTCATTCTGCCACTTGCGTGGCTACATTTTGATGAGATCAAGATTGGGTAGTTTCTTCAAAGGAGTTTCATTTAGTCTTCACTATCGCCTGAAGTCTACTCTTCAAGCTCACCTGTGAGAGGTTGTTGAAGGATTCAGAATGCCGGTTCACCGCCTATATATACGCTTGTTTATATTTGTGTTTGGAGTCATGAGTGAATGGCATCTAAAACAGACAATGCAAATGTACTTTCACAGGTCGTGTATACTAACCCGTATCCTTCCTTTTTTAAAAATAAATTTAGAGTACCCAATTCATTTTTTCCAATTAAGGGGCAATTTAGCGTAGCCAATCCACCTAGCCTGCACATCTTTGGGTTGTGGGAGCGAAACCCACGCAAACACGGGGAGAATGTGCAAACTCCACACGGACAGTGACCCAGAGCCGGGATCGAACCTGGGACCTCGGCGCCGTGAGGCAGCAGTGCTAACCGCTGCGCACTAACCCGCACCTTTGACAAAGGTCTGTAACCCAGAATACGCTTGCTGGTATGCTGCACATACAAGTGTACAGCAAGTTATGTACTTCAAAGGAGAGAGAACAGTTTATATTCACACTGCAGCACGTGATAAAGATACCTGTAGCTGAAATATCGGTTTAGAATGAAACGAGAAAAATATGACAAAAAATAGTAACAGGGTGTGAACTGGCCAACACAAGCAGCTATTTCTGTCCGACATAGAGCACTTAAAACACCATATCTGGCAACTTTGAAATTGAAGATAATGCACATGGCTATTGGTTATTGCTTTTTGGCTGAATGCAAGATTGCCTGTTTTAAACGCTGGGGGAGTCTGCATCATTTGTCTTCCTCTCACCAGAGGTGCTGATCAAAATCGCCTCTTTAAGTGGAAAGCAGAGTCTTTGGAGCCCATAGGAGCTTAATAACCTTGCTTCAATGCAAATCAGATGAAGACTGTAAAGGAACTGGGATATTGGTCGTATTTGCATGACCATTTATGCAAAGCACTGGATCAGCATCCTCAAACGGCCGTTGTAGCTCAGTGTTATAGATGCAACCACAGACTGCTGCAGAATCATTGGTATAAATAAGTGGAGATCATTTGTTTAAATAACCATCGCAACCGTAGCCTTTAGATTCATTTATTCCATTTATGTTTTGTGATTCAGCAACTCTGACAACTTTAAAACAAAAAAATATGGGTCTGATTTCATTTAATCAAGGATGGGTATGATTGAAATGGAGCTCATAAAATCATGGCAAGTTTGAGTTTATGAAAGTGTTTCAATCCTCCATGTATTAATACGCTTTGCAAAGAGTTTATTAATGTTTACACAAGTTCATATACACTGGTGATAATTTTCCAATACAGCAAATCATAGAATTTACAGTGCAGAAGGAGACCAATCGGCCCATCGAGTCTGCACCAGCCCTTGGAAAGAGCACCCTACCCAAGCCCACACCCCGACTCCATCCCCGTAACCCAGCAACCCCATCCAACCTTTATTGGACACTAAGGGCAATTTAGCACGGCCAATGCACCTAACCTGATCACCTTTGGACTGTGGGAGGAAACCGGAGCATCCGGAGGAAACCCACGCAGACACGGAGAGAACGTGCAGACTCTGCACAGACAGTGAACCAAGCCTGGAATCGAACCTGGGACCCTGGAGCAGTGAAACAACAGTGCTAACCACTGTGCTACCGTGCTGCCCTAAATGGGCTCCCGTTAAGGGAAAGTATTCACTATCAACTGCAAACAACGCTTTCTTGTGCTTTGTTGAAATGTTTGTAAATTGAGAGTGTCGAATTACTTAACTGTTGGCGGTCGAAGGACTTCCAGCAGGATCCGAAACTGGAGCTCTTTTAAATTATTATCGCATGCGGGAGAAAAATTTCTCACGATTGTGGTGTGAATCTTTAATACTTGTAGAATACATACCCTGGTCATATGTCTGTATTATAAATTTCCTGTTTCTGTCACGTGCCTGGTCTGTGATTTCCATAATCAAATCTATCCGTTTTTTTCTTCCTTGTTAGTTAAGAGTTGGCAATCGGATTGTGTGGAGTCGGCTCTATAATTTCAATTTCCACCTGTCACATCACAATCAAAAAAATAAATTCTCTGCCTCACCCTCCGCAACACTTGGCACTCAAACTAAAATTTCTAACGTAACACATCCACAAAAAATAACAGTGATACCATGAGGCCGATGGCTAGGCCACATCGGGCTGAATAAGGGTCACACTGGGAGAGGGACATTTCTGTGGTGACCTTTTGAGTTGAGCAGTTCCGAGGGTTCTGTGCAGGATGGTTGATGGTGTTATAGGAGGAGGTGGCATCAATTTTGCCAAAAGGCTGAAGATAGTGTCTGCGCATCCAAATATTGAGAACTAGTCTTTCTACTTGCCCCACTGCTTTTTATCCCTGCATCATTGAGGGTATGTTATGTGTGTGTTAGTTTAAAATGTGGTCCGCAGTTGATTGAGTCTGCTGTAACACAACCTACAGAGCAGTGGGGGACCGACACGCAACAGACCACCCAACAGACACTCTGTGGGGATGAATCCTGCTGTGCAGCCTTTCCAGAAAAATTGCCGCAATTCTGCAAAAGCAGCCCAGATATTTGAGCTATTTTCCCTCCGGGATTTTGTGGCTCCTCTGCTGCAGCTCACCCAAACGTCGGAGCCAAATTGCACACAGTAAGGTAACACCAAGAGCAGTGTGATCACGGCCAGATCATCTATTTTAATGTTCGACCCTTGGCAAAGCTTCCCCACTGTCACCAGACTCCTAAATGACCCTCTTATTGAGTGACCTCATTAACACTACACCCCTGTATGCTTCATTCGATGCCAGTGCTTATGTAGTTACATTGCATATCTTGTGTTTCCCTATTATGTATTTTCTTTTATTCTCTTTTCTTCCCATGTACTTAATGATCTGTTTGAGCTGCTCGCAGAAAAATACTTTTCACTGTACCTCGGTACACGTGACAATAAACAAATCCAATCCTATCCAAAGCTTCCCTCTCTTCAAGTGGTCACTGTCTGTGCGGAGTCTGTACGTTCTCCCCGTGTCTGCGTGGGTTTCCTCCGGACACTCCGGTTTCCTCCTACAAGTCCCGAAAGACGTGCTTGTTAGGTAATTTGGACATTCTGAATTCTCTCTCCGTGTACCCGAGCAGGTGCCGGAATGTGGCGACTAGGGGATTTTCACAGTAACTTCATTGCATTGTTAATGTAAGCCGACTTGTGACACTAATAAAGATTATTATTATTTTCTTTTTACAAACATTTTATTAAGGCATTTATGGTTTTATATCAATAATAGATACAAATACAAATGTAAACATAGTTCAGTGCGTAACACATCCCTCCATCTCCCACTGTTACCGCCTAATCTCGACAAAAAATAGCCTGACTTCCCTCCTACCACACCCCTTTCTCCCTAACCGCCCCCCATTGAATCTGCTGACAGTTTAGTTTTCTCCGAAGAAGTCCATAAACGGCTGCGACCTCCGAACGAACCCTAACGTTGATCCACTCCGGGCGAATTTAATTTTCTCAAGTCTGAGAAACTCTGCCGTGTCACTAACCCATACCCCTGATTCCGGGGGTTTCATGTCCCACCACGCTAGTAATATCCGTCTCCAGGCTACCAAGGAGGCAAAGGCCAGAACGTCAGCCTCCCTCGCCCCCTGGACTCGCGGATCTTCCGGCACTTCAAAGATTGCCACCTCTGCACTCAGCGTCACCATCGTTTTAAGTACCGTGGAAATGACATCCACAAATCTCTGCCAGAACCCCCTCAGCTTTAGGCATGCCCAAAGCATGTGGACATGGTTTGCGGGCCCTCCTGCACACCTCACATACCTGCCCTCTATCCCAAGAAACCTGCTCATCCTGGCCACCGTCATGTGTGCCCGGTGAACCACCTGGAATTGTATCAGGCTGAGCCTGGCGCATGATGAGGACGTGTTGACTTTACTCAGAGCATCCTCCCACAGGCCCGCCTCTAACACCTTTCCCAACTCATCTTCCCATTTACGTTTTATCTCACCTATCTGGGTTTCCTCCCACTCCATAAGTTCTTTATAGATTTGAAAATGAAAATCGCTTATTGTCACAAGTAGGCTTCAAATGAAGTTACTGTGAAACGCCCCTAGTCGCCACATTCCAGCACCTGTTCAGGGAGGCTGGTACGGAAATTGAACCCGCGCTGCTGGCCTTGTTCTGCTTTGCAAGCCAGCTGTTTAGCCCACTGTGCTAAACTATCCCCATACCTTCCAATACCGTCCCCTCCCCCATCCCCGTTCTAGAAACTACCTTGTCCTGTATCCCCTGCGGCGGTAGACGCGGAACGGTCAAAACCTACCTTTGCACAAAATCCCTTATCAGCAGATATTGAAACCCATTCCCTCTCGGCAATTTAAACTCCACTTCCAGATCCACCAAACAGGATAAGCTCCCCTCAATAAACAGATACCTCAGCCTCTCAATCCCTGCTCTCTGGCACCTCCAAAACCCCCATCCTACCCCCCCCGGGACAAACCGGTGATTACCCCAAATTGGAGCCCACACCGACACTCCCTCCACTCCCATATGTTTCCGCCACTGCCCCCAGACTCTCAGGGTCGCCACTACCAGCGGGCTTGTGGAGTACCGGGGCCGGCGGGAATGGCAGACGAGCCGTTACCAGTGCCCCCAAACTTGTGCCCTTACATGAGGCTGCCTCCACCCGCTCCCACACCGACCTCTCCCCTACTACCCACTTCTTATGGCTATATTTCCGCCCAGTAGTAGTTCCTAAAGTTCGGCAGTGCCAACCCCCCCCCCCCCCCCCCCCCCCCCCCCTCCCACTCCGCTCCAACGGCACTGTCTTTACTCGTGGGGTTTTACCCGCCCACACAAACTCAGATATCACCCTATTCACCCGCTTAGAAAAGGCCGTTGCTATAAAAATAGGGAGGCACTGGAAAACAAATAACAATCTCGGGAGAACCGTCATCTTTACGGTCTGTACCCTTCCCCACCAGTGACAACGGGAGCATGTCCCACCTCCGAAAGTCCTCCTTCATTTGTTCAACTAATCGGGCCAAATTTAATTTATGTAGCTGCTCCCAACCCCGTGCCACCTGAATACTCAAATATCGAAAACTCCCTCCCACCACTTTGAACAGCAACTTCCCCAGTCTCCTCTCCTGTCTCCCAGTCTCCCCCAGGCTCCTCTCCTGTCTCCCAGTCTCCTCTCCTGTCTCCCCCAGTCTCCTCTCCTGTCTCCCAGTCTCCCCCAGTCTCCTCTCCTGCCCCCTCGGCTGGATCACAAAAACCTCACTTTTACCCATATTCAATGTGTACCCCGAGAACCGACCAAATTTCCCTGAGATCCGCATAATCTCCCCCATCCCCCTATCGGAATAGGATATATAGGAGTAGGTTGTCTGTATATAACGAGACCCTGTGTGTCACCCCCTGGACTAGCCCCTTCCAGTCCTTTGATGCTCTCAGCTCCATCGCCAATGGCTCCATAGCCAAGGCAAACAACAGTGGGGCGAGGGGACATCCTTGCCTTGCCGCCCGGTGCCGTCTAATGTAGTCCGAACTCTCCCGGTTCGTCACTCGCCACCGGTGCCTGGTACAGCAACCGAACCCAGAGAATAAAGCCCTGCCCAAACACAAACCGTCCCAGGACCTCCCATAAATAATTCCATCCCACCAGGTCAAAGGCCTTCTCCGCATCCATGGCGGCCATCAACGATCACATTCAGGAACCTTCTAACATTGACTGTTAGCTGCCTGCTTTTAACAAAACCGTCTGGTCTTTTATCACCCCCGGAGCACAAGGCCAGCATTTTGGCCAACATTTTGACATCGACATAAGATTATTATTAGTGTTGTGGGTTCTTTCAGCTTCACTGGACAGTCGGGACTCAGTTCGCTGTTCCCGGAGAGTACGATACTATTTTTAAATTAATTTATGGGACGTGGACTTGGCCAGCATATATTGCCCACCCCTAATTGCCTTTGGGAAGATGGCAGTGAGTTGCCTTCAAGCGCTGCAGTCCCTGGGGTGTAGGTGCTGTTTGGGAGGGAGTTCCAGGATTTAAAAAATTTTTTAGATTACCCAATTCATTTTCTCCAATTAAGTGGAAATTTAGCGTGGCCAATCCACCTACTCTGCACATCTTTGGGTTGTGGGGGCGAAACCCAGGCAGACACGGGGAGAATGCGCAAACTCCACACCGACAGTGACTCAGAGCCGGGATCGAACCTGGGACCTCGGTGCCGTGAGGCCGCAGTGCTAACCACTGTGCCACCCTGAGTTCCAGGATGTTGAGCCAGCGACAGTGGAGGAACGGTGACGATATATTTCCAAGTCGGGATGGTGAGAGACTCGGAGGGGTGTACCAGGGGATGGAGGTCCCATGTGTCCGCTGCCCCGGTCCTTCTGGATGGTAGCGGCCGTATTCAGAACCGCCAGCCTCCATCTGGAAGGGCCACCCGAAGGCAAGGGGGTGCTACCAGCCAACCCACCTCTGCTACCAGCCAACCCACCTCTGCTACCAGCCAACCCACCTCTGCTACCAGCCAACCCACCTCTGCTACCAGCCAACCCACCTCTGCTACCAGCCAACCCACCTCTGCTACCAGCCAACCCACCTCTGCTACCAGCCAACCCACCTCTGCTACCAGCCAACCCACCTCTGCTACCAGCCAACCCACCTCTGCTACCAGCCAACCCACCTCTGCTACCAGCCAACCCACCTCTGCTACCAGCCAACCCACCTCTGCTACCAGCCAACCCACCTCTGGGGCTGAAAATTTCTGATTCTGTTTCTGACATTTTAGTGCCGTTCTCCGAGTGCGGTTACAGGGTGTGCGAGAATAATCTTTACCCCAAGGACAGTCACCACCATGATCTTTGAGTACTGTTGAAACAACCGTGTTGATGATGACATCAACAATGACGTATATTTTTCCTTTGTTTATATCCAGTGTTGCTATTTTAGTCAGACTTGCATGTGGGTGGATGTGTTTAGCATTCCTGATTTCTATTGCTGGGAAGCTCCATTAATTGGTGTGGCTACTTGTTACCACCGTAGTGGAGGGAGCCTGTGTATATATATTTCCAGGCATTTCATTTCCTGTGGGCTGCCGCCAGTGAGTGAAGGGGTTGAGCTGGGCAATTGGGGTGTAAGTCAGCAACCAGCCTGCCTGGATTGAAAGCAATTTAGACGTAGAAATCCCTACGGTGTAGAACATAGAAATACAGCACAGAACAGGCCCTTCGGCCCACGATGTTGTGCCGAACTTTTGTCCTAGATTAAGAACAAATTAATCTACACCCCATTATTCTACCGTAATCCATGTACCTATCCAATAGCCGCTTGAAGGCCCCTAATGGTTCCGACTCAACTACTTCCACAGGCAGTGCGTCCATGCCCCCACTACTCTCTGGGTAAAGAACCTACCTCTGACATCCACCCTATATCTTCCACCATTCACCTTAAATTTATGTCCCCTTGTAATGGTTTGTTCCACCCGGGGGAAAAGTCTCTGACTGTCTACTCTATCTGTTCCCCTGATCATTTTATAAACCTGTATCAAGTCGCCCTGCGGTGCAGAAGGAGGCCATTCAGCCCATTGAGGCTGCCCGCACCCTCTCTGAAAGAGCATCCCACCCGAGCCCACTTCCTCACCCGATCCTAATAACCCCTTAACCTAACCCTCACATCCCTGGACACTGAGGGGCAATTTAACATGGTCAAACCACCTAACCTGCACATCTTTGTACTGTGGTTTCAGATTCCAGCATCTGCAGTAATTTGCTGATACCCTCGCCTGTGTGTTTTCATTGCTTGTCTCTGAGTGCGAGCCCCTCTACTATCTGTGTTTGTGGCACTATGCCGGTTTCCTTCAGTGATTGATTGTTTTAATCAGTACAACATGAACATCGAAGGGAGTGACCTGGGTGCTTTGAAAGGTTTCTCTGAAAGATTTAGAAAATGCATTGTAAATAACAAGATGCAGAGTGGCAAATCAGTAGTTTAAGCGAAAATAAAACCGTGACTCAAGTCAATCCTCATAATCCACCAGCACCTCCGTCACAAGGGGGTATGAGGCCCATGTCCCAAAGAGTTTATTTCCCCCATCTTGCTACTGATCCCAAATAACATGTTCAATTTAAACCGTGCATCTTTGAAGCACTATTACTTAAATGTTTCAATAAATTACATTACCGTGGGTTTCTTCAGTGTGTTCGCCCGGTACTTAAATGCAGAGGTTTAATTACTTAATTCTGAATATACTTTACATTCTTTGTTCTTTATCTGTTCCCCAGTGTGTGATGCAAGCCAAAAATTTACTTTGCAAAGTGAGTTGACGCTTTAATTCTGTGACACACAATTCCGTTTATCTCTGTGACAGGTTTATCTTATTTTAATGATTGGAATGCCATGGATTCCTTGTATTCGAAATCAACCTCTCTGTATTCCTTGGAGCTGGTTTTAACATTGTTATCACTGATGCTGGATTTAATTATTTTTTTAAACAAAGTATGGAGGAAATCGGCATTTGCGGGAAAACAACGTTGTGTGGTTTTTAAATAGCTCGTGACGTGACTTGATAGAAGGAGGAATCAGTGCTTTTGGAGTTAAGTTCCACAGAAGAATGTTCTCCGAGCTGCTGCAGCATGTTTCTGATGATGAATTGTGACATTATCTCATCCGTAAACTTGTCACCGCTGCCAGGGGCCATATGTGACATATACGACAGCCAGCAGCCTAAACATTACACACACAATGTTAATGCAAACACAAGTGGAGCATGTGCACTCAATGATTGCTTGTGAAATAGCTTCTGAATAAAGATACTGCTGCACAGTTTACTGTATTTATATTTCTGTGTGTTCTACATTTTAATGATATAATGACTGTTATAAACAGAACGTGCAGAACTGCGAGACAGCGATATCCCAAATGCAAGATTGGGAACAATCTGCTGCCCTGGGAGACATTGAATAAAAGCGACCAAGCAATGACCATTTTGTTTAAAATGCGCAGCAATGTAAGCTGCTTACAGCAGACTCGTCTGCTGTCCAGTGTAACTGGACAAATCCGGTCCCTTTGATCTCCATTTACTTTTTTTTTTAAATGATGAAGGGACAGATTGCAGTTAGTCTGAGAAATTCTGCTTGGCGTTTGCATGTCAATTGGTCACAGTCACGCATGGCTTTCTCTCTGGGTGGCTCGACTGAAATGAGATATTTCTGTTAATTTGGTGCCCCTGGAGAGTATAAAGAAGCAGCAGTCTCCCTGATAAATATACACGTGCCTTCCTGTGTTTAGGCACTGCCTCTCCAGGATAACCCTGGGACATCGCTGATACTGCATGACCTCAGGCGTGGAGTTGGTTGGGCCAGTGCAGGACCTCGCTTACTGGGGTCACAACACAGGAGGCAGTGGTACAACAGGAGGAGGAGGAGGGATGGGTGTAGGGGCTGGGCCGGAGCCAGCAGGTGAATTGCCAGACAAGCTAATATACCCAACGCCTGCAATATGTGACCCTTGAAGGGGGACACAGACTACCTAGTTTATCCAATTCTCGAGGCAGTTCATACCAGCTCTTCGTGAAATGCAGAACCAGTTCCCACGTTTTGGAGCATTTTTAATGCATTGTGATTGCTTGACTAGCTGCTTTTCCTCCTAGTTCCCTTCTCTCATCTCTTTGACCCACAGACTTATTAATAGTTCCTCAAGCAGCAGCTCCCCGTATATGGAATGGACTCCTAAATGGAGGTTTATAAAAATCCCTGGGATTGTTTTAAGAGCTAATTGGAGCTGCCAAGAGGGTCTATAGAGCATTTCCTGATTATAAACTATGATGGGCCAGATGTCTCATTCCCTCCTGGAGTTATCTTCTGAATTTCTTGACTCCACATTCCGATGCAATTCACTTGCCTCTGTGCAGCCTGAAGTACAGGCCACTGGCCTATTCCATAAATGTTCCAAAAATAATACTCAGCAGCTCACTGACAATGGTTTTAGTCTTTTTCCATTCACACCTCTCCCTGTGTTGCACTATATTCGCGCCCCCCCCCCCCCCCCCCCCCCCCCCCCAAGTGTTTCACTATGTGCTTCTTGAATTATACTCTAGAAATGTTTTCTTGAGTTCAAGATCTTGGGAATTAAACAAAAAATGCTCGCCGTCACGTTTCAATTTATTTGTTAAATTGCATGTCTTTGCACGGACTTGCTGACTTTCAGAAAGCAGGGGAATAAAGATTTCTCCAACCAATTCAGTGGGCGACAATCCAGAGGTGGACAGCATGCTGCCCGGGGACTACATGCGGCCCATCTGGGTTCTGAGTGTGGCCCAGGAGACATTTTGTTGACCATTGCCCACGCGCAGGTTTTCCACGTTCCACTGATTTCCACCCCCGTACTTTTTAATCCTACCGCTATGACTGAAGTGATCCCCACGTAAAGCGAGGGCAAGCGAAGTGAGGTGCGTGTTGATTGCTCACAACGTTGACCGTGAGAGCCGAGCGCTCCCTCCGTGTCCAAAGTGTAAATATTTATTTTGTTTCTACCCGCTGAAGTTGATGAGAGTTCTATTAATGTATGATTGACTAAGCGTTTTCTATAAGTCGTTATGAAATAGTCAGCGTTTATCAAATGTATTCAATCTAATTCATGGGTCATGGTTAGAGAACAAGCCCGATTTCAATCTCCCATTGAGTGATCAAGGAGAGCTGCTCAGTGGCCCACTCACCAGCCTAGGTTGCCCAGCACTGCTATAAACTGCTGAAATGTTCCATTAAACAGCAATTGGATGAATGAACACTGTAAATGTACCATAGTTACAAACTTAGCTATACCTTCATGGAGGATAGAACCATTGTGCCTGCTCTGCTACAGGAGGAGATGGAGGAATACTGGTGATGACACTGGACTAGTAATCTAGACGCCCAGGCTAATGCTCTGGGTTCACGGGTTCAAATCCAACCACGGCGGAATTTAAACTCCATTAATAAAATCCGGAATTGAAAACTGGCCTCCGTAATGGTATCTCAGATTGTCGTGAAAACCCATCTGGTTCACTGATGTCCTTTAGAGAGGGAAATGTGCCGTCCTTACCCGGTCTGGCCCACATGCGACTCCAGACCCACAGCAGTGTGGTTGACCCTTACCTGCCCCCTGAAATGGCCGAGCGAGACACTCGAGGGGGCAGTGAACGGTTCAGTGAAGCCCTGTAAAAGAATTAAGAAAAATAACTACACTGTAATTAACATCTGGCCTGTTTTTTTCTTCTCTCGTGACTTCAAACAGACCACCTCAAGGCAACCTGAGAAATGCTATTTTCACAGTAACTTCATTGCAGTTTTAAAGTAAGCCTACTTTTGTGACACTAATAAAGATTATCATTACCCAATATTTGACAAACAAAAGAAATATATTGTTTAAAAATCTGGGTGTCATCTTTGGCTTCCTTCATTTCTGTGGACGAACTTGGTTTTTAACCCCACGTGTGCCTTGATGAGCCACAATTTGGCACAGAAGCAAAAAAAAAAAACGACTTGATTTTTACTATCTGCGAACTGGTTAAACCTAGTAGGATTCAGGGCCAGGCACCAAAATGGCTCAACACTGCGACCAGCTGGCAGGATCCACCGCTGTGCCGGTGAAAATATTTAATTTTCCTGCTTTCACCACTTGCCCCTCAATCTTTTTCTACTCCTCCCTCCTCTGTCCTCGCATCCTCCCACAGCCCCCGTCCCTCCAGCCTACCCGCTGTTTCTCACCCAATTTACTACTTATCAGTCCTGAGGTTCTTTTTACCTAGTTACGGGGGTAATGACACTGGTTTCCTCATTCAGACAACCAGAGTAATGCTGTGGGGACATTGTTCCAAATTCCGCCTGGGCAACGGGTGGAATTTCAATTCAATTCATGAATCAAACCTGGATTTCAAAGCCAGTCTGACCATTGTTGATTATGCTTTGAAAACCCATGTGATTTACAAATGTCTCCTAAGGCCTCACCTGTTACACGCGGCTCCAGACGCACAACAATGTGGTTGATTCTTAATTCCCTCTGAATGGCCCAGCAAGCCACTCCGTTGTAGCAAGACACGACAGAGTCGAAAAGGAATTAAACTGGATGGACCGAGACACGAAAACGATATCGCTGTTCCTTCACTGTCATTGGATCAAAATCCTGGAATTCTCTTCCTAACAGCACTCGGGGTGTACCTACCCCGCATGGACTGCAGCAGTTCAAGAAGATGGTTTCCCCACCACCAGCACGAGGACAAGTAAGGGTGGGCAACAAACGGTGGCTTTGCCGCCTATGCCCACATCCTGCGAAGGCGTGAATTAAAAAATGAATAAATCAACGCAATGTGTTGTTGAACACTTTCCTCTCACACCGCTGGGGCAAAGCAAATAAGTTGCGAAAACTCCAATAGCAGCAATGCTCCTCTGTGGGTCAGGAAAGGAGGTGGGCTGACTGCTGGCACAGTTTAGACATGTATCATCATTTCCACGTGCCAGGTGCTATCATTATATTGCATGGCTGAAAGCTGCATTGATGGTGAAGTTAAATTCAGGTGTACGTTTTGGCATTCAGCACATTAACTATTGCGCACTGGACTTCCGGTGGCTGCCATGGAATCGGTGATCTCGCAGCTCCGGCTCGAAGGCGTTGGTTTGGCATTTTTCACCCGTGTATTGGGCAGAAACGTGGAGCAGAGAGTGTAAGGGAAGACATTCTCCCCTTGATTGGCACGTCTACTGGCTATCAGACCCGGCAGAAGACGGTGAAAGTCCTGGCTAAGGAGTTGGAGGAGACCCAACATGGCGCAGCACCAATTCTGTAAATGGTGGAGGGTCGGCGGCGGTGGGAAAGCCTCAAACGGATCAATTGATGAGCTTCATAAAGGAGGAATTTCACCAGCAAAGGAAGGAGACGCCGAGTGACTGGGCGAAGGCGATTGATGGGGCAGTGCATCTCTTTGCCGGTCTCTGGATCGAGTGGAGAAGTGCCTCAAAGTGGGAAGGGTGAGTATCCGGGAGGTGGAAAAGGTGGTGTCCGACCAGAGAGACCGGATTGTGCCTTTGGAGGCAGAGGTGGGAATGCTGGGCGATCTATGCAAGTCGCTGTGGTCGAAGGTGGAGGAGCAGGAGAACAGGTCTGGACGTTATAACATGTGGATTGGGGCTCTGCTGGAGGGAGTGGAGGTCACGAGCGCCACAAAGTACGTTTCGAGGATGTTGGGCAGGTTGGTGGAGGAGAATGTAATGGACAAAGCCCCAGAGGGGGACCAGGCTCATAGGTTCTTGAGGCAGGTGCTGGTAGGGGCGGAATATGCGTGAATTGTGATTTTGGAGCATGTGCCACATTGGCTGGATGTGAGGTTTAATCCAGGGCAGATGCAGAGGCCGGGGTGAAGGTTAGATTCCGGACTGCTGGTGAAAAGGCGTTTTGTGAGAAGCTGAGAGTGGTGATTAGGAATTATGTGGAGCTTAATCAAAATGGAGAAGTGTCAGCAGCCATGTTTTGGGAAGCTTTAAAGGCGGTGGACCGAGGTGAGATTATTTTGTGTAAGGCCCATAGAGGGAGAAGGAGGAGCGAGGAGCACGGGCGGCTGTTACAGGAGATAGTCGAGATGGATAGGAGATACTCGGCAGCCTCCGTGAAGGAGTTGTTGGTGGGAGAGGATGAGGTTGCAGGGATAATTTGATGGGTTGACAGTGGGCAAGCACGGTAGCACAAGTGGCTAGCACTGTGGCTTCACAGTGCCAGGATCCCGGGTTCAATTCCCCGCTCAGTCACTGTCTGTGTGGAGGCTGCACGTTCTCCCTGTGTCTGCGTGGGTTTCCTCCCACGGCCCAAAGATGTGCAGGTTAGGTGGATTGGCCATGCTAAATTGCCCCTGTGTGTCCAAAAAGGTTAGATGGGGTTATTGGGTTATGGGGATAGGGTGGATGTAAGGGCTTAAGTGGGTCGGTGCAGAATCAATGGGCCAAATGGCCTCCTTCTGCACTGCATGTTCTATGTTTCTATGTTACGGCCATAGGGCAGCTGGGGAGGGCAAGGAGGCTGCAGTATGAGTATGGGGAGAAGGCGAGTCTCATGTTGGCCCACCAATTGCAATGTTAGGCAACGACGAGGGATATTTTGCAGGAAAGGGCAGAGAAGGGGGAGCTGGTGTCAGAGCAGGAAAAGCGAAATGAGGTGTTAGGGGCGTATTATGAGAAGATGTACAAGGCCGAGCTGGGTAGAATGTGGGGGATATAGGATGGTTTCTGGATGGGTTGGCAGTTCCCAGAGCTGCAGGAGGAGAAGAAGCAGGCTTTGGAGGAGCCGTTGGATGGATTGTGTCGGGGAAGGCCCCGGGGCTGGGCGGCTTTCTGGCGGGCTATTAAAGCAGTTTGCGACAGAGTTGGCCACTTGCCTGTTGGGGATGTTTAGTGAGGTGGTGGAGAGCGGGCAGTTTCCAGCAACCTACTGGAATGTGGGTCCTGCAGGCCCATCTGTTTGTTGAACGTGGATGTGAAAGTACTGACGAAGCTGTTGGTGGGTAGGATGGAGGGGTGTGTGCCAGAGGTGGCCTCCGAGGGCCAAGCTGGTTTAGTGAAGGGTAGGCAGCTCTCCAGTAACATCAGGAGGATGTTGAATGTAATTATAACTCCGTCAGGGAGGGGGGCACGGGAGGTTATTGTATCCATGGACACAGAGAAGGCCTTTGACTGGGTAGAGTGGAGGTACCTCTTTGAAATTCTGGGTAGGTTTGGGTTTGGGCTGAAGTTTGTGGCATGGGTGCGTCTTTAGTATGTGCCCCGGTGGCAAATGTGCGCACGAACGAGACAGTTTCAGGGTATTTTGGGCTACATAGGGAAACAAGGCGGGAGTGCCCGCTTTCGCTGTTGTTATTTGCGCTGGCGATTGAGCCCTTGGTGATGGTTCTCCGTGTGTCGGCTGAGTGGGGAGGGTTGTGAGGTAAGGGAGGGGGGAGCATTGGGTGTCGTTGTATGCAGATGACCTGCTGTTGTTTGTGCCGGACCTGCTGGAGGGTACAGGCAGAATTATGGGCCTGCTGGACAGGTTTGGGGCCTTCTCCGGGTATAAGTTGAACATAGGGAAAAGCGAGGTGTTTCCGGTGGGGCAGGGGCCAATTTGCGGGCACTGCAAGGTGGCAAGTATTTTAGGTTTAGGTATTTGGGGATTCAGGTGACTCATAGGTGGACCAAGATGCACAGGTGGAATTTGACAACGTTCGTGGAAGAAGTTAAGGGGTGATCACAAGAGATGGGATACTCTGAACTTGACGTTGGCAGGGAGGGTGCAGGTGGTAAAGATGAATGTGGTGCCAAGGTTCCTGTTTGTCTTTCAGACTCTCCTGATCTTTCTCCCTTAGCCCTTCTTCCAGAGGATGGAGACACTGTTCTGGGAGCTTACATGGGCGGGGAAGGTACTGAGGGTGAAGAGGGCTCTGCTACAGAGACAGAAAGGGGGGTTGATGCTCCCGAACCTGATGTATAATTACTGGGCTGCAAATGTGGAGAAGGTGAGACATTGGTCGGGGGTTTGAGGGGGGGTGGGGGAGGGTAGTGGATCAGGTTGGAGGAGGAATCCTGCAGAGGTTCTAGCTTGAGGGCCCTGATGACGGCCCCGTTGCCGCTTACCCCGGCACGAGGATGAGCATGAACTTGATTCAGTTCAAGGTAGTGCGCAGCGAGCACATGACTCGGGCGAGGACGAATGGGTTCTTCCAGGGGGTGACCGATGGGTGAGAGAGGTGCGGGCGGGGTCTGGCGAAGCATGTTCACATGTTCTGGGGTTTCGAGAAGTTGGAGAGCTTTTGGGAGGCGGCGTTTGGGACGTTATCCAGGATAGTGGGGGCTGAGGTCAGGCCGGATCCGATGGTGGTGATCTTCGAGGTCTCAGAGGAGCCAGAGTTGCTGGAGGGAAAGGGGGCCGATGTTGTGGCCTTCGCCTCTCTGATTGTCGGTGAAAGATCCTGTTGAATTTGAGGTTGGATATGCCGTCGGGGGTGGCGGCCTGGCTGGGGGAGTTGTCTGACTTCCCCCGTCTGGAGAAGATTAAGTTCGAGTGGAGAGGGTCAGAAGAGGATTTTGAGGTGTGGTGGAGACCATTCATGACTGAATTTGAGGAGCTGTTCGTTGCGGGGGGAGAGGGTGATTAAAAAGGGAAAAATCTGCACAAACTGTTAATTATGCTTTGGGCTGTGTATTCTATTGATGCTGTGTATGTTTGGAATAAAATATCTTTTTTTTTAAACTATTGCACATTGTGCCTATGTAATCCAGTAAAGGCATAATTTATAATATCTTCAGTCTCTGTGTTTCAGAAAATTACATTCCACAAGTTTACTTCCTTTGCAATGGGGTGAGCACAGAATATACAGTGTGTGCACAAGCACATGCACGTGGAAAAGTCTCATTTCAGCATCTGTTGAGAAGCATATTTTGTCTGGCAAACCAAACCCCCTTCTTGTAGGTTTGCAGTACAGGTATTTAATACATCAGTGCTAATTTGGGAGGGGAACAAACACACTCAAACCAAAAGATGCTTCAATGTGGGCGATGTGTGTTTTGAGTCTGTTACCAATTCATTGCAGTGAAACAGCCCTCGCCTCTGCTGGCCAATATGTAGCGATCAATATTTCACCCTGACTTTGCATATTTCAAAACGCTTGCTCGGGTCACAACAGAACTTAGAACAATATAAACAACACTGCCGAGTACATTCCGCCATTCAATTTGGATCATGCAAGAGACCAGATTGATTATTTATTGATTTGGCAGAAAGGATAAGAAGCTATGGTTAGTGTGGCATAATTTGGGGCCTCACGGTAGCATGGTGGTTAGCATCAATGCTTCACAGCTCCAGGGTCCCAGGTTCGATTCCCTGCTGGGTCACTGTCTGTGTGGAGTCTGCACGTCCTCCCCGTGTGTGCGTGGGTTTCCTCCGGGTGCTCCGGTTTCCTCTCACAGTCTAAAGATGTGCGGGTTAGGTGGATTGGCCATGCTAAATTGCCCGTAGTGTAAGGTTAATGGGGGGGATTGTTGGGTTACGGGTATACGGGTTACGTGGGTTTAAGTAGGGTGATCATTGCTCGGCACAACATCGAGGGCCGAAGGGCCTGTTCTGTGCTGTACTGTTCTATGTTCTATTAGTCCTTCAATTCCAGATTTCTTCACTTGGTCAGTTTAAGCTGCAATGGATTTATTTATTTATTTTCCGCCACATATTTCTCTAGACTCCTCCATTCGCAAGATAGGCCTCAGTAATGTACGGAGTTTATACGGTATTTTTTGCCACATCTATACATCAAAATCCTGTCCACTGTTGCATTTCTTTCAATGCCCATTTGCAGAGGCTAGTGCATTGGGCAGTTGCGGCAGTATAACGTTGTGAGGTGCTGACTTTGGTGCTGTTCTGAGGACAGCCTGTGCTTGATACCTAATCTCTCTCGCTCCCCCCCCCCCCCCCCTCATGCACCGAGAGTGCTGCATTGACATGAGGACCCGGTTTTGATATTTTCTTTTGCCTTAATCTTTTTACGTCATTTGTGAAATTGAAGTTGGCTTTTGAAACCTGAGACAAGGTATGTAATATCGTTTTCCAATGACCTTTGCGAAATTGAAATTTAGTTTTGAATGGCTTTATGTGCAGCTTATTTTTTTCTTTTCTCTTTCTTCCCCCCCCCCCCCTTTAGAAAATGAAGAAAGAGGCTGTGAGGGTCAACAGAATGAGAAGACTGTGCGAAGCACCTTGACTGCGCTAAGAAACTTCAGAGAATTCCTCCTTTCCAAATACCCGCATGAAAACCGGGAAATCCAAATCCTACCGTGCACGGAACTTGATGCCTACCTAGCTTCATTCTTCGTGGACGCCAGGCAGAAGGATGGCTCGGAGTACGAGCCCAACAGTTTGGCCAACTATCAGTGTGGACTTGAAAGGTACTTAAAGGAATACAAATATGGGTTCAGTATAACGAGGGATAAAGAATTCAGGCGCTCCCAAGAAGCACTGAAGCAAAAGCAGCTTGACCTGCGAGGCAAAGGGAAAGGGAACAAACCTCACAAATCCATGAAGCTCACCTTTGCCGACGAGCTCATCTTGCGTAAACGCGGCCTCCTGAGCCGGTACAACCCCGAGGGGCTGCTCAACCTGGTGTGGCTGAACAACACTAAAGCGTTCGGCCACTGTGCCGGGTTCCACAGCTCCACGCTGAAATGGGGGGACATCAGATTGCACGTAACCGAGACAGGCTTGGAGTACCTGGAGTGGGAAATCATAGACAACTCTGACGGACAAGGCAAGAGCCGCAGAGCAGGAACGGAGTGCAGAATTTACGCCACGCCGCATTCTCCACAGACGTGCCCGGTACAGGACTACAAGGAGTACGCACAAAGACGCCCTCCGGCTATGCGTTACGAAGATGCCCCGTTTTACCTGTCCATCAAGCCAGTCTGCAACCTGGCCGCACTTTACTGGTACAACAGCCAATCCCTCGGGAAGAATAAGCTTTCAAAGATGGTTAAAACCATGTGCGAAAAGGGGAATATTCCTGGGAGGAAGACAAACTTTAGTGTTTACCAGAGCTGCAGTTCTCTGTCTGAGGCGCAAAGCAACCAGCTGGTGCTAATATGTAACAATCTGAGCCAGCAGGCTGCCCAGTCAATGTCAGGGCTCAACAATACAGGGAACTTCATCATCTCTGGCTCCTTTGACTCTTCCTCGGATACGGCCTGACTGAGATGTACTTTGGGTTTCTTTTTAAGTTTTTCTCTGTATTTTCTCACACTTTTATACAAGTCACTCTAATTATTTCTACGCCGCCGATAGTTGAAGTTTTTAAAAGCAGCGTGTGAAAGGGTTCTTGGTCTGAATTATGTCTCGAGAGCAGGCACATTATAATTTCAGTGATCCAATGTACAAGTTCATGATGATTCTGTGACACACACACACTCTTTTTAAAAAGAAAAGTATCCAGATTTCATTCCAGGATGCCTTTTTTTTCAAACTAATCTGTAGCTATCATAAATCAAGACGTAGGCCTGAATTCTCCGGCCTTTGAGATTCTCTTTTCCTGCTGGCAGCCCCCCCCCCCCCCCCCCCCCGCACGTGGGTTTCCCGACAGCGTGGGGGGGGGTCTTCAATGGGAAACCCCATTGACAGGCGGCAGGAGGACAGAATCCCGTCGCCAACGCACTTCGCGCTGCCGGGAAACACACGGCTGGGGGAACTGGAGAATCCCGCCCCCAAGTTGTTGAAATTCCAGAATTCTGGAAGTTGTGTTTTAAAACCCTGATTCTATCTCTAAATCTCTCCCTGTGACTACCATTTTTCCATGTCGCTTTTCAAAACGTGCACAACCTTTATCATTCGCTTTCTGTCGCAAACTGACTCTCAGAAGTTTAGCACAAAGAGTCAAGAGAAGTCACAGCATTTTGCTCGTATTGGTAAATTCCTGAGTAGGTAAGATATTTTGGACAGAGCTGCCCTGAATCCCAAAAATGTGGGAAGCCTCTTTTTACAGCTGCAGTATTAACCCTTCCATCCAGTATTAATTGTATTTCCCCCCCTCAGTATCATTGTTTTTTTTTAGCACCGTTCCAACCACCACAAGACCACCACTTTGCATCCTACAATTGCAGACAAATGGCATTTACCCCCTTGCTGCCCCAGTCCCTCATCCGTGTGTGAATTCAGTGTGTTTAAGCAGCTTGTTTCCTTTGCTGAGCCAAAGTTTATTTTTAAATGGAGGGTGATTAGCTGGCTCTTAGATCTTCCTAGGAACTGTACTCCCACTTTCTTTAACAGTTCGAAAACAATTTAGCGAGAAGGCGATCAGCTTTAGGATTTATTTTTAAAATAGTTATGATCTGCAGCTACACTTCAATGTGTTTGGAGTTTGAGGAGCTGCTGTCTGGGGAGGGGGTGGGACCTGTATGATTCATGTTGCGCCCTGCTGAGCAGACCAGTGATCCGCTCCTGATTACTTTGAATGGAAAACACTGATCAAGGTCTGCTATCGGGCAAAATAGGTTAACCTTGGTAATCCCGGAATGGTATCGGGCTGGTGTCTCATTCTTCTGGTCGTACGATAGTTGTACAGTACTTTGTGACTAAAACCTTACAAAATAATCTTCTGGTTACTGAGCATGGTCGTCTTGATACTAAGCAAGAAATTCAGTGTCCTGGTTAACTCATTATGTTGCAAATGCACAGTTTCTTGTCCGTACATGATGCATCTCATTTACACCCTGTGTATACCTGACGTTGCTTGTGATATTCTACTAGTAATTTGAATTTGTGTTCTAAAAGTGACTATTATTGGTGTTACAGATTTTATACATCATATTTATTTTATTTCTTTTTAGATGACTGTTTGTAATTAGAATATTTGTATATGGCTGCTCGTACCAAGTACCGATTGTTGTTGGAACCCCCTTTTCTTTTGTTTTGCAAAGTGCATACGCTAAGTCTGGTGTGATGGATGGTGGATTCACACCAAGGACGGATTGCAGCTCCGTATAGCCCTTCTGTCTTAACGGTCTCGTTCCACAAAACTCAAATGAAGTCGATTTCTGTGCAGGACACTCTGTAACTTCCTCTAGCGCGTTCTGGAGCCACGAGTGTGTGTGTGTGCGCGCGCGCCTGTGTGTGTGTGTGTGCGCGCCTGTGTGTGTGTGTGCGCGCGCGCCTGTGTGTGTGTGCATGTGCGAGTGTGTTAATGTAAATAAATTGGGCCCAATTTGCCAGCTTGTTCCCCGTTAAAATAACGAACAGTTCTAAAACTGGTGGAAGGAAAGATTTATATAAAAAAAAATGTGCCTACAAGTGCATGCGCCTCGAAATGAATGGTTAAAAGGTTTTACTTTAAAAAAAAATAAGTTAAATCTAAGTTTGTCAAACTGAACTATTTGGTTAGTATTCAAACAAGAGTTTATTGCTTTAACAATATGCAAAGATATATTAACAAGGAGACTGTTAGGTACTACTTTTTTAATCAAATGCTAATATATAGAAATTAGTGCGATCGGCTAATTTAACCCGTTGAGCAGCCGTGCACCGAGATTTTAATCAAATCAGGAGTATTATGAATCAGGAGTATTACGAATGTGTGCAAAATTGCAATGCACTCCCTTCTCAATGATTGTACAGACATGTTCTGCCGACATCAAAATGGTATTTTTTCATTGCTCAAAGGGTTAAAGTATCCTCGTGTTTTGGTTTGAGCCGCGAGATGGGAGTATTGTATGGCTCTAGATTTCAACCGAGGTTGGAAACTCTTTAGAATACTGTGAAACATTAAAATCACTGCCTAAAGTGTGTAGTTGACAGAAATTATTATTCAATGTAGTTTTGTGTTTTTTTGTCTAAGTTTTATTAAAATACAGTGTTTTTAGGAACTGCCTTTTCAAACTGGCCTTTATAAACTCGATGTTCTTTTAATGGGTGTTACGTTGTTGAACTGTCTCTGTTTTGGTTTACTCCCTGCCCCGGGGTACAGTTTCGGACTGTGACACTTGCCTTCCCCCTCAGATAGCCCAAGGCAGACCAGTGGAGGGCTACGGGGATAGAGTGGGGCAATTGGTTTCTGCTTCACTTTAGTCCGCAGCAGAGACTAATATCCACATTCCACGTGGATAGCGTGAGCGAAACCAGGCGTGAGCTGCTGAGGTGGTCATCATGATAGCTTTTCAAGGGAAACATTAGGACTGGTTGGATTGTTCTACAGAGAGCTAGCATGGACTTGACGGACCAAATGGCCTCCGTCTTTGCAATAATGACTTTATGAGAATGTATTTTTCACGGTGTCAAGAAGTTGTCATATTCTGTTGCTGTCTCCGAGTGCTGCATTGCAAGACCAGCAGCTTATATTTATATGGCACGTCGCAAAAGGTCCCACGGTGCTTTACAAGAACCATTATCAAATAAGATTTGACATTGAGTCACAAAGGGAGATGTTAGGACTGGTGACCAAAAGCCTGGCCAAAGGTCCCACGGTATAGGAATCGTCTTAAAGGAGCAGGGAAGGGTAGGGAGGATGGAGGGTGGAATTGAGTAATATCTTCCCGAACCTTCTTACCCGGTATACCCTTATAGTGGTATCCATCTAGGCTTGAAAGCATGAAACCTCTATTTTATTAATGAATTAAAACTCTTGGACCCACTGCCCTATTAAAGGCGTAGCGCCACTTCTCTGTCTTGGGCATTAGGCCACCTTTGTGCCTGCAATATTCACATTGAAAGGATTTTTTTTGTCATCCTCAGCTGGGAAGGGGTGAAAGTAGGTCGACCATAATCCGATTCTATTCTTTTTATGATCGCTAGTGTTTAATTTTTAGCCAAGTTAAATTAGACTGTGATTAAGATCATTTTATTCACCACTTTACTACTAATTGTTACACCACATCCAAAATGTGTACACTCTGCACTCTGAGCATTGATTTAATTAGGTGTACCGTATAAAAATAATCAACTTACACCTTCCGATTAAGGGAAACTCAAGTTTTTATTTGCAACGCTCATGTACTTTGGCTTTGAGCGGCGCCCGGGCATCTCTGCTTTCTCTTATTTTCGAAGGAAGATTATCATTCATTTTGTTGGAAAGAGAGACATGTTGTCAAAACTTTCCTCCTTGTACTTATCAGGACAAGCACAAGAATGCCAAATTTCAAACGATCACAACAATTTATATGACAGGAAGAAGGCGCTGATTGGTCGGCAATTTGATTCTAGCCGGAGGGAATGTTACGGAGTACAAATTGTTGTGATAGTTTAAAATTTGCCATTCTTGTCAGCGACATGTCTCTCTCTTCACCAGTATTTAAAAAGCTAAATAATTTGTTTTATTTTCCCCCCGAACACCTAAATTCTAAACGGTATTCTGTCAAAATGAAAATGTTGCTGTCATGCCAAAAAAAAACATGCAAATCTCTATGCATTTTGTAATCAAGTCATACTGTTGCAGTGCAGACTAACTGAGCATGTTTTGTGGGCGCTCTTATTTACATAAATTGTCCATTTTTTTGTTTTGTTTTTGGAAATGTTAACATTTGCTGCTAATAATCAGTTACTGATTTTGAAGAGCCTTTGTATACATTTAGGCTCCACCCACCAATCAATTCTTTCATTGGCCGTGTCTGACTTGGTACAAAAAGAGAAAGATGCGGAGATGCCGGATTGGACTGGGGTGGGCACAGTTAAGAAGTCTCACAACATCAGGTTAAACCAACAGGTTTATTTGAAATCACAAGTTTTCGGAGCGCCGCTCCCTCCCATCAGGTGAAGTCTAAAAAGAGAGAGACCGGGGCAAACGGTTTTCAATTGCTGGCTTTCTTCTGTTTCTGGTTGAAGACCATCATGTTGCCCGTGTGATGGGAAGGGGTTGACCGGGTGGTATACTTCAGCGACATCCGTATTCCGAGTCTCTGTTTCTGCCCCACCCTCTCTTCCCACCTGCCAAACCTTTTCGACCTGATCAAAGTTTCTGAATGGCGTGTAGCCCTTCCTAATTCTGGTGCCCCCCCCCCCCTTAAGCAAGTTGATTTTTATTTTCGCGTGAGCAATGTCACTTCTTGAAGATGATGTACCGTATTATCCAGCTCCTTCAGTATTATGCATTCAGAGGCTGGGGGGGTGGGCAAAGTGTTCAAGAAAGGGGGGGTGGGGGAGCGTCATTTGGTCCTATACCATGCCACATGATTGAATTGATTGGTAGGCACAAATCTTTGATGTTTATTGCAAGCAAATGAAGAGTTTTAAAGAAAATGAGAGAGAAAAATAGACAAAAAAACCCACTTACAACTAATCTGTTTTTAAAGTTGTTAATAATTGTCTCTTTGATTGCTGCATGCTATTTCAGCGTTTCCTCTGTGTATGTAGAAACTGAACTAGTTGCCAGATAATAAATGAATAAACCATGCTGTGTTCTCCACTTGGCCAGTCTTTTTTAGTTTATTTTAACGTTGTGCCTTTGGGCTAGAATTCATGCAGCTGAAAATTGCCAAGACACCTCCTGTCCTGGTGTCATGTCACCAGAAATATGTCATTGAAGGTAACAAAATACGCATTTTGATTGTGGCGTGTTTCAAGGATCGTCAATGAATAAAATGGATGTTCTGTTTTACAGAAATAATGTCCTTCATTTTGTAATCGCATATATTTATGAACTGTCTTATGGTTATTTCTCATCAGCAATACTTAACTCCTCTGATTACTGTTCTGTAAAGGTGTGATTCCTTGGTACCATGCTGTGCATTATTTCTATTCGCAAAGGTGGGTGGGGGACCAATTTTTCTTCGCCTTCATATTTTTAAATCAAACTATGGGATTTCAGAAGGGCCCATTCAAAGCAGTATGCAACCAATGGAATGTAACTGTTGTCCCTGTTGCAATATAGGAAGTACAGCAACCAATTTGTACATGGTAAGATCCCACAAACAACAATGTGGTCATGACCAGACAATTGAGTGACGTTGGTTGTGGAATGCATTTTGATCGTGACACTGGGAGAGCTCCTCACTCTTCTGGGAGTGCCGTGTAATCTTCTATGTTCACTTGAGATGCAGACGGAGCCTCGCATGGACATCACATCTGAAGGACAGTGCAGCACTCCCTCAGTACTGCATTTATGTCCCAGCCTAGATTATATGTGGTTGGGTGTTGGCCCTTCTTGATCAGTGTAGCATTTTGACAAAACAGGCTGGTTTGCAGGGCACTCGCAGTTAAGGGCCAGGAGTCCTATCAGCCAGACTGGATAAGGAAGGATGCCACGTTTCCTTCCCAAAGCATCTGAGGAGCTCTCGGACATTACCTCAAGAGTTCCTCAGGGTAGTGTCCTAGGCCCAACCATCTTCAGCTGTTTCATCAATTACCTTCCGTCCGTCATAATGTCCGAAGTGGGGATGTTTGCAGATGACTGCATGATGTTCAGCACCACAGGAATCGAGCAACCGATCGTTCCGCGACCCTCCTGACACCCACCCAGCGGGTTGAGACCTGCACTTTGAAAAACCCTGATCTAAAGTATGTTTCATTTTTATCAAAAAATTGTAAGATTAGCAAAAATGGAACTATAATTTTAAACAGCAATCACTTCAACAGAGCAGTATAAAGATGATTTCTTGATGTATAGGTTTGTCAATTTTGCCAACACAAAGCCCATGTGTGTTATATGCAGGGAATTACTGGCAAATGAGAGGAGAAGTTTTAGATTTTGAAAGAAAAGTGGTGGGTGAAAAATTCCTTTTGCAGTTGAGACCCCAGAGTCAGTTATTAACTTACAAATGACTTCAAATTAAAAGATTACACTGCTATTACCTGGCCTGTGATAGCACTTTAAGAACACATCAAAAGCCCAAGAGCCTCAGGATTCATAGCCTTTGGCATGCTCTTATGGCCACAGTATTTATATGGCTAGTCTAGTTCAGCCTCTGGTCAATAGTAAGTGATTGTATTTGATCTGTACTGTCCATTATAAATGATTATACCTGTGCTTTAGTCCATATATCCCTAGCTTTTACCAGTATATCACACTTGGCATGGGTGTGTGGTATATAGTATCACATTTATGTGAACATAGTTGGGGCAATTTGCTGGTAAAGAACTTAATGGTGTTTGACATTAATGGTTCCTGTTTAATATCAAAGTTCCTGTATTTATAAACCCTATTTGTGATATTATGGATAGTTTCAAAGCAGCATTTGCCTTGATTATCAAGGTCCCTTGGATTATTAGATGACATAACTGGAAGGTTACAAGCGCTGCCCCTGCTGTGTGGAATGCACTTTTACATTTTCTCCTCTGAGACAACACACAGCCGTATTGTGACAAATAACTCAACAATTTGCAATGGCCTTATGTCAGGTGGTGGGGGCTTGTCAGGTCAGCTTGACGGGGAGGGTGGGGGAGGGTTAATTGGATGGTCAGAGGGCAGTTGGGGGAGGGTGGGTGGTGGTCAGTGGGTTAATTAGGGCAGTTCGGTAGCACAGTGGCTAGCACAGTTGCTTCACAGTTCCAGGGACCCAGGTTCGATTCCCGGCTGGGTGACTGTCTGTGCGGAGTCTGCACGTTCTCCCCGTGTGTGCGTGGGTTTCCTCCGGGTGCTCCGGTTTCCTCTCACAAGTCCCGAAAGACGGGCTTGTTAGGTGAATTGGACATTCTGAATTCTCCCTCTGTGTACCCGAACAGGTGCTGGAATGTGGCGACTAGGGGATTTTCACAGTAACTTAATTGCAGTGTTAATGTGAGCCTACTTGTGACAAAAATTATGTTCGATGGACAGATTTGAGACTAAATCCTGACTCCTGGTAACCACATCAACTGACACCCCCCTCCCTGATCCCTCCAGCTCCCACCCGACCCAATTTGATTATAGAATTTCATAGAATTTACAGTGCAGAAGGAAGCCCAAGTCTGCACCGGCCCTTACAACGAGCACCCTACTGAAGCCCATGTATCTACTCTATCCCCGAGCCGGGAATCGAACCTGGGACTCTGGCGCTGTGAAGCAACAATGCCAATGACTGTGCTACTGTGCTGCCCTGCATCTCCTGGGTAACAAGCCATTCAGGCCACAAAGTTAGAACTTTGCGACGAATCCACACCTAACTCAGAGTTGGAGACTTTTTAAGAGGGTCCCAGGGAATTGTTCATTGGAAATTCAAGCTTCCAAGGCAATTCCCACAGGGCCAGTGCACATATGTGGCCCCAAACCTGGGGGTACATCGCCCCAAACTTGGGGGTACATCACCCCAAACTTGGGGGTACATCACCAATGTAGCTGAGGCCATCTGGGCCATGATGTCTTGTCTCACTATTTATTGTCAGACTTCATTCTTGTTCCGACATTTGAGAGGGAATACTGCAATGATCTGTTCTGAATAACTCTAGTATCATAGTTGCACGATTTTCTTTTGGTGACTGGCCATGCCTATTTTTTTCCTATTACCGAGCCCACTACTCCGTATGACCATCCTGGAATAGCAGTATTGATTTTTAAGGCCAGTTTGGCTCCAGAGTTCTCATTCTTAACATAGCAGCTTCAGTCTTATTACATTCCCTCCCTAACCACCTCCATTCTGAAGGAGTGACAGGCAACTTAATTAATTGAAATTTTTGTTTATCGTGGAAACTTCGAGGGAGTTTTATTGGCTGTCTTGTTGCAAAATATTGTCAATTTATGAAAGCGCTTTGGGGGCATTTTTTTTACATTGGCACAGAATAAATGCTTCTGTTGTGGAGACATGTATTTTGTCATTGCTATTTCCAGCCACAAAAGCTAGGAATGAAACCACAGAGAACCCAGACGAAGAACTGCATGACTCTGGAGGACTGAAGAGCGTTGAAAAGTATTCCTCTTTGAATGCAGGTGTCTTTGTCTTGCCGAGTCTGTGCTTTAATGCCAGGGAACTCTCTCTGCGGAAACCTGCTGGAGTGCATGGCTGCTGGTTGAACCTGACCGTGACACTTTATTAAAAAAAAATTACGGGTGTTGAGACTCAAAGTTACTGCGGCGACGCACAATTTGATGTACCATCAATTGGACGCGAGACACGATAAAGGTCCAAACTTAAGCTTTAATCAGCTAGATGTTAGCCCGGTGGTCGACTACAGTGAAAGGCCGACCGCCGAGACCTCTGGGTACTTATACCCCGCCTTGGAGGCGGGGTCTACTTGCCTCTCGACCAATTGGTGAGCAGTCACGTGACTAGTCTCAGCCAATCAGCCGAGAGGCACATGACCAGTCAGAGCCAATGGGAAACCGGTGCTCTGCACCAATGGCAGCGCTCCTAGTCATACCACCACACAGTTTAACTACAAAAGCTTGTTTCTTTTCTTAAATCCCCCCCCCCCCAAAGCACTTTGCCATCATTTTTAAAGGACTCCTTTGTGGAACAGTGTGTTCCTTAATCTGCTCAGACTCCCCCTAGTGTGCAAACACAATCCTTCGTTCCCCAGAGCATTGCAGCTCTGCAATCTGATAGCAGGTCGAGCGTCTGAACTGCATCAAGAGCAGCTCTGCAGAAGTGACTGAGAATGGTTTTAGGAGCTGAACTTCGCCGCACTCTGTTCAGTGGCGACTGTCGTCTGGGCGCGTCACCACTGAAGGGCACATCCTTCCGATATGTTTCCTTGCTCTGATTCCTTGGGAGTGATGCAGCCCACTTTGGGGGTGGGGTGGTGGTTGCGTGCGTCATTCATGCTCTGAATTCTGAGGGGCTAGTCAAGTTGGAGAGCGGCTGCAAGTGTGGGTGCTGCAGAAAAAAACTCTTCCAAGAGCTCAGAATATTTATCCTGTTCATTGGTCCAGCCAGGGTGACGAGGCAGCTACTGTTCAATCTCTTTCCCTCCCCTCTCGCACTGTTTTTTTTCAATTTTAGAGTACCCGATTCATTTTTTCCAATTAAGGGGCAATTTAGCGTGGCCAATCCACCTAGCCTGCACATCTTTGGGTTGTGGGGGCGAAACCCGCGCATACACGGGGAGAATGTGCAAACTCCGCACGGACAGTGACCCAGAGCCGGGATCGAACCTGGGACCTCAGTGCCGTGAGGCCGCAGTGCTTACCCACTGCACCACCGTGCTGCCCCCCCCTCACGCACTGTTACTTGAGCTAAGCATGGGTACAGGTTGGAGAGCCCCAGTCAATCTCATCACTTCTGAATAAAGGACATCAGTATCCAGGACCCTTTCAGGAAGTGCAAATCTGTGAACATTAACGAGAACGTACTGAAGAAGATGCCATTTTACCCAACTGGTCCGAGCTGGTTTTATGCTCCACGTGATCTTCCTCCCACCCTCCTTCATCTCACTCTATCAACCGAATTCTGTGTTTCATTCTCCCTCATGTGCCTACCTAGTTTCATTGTAAAAATATCCATGCTGTTCATAGATCATAGAATTTACAGTGCAGAAGGAGGCCATTCGGCCCACTGAGTCTGCACTGGCTCTTAGAAAGAGCACCCTACCCAAGGTCAACACCTCCTTCCTCCCCCCATAACCCAGTAACCCCACCCAACACTAAGGGCAATTTTGGACACTAAGGGCAATTTATCATGGCCAATCCACCTAACCTGCACATCTTTGGACTGTGGGAGGAAACCGGAACCCCCGGAGGAAACCCACGCACACACGGGGAGGACGTGCAGACTCCGCACAGACAGTGACCCAAGCCGGAATCGAACCTGGGACCCTGGAGCTGTGAAGCATTTGTGCTATCCACAATGCTACCGTGCTGTTCACCTCAGCTGTTTCTTGCGGACTGGAGTCCATCACTCTATTTTCGCTTTTGGGCTCTCTTTTTTAAAACTTTTCTCGTGACTCATTCAAGAGCCCTTTCTTCTATCACCAGATCTCCTTTCGCTTCTCCACTCTCAGACTCTTTGCCCTCCCGACTCCCTGGCCCGACCCTTCAGCACTCCTCAACCTCCCTGCTCTCTTGCTGTCCTTCCAGGCTTGACCAGGTAAACCTGCAGCCTCCCTCTGTGCCTCTCTCAACGTCCCCCGATGGGTTTATCGAGGCCCTTGGCCACTGGCTCGTTGTGAGCAGCAAACTTCCGAAATCCCAACCAGGCCCACACATCCATCTCTGCAGCTACTGGTTTGCACAACCGTCTGCTATATCTGCTCGTATCTCATTCTGGGCTCCTGCACATCCCTGAATTTAAACGCTCCACCGTTGGTAGCCGTGCCTTTAACTGCTTGGGCTCGAAACTCCGGAATGCCCTCTGTTTCCTCCTTTGAGACACCCTGATGTCTCCTCCTGTGCGTCAGGGTAATATTTTGCTTCCTAAAGTTCCTGTGATGCGCCACAGAGCCTTTTTTACCACGTTAAAAGCACTATAGAGATCTAAGTTGTTCTGTGGTAGTGAGTTGCACATTCTTGAGCAAAGCCAATGACTGGCTGAGCTGACATACCTCCTCCTAACAAACATTCTGCGGCACTCTGTGTTGGGGCTAACGTACAAATAATGTGCATTCTGTGTGAGGGAGTTCAGAGCAGAGGCAGGAGAAGATACCGGCCGTCAATGATGGGGGAGAAAAGAAACCGGTAACGCACAAGACGCCAGGAATTGGGGAAATGCCGAGATCATGGAGAGTTATAGGGCTGAGTGAGGTTACAGTATAGGGAAGGGGCAAGGCCATGAAGGGATTTGAACATAAGCTGAGAGTTATTGTTTCCGATGTTGTCAGACTGGGAGCCAGTTTAGATGATGGATCGGACCTGGGGTGGACCTAGTCTGTCAGTAATCAGGCTCTGAGTTTGTAAAATGTATTAATTGGCATTATTGTTGTACGGAAGCCGGTCTGGATGATTCGCCACCTGGTCATCATTTAGTCATCCTTTGCTCTCATCCTGCCCCCCCCAAGGGAAGTGAATCACCTTCGGCCAAGTATCACACCTTGAGCGAAGCTGTCCAGAACCTTCTCCAGGATACAGTGCATCAGAGTACTCACGGTGAAGATGCTGCTGCATTACTGCATAGCCCAATCTGTGGCACAGCAACAAGGAATAAAATATAACCCTCCCCCTCTTCAAACAGTGTCGCTGGACCTCCTGCATCCACCCCAGAGGGTGGGCAGTGCCTCGGAATTGATTGCACCTCCAGCAGTGCAGCACTCCGACGTTACTGTCTGGAGCTGCCAGCCGAGATTTTGAGTTCACGCCCAGGCCTTGACACCATGACCTTCCCACGCAGAAGGAAGAGTGTTACCCACTGAGCCACAGCTGACACCTAAATACTGTTGGGCTCTTTGAAGTAGATGAGAATTTGCACGCCTCTTCGTTGATCTTGCAACCTCCCATTGATATTCCTGACTCAGCTGCTGAATGCATGATTCGAAACCTCGAGCTGTAATTGTAGCGCGTGACACCTCCAAATGGTGCGAGTATGTTCTTTAATTCCAGGCGTCGTATGTTTGTTTGGGTGAAATCATAATTTTTGTGTCTGTGAAAAACAGGATGCGCATTTGGTTCAAATGGCAAATACCAACTTCACACCCCCCCCCCCACCACCCGCCCCTTCCTGGTTCCAACAAGCCGCAGTGGGATTGGCTAACGTTATTTTGGAATGTGATCATTCCTGGGGTCATGACAAGTGCATGGTTTTGTCGAATAGGCAATTTGCCCGTTAAACTGCTTTGGGCTCTTTAATTCCGTGCTGTTACTGCAATCTATGGTTTCGATGTTTACCTGTGGAGGATATCTAATGTGTGCGATGGAGCAGCCAGTTAAGTCCGTCAGCCAACTGGACGTACTGGGCCAGGAGCTTGTCCGATCCTGTGGCACATTCTGTTCATCCAACAATTTTTCTTTTAGTCTTAAAATTCATAGGACTTGGCCCGCCTCATCATGGAATCAGCAATGAATGAACAGACATGAGCATTTGCTTAACCTCTCAGCAAAAACTGTTTTACCAACATTTTGCAATAGTAGTGGGGGTCATTAAGGCCCTCTGGTTACTGTGTACTGTATGGTACAACGCAGTGTGACAATGGGGTAATTAAAAAACATTTTAAAAATTCATTCATAGGCTGTGGGGCATTTATTGTCCATCCCTAATTGCCCTCGAGAAGGTGGTGGTGAGCTGCTTTCTTGAACCGCTGCAGTCCAATTGGTGTAGGTACATCCACTGTGGTGTTAGAGAGGAAGCTCCAGAATTTGGCCCCTTACGGCAGCGAAGAAACGGCGATATATTTCCAAGTCAGGGCAGCGGGTGGCATGGGGTAGAACTTTCCAGGTGGTGGTGGTGTTCCCATGTATCTGCTGCCCTTGTCCTTCTAGTTGGCAACTGGTTTGGAAGGTGCTGCCGAAGGAACCTTGGTGAGTTCCTGCAGTGCATCTTGTAGATGGTACACATGGCTGCCACTGTGCTTTGGTGGTGGAGGGAGTAAATGGTTGTAGATGGGATGCCAATCAAGCAGGCAATGTATGCTACATAAGAGGGAGGGGTGACCCACTCGCAGTAGATTCGGAATCAGTAAGAAGTGAATAATCAAGTGATCCCAGACACTTTTCAATCACCTTCAAGTTAGTGGCCAATTGCAGAGAAACATGACTGCATATCGCACCCAGCCAGAATGGAGATAATTGCATACTTTCATGACTGTATATTATTACCATCCCCCCCAGACTCCCAACAGTGGCTATGATACTGGGCCAAAACCCCAGTATTTTAATGTATTTCTAAGACTGTGCAAGAATGATTCGCTCCAGGAATGATTACATGAAGAAATAAGGATTTGGTACATTTAAAGCAAAACTTTATTAGGAAAACATCATTAAACTCTTTAACTTCACACCCAAAAAGAACAGCATCCCTCAGCTCCACCCAGAAATGACATTATCTCCCCAAGCTGAAAAACAACTTAACTTCCCAGGCTGAAAGCACATTAACTCCCCAGGGACTTTCCCCAGGCAAACCACAGTCCATTAGCCCAGACTGAAAAAAAAGCACATTCCTCTGGTCAATTTCACCTTCTGCCTGCTAAAAGCTCCCAGGCCCTGCAAAACAAAATCCTTTTTAAAACCGTGATAAACACACTATAACCCCAGGCTTCTGACCCTTAAATCGCCCCAATACTTAGAAGCCAATATTCCTAAAATCTTCTATTCATTACAACATAATACCACCACCATCCCCAGCCAGAATGGAGATGATTGCTTAATTTCTCCCATAAATCACTGTTTCCCCCATAAATCACTGGGATGAATTTTATGCACATAATTTGCATTATATAACTATCCTCCACTTACTGCATTTTGCTGAGGAAAAGGTTGACAAACATGGTACCTGGCTAACAGGGTTTAGTTACGAGGAGAGGTTACTCAACCTCTTTTCACTTGATTTTAGAAGTTTTGGGGTTGATCTGATCAAATTATTCAAGATATTAGCAGGGAAAGATAACGGCAGATAAAGATAAACTATTTCCACTGGTTAAAGATTCTAAAACTAGGAGGCATAGTGTAAAAATTAGAACCAGATCATTGGGGAGAGATGTTAGGAAGAAGTTCTTCACCAAAAAGGTGGTAGAGGTTTGGAAATCTCTCCCACAAACAGCTGTTGAAGCTAGAATAGTTGTTAACTTTAAATCTGAGATAGGTAGGTTTTTGTGAAGCAAAGATATTAAGGAATATGGGCCAAAGGCAGGTTATGGAGTGAGGTCATTGATCAGCCATGATCTCACTGAATGGCGGGTCAGGCCCAAGGGGCTGAATCGCCGACTGCTGTTCCGATGTTCCTAATTGCCCTGCTTTCAAGTTGCTGTCGAGTTCTCTTTAGCTCATAGATTCTTGTTAAGTCAATTCTGTAGACTCCTGCGATGCGCTGTTTAAATAAGACTGTGTTTGGTGTAAAATAGACTGTTTGCTCTTAAGTCGTACCCTGCCTCCAGCTCAGTGGATGGCACAGTGATATCAGCAGTCACTGGAGATAGAGAATACTAGCCCCCTCGAGATACTGAACGGTGTCAGGCAAATGAAAAGTGGGGGAAAGAGAGGGAATGGATAATTTATCAATGGGTGCACAATTTGTAAACGATCTTTAACAATCCAAGGTCAATTAGCAGATGCTCCCTTTTTATACTCCATCTATTTGGGGAGTAAAAGACTCACTCCCACCCCCCACCCCCGGGCAACAATCTGTAACGAAGCAACACTTGATCATTAATAATGTCTCAGTCAGTATTTAGCTGCCTTTCCCCTGTGGAGGGGTTTGTTGTTCCTGTAATGCTCTGTTGCTTTGTAACTAACCTTGGCCGTCACCTCTGGGTTGTCTTTTTCTCTTTGTTTTGTGTAGCCTTTTCCAGAAAACTCAATAGGTTTCCAACGTTTGATGGCGAACTCAAGGAGCTCTGCACAAGTGCTGTCAGTGCAAACACCACGAAGGCGACGCTGTATTCACTGAACGTGTGGCGATACTGGTGTGTGACAAGAGAGCTAAAGCAATACATGGACATCACAAAGGTAGGTCCTCTCAATACAATGATGTTAGATTAGATTTATATTTAGTGTCCCTGTACCGAGATACAGTGAAAAGTATTGTTCTGCGTATACAGGAGTGTACAAACTTGAAACAGGCCATTCGGCCCAACTGGTCTGTGCTGGTGTTTATGCTGCACACAACCCTCATCGCGGACTTTTGGCCAATCCTTCAATACCTTTTACTTTCTTCTGTTCATCCAAAATTCCCTTTGAAGGCATATCTGTACAGCGAGCAGTTGTAGATATGTTTTTTTGCAGAGAAAGGTTTGAGGGACGGGATGGCGAAATACTTTTTTTTACCAAAACGAGACTAGCCATGGTTTCCTATTACCCTTTTCCTGTCCCTTTAACCTTGTGTTCTAATCAGATTGCAGCGTTGTTTTATCATTACAGGCGCCAGGCAGGGTTTTCCTGCAGCATTAATTCATGGCTGGCTTTAATGCAATTTAACCTGGCCCATCCACCTATCCTGCACATCTTTGGGTTGTGGCACGGGGAAAATGTGCCAATGCCACATGGACAGTGTCCCGGAGCCGGGATCGAACCCGGATCCTCAGAGCCGTGAGGCAGCAGTGCTAACCACTGCGCCGCCCCTGCCGCCCTGCACTCTTCTGTGTAAACCGGGAACCAGTGACCCCCTGTTTTGTTAAGGCCATCTATTGATGTTGAGTACATGTAGGCGGACTGGCCTGCCCGTGTTGGCGCTCCATAGAATTGGGACTTCTGCAATGCACAGTGAAAATATGACATATGGATCACTCTCCTGAATGTGTTTTTATATAGACAAGCTACTTTCAAGTGTGGGAGAAACTTTGCAGAGCTATGGGGTGATAACAGGAGTGTGCCCATTACCATTTCCGCAACATTGTTCAGCTTCACCCCCTCTCAGTTCCTTAGCCCTGCCATTGTTACCCGTAGACCCGCCAATCCAACCCACTCCCGGCTGCTCTCTCACATTCTACCCCCGTTAACATGCTGATCATCCAAACGTTTGCTGCCCGTGTCTTGACTCGCGCCAAGACCCGTTCCCCTACCACCCCTGTCCTCGCTGACCTGCAATGGCTCTCAGTCGAGTAACATCTTGATTTTAAACTTCTCGTCCTTGCTTTCACATCCCTTCCATAGCCTCGCTCTTCCCTCTCTCCGTAATCTCCTCCATCCCCACAGCCTTCCGAGATCTCTGAGCACCATGGCCTCTTGCGCATTCCCAATTTTAATAGCTCTGCCATTGCTGGGTGTGCCTTCGGTTGCCGAAGCTCCAAGCACTGGGGCCCCCTCCCTACACCTCACTGTCTCTCTGCCTCACCTTTCTTCTTTAAGACTCTTCTTAAAACCTGCAACTTGGACCAAGCCTCTGGTCATCTGACCGAACATCTCCTTGTGTGGCTGGGTGTCATATTTTATTTTAAAATCAATCCTGTGAAAGGCTCTGGGTCATTTCATTACGTTAAAGGTGCCATAAACATATTAAGTCATTTGAGTGAGATGAAATTGAACAGCGCTTTGAAATAGCTCGCACAAACACGATTGTCCGAATGGCCTCCTCCTTTATCTTTTCATGAATTTCTTGTAGCTTTGTTGTAGTCTCTATTCTGACTATTCCCTCTGTGTACCCGAACAGGCGCCGGAATGTGGCGACTAGGGGATTAACACAGTAACTTCATTGCAGTGTTAATGTAAGCCTACTTGTGACAGTAAGTATTATTATTATGCACTGGCTCTCCAAATGAGCATCACCACTTAGTGCCAGTCCCCTGCACATTGTTTCTATACAAGTCATCATTTCATGCCCTGCTCAATGCCACGGGGCAGAAAGGATTGGAGAGTTCTGCTAATAGGGTTAGATGAAGAAGGTGGGAGGAGGCCCATGTGGAGCATAGGACCAATAGAATTGGGCGGCCTGTAGCCCTTGTCGAGTCTCGGTCATTCAGTAAATTTGTGAACACAGTGACTGAACATAAAGAGCGATGCCCGGCTGTTTTGGTCACCTTCACCTGGGGCCGTGGCGTGTGGAGGCAGGTTAACTTCCCAGAGGGAGGAAGGTCGATTTCTGCAGCTGATGTTACGACCTCGGGATCTCTCTTCACATGACCTCCCATCTCTAAGTGCCTCTTTCCTTTCAACCAAGAAGAAAAAAAACCGGGGGGGGGGGATTATTTTCTCTTGTGTCACTCACTGCACTACCCGAAAATAATCTTTCATGGGTTTGAGTAGGGTGATCATTGCTCGGCACAACATCGAGGGCCGAAGGGCCTGTTCTGTGCTGTACTGTTCTATGTTCTATCTCTGGGGTCTTCAGGACCTATTTGCTGGCTGAACCCTTGATTAAGGAAATTCAACTCATTCTGCTACAGTAGCAACTCCTCCCACTGCTGATTCTTATGCAATGCATTCCGACTATTATCCTTCACTGTGTAAAGGTTACCTTTTTTTTGTGCATCCCAAATATCCTATTCAACATTGAGTACCTGAAATGACACTTTAAGTTTGCTTCCTCTGCCGTTAAGTAAGGGGCAGCACGGTGGTGCAGTGGGTTAGCCCTGCAGCCTCACGGCGCCGAGGCCCCAGGTTCGACCCCGGCTCTGGGTCACTGTCCGTGTGGAGTATGCACATTCTCCCAGTGTTTGCGTGGGTTTTGCCCCCACAACCCAAAAGTGTGCAGTGTAGGGGTGGATTGGCCACGCTAAATTGCCCCCTTTTTAGAATTAGAATTAGAACAGTACAGCACAGAACAGGCCCTTCGGCCCTCGATGTTGTGCCGAGCCATGATCACCCTACTCAAACCCACGTATCCACCCTATACCCGTAACCCAACAACCCCTTAACCTTACTTTTTAGGACACTACGGGCAATTTAGCATGGCCAATCCACCTAACCCGCACATCTTTGGACTGTGGGAGGAAACCGGAGCACCCGGAGGAAACCCACGCACACACGGGGAGGACGTGCAGACTCCGCACAGACAGTGACCCAGCCGGGAATTGAACCTGGGACCCTGGAGCTGTGAAGCATTTATGCTAACCACCATGCTACCGTGTTGCCCCTTAAATTGCCCCCTAATTGGGAAAAAAAATAATTGGGTACTCTAAATTTAATTTACTTTTAAAAAAGGATCACATGTAATTTTCAAACTCCCCTCTCTTATCAGGACACGTCCCAGAGCTCCTCCTCGCTCCCCATTCTTGTCACCATCTTCTCGTGCAAAATTAGGGTTGGGCAATAAATTCTCATCATCAATGCCCCCATCCTATGAATGAATTAAAAGGCAAACCCAAAATCTGCCTCCGTGATCTCTTGTGCGTTCCCTGTTTATAGAAACAGGGGTGAGGGGAAAAGGCAGGAGCACGAGGCTAAGTCATAATGCTCGTTTGGAGAGCTGATGCAGACACGATGGGCCAAATGGCCTCCTGCACCATAATAATTCTGTGATCCCAGAGTTTGTACAAGTTTGGCCTGAGCAAGGGAACTTTACAGCTTACGCTGTGACCTGCAGCAAATTGAAACCAAATGATCAGTCAGTGTAGTCACCATCTCATTGTCTTTGCTTACTGCTACCTCATAATGCCAAGGGAAAGGGAGACAACAAATCAGTTTTCCCCTCAACGTGCCTTTTCCAACATGTGGATTAAATTGATCTTCCATTTTCCAATATTCCTGTTGTCCCGTGAGCTTCTGTTTCACTGATTTTTGGCTACCTTTGGCTTAATTCATTGTTTGATTTAACCGCCGTTCACTGGCTTCTGACGACCCATGAAAACTGCCCTGCCTTATGTTTGAGAGTGCATCAATCAGGCTGCTGTGAGCAGCAAGCAACAGAGGCTTCAAAGAAAGCGTCATGATAGAAATACAGAAGCGAGCAGTGGGGCTACCCGATGGCTCAGTGCGTGTGGGTTGTTTGCCATTCCAAGCTGAGTTGGAAGTCTCGATGTTGTGTTCCGTAATTAACTCTATTTTTTAAAAATGTATTTTATTACAAACATGTAGCAAAACAGGTTACAATGAGAAACACCCCGGGAAACATACTTCCCAGCAATCAACTATCCAGTCTGTACAGATTTTGCCCCTTTTTCACCCCCCCCCCCCCCGCGACAAACAGCTCCTCCAACATGATCACAAACATCCCCACCTTTCCTCAAACCCCCCTGAAGAGCCCCTTAACTCATATCTTATCTTCTCTAACCGCAGGAAGTTGTACAGGTCACCCAACCATGCCGCTACCCCCGGTGGCGATGCCGACCACCACTTCAGTAAAACCTGCTGCCATGCAATCAGAGAGGCGAAGGCCAAGACATCGGCCTTCCTCCTCTCCATGAGCTCCGGCTTCTCCGAAACCCCAAAGATCGCCACTCCCTCCTCCACTATCCTGGCTAAGACCGCGAACACTCCCGCCCAGAATCTTCCCAATTTTTCACAACCCCAAAACGCGTGCGCGTGATTCGGAATGTACTCTATGCAAAGGCATTGGATTGGGGGTGGGTGGGGTAGTATTGTGGTAGAAATACCCCCAGGGTATTCCGGGGGGGGGGGGGGGGGGGAGCCAGTGTTTTTGCTCTGATCAATATCTAGAGTCAGCTGTGGGATCTGTATCGGGCTTCACTGTGATCTGACCGTCTAGGCTGACACTTCAGCAGTAGCTATTTGGGTAGGGTGCTTGGACGGTGCTTGGCAGCATTGAAACTGCACCCCAGTCTCGAGACAACTCTTGCAGGTGTGTATAAAGGGGAGAGCATTGGGGGAGTTGTGTGATTTCAGCATTGATACTTTCTCGCTGTTTTCTCTCTGTTCAAGATTCCACCTGCAAAGCTCAACGAGCTGCTGGAGGACTTCTACGTGACCGTGAGGAAGACCGACGGCTCTGACTTCCTGGCCACCTCCCTCCACGCTATCCGGCGTGGCCTGGACCGCGTGCTGAAGAACGGCAACGTGGGCTTCTCGATCGGGGACGCCACCTTCAAGTCCTCCACCCAGAAGCTGAAGGACAAGCTGAGGCAGCTGAATAAGGCGGGCATGTCCGGCTCGCGGTCCCGCAACATCATCTACTTCTCCTGCCAGGACGAGGAGGAGATGTGGCAGGCCGGCTACCTGGGCGACGCCAACCCCGTGGCTTTGCTGAGCGTGGTGGTGAAGTTCAACAGCCAGTACTTCAACATGAGAACCTTGCAGGAGCACGTGGACCTCATGTACGGGGACATCGAGCTGCTGAAGGACGCCGAGAACCGGCCCTTCTTCGCCAGGACCGACATGGTCAAACGGGAGAGCAAGGTGTGCAGCAACAAGCTGTGCTTTGGGCAGATCTACCACGAGCACTCGGAGGGACTCAAGCGGTGCCCATACTGCCTGCTGTATAAATACATGTACACCCACCGGCCTTCCAGCCAGCGGGACCCCAAGTCGTCCTTTTACCTGGTGGCCAGGAAAGATTTCTCGCAGCTGGACAGCGTGTGGTTTGAGGAGCAACGAATGGGCCTTCGCTCACTCAGAGCCGTGGTCCCCAAACTAGCAAAAAAGGTCAGGCTGGAGCAAAGTGAGAGCTTCACCTTTGTGTCCTTCACACAGGCCTCGCTTCTTAAACCAGGAAAATTCCTTTCTACCAACAGCTGAAGAAAGCCTGCCTCCTTTTAGACCAAAAGATTGTTTCATATGTACAGCTTCTAGCAAAGCAGGGGGGCGGGGAGGGCGAATAGTGATATGGATAGCAGATGAAAAGAAAACCCAATGTGATGTTATTCGGAAAGGGGCAATAATCGTCCATAATCCTTTTGTAACAGTACTTTAATTATGCGTTCAAAAGAAACTTGTCTTTTAACCTGTTTTTAAAAGGAAATCAAATCGAACTGTAAACTCCCATTACTGCGGGAATTTCCTGGGGAACAGTCGTGCAGACAGTGTGGTTTTAATCAACCTGAAATTTAACCTAGTTTTCGTACTTTTATTTTTATGGCAAAGCAAAACCGCAAGTTTGTGCTAGTTAGCTGTCGACCGGCGTAGTGGGCCCCTGACTGTTGCCAGTCTCGTAGCTGAAAGTTGACTGAACAGTTGTAACTAGTCTGTTTTTGATGTGCAAGAACACACAGCTCGGAGTACAGAGTTCAGTCGGAGCTGGGTGAACCTGTCAGAGGGAGTGGCTAACTCGAGTGCAACGCTGGGAATCTGGTGCAGAAAGGGAAGGACGTGCTAAGTAATTTGAAACCAAGTGACAACAGTAAATACGTCAATAATTAGAGTGCTTAATTAGATCTGAGGGGATAAGATTAGAATGACCAAGCAGAGGATACTGACGTGGGATCCAAATTGCATTACATAAAAATCTGATATGCATAAATAATACATAGAAAGCAGGGGACGCTAAACTAAACACGCGCGCATGTATAACTACTTATATTTCACACGTTTGCTGACAGCACCAAGTTTTACCTCCCCACCAACTCGCTCAACACCTCTGCTGTCATTGACTTGGGTTCCTCCCACAAACTCCATAACCAAGCTACCTACTCCACCCCGCTCTCTGGTCGCTGTCTGAGGTCACTTGCAGCCTTGGTGGCATGTTCAACACTGACATGACCGACATGCCCAGTCCACCTCCAAGGTGACCCATGATGCAATGTTGCTCCGCTCCACCGTGTCTCAGCTGGTCGGCTGCTGAAGCCCTCATCTATGCCTTTGTTATCTCTAGACTTGACTTGTATGTGCTGTCCTGGCTGATCCCCCACCCTCCATAAACTTAAACTCATCCAAAACTCTGCTGCACATCTTGCAATTCCTGTTTGCCCATAAGAACTAGGAGCAGGAGTAGGCCATCCAGCCCTTCGAGCCTGCTCCGCCATTCAATGAGATCGTGGCTGATCTTTTGTGGACTCAGCTCCACTTTCCCGCCCGAACACCATAACCCTTTATTCTTCAAAAAACTATCCATCTTTATCTTGAAAACATTCAATGAAGGAGCCTCAACTGCTTCACTGGGCAAGGAATTCCATAGATTCACAACCCTTTGGGTGAAGAAGTTCCTCCTGAGCTCAGTCTCCCTTGTGCTCACCAAGCTACATTGGCTCGCAGTCTGCCAAGGCCTCAATTTTAAGATTCTCATTGTGCTTCAAATTCCTTCACGTTATCGCCCCTCCCTAGCTCTAACGTCCTCCAGCCCCACAGATCTCTGCTCACTTCCTTTTTTTGAAAACTTCCAATGAAGGTGGAATTTTTAGCGTGGCCAATCCACCTACCCTGCTCGTCTGTTTGGGTTGTTGGAGTGAGACCCATGCAGACACGGGGAGAATGTGCAAACTCCACACGGACAGTGACCCGGGACTGGGATTGAACCTGAGTTCTCAGCGCCGCCAGGCAGCAGTGCTAACCACTTGCACCACCGTGCCGCCCACTCTGCGCTATTCCAGTTGCACACCCACAATTTTAACTGCACCACCATTGGCAGATCTACCTTCAAATCCCTGGACTATAGACTCTGGAATTCCCTTCCTAAGCCTCGCCACCTCTCTCTCTTCCTCTTTGAGAAGCGCTTTATCACTTGGCCTAATATTTCTTTATTGCTATATAAATGCTCTTTGTTGTTGTAGATAAACTCCTTGCAAAAGGAAGAGAGACCTGAGACCCATTGCCTGCAATTCCTGTGCCACGTGAAAACCTCTGGATCCTTCATGTGTCCTGGATAGCCATACGTGCAGGAAGTGCTTCCATGAGCTTGAGGAATGGTCGGAGTCGCTGCAGGGCAGGCAGGAGGCTGGAAAATTCCTGCAGCACCTGTATTCCCTGCGCAGAGCACCCCGTAGCTACAGAGCACGCAGTAGCTACAGAGCACGCAGTAGCTACAGAGCACGCAGTAGCTACAGAGCACGCAGGCGGATAAATAGTGGGTGGCTATTTGCTGGGGTGGGAAAGGGTGGGCAGTTCAGAAATCCTGCAGGCGTTTGGCACGTTCGGTGCTGAATGGTAACCACCTCAAAAGAACACAGTCACGAGCAGAAACAGCAAGTCGAGGGGCAGCTCACTGTACAGAGAGGCACAGCAAAGTATAGGAGTCGAGAGGAAATAGGCTGTTGAGGAAAATTATCTTAGAGACACAGGTGTAGAGTGGGGAATGGCAATGGTTAGAGTTTTTTTCCTTCAATCTTTTTATGGGATTTGAAAGTCACTGCATTTATTAATAAACGCCAGCATTTGCTATTCATCTTTGATTGTCCTTGAGCTAAATGGCTTGCTAGGGTATTTCAGAGGGCAGATAAGAGTCCACCACATTAAGTGAGTCTGGACTCACATGTAAGCCAGGTAAGGATGGATGATTTCCTTCTTTACAGGGCTTTAGTAAACCAGATGGTTTTTAAAGCAAAGAATAGTTTAAAGGTGACCATTACCGAGACTAGCTTTCAATTCTAGATGTTATAAATTTAATTTAAATTCCACCAGCTGCCGTGGTGGGATTTGGACCCATGTCCCCATGGCCTCTGGATTAATAGCGCAGTAACATTACCGCTAAGCCACCATCTCCTGCAAAGAGGCACCATGGACTCAGTGGGCTGAATGGCCTGCTGTTTTAATAGGGAACGCAATAGGGGTTAGATGGGTGTTTCTACCACCTACGTGGGCTTTGCAAGGTGTGTTATCTGCCAGGTGCTAGGGTAAAGGGCAGTATGGTGCAGGAGGTTTTACAGAGGGAAGGAAGAACAGCCAGAAGTCATGGTCCACAATGGAACCTGTAACAGATAGAGAAAGAGGTGCCACAGACACGAGAGCAATACCTCAAAAATAGCCATCTCTGGAGGATCCTAGTCAGTATAGGAGTAAAGGGCAGCACGGTGGCGCTGTGGGTTGGCCCTGTTGTCTCATGGCGCCGAGGTCCCAGGTTCGATCCCGGCCCTGGGTCACTGTCCGTGTGGTGTTTGCACATTCTCCCCATGTTTACGTGGGTTTCGCCCCCACAACCCAAAGCTGTGCAGGGTAGGTGGATTGGCCACGCTAAATTGCCCCTTAATTGGAAAAAAATGAATTGGGTACTCTAAATTTATAATGTAAAAAAAATATATAGGTGTATTAGGATAGGTTATTGGATCTGGAAAAATGGGATAGTGGGGAGTTTACCCCCCCCCCCCCCCCCCCCCCCCCCCCCCAAAGTCTGACAAACAACCATTCAACAGTACTCTCCACCCTCTGACCCTTGGGAAACTTTGTCCATTTAAACCCGGGGACTTCACTTTTGTGAACGAAGCTAATATGTGGTACCTTATCAAACACCTCTTGAATTTCCATACACCACATCAACCAAGCTACCATCATTAACCCTCTCCATTACTTCATCAAAGAATCCACTCCAGTACATCAGACACAATTTGCCTTTAACATCCATGCTGGATTTCATGTATTTATTATGCCATATTTTTCCGAATGCAGATTTATTTTGTCCCATGTTAATGTCTCCGAAAGTTTCCCCCAGCGCTGACATTAGGTGACTGGACTGTAGTTGCCCAGTTTAATCCCCTCCCCTTTTTGAAACAGCAGTGGAATGTTCACAATCTTCCTGTCTGCTTCGTAGTCAAGGTGGACTAGAAGATTGTGGTCAGACGCGCTGCATATTCCACCCTTATTTCAGGAGCAATTTAGGATGCATTCCAACCGGTCTGCGTGACTTTTCTACTTTGAGGGCTTTCCAACAATCTAATTCCTTTCTTTTTATCTATTTTTATCCTTTCCAGTTTCTCTGTTACCTCCTTTTTGATGTAATGCTCTTCTCTCATGAATACAAATACAACATATTCATTTAGTACCTCAGACATACCCTGTGCCTCCACAAGATGATCTTCACATCCCCGAAAAGGCCTCTCCCTTCCTTTGACTACATTTTTATTATTTATAGGTTTAGATAATACTATTGCATTCTCTTTTACTTTACCTACTTATCTATTCTCAGAAACTCACTCTACCCCTCTTATTTCCTCATCACTTTCTCCTTGTATTTTTTGTGTTCAGTTTGGTTCTCTGCTGAATTGTGAGCCTGATATTTATCGGGAGAATCCTTTTTCCGATTTAAATCTTTCATCCAAGGTGCTCTGGCTTTGAATGCCCCACCCCCCATGGAAATGTGTTTAATCTGTACTCAAACTGCCTCCTCATTGTTGATCTTCCATTGCTTATTTACTGGTTTACCTGCAAATCTTTTTGCACTTCGACCATAAGACATAGGAACAGAATTAGGCCATTTGGCCCATCGGGTCTGCTCCGCCATTCAATCATGGCTGATATTTTTCTCATCCCCATTCTCCTGCCTTCTCCCCATAACCCCTGATCCCCTTATTGATCAAGAACCTATCTATCTCTGTCTTAAAGACACTCAGTGATTTGGCCTCCACAGCCTTCTGCGGCAAAGAGTTCCACATATTCACCACCCTCTGGATGAAGAAATTCCTCCTCGTCTCTGTTTTAAAGGATCGTCCCTTTAGTTTGAGATTGTGTACTCTGCTTTTAGTTTTTCCTACAAGTCGAAACATCCTCTCCACGTCCACCCTATCCAGACCTCGCAGTATCCTGTAAGTTTCAGTAAGATCCCCCCTCATCCTTCTAAACTCCAACGAGTACAGAACCAGAGTCCTCAACCGTTCCTCATATGACAAACTCTTCATTCCAGGGATCATTCTTGTGAACCTCCTCTGGACCCTTTCCAAGGCCAGCACATCCTTCCTTAGATACGGGGCCCAAAACTGCTCACAATACTCCAAAATGGGTTTGACCAAGAACCTTAAGCAGCCTCAGAAGTACATCCCTGGTCTTGTATTCTAGCCTTCTCTACATGAATGCTAACATTGCATTTGCCTTTCTAACTGCCGACTGAACCTACACGTTAACCTTAAGAGAATCATGAACAAGGACTCCTAAGTCCCTTTGTGCTTCTGATTTCCTAAGCATCTCCCTATTTAGAAAATAGTCTAGGCCTCCATTTCTCCTTCCAAAGTGCATTACCTCACACTTTTACACATTGTATTCCATCTGCCACTTCTTTGCCCACTCTCCTAGCCTGTCCAAATCCTTCTGCAGCCCACCTGCTGCCTCAGTACTACTTGTCCCTCTGCAGATCTTTGTATCATCTGCATACTTTGCAACAGTGCCTTCAGTTCCTTCTTCCAGATCATTAATGTATATTGTGAAAAGTTGTGGTCCCAGAGCCAGATCCCTTTATAACTTAGTGACATTAGCCCACCTGCTGTTGAGTATTCTGTTCCTGGTCCTTTTCCATAATTCTAATCCTAATGATATTGTGATCGCTGTTTCCTAAATGCTGTCCACTGAAACCCAATGATATAAAGATCACTATTTCCGAAATGCTCTTCCACTGAAACCTAATGGTATTGCGATCACTGTTTCCTAAACGCTCTCCACTGAAACGTAATGATATAGTGATCACTGTTTCCTAAGTGCTCTCCCTCTGAAATATCCCCCACTTGTTCCACTTCATGCTCCAAGAAAATGTCTTGTACATATTTTGGGAACCCCTGCCACTCTGCACTTTATACTTCCCGCCTATGTTCGGATGATTAGCATAGTTTTATCCTGCCTTAGAACTGATCCCAATACCTCAGGAGCGTGAACACTGCAATTGTGACCTTATTCGGCCACTTCTCTTTTTGATGTATATCAATGACCTGAACTTGGGTACAGAAGGCATGGTTTTAAAGTTTACAGGTGACTGGAAACTCTGAAGAGTAGTAAGCAGTGAGGAGAGATGATAGCTGTCATCAGGGCAACATAGACTGGTGAAATGAGCAAATAGCTGGCGGATGAAATTCAAGGCACAAAAATGTTAATTGAGCCATTTTGATCGGAAGGCCAAGCAGCATGAAATATGAAATGAAAATCGCTTATTGTCACAAGTAGGCTTCAAATGAAGTTACTGTGAAAAGCCCCTAGTCGCCACATTCCGGCGCCTGTTCAGGGAGGCTGGTACGGGAATTGAACCGTGCTGCTGGCCTGCCTGCTTTAAAAGCCAGCGATTTAGCCCTGTGTGCTAAACCAGCATCAATGCAAACTAAACTGTACAGTTTAAAAGGGGGTGCAGGAACAGAGCTACCTATGGGCTCACACGTACACAAGAATAAATGGCAACACGGTAGCCTGGTGGTTAGCATAAATGCTTCACAGCTCCAGGGTCCCAGGTTCGGTTCCCGGCTGGGTCACTGTCTGTGCGGAGTCTGCACGTCCTCCCCGTGTGTGCGTGGGTTTCCTCCGGGTGCTCCGGTTTCCTCCCACAGTCCAAAGATGTGCGGGTTAGGTGGATTGGCCATGCTAAATTACCCGTAGTGTCCTTAAAAGTAAGGTTTTTAAAAAAAAATTTAGAGTACCCAATTAATTTTTTCCAATTAAGGGGAAATTTAACGTGGCCAATCCACCTACCCTGCACATCTTTGGGTTGTGGGGGCGAAACCCACGCAAACACGGGGAGAATGTGCAAACTCCACACAGACAGTGACCCAGAGCCGGGATCGAACCTAGGACCTCAGCGCCGTGAGGCTGCAGGGCTAACCCACTGCGCCACCGTGCTGCCCCCTTAAAAGTAAGGTTAAGGGGGGGGTGTTGTTGGGTTACGGGTATAGGGTGGATACGTGGGGTTGAGTAGGGTGATCATTGCTCGGCACAACATCGAGGGCCGAAGGGCCTGTTCTGTGTTGTACTGTTCTATGTTCTATGTTCTAAAGGTGGCAGGACAGGTTGAAAAAACTATTCAAAAAGGCATACCGATTCTCTGTTGCATAAACAGAGGCATAGGCGAGAAAGCCGTGCTGAACCTTTGTAAAACACTCGTGAGGCCCCAGATGGAGTATCGTGTCAGGCTTCCAAGAGGGTGCAGAGGAGACTTACTGGATAGGTACTAGGTATGCAAGACTTCAGTTTCATAGACACATTAAGGAAAATGGGGTTCTGCTTCTTGGGGCAGGTTAGTGGATTTTTCATAGAGGTGTTCAAAATCATGATGCTTTTTTAATGAGAAATTTGCCTGAGGAAGGAGCTGCGCTCCGAAAGCTAGTGATTCGAAACAAACCTGTTGGACTTTAACCTGGTTTTGTAAGACTTCTTACTGTGACCACCCCAGTCCAACGTCGGCATCTCCACATCATTCTTAATAAGAGTAAGTGAGGAGGAATAATTTCCAGTGGCAGTCGGTAATGAGATATTTTAGGTAATTTGGCAAAAGAACCAGAGGTAACTTGAAAAGAAATACAGCCTAAAACACAGAAAAAGGAGTAGGCCATTCAGCCCCTCAAGCCTGCTCCGCCATTCAATGAGATCATGGCTGCTCCATATCCCCGCTTTTGGCCCATATCCCTTAATACCTTCGCTAACAAAAATCTATCTCAGATTTAAAGTTAACAGCATAATTTGTGGGAGACAGTTCCAAACCTCTACCACCCTTTGTGTATAGAAGTGCTTTTTAACATCTTTCCTGAATGGTCTGGCCCTAATTTTAGACTATGTCCTCTTTTTTTTTACAGTACAGCACAGAACAGGCCCTTCGGCCCTCGATGTTGTGCCGAGCAATGATCACCCTACTCAAACTCACGTATCCACCCTATACCCGTAACCCAACAACTCCCCCTTAACCTTACTTTTTAGGACACTACGGGCAATTTTAGCATGGCCAATCCACCTAACCCGCACATCTTTGGACTGTGGGAGGAAACCGGAGCACCCGGAGGAAACCCACGCACACACGGGGAGGACGTGCAGACTCCGCACAGACAGTGACCCAGCCAGGAATCGAACCTGGGACCCTGGAGCTGTGAAGCATTTATGCTAACCAACATGCTACCGTGCTGCCCCGTATTTTTGGGTTGTGGGGGTGAGTCCCATGCAGACTCGGGGAGAATGTGCAAACTCTACACAGACAGTGACCCAGAGCCGGGATCGAACCCGGGACCTCAACGCCGTGAGGCAGCAGCGCTAACCACCATGCCGCCTGTCCAATGAAGTAACTTTGAGGTGCATGGTAGTCCATGTTGAATCTCGAAACAGTGGAAACAGTTTATCTTTATCTACCCTGTCCTTTCCTGTTAATGTTTTGAAGACTTTGATCAGATCACCACGTAAACGTCTAAATTCTAGAGAAAACATGTCTTAATTTGTATAATCTCTCCTCATAATTTAACCCCAAAGTCCAGGTATCATTCTTGTAAACTACGTTGCACTACCTCCAAGACCAAAATATCCTTCCCAGAGTGTGGTAGCCCCTCCAAGTGGGGTGTAACCAGGGTTTGTAAAGCTGCAGCTTAACTTCTGCGTCCTCGTATTCCATATTTTTATTGGCATTTGGAATTAGAAAAACAGAGTTTTACATCTAAATGGCAATCCGACAACAACGGAAATAGTAACAAAATACAAAATAAATGTAGTTTACAAGAATGATACCTGGACTTAAGGGGTTAAATTATGAGGAGAGATTATACAATTTAAGACATGTTTTCTCTAGAATTTAGAAAGTTACATGGTGATCTGATCAAAGTCTTCAACATATTAACAGCCCCTTGCTGTCACCATAGCTGCAGTCCCAGTACTATTTTATATTTTTACAGCAGTGTCCTGCTCCTGCCCCAGATGCATGGAGTTCTGGATGGCCTTCAAGGCCATGTCCAGGGTCTTGGGGAGCGCGATGGAGCCATGCCCGATTCCACGACGTGGAATAAATTCACAATCCTCATCACTGATTGTTCACAACCACCGGGGGGGGGGGCAGGGCACGTCACCTGGAAGTAGGGGAGCTTATGACGAAGAGAGGAGGAGTGGGGAGGAGGGCCACCACAGGAGAGAACACAAATCCCTCGCCTTGCGGAGAAAGTCACCCGACTGCAGCTACCTAAGCTCGTTCCCTTTCAGGAGTTGGTGTCTCTCTGTGAATTCCATGAGGGTTGCCAGTTTGATGTCCTCTACTCTCAGTGTCCCTCTGCCTTCCTTCCACATCCCAAATGTGGTGTCTATCCTCGCCCTTCAGCTGGCCACTATCACAGGGCTCCTACAGGAGGTCTCCTCCATTCGCACCCAGTCTGCCTCCGGCTCCCTTACACAGCCCCCCACCCTCTCTGTGCTTGCCGCCCAGTGATAAAATAGAAGGTTCAGGAGGGCCAAGTCTCCCACATGCCGCCTCGCTATAAATCAGCAAGTGTAATCAGCAAATTTGGATATATAACTTACTATGCCATTAATCAAATCATTAATGAATGTGAACAATTGAAGCCCTAACACAGATCCCTGTGGGACACCACTAGTCACATCCTGCCAATTTGAGCCCTACTTGCCATTCAACCAATTTCCCATCCATGTCAATAATTTGCCCTCTATCCCAAGGGCTTCTACCTTAGGCTCTTATGTGGGTCTTTATCAAATGCCTTCTGGAAATCCATATAAGCAACATCCATAGACATTTCCCCTGCCCACTACCATAGTCAACTCTTCAAAAGATTCAATGAGGTTTGTTAGGCATGATCATGAATGCTGGCTACCCTGGTTAACTGTGTTCAGTTACCCCATCCCTGGTTTTCCTCTTTCGGCCTTCAGAAAAAGCCGAGTGACATGAGCAATTTTCCAATCCAGAGGGATGACTCCTGAATCCAGACAACTCTGAAAGATTATAGTTAGGGCATCTACAATGTGCTCCCCTACTTCCTTTAACACTCTCGGATGGAAATGTTAGGTGAATTGGACATTCTGAATTCTCCGTCCGTGTACCCGAACAGGCTCCGGAATGTGGCGACTCGGGGATTTTCACAGTAACTTCATTGCAGTGTTGATGTCAGCCTACTTGTGACAATAAAGATTATTATTATTAAATCATCAGGCCTTGAAAATTTGTCACTTTTTAGTTCCATTAATTTCCTCATTATCAATGTTTTGCTTAGATTAATTTTATTTAGCCCTCGTCCCCGAGGGGACCTCCGGCAAGCTATCCTCCGTTTCTACTGTAAATACTAAGGCAAAGTAATTATTCAACACTTTGACAAAGAGTCATCGGACTCGAAACGTTAGCTCTTTTCTGTCCCTACAGATGCTGCCAGACTTGCTTTAGATTTTCCAGCATTTTCCCTTTCGTTTCATATTCCAGCATCCGCAGTAATTTGCTTTTATTTATTAATTATCCAACACGTCTGCCATGATTCCATAGTCACTGATATCCCCACTTTCAGTCTTTAGCGGGCCATCATTGCTCCTGGCCGCCCACTTTCCCTTTAAGAAACTCTAAAACTTCTTCTTTAATGTCCTTTGCAGGTTTCCTTCCATCATCTGCTTTAATAGCTCTTACAAGCTGCTTTGTGGCTCGTTGCTGGTCTTTGTATCTTTCCCATTCAATAGGATCTCTGCTGTTGTTTTCCAGTTTTGTCCACCTTTTCCGTTTTATGCTGTGATTTATCCCTTTCGTTGTCTGCTTTTTCTGTGTAATGGAGCATTTCCCCCTCAGGGGTATAAACTGGTTCTGTGTGGCGTTAAATGTTTCCTTAAATGGGCAGCACAGTGGTGCAGTGGGTTAGCCCTGTGCCTCACGGCGCCGTTGTCCCAGGTTCGATCCCGGCCCTGGGTCACTGTCCGTGTGGAGTTTGCACATTCTCCCCGTGTTTGCGTGGGTTTCACCCCCACAACCCAAAGATGTGCAGGGTAGGTGGATTGGCCATGCTAAATTGCCCCTTAATTGGAAAAAATTAATTGGGTACTCTAAATTTAGAAGAAAAAAAAATGTTTCCTTAAACACCTTCCACTGTTCTTCAGTTGTTTTACCCATGCGCAGATTTTCCCAGTTTACTGTGGACTGTCTCAGTCTCACCTCATTAAAGTCAACTGTACCTAAATCTAAAATTCTAATGTGAGATTTGTGGATGGTGAAAGTGGATTCACTAACTTTTCAAAGAGAATTTGATAAATACTTAAAAAACAGGGAAACCATGACAGGGCTATGGGGGTAAGTGGGACTAAATTGGCCAGCTCTTCCAAAGAGTTCAACGAGCACGATGGGCCGAGTGGCCTCCTTCTGTACTGTGTCATTCTGTGATTCTATGAGTAAGAGAGAGACACCAATAGAAAACGTTCGTACTTTGTGTTAACTCAATTTATTGTAAAACCTTTGTCTTTTCACTTGGGTACATGATTATTAAACCTATTTTTTTTCCTCACCACGTTTCTCGTGTTCCCCTTTAGAATTCCATCATAGATTGTAATTTTGCTAATTGGAGCTTGTAGCCTGGTCAACAAGCCGAATTGTACACAGCTATTTTGCGTAACAGCAGGGGAGTTTCAATACTGGACAGTTTTCTACTTCGTAAGCGGGGAACTGCCCAGGTCACTGCTCCATGTGGTGTTACCTGCGTGACTGGTACTGGCATTTCATTTGTTCATTAGATCTCATTGACCCCCCCACCCTTCCCAACTCGACAGGGGTCTTGTGAACTGGGGTTGCTGGGAATGGTATTATTCAAAAATAAATCCATATGACGTGTCCAGTGTGTTCCTCGCCATGTTGCGTGTTCTTTCTAATGTACCCCAGCACAATACTAAAAATGGGAAACCAGAGCTTTTAATTGCAGTTTCCGAAGTATCATTTCCACACATAATAAGATTTTGTCACAAGTAGGCGTACATTTATACTGTGAAAATCCCCTAGTCGCCACATTCCGGCGCCTGTTCGGGTACACAAACATGTCCAAATTACCGAACAGCACGTCTTTCGGGGCTTGTGGGAGGAAATCGGAGCACCCGGAGGAAATCCACACAGACACGGGGAGAGCGTACAGTCTCCACCCAGACATTGACCCAAGCCGAGAATCGAACCTGGGACCCTAGAGCTGTGAAGCAACAGTGCTAACCACTGTGCAAGCGTGCTGCCCTTCAACTGCAGCCGTGACCGAGTATGCTTCAAACTGCAGGTGGTTTTTCCAAAGCTTGTTTGATGCTACAAATTAACTAGTTAAAAATAAAAATACTTAGTGCTAAATTAAATCATCCTTCCCCCTTGTGAGCAAGTATTCCTCTGACAGCCGCCTGTTAAATTTCAAAAAGTTTCACCAATTCACCTTGAAGGCACTTCTGTCCACGTGGACATTTTTCTGGTCACTGACACATTGCGCTACCGTGCCCAAGTTGCAATTCGAACGTGTGTCTAAGCAGTGGTTGTTGGTGGGTTATTCGACTGGGTGGATGGGCTTAAGTATCCCAAATGAACCTTAAATTTTGCTTTCAACCATTCTCCAGGTACTCGAACATCTGAACAAATGTCCCCCTCGGGGCACGCAGTCAACCTCAAAACCATCTACCTGAATGAAATGGTCCCACTTCAGTGGCAGGAATGAGCCCTCTGATCTTGGGCTTCAACCTGATCACCTATGAATTGCTTAGGCCTCAGCTGAAGTACTGTGCCCCAATTGCAGGCACCGTGCTTTAGGAAGGCCTTGGAGAGGGCGCAGAGGAGATTTACTATAATGGTTCCAGGAATGAGGGATTTCAGTTACCTGGAGAACCTGGGTTTGTTCATCTTAGAACAGACAAGGCTATGGGGAAATTTAATAGAGGTGGTCCAAATTCTGTATGGATAGGGAGAAGCTGGGTGGGATTCTCCATCCCGCCGCACCGGTTTCTGGTGGGGAGGGTGCCCCCGCCGGCAACGTGATTCTCTGTCCCGGCAGCCGGCCAATGGGGTTTCCCATTGTGGGCGTCCCCACGCCGTTGGGAAATCCGCGGGCATGAGTGCGCTGCCGGTGAAACGGAGGATCCAGCGGACGGAGAATCCAGCCCGCAGTTTAAGAGTGGGAGTGGGGGCACAGATTTAAGATAATTGACAAAAGAAAGTCTTGAGGAGAAAGGCATTTACTCTGAGCTTTGATCTGGAGGGCAATGGTAATTTTCAAAAGGGAATTGGACACAGGGAAGGGAGAATGTTTGGTGGGATATGGGGAAAGAGCCGGGGAGAGGTTCTCCGTGTTATAACTCATTCAAAAACCCAACACAGGTTCCGAGGATTCAAATGGCCTCCTGCATTATCGGATTCCACAAATCCTCTTATCAATTCTTACTGCTTCCTCCCAATGAAGGATAGATTCCAGAATTTTGAATTGCACTTGATAAAACCAACCAACATCAAACATTTGCACAATGTGATGGACACAGCCAATTTGCCTGCTCGGTGTACTGAGCGAGTTTGTGTTTATTGTAACACTTATCACATTCTCAAAGCAGCCCATACAATGAATTCCTTGTGCATTTCTTAATCTTAACAATGTACCTCCGTTGTACCTTGCAAACAGATGACGGTGGAGAATGAGGCACTCCTTTTCCAATCCTTTTCACATTGTGCTTTGTAACGACAGTTTTATATATTTATTAAAGTCATTTATTTCTTTTCTATTTTGCTGTAAGGTCACTTGAAAATAAATTATCTGGTCAATATCGCATGGCTGTTTGTGGGAGCTTGCTGTGCACAAATTGCCTGCCGCATTTCCCTACATTACAACAGTGCCCACGTTTCAAAAGTACTTCATTGGTTGTCAAGTGCTTTGGCACATCCTAGGGTTGTGAAAGGTGCCTGATAAATGCAAGTTTTTCTTCTGTTGTGTACTTCCCAATGTTTCTTTTTGCTCTGACAAATATTTTGTTATTTATGATTGTAAAGAGCATATTCTTGCCCATGGTTGATTTCACATTTTGTTAAACTCAGATTCGGGGTAATTAAAACCTAAAAAAAAAAAGTCCAATTAAAAGACTTTGTATTTTCATGATATCGCACACGGTTGTCCACTCGAAATACAGGAGCTGTCAACATCTGACCAGGAGCATTCAATGGTTGAACCATAAAGTGTGGATTGACAGATGGCCAGGAATCCTTTAAGATAAGAGGTATAATCCATTTGGTCACTGCCTTGATCAAACTCATTAAATCTCATGGGGAAATGAAGGAAGAGCTCATCCAACCCAATGTAACCTCACTGCCTTGGTCAACTTGCAAACGTTCGTTCGTATTCAAGGAGAGGAATTTACGCCAACTGTACAATATTGTATATTTAGATTCTGATGGTTTTGTTTATATCGTGAGGCATATGTGAATGGGAATATCATGTGAGTTACAAGGCAGAGAAGATGGAACAGTAGCGAGGCAGTACAGCAATACAATATCTGTCTAAAGTGTGGATATAAGAGATATGGAGGATTGCAGACGTTCTGTACCAGTGGAAACATGTTACAAAACTCCAATCTGAGGAAAGGTATTTAAACAAAGAATATATGAACTCACTGAATAAATTGCTTCCATTTGCAAACCTGTGCAATATGAAATGAAAAATGAAAATCGCTTATTGTCACAAGTAGGCTTCAAATGAACTTACTGTGAAAAGCCCCTAGTTGCCACATTCCGGCGCCTGTTCAGGGAGGCTGGTACGGGAATTGAACCGTGCTGCTGGCCTGCCTTGGTCTGCTTTAAAAGCCAGCAATTTAGCCCAGTGTGCTAAACCAGCTCCCGCTCCCCCTTGGCACACACATTCACTCTTACCAGGGCCACGCAATGCTGCGAGAAATCCTCCCCGAATTTTGGGTTGTGAGCTCTGGATTTCTTTCCGGACGTTTCTGTAAATGACCACTGCCTCCACCTACCCCGACCTGTCAGGTGACCCTTTTACCAGCACCCACCCCATCTCCAACATTTTTATAAGAATTAAACTAAAGAGTTGAAAGGAAAGTAGAATAGAAGCACATTTTTATTCATGATTCTTCTCCTAGGTTTTGCTTGCGATCGGGCCTGGGAGATTCATCTTTAATTCCTGTAGACTCCAGCACAATCCTGGAGCTGTTGACATCCCGATCCGTACTGTGGGAAAACCCCGAGGATCATCGTTTCTCATTCTCCGGGAATTTCCTCTTGTTTTCTGCTTTACTGGGCCCTAACACCCAGGTCTGTGTACTCCTTCCTCACAGCTCATATCCTGGATAGTGCGAAACATACTTGTGCAGGGTAGCACAGTGGTTAGCACTGCTGCCTCACAGCGCCAGGGACCCGGGTTCAATTCCGGCCTTGGTTGACACAAACTGTGCAGAGTTTGCACTTTCTCCCCGTGTCTGCGTGGGTTTCTTTCCACAGTCCAAAGACGTGCAGGTTAGGTGGATTGGCCATGATAAAATAGCCCCTTAGTGACCAAAGGTTAGGTGGGGTGACAGAAATAGGGCAGAGGTGTGGGCCTAGACAGAATGCTCTTTCAGGGTCGGTGCAGACTCGATGGGCCAAATGGCCGTCTGCACCTTAGGGATTCTATGATTCTCTGTGCTGTCTCTAGTGATTGAATGATGCTCATTATTTTGGTGATCAGAAATGGACGCAGTATGTGCAGTCCAAAAATGTACAGATTAAGTGGATTGGCCATGCTAAATTGTCCCTGAGTGTCCAAAAAAGGTTAGATGAGGTTATGGGATAGGCTGGGGGGGGGGGGGGGGGGTAGGCCTAGTAGATGCTCTCCAATGGTGCAGATCTGATGGGCCGAATGGTCCCCTTCTGCACTGTAGGGATTTTATGATTCTATTGAACAAAAGCTTGCATCTGTACAGTACCTTTTTTACAGTAACATATTCCACATTGTTTCACAGTAGCATAATCACTTCAAAACAATCCATGTCAAAATGCAGCAAGACCTGGACAACATCCAAATTTCGACTGACAAGTAACAAATAACATTCGTACCACACAAGTGCCAGGCAATGACCGTCTCCAACAAGAGGGACTTTAACCATGGGCCCTTGACATTCAGTGGCATTTCCATCGTTGAATCCTCCACTATCACACCCTGGGTGTTGCCATTGACCAGAGACTGAACTGCTGAGCCCTTTTATTCCTTAATCCTTGTCCCTAACCTTTCTCGGCAAATTCATCGTCCCTAAATTAACTAATCTGCCTTTTAATTAAGGTGAATAAACCACCCTGTGCCATTTCCAAATATTAGAAACAGAACTGGACTAGCTGTATGAACACTGTGGCTACAAGAGCAGATCAGAGGTTAGGAATCCTCTGGCAAGTAACTCACCTCCTGACTGTCCAAACCCTGTCCGCCATCAACAAGGCACAATTAAGGAATATGACCTCAACTTGCTTGGATGAGTGCTGCTCCAAGAACACTCAGGAAGATCGACACCATCCAGGACAAAGCAGCCCGCTTGATTAGCACCCCATCCACAAACATTCAATCCCTCCACCACTGTCAAAGAGTGGCAGCCGTGTGTCCCATCTACAAGATGCACTGCAGCAACTCACCAAGGTTCAAAGAAAAATTACAGCACAGGAATAGGCCCTTCGGCCCTCCAAGCCTGCGCCGATCCAGGTCCTCTGTCTAAAACTTTCGCCTATTTTCTAAGGATCTGTATCCCACTGCTCCCCGCCCATTCATATATCTGTCTAGATACATCTTAAATGATGCTATCCTGCCCACCTCTACCACCTCCGCCGGCAATGCATTCCAGGCACCCACCACCCTCTGTAAAGAACTTTCCATGCATATCTCCCTTAAACTTTTCCCCTCTCACTTTGAACTCGTGACCCCTAGTAATTGAGTCCCTCACTCTGGGAAAAAGCTTCTTGCTATCCACCCTGTCTATACCACTCATGATTTTGTAGACCTCAATGAGGTCCCCCCTCAACCTCTGTCTTTCTAATGAAAATAATCCTAATCTACTCAACCTCTCTTCATAGCTAGCGCTCTCCATACCAGGCAACATCCTGATGAACCTCCTCTGTACCTTCTCCAAAGCATCCACATCCTTTTGGTAATGTGGCGACCAGAACTGTACCCAGCATTCCAAATGTGGCCGAACCAAAGTCTTATACAACTGTTACATGACCTGCCAACTCTTGTACTCAATACCCCTTCCGATGAAGGAAAGCATGCTGTATGCCTTCTTGACCACTCTATCGACCTGCGCAGCCACCTTCAGGGTACAATGGACCTGAACACCCAGATCTCTCTGTACATCGATTTTCCCCAGGACTTTTTCATTTACCGTATAGTTTGCTCTTGAATTGGATCTTCCAAAATGTATCACCTCGCATTTGCATCCTTGGGCAGCACCTTCCAAACCCACAACAACAACCATCTAGAAACATCAAGAGCAGCAGATACCTGGGACACCCACCGTCTGATGTTTCTCCTCCAATTCATTCATCACCCTGACTTGGAAATCTATCGCCATTCGTTCACTGTCGCTGGGCAAAATCCTGGAACTCCCTCCCTAACAGCAATATAGGTGTACCAACATCTCAGCAATTGCAGCGGTTCAAGAAGACAACTCACCCATCACCTCAAGGGCAATTAGGGATGGGCAATCAATGTTGGCTTAGCCAGTGACACCCACATCCTGTGGATCTTTTTTTTCATAAATTTAGAGTATCCAATTCTTTTTTTATTCAATTAAGGGGCAATTTAGTGTGGCCAATCCACCTACCCTGCACATCTTTTTGGGTTGTGGGGGTGAGACCCACGCAGACTCAGGGAGAATGTGCAAACTCCACATGAACTGTGACCCGGGGCTGGGATCGAACCCTGGTCCTCAACGCCGTGAAGCAGCAGTGCTAACCACTGCACCACCATGACGCCCACATCCCGTGAACCAATAAAAGAAGCACAGATGTTGACACCGATCAGCGTTACCCGATATTAAGACAAGTGACCAAAGTTTTGCTTAAAGAGGTAGGATTCAAAGGAGGAGAGAGAGGTTAACGGAGGGGATTCCAGAGCATAGGAGCCAGGCAGCTGAAGGCACGGCCTCTAATGCTGAAGCATAAAACTTGGGAGGTGCAAGGAGGCAGAGTTGGAGGATGGCAGATATCTCCAGGGTCACCGGCTGTGAATGTGTCCTCACATCTACCATATCTACACCTCACATCTACACCATAGCCCCATCACTCACCCAGCTGCACTCCCCAACACTTAGGACCCACACACATTCTCCAGCTCACCCTCACACATCACCAGTGCTATCGGCCCTCAGCTCACGCGTCCTCCAGGTGTAACAGGCACGTCAGCCACACACGGTGCAGTACAATCACTGATTCAGCCCTCTTGCAGGACAAAATGGCCCTTACAGGGAAACAGAGTAGAAGTTGTGAGGAGCAACCCTAAGGAGGAAAAGTTCCCCACATTGTGACTGTGATGGAACCCGTGACATCCAACATAGCTGAGAACATTGAAAGACAATATAGCAAGTACCTATCTTCAGCTTCAGACTGAACGGACGATCCTTTAAAACTGAGATGAGGAGCAATTTCTTCAGCCAGAGGGTGGTGAATCTGTGGAACTCAGAATGCTGTGGGGCCAAATTACTGAGTGTCTTTAAGACAGAGATAGATAGGTTCTTGATTATCAGGGGTTACAGAGAGAAGGCAGGAGAATGGGAATGAGAAATGTATCAGCAACGATAGAATGGTGGAGCAGATTCGATGGGCCGAATGGCCTAATTCTGCTCCTGTATCTTGTGGTCTTCTGCCCCTGCTCAACTCCCAGCTCTCCCTCATCTGGCACTGGTGGGCCTGCCAGACAGCTGTCACTGTCAGGGACCATGGAAGAATCTCACCCCAAGTTGGCAGAGGACATCTTGCAGAGCGAGTCCCCTCCACAGCCTCTGCTCTGTCTCCATATGGTGCTGCAGACCCAGAGGCACTGCCACCACTATCCCATTGTAGCCTTCGCGTGAACAGGTCACCTACTAGTCCCCAGATGCCTTCACCATCCCTGTGAGGACATGGCAATACTGACAAATTCACCAAAGTATCTCCAAAACACTCCCATGTACCTTCAGGCTCTTTCCAATAGAAATAATTCAATAAATTCTACTTAACTGCAATAAGGACAGTGGGACCTATAAATTAACCACAACAGATTCTATGGCTGCTTTGTGTTTCTCTATTTGAGAATGGACAATGCAGACGTTCATTCTGCTCTGTTAAATGCTCCAATCTCATATGAGGGCGGCAAGGTTAGCACCGCTGCCTCACTGCACCAGGGACCCGGGTTCAATTCCGGCCTCGGGTGACTGTGCGGAGTTTGGACTTTCTCCCCGTGTCTGCGTGGGTTTCTTCCGGGAGCTCCGGTTTCCTCCCACGGTCCAAAGATGTGCAGGTCAGGTGGATTGACCATACTTAAATTGTCCTTTGGTGTCCAGGGATGTGTAGATCATGTTAAGTGGTTCTTAGGATAGGATGGGGAGGTATGTCTAGTTAGGGTGATCTTTCAGAGGGTCGGTGCAGATTTGATGGACCGAATGGTCTCCTTCTGCACGGTAGGGGATTCTATGGTTCTATGGAAATTAGCATAGACACATCGCTCATTGCTCGGGAATCCAGAAGATCCTGCCAGGCAGCCAATGGCAAGATGCCTACACCGCTGGAAAAAGCCGGGGGGATGAATGAATTCCACAGTTCTGAGGAGTAACAAATTAAAAACAAGCACAGGAGGAGACACAGGAACATAGAATTAGGAGAAGACCATTCAGCCCCTCAAGTCCACTTGCTAACCAATCAGCACTGTCTACTCATACAGTATGAATTATTGTTGCTGACGGCACGGTGGCGCACTGGGTTAGCACTGCAGTCTCACGGCGCCGAGGTCCCAGGTTCGATCCCGGCTCTGGGTCACTGTCCGTGCGGAGTTTGCACATTCTCCCCGTGTCTGCGTGGGTTTCACCCCCACAACCCAAAAAAATGTGCAAGCTAGGTGGATTGGCCACGCTAAATTGCCCCTTAATTGGAAAAAATTAATTGGGTACTCTAAATTTAAAAAAAAAAATTATTAGGGAACTAAATTTGGAGTTAACTGAAACAAAACATCTTTCTAATTCGGACCCTGAGCTAAATGTTACGATGACCTGGCATATAATAGCGTGTATTGTTTCATACAGATAGGCAAGTGACAGAGTTAGATGAATGAGGAAATATTTTAATAACTCAGGCGATAAGCTTTACATTCCACTCAGCTCTTGCTTCGGGCATCCCAGCGTTTTACTAGAACAATGATATCCAAATGAATGAAGGCTGGGCCAATTATTTCCAAGTCAGTCATATTCTAAAGGTTTTGCGTTAGATTGTGGGCTTAAACACTGAGGTTTTGTAGTTATTGAAACAGGTGGTGGCACAAGTTCCGAACTCGATCACACAGCGGACCTCCAGTAACTGTCTCTCCTCATCACCTACACAAAGATAAATAAATTGGAAGACTTTACCACTGATGAACACTCGAGGAAGCTCAGCGAGTGACAATGATAGAAGATGAGAAGCGGTGGATGATGCATTTGGGTAGATGAAACGATCAATACATCCGGAAAGAATTTCTTTGGTTCTCCCATAAAATCATAATTGCTTTGTAACACTGAGAAGCCTTGCATATATGGTGCCTTTAGCATCGTAAAAATGTTTCAAGGCGCTGCGCAAGAATTTACGGGGGTCTTGTGGTGCAGTGGGTTGAGTTTGAATCCCACCCCAGGAAATGATGGGCAAGGAAGGTTCGACCACAAGGCGGCCAAACAGGTTGAGTGTGTCAACCTGCACATCCTTTCATACAGACCAATGGCTGGTGGTAAGAGGGAAAGACTCTGTGGTGGTATGTCTAGGAGGTTTACGGTACCTATCTGCCATTGGTGCAGAGCACTCGCTGCCCATTGGATCAGGTCGGTCATGTGCCTCTCTGCTGATTGGTTGAGGCTAGTCATGTGACTGCTCACCCATTGGCCGAGAGGCAAGTAGTCCCGCCTACGAGGCGGGGTATAAGAACCCGTAGGACCCGGCAGTCGGCCTTTCTCTGTAAGTCGACTGCCGGGCACACAACTAGTTGATTAAAGCCTGATATATGGAACTTCTTCACGACTCGAGTCCAGTTGATGGTACATCAGACTCCTGGTCAACCACGCTTGATGTGGAGTGCGCCCCTCAAGCTGTAAGCCCCCAGCAACAGACTGGCAAAGATGTGCAGGTTCGGTGGATTGGTCACGCTAAATTGCCCCTTAGTGTCCAAAAAGGGTTAGGTGAAGTAACTGAGTTATGGGGATAGGGTGGAGGTGTGGGCTTAAGTTGGGTGCACTTTCCAAGGGCCAGTGCAGACTCAAGGGCCCAATGGCCTCCATCGGCACTGTAAATTCTATGATCTTAAGTCTGCCTTGATGCGTCACTAGGTGCGGGAAGAGATGAAGACAACGCAGGGATATTATCAGGTTAAATCTTTTAACACTGAAACATGCAAGGAGATATTGGGATCAGGAGATAGGATTTAAGGAGCATCTTAAAGCAGGAAAGTGAGAGGCAGAGATTTAGGAATCGAATTCTAAAGCATTGGGGCCCAGGCAGCTCAAGGTATGACCGCCAATATGGAGTGGTGAAAGAGGAACATACAAACGTGTGAATCAGGAGAAGAATAGGCCATTTAGTCCATTGGGCCTGTTACACCATTCAATAAGATCATGGCTGATCTACTGGTGGCCTCAATTATACATTGCTGCCTATTCCCAATACCGTTTGACTCCATTGTTGGTCAAAAATCCATCTATCTCTACCTTAAAAATGTTGAATGCCCCTGCCTCCACCACTCCAGGAAAGGGAGTTCCAAAGGTGATCAACCCTTTAAGAGATGGAAAATCTCCTCAGCTCAGTCTTGAATGGGAGGCCCTGATTTTTAAATGGCTTCCCCTAGTTCTAGTCTCTCCCACAAGAGGAATCAGCCTTTCAGCATCCACCCTGTCACGTCCCTTCCGGATCTGATATGTCTCTTTAAGATCACCTCTCAATCTTCTAAACTCTATTGGATACATAGAATTTACAGTGCAGAAGGAGGCCATTCAGCCCATCGAGTCTGCACCAGCCACTGGAAAGAGCATCCTACCCAACCCCACCCTATAACCCAGTAACCCCACTCAACCTTTTTGGACACTAAGAGCAATTTAGCATGACCAATAAACACTGTCCCTTGGTGCTCTCGAACCACCAACCTTTCATATAACAGCCGAGCGCGCTAACCACAGAGACTGAGATAAAATCAAAGTGGAGAATGTGGGTATCGATCCCACTACCTCTCACATGCAAAGCGAGCACTCTACCACTTGAGCTAATTCCCCCTAGGCCCAGACTGACCGATTTTTCCTCATAAGATAACCATCACTCCCCATCCCAGGTATCAGTCAAGTGAACATTCTCTGAACCGCTTCAAATGCAGTTATGTCCTTTCTTAAATAAGGAGAGCAAAACCGTACACAGGGCTCCAGATGTAGTCTCACCAACACCTGGTACAACTGTAGCAAATCCTCCCTACTTTTATATTCCATTCCCCTTGCAATAAACACCAACATTCCATTTGTCTTCCTAATCACTTGCTGTACCTGTATGCTGACTTTTTAGTGATTATTTTGTACCAGGGCACCCAGATCCCTCTGTACCGCCGAGTTCTGCAACCTCTCTCCATTGAAGGAATATGCTCCTTTTCTTTTTTTAAAAAATTTAGATTAGCCAATTATTTTTTCTAATTAAGGGGCAATTTAGCGTGGCCAATCCACCTACTGTGCACATTTTTGGGTTGTGGGGGCGAAACTCACGCAAACATGGGGAGAATGTGCAAACTCCACACGGACAGTGACCCAGAGCCGGGATCGAACCTGGGACCTCAGCGCCGTGAGGCGGTTGTGCTAACCACTAGCTCACCGTGCTGCCCATATGCTCCTTTTCTATTCGACCTGCCAACATGGACAAGCCCAAATTGTCCCACATTATCCGCCTAATCTTTGCCTGCTAAGCTAACCTGGTGATATAGGAGATACTCAAGTTGATCTCGGAGGGCTGTCGGGGCTGGAGAAGGTGACAGAGATAAGGAGGGAGCAAGGGCCAGGATTTGAAAACAATGATAGTTTTAAAACGGAGGCATTTCTGGACCCAAAGTAAATCTAGCACAGGGGGAATGGGTGAATAGGACTTGGTGTGAGTTAGACCATGGGCCACAGAGTTTGTATTGAGTCAGGTTTATGAAGATGAGAATTGTGAACGCACACATCAGTAGCCTTGACCATCATTTCACTGTATTCTGAACAACCTCAACCTTTGTTTCCACCTATTACCTGCCTAGCAACTTGTTTAAAACGTTTATTACTTTTGGGGATGAATTTTGAATGCATTTTACTTTGCATCGACAATTGCTTCGGTAGCCCTAATGCTCCCTCAAAACTGTCTTCATTCTGAGAGGTGACTAGCGCTGGGTGTCTAATGCACCAGCCTGATTCAGGAGACAGATCCTCTTAATATGGAAATCAGTGGCCCGCACCATAGTTAGCCTCATGCACATGTTAATGGGAACAAGACAACCAAAGTAGTTTATTGCGATGAATGTAGGAATTTCACATATATTGTATCATGTGTATGTGGTGCAGTAAGGATTAAAAGCCTGGGTTAGAGTGTGTCACTTCTGCAGTAGTATTTTTTTAAATCCTGGCTCGCAAGACAGGCCAGCCTTTTGGGAGCCAGAGGTGTAATTAAGGCATCGTAAAAGCTTGGGCTAATGGATTTTTGGTTTGGATTAAGAGGGTTCCCTGGGGAGTAGATAGTTGGAGACATTGTGTTTCAGCTTAGAAGGATGATGTAACTAATGGGAGGAGTCAAGGATTGAAGCAGTCCGGTGTTAAGGAGCGGAGTTTTAGTTGGGAGCTGGAAGTCAAGCTATGAAGGCACTTTCTGAAGACTTCAACTGCACTGTTCGGACAGGGTCAGGTTATTTCTTTAAAGGAGTCTCAAAACATCTCTCTTTTACAGAATGGAGCTTCGAGCCATCGCTGTCCAGCAAATTAACCTGAGTGCTAACTGTATCTAAAAGTGGATTGGGATCTGGGATGGTTCTGTTGATTGAATGGAAGTAAAGATAGCAGTTAAGGGCCATTGTGTTGATTAACACTGTTTAAGGGGTAATTGTTCTTGTGTGATGTTAAAGATATTTTAATACTGTGTTAGTAATAAAGTTTGTTTTCATATATCATATCCCTATTTTGCATATCCTTTCCTGACTGTCTTACAAAATTAAAATAAAATATTGTGGTTTCCGTTCAGTATCCTAACCACTGTTAGGGTCGGGTCTGGGATCGGCTGGTCCGAGATTGTAATATTTCTCTCCTCCCTTGGCAACAATGAACACCCATCATTGAGCAGGGTGGATAGCAATCAGCTGTCGTACTCTCGTCTCAGAATCAGAAGCTATGGTTGCCCATGTGGTCCTAATTATGTCTGTCCTTTATCGGGTATGTGGATCATTCCTTGTTCAAGTCCTATCCAACTACCCTCTCTCCAACTCTCTAACCAGTGCATTGATGACGGTATCGGTGCCATTTCCTGTTCTTACTGGGAACTGAAAAGCTTAAATCAACTCTTAGTCTTGGAGCGGAGTCATATTGGACTTGAAACGTTAATGCTGTTTCTCCACAGATGCTGCCAGATCTGCTGAGTATTTCAGGGCTTGCTATTTTTATTTGAGTTCTCCCCAGTCTCCCAGCCAACATTAATCCCACAATTGATGGCATTAGCACACACGATCGAGTCATTATCACGGGTGGCACGGTAGCGCAGTGGTTAGCACTGCTGCCTCACGGCGCTGAGGACCCGGGTTCAATCCCGGCTCTGGGTTACTGTCCGTGTGGAGTTTGCACATTATCCCCGTGTCTGCATGGGCCTCACCCCCACAACCCAAAATGGATGGATGCAGGGTGGATGGATTGGCCACACTAAATTGCCCGTTCCCAGACCCGGGTTATGCTTCTCGTGCGCAATGTGGGAGTTCAGGGACGCGGCCGATGCCCCTGACTTCTTCATGTGCGGGAAGTGTGTCCAGCTGCAGCTCCTGTTAGACCGCATGACGGCTCTGGAGTTGCGGATGGACTCACTTTGGAGCATCCGATATGCTGAGGAGGTCGTGGATGTCACGTTCAGTGAGTTGGTCACACCGCAGATTAGGATTGGTGAGGGAGACAGGGAATGGGTGACCAAAAGGCAGAGAAAGAGCAGGAAGGCAGTGCAGGTGTCCCCTGCGGTCATCTCCCTCCAAAACAGGTATACCGTTTTGGATACTGTTGGGGGAGATGACTCACCAGGGGAAGGCAGTAGTAGCCAGGCTCATGGCACCGTATCTAGCTCTGCTGCACAGAAGGGCGGGAAAAAGACTGGCAGGGCTATAGTCATAGGGGATTCAATTGTAAGGGGAGTAGACAGGCGTTTCTGTGGTCGAAAACGAGACTCCCGAATGGTATGTTGCCTCCCGGGTGCACGGGTCAGGGATGTCTCCGATCGGCTGCAGGACATACTGAAGGGGGAGGGTGAATAGCCAGTTGTCGTGGTGCATATAGGCACCAACGATATAGGTAAAAAAAGGGATGAGGTCCTACAATCAGAATTTAGGGAGTTAGGAGATAAGTTAAAAAGTAGGACCTCAAAGGTAGTAATCTCAGGATTGCTACCAGTGCCAGGAGACAGTCAGAGTAGAAATTCAAGAATAGTCAGAATGAATACGTGGCTTGAGAGATGGTGCAGGAGGGAGGGGTTCAGATTTTTGGGACATTGAAACGGGTTCTGGGGACGGTGGGACCATTACAAACTGGATGGTCTACACCTGGGCAGGACTGGAACCAATGTCCTAGGTGGTGCTTTTGCTAACACTGTTGGGGATGTTTTAAACTAATGTGGCAGGGGGATGAGAACCAGATTAGGAAGTTAGAGGTCAGTAAAGAAGCAGCAACTAAAGCCAGTAAGGTACGAGACAATAAACTCAATGTGACTGAGGGGAAGAGTAGACAGGGAAGAGATGATGAACGCAAAGGTGGTCTGAGGTGCATTTGTTTTAATGCGAGAAGTGTAGCAGGTAAGGCAGATGAACTTAGGGCTTGGATCAGTACCTGGGAATATGATGCTATTGGTATTACTGAGACTTGGTTGAGGGAAGGGCAGGACTGGCAACTGAATATCCCAGGGTATAGATGCTTCAGGAGGGATAGAGAGGGAGGTAGAAGGCGTGGAGGAGTTGCATTACTCGTCAGAGATGATATCACAGCTGTGATTAAGGAGGGCACGATGGAGGATTCGAACACTGAGGCAATATGAGTGGAGCTGAGAAATAGGAAGGGTGCAGTAACATTGTTGGGACTTTACTACAGGCCTCCCAAAAGCGAGCATGAAGTAGAGGTACAAATATGCAGACAGATTATAGAAAAATGTAGGAGCAATAGGGTGGTTGTGATGGGAGATTTTAACTTCCCCAACATTGAATGGGATTCGTGTAGTGTTGGAGGCGTTGATGGAGCAGAGTTTGTAAGGAGCATCCAGGAGAGTTTTTTAGAGCAGTATGTAAATAGTCCAACTCGGGAAGGGGCCATACTGGACCCGGTATTGGGGAATGATCCCGGCCAGGTGGTTGATGTTTTAGTCGGTGATTACTTTGGGAATAGTGATCACAATTCCGTAAGTTTTAGAATACTCATGGACAAGGACAGGAGGGGTCCGAAAGGAAGAGTGCTAAATTGGGGAAAGGCAGACTATAACAAAATTCGGCAGGAGCTAGGGAATGTGGATAGGGAGCAGCTGTTTAAGGGTAAATCCACATTTGAAATGTGGAAGTCTTTTAAGGAAAGGTTGATTAGAGTGCAGGACAGACATGTTCCTGTGAAAATGAAAGATAGAAATGGCAAGATTAGGGAAACATGGATGACGGGTGAAATTGTGAAACTAGCTAAGATGAAACAGGAAGCATACATAGGATTGAGGCAACTCAAAACTGATGAAGCTTTGGAGGAATATCAGGAAAGTAGGACGAATCTCAAACGCGCAATAAAGAGGGCTAAAAGGGGTCATGAAATATCTTTGGCTAACAGGGTTAAGGAAAATCCCAAAGCATTTTATTCATATGTAAGGAGCAAGAGGGTAACTAGAGAAAGGATTGGCCCACTTAAAGACAAAAGAGGAAATTTATGCGTGGACTCAGAGGAAATGGGTGAGATTCTTAATGAGTACTTTGCATCGGTATTCACAAAGGAGAGGGACAAGACGGATGTTGAGGCTAGGGATGGCTGTTTAAATACTCTCGGTCAAGTTGTCATACGGAAGGGGGAAGTTTTGGGTATTCTAAAAGACATTAAAGTGGACAAGTCCCCAGGACCGGATGGGATCTATCCCAGGTTTCTGAGGGAAGCGAGGGTCGAAATAGCTGGGGCCTTAACAGATATCTTTGCAGCATCCTTGAGCACGGGTGAGGTCCCGGAGGACTGGAGAATTGCTAATGTTGTCCCTTTGTTTAAGAAGGGTAGCAGGGATAATCCAGGGAATTATAGACCTGTGAGCTTGACGTCAGTGGTAGGCAAACTGTTGGAGAAGTTACTGAGGGATAGGATCTATTCACATCTGGAAGAAAATAGACTTATCAGTGATAGGCAGCATGGTTTTGTGCAGGGAAGGTCATGTCTTACAAACCTAATAGAATTATTTGAGGAAGTGACAAAGTTAATTGATGAGGGAAGGGCTGTAGATGTCGTATACATGGACTTTAGTAAGGCGTTTGATAAGGTTTCCCATGGCAAGTTGATGGAAAAAGTGAAGTCGTATGGGGTTCAGGGTGTACTAGCTAGATGGATAAAGAACTGGCTGGGCAACAGGAGACAGAGAGTAGTGGTGGAAGGGAGTGTCTCAAAATGGAGAAGGGTGACTAGTGGTGTTCCACAGGGATCTGTGCTCGGACCACTGTTGTTTGTGATCTACATAAATGACCTGGAGGAAGATATAGGTGGTCTGATTAGCAGGTTTGCAGATGATACTAAGATTGGTGGAGTTGCAGATAGCGAGGACGACTGTCAGAGAATACAGCAAAATATAGATAGATTGGAGAGTTGGGCAGAGAAATGGCAGATGGAGTTCAATCCAGGCAAATGCCAGGTGATGCATTTTGGAAGATCAAATTCAAGAGCGGACTATATGGTCAATGAAATGGTCTTGGGGAAAATTGATGTGCAGAGAGATCTGGGAGTTCAGGTCCATTGTACCCTGAAGGTGGCAACGCAGGTTGATAGAGTGGTCAAGAAGGCATACAGCATGCTTGCTTTCATCGGACGGGGCATTGAGTACAAGAGTTGGCAGGTCATGTTACAGTTGTATAGGACTTTGGTTTGGCCACATTTGGAATACTGCGTGTAGTTCTGGTCGCCACATTACCAGAAGGATGTGGATGCCTTGGAGAGGGTGCAGAGGAGGTTCACCAGGATGTTGCCTGGTATGGAGGGTGCTAGCTATGAAGAAAGGTTGAGTAGATTAGGATTGTTTTCATTGGAAAGACGGAGGTTGAGGGGGGGACCTGATTGAGGTCTACAAAATTATGAGAGGTATGGACAGGGTGGATAGCAACAAGCTTTTTCCAAGAGTGGGGGTGTCAGTTACAAGGGGTCACGATTTCAAAGTGAGAGGGGGAAAGTTTAAGGGAGATGTGCGTGGAAAGTTTTTTACGCAGAGGGTGGTGGGTGCCTGGATCGCTTTACCAGCGGAGGTGGTAGAGGCGGGCACGATAGCATCATTTAAGAAGCATCTAGACAGGTATATGAATGGGCGGGAACAGAGGGAAGTAGACCTTGGAAAATAGGAGACAGGTTTAGATAAAGGATCTGGATCGGCGCAGGCTGGGAGGGCCGAAGGGCCTGTTCCTGTGCTGTAATTTTCTTTGTTCTTTGTTCTTTGTTAATTAGAAAAAAATAATTGGGTACTCTAAGTTAAAAAGCGAGATCTAATCACAATGCTGTTTATGGGATCCTGCTGTGCACAAATTGCTTCCTATATTACAACAGTGTCTACGCTTCAAAACTACTTCATTGGCCGCAAAGCGTTTTGAGAAACCTGGCAGTTGTGAAAGGCGCTATATAAATGCAATTATTTCTTTCAGATGAAACAAGGGTATATACTGATGATGAGATGATTGCAGTTTATGAATCCTATACCTTCTCTCTCCCTGGTTCAAAATTGGACATTGAACTTGCGGTGATCTTCCATCTATAATCAGTTAATAAAGTGTAATCACTACAACAGGGATCATTTCCTACCTGTAATTCCAAACTTTCCATTCGCACATGTCTGCAAATGAAGAAAGCATCGGTCAACAATGCAACCTGATTAAAAGGGAGAAAAATGAAGAGAGGATTTCAACAAGGTCAACATTTTCTTCAGAAATCTTAAAATTATAAACAATACATTTTAAGGTAAACAGCGAAATAACCAGGGGCGAGATGAGGAGACTGTTTCTCTGATACACAGAGAGCTGTTTCGATCGGGAACGGACTGGCTGAAGGGACGGTGGAAGCAGATTCAGCAGTATCTTCCATAAATAATTAGCTGAGAATTGAAAAAGGAGACAAGGGCAGTATTGTAAACTGTGAGGAGGACAGTGTAGAACTTCAAAAGGATGCAGAGGAGTTGGTGGAGTGGGCAGATAGGTGGCAGATGAAGTTCAGTGGTGTATGATGAATGTAGGAATTTCAGCTGTATTATATTGTAGGTATTTGATGCAGTAAGGGTTAAAATCCTGGGTTAGTGTGTGTGTGTGTGTGTGTGCGACTGCTGCAGTCCTGTTTTTAAAGAACGTCTAGTTTGAAAAACAATAAAGCTTTTGGTGGCCATGGGTGCATTTCAACCATCATAAAAGGCTAAGGCTAATGCTATTTTGGTTGGATTAAGAGGATTCCCTATGGAGTTAATTAAGTTTCAGCTTGGTAACATGATATCGTTGCTGGGTAGACCTACGGCTTCAGTCACATTTGCAGGAAGCAGTTCCGTTTGCTCTCTGCACCTCAGCTAAAAGGTACGTCTGCAGACAGAAGAGCAGTGTGGTTGGAAAAGGTGAACAAACCAGCTGAAACAGCTTCTGAAGAGATACAGCCAGAGTTTCTGCATGGGTCTGACAGGAGTCAGATCTTTTCTTTAAAGCAGCGTGCAGAGATCTCTCTCAAAGAACATCTCTGTAAAGCAAATATTCCTGAATGCCAGTGGTATTTAACGCTGGATTGAGGGCTCGGGTGTTTTTTTCTCTTGTTGTTGAGTGGGAATAAAGAAACATTATCTTTATTGAAGACAGAATTAAACAGCAGTACGGTGGCACATTGCTGCATACGGCGCTAAGGACCTGGGTTCGAATCCCGGCCCTGGGTCACTGTCCGTGTGGAGTTTGCACATTCTCCCCGTGTCTGTGTGGGTTTCACCCCCACAACCCAAAGATGTGCAGGGTTGGTGGATTGGCCACGCTAAATTGCCCCTTAATTGGAAAAAATAATTGGGTACTCTAAATTTATAAAAAGATGGCAGTTAATAGTCACTGTGTTGAGTAACATTGCTTAAGGGATAACTAAGTTATTTCCTGGTGTGATGTTAAAGATTTTAATACTTTATTAGGAATAAAGTTTGTTTTTAATATACCATATCCCTATTTCTTTGTGCAATAACTCCTGAAGCAAGATATCCTTTCCTCACTGTCTTACAAACTTAACATAAAATATTAGGGTTTCTGTCCAGTATGAATCTCAGCCACAGTGAGATCTGGGATCGTAATAAGTGTGAGGTGATTTATTTTGGTAGGAGGAACGTGGACAATATAAAATTAAGGGTACAACTTTAGATGTGTGAAGGAGCAGATGGACCTGGGTGTAGAGGTACATAAAGGTGGCAGTCAATAAAGCACATAGTATTCTGGGCTTTATCAGTAAGTGCTTTGAGTACAGGAACAAGGAGGTTATTCTGAGCTTGCAACAAGACCTCAGCTGGAGTATTGTGTACAGTTCTGGGCGCCACACTATAGGAAGGATGTCAACACATTGGAGTGAGTGCCAGAAGAGGTTTACAAGAATGATTCCAGGGATGAGAAACCTCAGTGATGAGGATAGATTGGAGGGGATGGGACTGTTCCCCTTGGAGAGAAGAAGGCTGAGAGAGGATTTGATAGAGATGTTCAAAATCATGAGGGGGCTGGACAGTGTAGACGTGGAGAAATTGTTCCCACTCGTAAAAGGATTGAGAATGAGAGGGGACAGATTGAAAGTGATTTGCAAAAGGAGCAGATGCAATGCAAGAAAAATCGTTTTCACACAGCAAGTGGTTTGGGTTTGAATGCACTGGCAGTGTGGTGGAGGCAGGTCCAATCGAGGCATTCAAGAGGGCATTAGATGATTATTTGAATGTGCAAGGGTCTGTGGAAAAGGCAGGGGAATTGCACTAATCTTCCCTCAAAGGATAATCCCAGGAATTAGTTTGGTGAATTTTTGTTGCACTCAAATTTAATCATCTCTGCTCTAAGGAGGACAATTCCAGAGCCATTAGTCACATAGTATAACCGAAGTTCTACATCCCTGGTAACATTTTGGTAAATATCTTTGCACCGACTCCAAGGCCTTTATAACCTTCTTGATGCGTGGTGCCCAGAATTAAGCAAAATTCTCCAGCTCAGGTGTAACCAGTGATGTTGTACATGTTGACCATACCTTCCTTGCTTTTGTAGTCTAGTTGGGCTTCCATTGCATTCCATCCCAGAGTGCTCTGCCCAATGGCAGGTCCTTGCCTCATTGTCCACTGATGTTTCATCCCGAGCGGTGGCCTCGGCAGCTTTTTAAGTGGTGGCCCTCCACTCTCAGGGTCAGGAGGCGGATCTCAAGTCTATCTCGGCCCAGAAGGGGTATCAAACCCCCCCCCCCCCCCCCCTCCACCAGCACTATTCTGAACTGTGTTCTCGCCGCCCGGACAACTGACCTTACCTCGGCCCCCTTGTTGGACTCACACATGGCGGAATGGCCATTTGGGCAATGTGTCAGAGAGATGCCAGCAGCCGTAGGATTATCTACAGGAATAAATCTCCAACCTCTGGAAGGGTATGAAGTAAAAGCTTGATATACGAGTTCTGCATAACATATTCTTTCAACGCAAAATTGTGGTGGAGTTTGTAACACACATGCAGAAAGTGGTTAATGTGTAACGGGCTGCACTATATAAATGTGAATGTTTAGACAGCGCGTTCTCCCGCTGAGGTGCCCTCCGTTTTGTCACACATAGAACACAGGTAACTGATACTATCCAGAATTTCATAAAACACTGCAAGATCACATCAGCAAAATATTTAATTTGACCGGTTCTTACCGTATTTATCTTCCATTGTGTCATCTTCATGAATCAGTGGCTCAGATCTTTTGGAAAGGTGCACTAAAGAGTGAAGAAAACAAGCTTGAGGGAAGCAAGACATTAAAAGCTAATGTTTAACTCACGTGAAAGAAGTTTTCCTTGGCTCACAGTTGATAAAGAGGAACCTTTATGCTCTTCAATAGCTATTCTTCTTCGGCCGTCTGTAATTTTGACTCCCAGAACAAGGGGCTGGGGCCAATTGTACAAAACGGCCTCAGCACCCGCACCCCCGTCAAGACTGGCTCACTCGATGTAGATTGCATGATTTCCAACGTGGCAGTCAGTCCATAAGAGGTGGGACAGGAGCAGGAGCCACATTGCTTCAGCAGCTGCCTCACCGTGGGATTGAACGTATTTTATCGACACAAACCTCTTCCTCCTGCTCCGCCTGCCACTCAATAACCCTGTCCTCCCTCTTGTCACCCTTGCAGCCCCTTAATCCCCTTGGAGAGGCATAACCAGGAACAAAGCTAGGAGCAATGAGGGAAAATTACTCTCAAAGATTCCTCTCCGACCTCCTTACCATACAACAATTTACACCTATCTAGATGATAAATTAAACTCAACAGTTTTCTGAGGCATACTGTGAGGATTAGTTGGACATCATACACACAATCGTTTATAAAAAATAATTTAGAGTACCCAATTATTTTTTTCCAATTAAGGAGCAATTTAGCGTGGCCAATCCACCCAACCTGCACATCTTTGAGTTGTGGGGGTGAAATGTCCACACACACAAACGAGGAGGCGGTGTTGATGAATGCTGGCACATGAGAAGGACTTTTACAAATGATCAGAGAGACAACTATAACACCTTTGACACGTACTTAGAGAAACAAGACGTGGGCGGCACGGTAGCACAGTGGTTAGCTCTGTTGCTTCACCGCACCAGGGTCCCAGGTTCGATTCCCCGCTTGGGTCACTGTCTGTGCGGAGTCTGCACGTTCTCCCCGTGTCTGCATGGGTTACCTCTGGATGTTCCCGTTTCCTCCCACAGTCCCGAAAGACGTGCACTGAGGTGAACTGGCCATTCTGAATTCTCCCTCTGTGTACCCGAACAGGCGCCGGAATGTGGCGACTAGGGGCTTTTCACAGTAACTTCATTGCAGTGTTAATGTAAGCCTACTTGTGACACTAATAAAGATTATTATTATAGAACATCTGGTAGTGACTGGCAAAACTGAAGGTAGCAGACAAAGGAGGAAATGGACTGACAATAATAATACTAATCTTTATTGCCACAAGTAGTTGGGGGGGTCGTGCTGGAGGAGGGATTGTGGTGTGAGGTGCTGTGGAGGCCGAATGCCTTGACTTCGTGTGTGCTATCCATTTTCCAATTCACCTGGCCCGCCTGGAACTCGCCCCAAAATGGCGAGCTTATCATTCATCCTCATTTGCATCCATTTCAATCTCATTAGCGAGATCGAAGTCGAATGCAATGGCTTCCCGGAAATTACACAGACGGGTGCCGTTTAGTCATCCTTTTCAAAATCGTCAAGCTGGTGCAAAGGAGGCTGATGGGAAGTGAGGAGGTGAGTAGCCATTCCCATTTTCCGACACGCAGCTGGAGGGTGGCATGGTTGGCGCAGTGGTTAGCACTGCTGCCTCATGGTGCCGAGGACCCGGGTTCGATCCTGGCCCCGGGTCACTGTCCGTGTGGAGTTTGCACATTCTCCCTGTATAGACCTTACAGCGAGGGCGACACATGGGAGGCCGGGCCCTACCAAACCTCCTATCCTACCACTGGGCGGCAAACGCGGAGAGGGCGAGGGGTTGGCGATGGGAACCGGAGGTGAACTGGGTCCGAATGGAGGTGGCCTCCTGCACAGGGACGTCTCTCCGAGCGCTGGTCACCGCACCACCTCCGGCCCCCCCAACACACATACTCCAGGAACCCGGTGGGAGTGGCCACACTGAGGACAAGGAACCAGTTCAGGCGCCATTTCAAGTTTGGCGAGATGTCCGTCGAGGCCCCCATCGGCAACAACCATAGGTTCACACCGGCAAGGATAGACGCCACATTTGAGTCGTGGAGGGAGGACAGAGGGACACTGAGTGAAGGTCATGTACGTGAACGACAGACTGGCAACCGTGGGGGACGCTCAGAGAGGCTCCAACTCCCGAAAGCGAAGGGGCTCAGGGGCCTGCAGCTGCTCGGCTTTCTCTGCAAGGAGACTAAAAAGGTCCCCCAGAGATCCGGACACACATTTCTGGACACAATGGTTGGGCTGAACTGGTTAGGGGACGACAAATGTGGAGGAATCTACGGACGATTCATAGAAAAGGCCAGGACCCCACAGAAATGGGAGGGGGAGCTGGGCATGGAGATGGGGGCGGACTCTGGATTGAGGTGCACCACAGGATCAACTCCACCTCCTCTTGTGTTAAGCCTGATGCGACTCAAGGTGGTGCACAGAGCGCACCTTACTAAGACATGCTGAGCGGGTTATTCCCGGAGGTGGAGGATACGTGCGAGCACTCTCAGGGGGTGTGAGTCAACCACACCCACATGTTCTGCTCCTGCCCCGAGGCCATGCCCAAAGTGATGGGGGTCGAGGTGGAGCCGTGCCCCTCTGTGCTGGCCTTTGGGGTGTCAGAGCACCCAGAGCTCTGGAGAGGGAAGGGGGCAGACACCCTGGCCTTCGCCTGACTGATCGCCAGGTGGAGGCTTCAGCTGGGCTGGAAGTCCGCAGCGCCACCCAGGGCCTCGGAGTGGCTCTCAGACCCGGCCGAATTCCTGCAACTAGAAAAAATAAAATTCTCGATAAGGGGCTCTGAGGAGAGATTCCACGACAAGTGGGAGAAGTTCACAAACCTCCTTACATTTTTTTGAATTTAAATTACCCCAAATTCTTCTTTTTCTAATTAAGGAGCAATTTTTCGCCTGGCCAATCCATCTACCCAGTGCACCTTTGGGTTGTGGGGGTGAAACCCAGGCGGACACGGGGAGAATGTGCAAACCCCACACGGACAGTGACCCGGGGCCGGGATCGAACCCGGGTGCTAACCACTGCGCCACCATGCTGCCCATGCAAACCTCTTTACAGACCTGTTTGCAACCAGCAACAGACTGGAGAGGGGAGTTGATAGTAAAGGTTGTGGGGGTGGGGGTGGAGTAATGGGAATGGGAGGGGGGGGGGGGAGTGCAGGGAACCACATCTGGGAAAAAGGAGACCATTTATAGCAGAGAAGGAACAGGGAGGGAGCCAATTTACAGGAGGGGCTATAAATCCCCCCCAAACCGGGACAGCAGACCTGTCTAACCTACCCCGAGAACTCGAGGGGGGAACAGGATTACCCTCCCCAGCAAAACGAATGTATCTGTAATTATAGATTCTGAACGATGTGAAGAGCCCTGGCAATTGTTGTCAATACCTATGTAAATCTGTGCGTAACTTGTATTACTAAATGTTAAGAGTCCCAACAAGAACAGTTCTAAAAAACCAAAAGATTCACACTAATGTAAATAGAGTAGGGGAAAGATAGAACTGGGAGCACAGTCACAGGCGCAGGGTCAGCCGGTGGTGATGTACCATCGATTGCACGTGAGGCGAGTGATTTACCAAAGTCTGGCTTTAATTGACTAGAACACAGCTCTGCGATCGTCTACAGTGGAAAGGGACGGTCGTCAGGCATCTGAGCATTTATACCTCGTTAATAGAGGCGTGGTTAACTCAGCCTCTCAGCCAATCGGTCGAGAGGCACATGACCGACCAGTGCCAATGGTAAGCCGACGTTCTGGCCCAATGGCAGATGAGTATGCAGATCATATCATCACAGGTGGTACCTGTGTTGATGGTGTTACTGGGTTGATTATTATAGCAGTCTGGTAGAGAGTATTTTAACATTCAACATGACAGTCTGCTACGGTGTGAGATGCGAAAGTAAGGTGGCTGGAATTGTCAACGCTGCGGGTAAAGTCACTGATTTAACAAGGCAGTTCAGAGGAAAGCTCAGGCCATCATCAGGGATCGCTCTCACTCTTTACATCACCAATTTGAAAGGCTCCCTTCGGGCTGGCACTTTAGAATGCCTATTGCCTTCAGCACTGAGGACCCGGGTTCGAATCCCGGCTCTGAGTCACTGTCTGTGTGGAGTTTGCACATTCTCCCCGTGTCTGTGTGGGTCTCACCCCCACAACCCAAAGATGTGCAGGGTAGCTGGATTGGCCACGCTAAATTGCCCCTTAATTGGAAAAAAAATAACTCTAAATATATATATATTTTTTAAATACCTATTGCCCAGAAAAGTCTGTTCAAGAGGTCTTTTATTCCCAGTACCATAAGCTTACTAATAATCATAATCTTTTTTGTCACAAGTGGCTTACATTAACACTGCAATGAAGTTACTGTGAAAATCCCCTAGTCGCCACATTCCGGCGCCTGTTTGGGTACACAGAGGGAGAATTCAGAATGTCCAATTCACCTAACAAGCACGTCTTTCGGGACTTGTGGGAGGAAACTGGAGCACCCGGAGGAAACCCACGCAGACACGGGGAGAATGTGCAGACTCCGCACAGACAATGAGCAAACTGGGAGTCGAACCTGGGACCCTGGAGCTGTGAAGCAACAGTGTTAATCACTGTGCTACCCTGCCGCCCAAATGACATAATGTAAATATAGGTTGCTGTTTTATATATTGTAACTGCAGTATGTGCTATAATGACAGATTGAAGTGTGTTGTGTTTGTATGGGATGGATGTACATTATATAGGCACAAAAGTATGAATGTGCATAAACATTAAATATTTACTGTTTTTAACTGCTGACTGAATGATGATTATATATTACAATGGAAGTGAAGTCACGGACAAATTTCCACTTTTACATGGACAATATTGCTCTATTCTATTCTATTATTGAATTCATTGAATAAAGAAAGTGCAGCGTCACATACACACACATGCCAAGTCTCTTACGTAGTGATGGTATGGTTTGGGCTGTTTTATACAAAGATCAAATTCAGAATATAAAGACAGAAGCTGGAATCACAAGCTGGGCAGAGAGCGATGGGATTACTTTATAACTGGTGAAGCTCAAGAAAAGATGAAATAGTAAAATGCACGTTGCCCACATCTGTGAGTGAAAATCAATTAAAGTTTCTTTTTCAAATAACTCAAGGCAGCACGGTGGCGCAGTGGTTAGCACTGCTGCCTCACGGCGCTGAGGACCCGGGTTTGTTCCCGGCCCATGTGGAGTTCGCACATTCTCCCCGTGTCAACGTGGGACTCACTCCCACAACTCAAAGGTGGGCAGGGTAGATGGATTGGTCACGCTAGATTGTCCTTTAATTGGAAAAATAAGAATTGGATACTTTGAATTTATTTTGTAAAAATAAGTCATTCCTGAAAAATTACAGCAGGACAAAAAGATACATGTATATAATCCCAGTGGGATTAAAACTGGGATATAATCCCCAGTGGGATTAAAACTGGGATATAATCCCAGTGGGATTTTACCCTATAGTATATAAACTTGAAAAAGTAACAAAAATTGCAATATTCCACTTTGAGGAATAACCCTAAAATAAATATTTGTGAACAAGCACAGACAGCCAGGAAATAACAGATTGCACATGCACTCAGGACGTTCGGAGCACAGATAGATGGACAAGCAGACAAATAGTTAAACTCTACCTCGTCTCATCCTGGACTTGAGTTGATCTTGAAAAGCTTCAGTGGGACCTACAGAGAAAGCACAAAGAGATGAAAGGATTTGGGGATGGTGTCAAGTTAAGAGCAGAGAGGTAGGCACTCAGGCAGGAGATGTACCGGCGATCCCAGTGAGGAGGAAGAGGAAGGCAATGAGTTGTTGCATTTTGCCTGTCATTTCAATTCCCTGTGATTTCACCCCTCTTCCTTGTCAGCCGGAGCGTTTTGAGAAAGCGGGTGGGCGAGGGAAGGTATTTATAGAGAGCATCGTTATGGCTGATTGTTAATTGGTTGCTGGATTATGCATAGCTTTAATGTCTCTTAGGGAGAAAAAAAGTTACATTTTTTGTTCATGGGGCTCCACAGAGAGACTGCTCTCCTGGGTCCTAGAGATCACCCAATTCAATGGGAACCTCAGATTAAAGGCATTGAACACCAACTGTATACGGAACAGAAATAAACACGCCAAACATGAAGGAGTCATTTTATGATTTAGTATCCCCTTTGCAAACTGATGTTGAAGGGGCAAGCAGACTGATTAATACGTCCCCTTCTAGTAAGGGCAGCACGGTAGCACAGTGGTTAGCACAATTCACAGCTCCAGGGTCCCAGGTTCGATTCCCGGCTGGGTCACTGTCTGTGCGGAGTCTGCACGTTCTCCCCGTGTCTGCGTGGGTTTCCTCTGGGTGCTCCGGTTTCCTCCCACAGGCCAAAGATATGTGGGTTAGGTGGATTGGCCGTGCGAAATTGCCCTTAGTGTCCAAAAAGGTTAGGTGGGGTTAGTGGGTTACGGGGATAGGGTGGAGGTGTGGGCTTAAGTAGGGTGCTCTTTGTAAGGACCAGTGCAGACTCGAAGGGCCGAATGGCCTCCTTCTGCACTGTAAATTCTATGATTCTATGAACTTTGTTGCAGTGTTAATGTAAGCCTACTTGTGACAATAATAAAGATTATTATCATTACTAATTAGGTAATTGCACAGGACAAGCAGCAAAACTGTCCTCTTAGCTGTTGATGCTATTTGAAAGAAAACAGGAAGACGTGCAGTTATATGTCACCCTTTATTTTTAAAAAATAAATTTAGAGTATTAAGGGGCAATTTAGCGTGTTCAATCCACCTAGCCTGCACATCTTTGGGTTTGGGGGCGAAACCCACGCAAACACGGGGAGAATGTGCAGCAAACATGGGGAGAATGTGCAGCAAACACGGGGAGAATGAGCAGCAAACACGGGGAGAATGTGTAGCAAACACGGGGAGAATGTGCAGCAAACATGGGGAGAATGTGCAGCAAACACGGGGAGAATGTGCAGCAAACACGGGGAGAATGTGTAGCAAACACGGGGAGAATGTGTAGCAAACACGGGGAGAATTAGCAGCAAACACGGGGAGAATGTGTAGCAAACACGGGGAGAATGTGCAGCAAACACGGGGAGAATGAGCAGCAAACACGGGGAGAATGTGTAGCAAACACGGGGAGAATGTGTAGCAAACACAGGGAGAATGTGTAGCAAACACGGGGAGCATGTGTAGCAAACACGGGGAGAATGAGCAGCAAACACGGGGAGAATGTGCAGCAAACACGGGGAGAATGTGTAGCAAACACGGGGAGAATGTGCAGCAAACACAGGGAGAATGTGTAGCAAACACGGGGAGCATGTGTAGCAAACACGGGGAGAATGAGCAGCAAACACGGGGAGAATGTGCAGCAAACACGGGGAGAATGTGCAGCAAACACAGGGAGAATGTGCATGTATCAAGCTTTATGAGTGCAACATCCCAAAGCACCTCATTGCCAAAGTACGTTCGAAGAGAATTCACAGCTGTCACGTCGGAAACGCAACAGCCAATATTCCATAGAATTGTTACAGTGCTGGAGGAGGCCATTTGCTCCATCGAGTCTGCTACGGCCCTCTGAAAGAGCGCCCTACCTGGGACCACTCCCCCACCCACCCCACAACTCTACCTAACCTGCACATCTCTGAACACTGAGAGGCTTTAAAAAAAAATCATTTTTATGGAATGTGGGCTTCGCTGGCTGGACCAACATTTGTTGCCCATCCCTAATTGCCCCTGAGATGTTGCTGGTAAGCTGCCTTCTTGAACCGCTGCAGTCTGTAAGAAGTAGGTACACCCACTGTGCTGTTTGGGAAGAAATTCCAGGATTTTGACCCAGTGACAGTGAAGGAACGGTGATATAATTTCCAAGTCAGGATGGTGAGTGACTTGGAGGGGACCCTGCAGGTGGCGGTGTTCCCATGTAACTGCTGCCTTTGTCTTTCTAGATGGTAATGGTATTTGTGCTGATATGCCTGTGGGCAATATCATAGACGAATGGTGTGTGACCTCCAACCAGCAGGTGACAGTGCAGACACATCATGCCGTCTCAAGACCAAGGTCAGGTGACCAGTGCCTCCCATATAAGGAGAGACACATCTGGCCATCTTCAGAAGAGGATTCAGGAGAGTCAATGGTCGGTGCTAGGTGCAGATTCCAGAGGAGTAATGAACAGACTCCATGACAACGTGCTCTGTAACAGGTTGCTATCTTACCACACGGGACTCAATAAAGATTCTGGTTTGGACAGGGCTAGCCATTTGGTGGATTCCTTTGTAAAGTATAAAAGACTAAAGCACAACAATCGTGGGTTTGGAAGGTGCTGCCAAAGGAGCTTTGGTGAGTTGCTGCAGTGCATCTTCTAGACGGTACACACGGCTGTCACAGTGCGTCAGTGGTGGGGGGAGTGAATGTTTGTGGAAGGGGAAGCAATCAAGCGGGGCTGCTTTGTTCTGGATGGTGTCGAACTTCTTGAATGTTGTGGAAGCTGCACCCATCCAGGCAAGTGCAAAGTATTCCATCACATTCCCGGCTTGTGCCTTGTAGGCTTTGGGGAGTCAGGGGGTGAGTTACTCTCCGCAAGATTCCCAGCCTCTAATCTGCTCTTGTAGCCACAGTATTAATATAGCGCGTCCAATTCAGTTTCTGGTCAATGCTAACCCCCAGCGGGATTCAGCGATGGTAAAGCCATTGAAGGTCAAGGGGCAATGTCTCTTATTGGAGAGGGTCATTGCCTGGCACTTATTTTTATTTTTTTTTAAATTTAGAGTACCCAATTAATTTTTTCCAATTAAGGGGCAATTTAGCGTATTCAATCCACCTACCTTGCACATCTTTGGGTTGTGGGGGTGAAACCCACGCAAACACGGGGAGAATGTGCAAACTCCACACGGACAGTGACCCAGAGCCGGGATCGAACCTGGGACCTCAGCGCCGTGAGACTGCAGTGCTAACCCACTGAGCCACCGTGCTGCCCCTGGCACTTATTTTTTAATTTTTAAAAAAAATTTAGATTACCCAATTATTTTTTCCAATTAAGGGGCAATTTAGCGTGGCCAATCCACCTACTCTGCACATTTTTGGGTTGTGGGGGCGAAACCCACGCAGACACAGGGAGAACGTGCAAACTCCACACGGACAGTGACCCAGAGCCGGGATCGAACCTGGGCCCCAGCGCCGTGAGGCGGTTGTGCTAACCACTAGGCCACCGTGCTGCCCCGCCTGGCACTTATGTGGCACTGATGTAACTTGCCACTTGTCAGCCCAAGCCTGGATATTGTCCAGGTCTTGCTGCATTTGGACATGGACTGCTTCATTATCTGAGGAGTCTCGAATGGTGCTGAACATTGTGCAGTCATTAGCGAACATCCCCACTTCTGACCTTAGGATGGAAGGGAGGTCATTGATGAAGCAGCTGAAGATGATTGAGCCTAGGACACTACCCTGAGGAACTCCTGCAGTGATGTCCTGGGACTGAGATGATTGATCTCCAACCACCACAACCATCTTCCTTTGTGCCGGGTATGACTCCAGCCGGCGGAGAGTTTTCCCCCTGGTTCTCATTGACTCCAGTTTAGCTCGGTCTCCTCGATGCCATATTCGGTCAAATGCTGCCTTGATATCAAGGGCAGTCACTCTCACCTCACCATTATCCTGGTCAACCCAACTAACCTGCACATCTTTTGTCTGAGGGAGGAAACCGGAGCACCCGGATGAAACCCACGCAGACACGGGGAGAACGTGCAGACTCCACACAGGCAGTCACTCAAGGTCGGGATTGAACCTGGGTCTTTGGAGCGGCGAGGCAGCAGTGCTAACCACTGAGCCACCGAGCGCACAGCCAGCTCCCACACAGAGCAATGTGATAATTACCAGATAATCTCTTGGCTAGTGGATAGATACTGGCCAGGACGCGGTGAGAAGGACCCGGCTTTTCTTCGAATTAGCACCGTGGGGTCTTTGATATCTACCTTAGAGGGCCGATGAGGCCTCGGTTTTCGTCCCATCTGAAAGATGGCACCTCCAGCAGTGCAGCACCCCCTCATTTCTGTGCACTGAGAGTACCAGTCCTGACTTTGCTCTCGAGACTTTGGGGCGGGGCTTGATTATCTTGTCGTTCATTTTGTTGCTGCTCCTGGGAATCATGCTGTGCACAGTTTGATTGCTGCATTTCCTACAGAAACCCAACCCGATACCTTTCAACCAACAAAAGTCATCGCTTGACCACCATGTCCGGAGTTGAGGTATTTGATGTAATTTGGAGAAAGATACCTTGAAAATATGGATAACGCACCCGAGAGTGCGTTTGAAGGGAACAGTGGAGGCTATAGGCGGAGTTCGGCTTGTTAACCACAGGGAGGGCGGTGGAGCAGCTGAGAAAGGCGAGGGGGGCGATGAGCATGGAGAGAAGGCCAGCAGAATGCTTGCACAGCAGCTTAGAAAGAGGGAGGCAGCCAGGGAGACAGGGAAAGTAAAGGATGGAAATGGGAACCTGGTTGGAGACTCAGCAGGGGGTAAATAAGGCGTTTAAGGAGTTTTATAGTCGGCTGTACGGGTCGGAACCCCTACCGGGGCCAGAGGGGATGAGGCACTTCCTAGGGGGTCTGAATTTCCCGAAGGTGGACGGGGAGCTGGTAGAAGGGCTGGGGGCCCTGATCCGGATCGAAGAGGTAGCAGAGGGGCTGAAAGCCATGCAGTCGGGTAAAGTCCCGGGGCCGGATGGGTACGCAGTGGAGTTCTATAAAAAGTTCTCTGAGATATTGGGGCCGCTGTTGATGAGGACATTCAATGAGACGACGCTGATCCTGAAGCGGGATAAGGATCCGGAGCTGTGTGGGTCCTAAAGGCCGATATCCCTATTAAATGTTGATGCCAAACTGCTGACCAAAATGTTGTCCTCTAGGATTGAAGACTGTGTTCCGGACGTAATTGGGGAGCACCCGGTGGGGTTCGTTAAGGGAAGGCAGTTGGTGGCCAATGTAAGAAGGTTGCTAAATGCGATCATGATGCCCCCAGAAGGTAGGGAGGTGGAGGTAGTGGTCACAATGGATGCAGAAAAGGCTTTTGATCGGTTAGAATGGGAATATCTGTGGGAGGTACTGGGACGGTTTGGATTTGGGCGGGGCTTTATTGACTGGGTCCGGTTGCTGTATCAGGCTCCTGTGGCGAATGTACGGACGAATAGGACAACATCGGACTATTTTAGGCTACATCGGGAGACGAGACAGGGATGCCCCCTCTCCCCACTGTTGTTCGTGTTAGCTATAGAGCCGTTGGCAATTGCACTGAGAGCCTCAAGGGGCTGGAGGGGGTTGGTCCGGGGTGGGGGGGAGTGGAACACAGAGTCTCACTTTACGCAGACGACCTGCTCCTGTATGTATCGGACCCAGCAGAGGGGATGGAAGATATAGAACATAGAACATAGAACAGTACAGCACAGAACAGGCCCTTCGGCCCTCGATGCTGTGCCGAGCAATGATCACCCTACTCAAACCCACGTAACCTGTATACCCGTAACCCAACAATCCCCCCATTAACCTTACACTACGGGCAATTTTAGCATGGCCAATCCACCTAACCCGCACATCTTTGGACTGTGGGAGGAAACCGGAGCACCCGGAGGAAACCCACGCACACACGGGGAGGACGTGCAGACTCCACACAGACAGTGACCCAGCCGGGAATCGAACCTGGGACCCTGGAGCTGTGAAGCATTGATGCTAACCACCATGCTACCGTGAGGCCGCCTATCATGAGGATTCTGGGGGAATTTGGCCGGTTTTCGGGGTACAAACTAAATGTGGGGAAAAGCGAGATGTTTGCGATCCAGGCACGGGGACAGGAGAGACGACTGGGGGAACTCCCGTTTTAGAGTGGTGGGGGAAGTTTTAGGTATCTAGGCAACCAAGTGGCGTGGGAATGGAAACGGTTGCACAAACTTAACCTGGCCCGTCTGGTAGACCAAATGAAGGATGACTTCTGAAGGTGAGACGCGCTTCCGTTGTCACTAGCTGGGAGGGTCCAGACGGTGAAGATGATGGTCCTTCCGAGATTCCTGTTTGTGTTCCAGTGTCTCCCCATCTTTATTCCGCGGGTTAACAAAGTTATCACTAGCTTTGTATGGCCGAGTATGGATGATTGAGTGGAGTCGGGGAGAGGGCGGGCTGGCGTTGCCAAACTTCAGTAACTATTATTGGGCGATGAATATAGCCATGATCAGGAAGTGGGTGGTGGGGGGAGGGTCGGCATGGAAGCGTATGGAGGCGGCCTCATGTACAGGCACCAGCTTGGGGGCATTGATAACGACGCCTCTGCCGTTCCCGCCGGCACGGTACTCCACCAGCCCCATGGTGGTGGCGGCCCTGAGAGTCTGGGGGCAATGGAGGAAGCATGTGGGAGCATCGGTCTGGTCTCCAATTTGTAATAATCACTGGTTTGCCCCGTGAAGGATGGACGGAGGGTTTCGGAGATGGCGGAGAGCAGGGATTGAGAGGATGGGGGATATGTTTATAGAGAGGAGCTTTCCTAGCTTGAGGGAGCTGAAGGAGAAATTTAGGTTGGCGAGAGGAAACAAATTCAGGTACCTGCAGGTGTGCGACTTCCTTCGTAGGCAGGTTTCAACCTTCCCGCTCCTACCAGCAAGGGAGATTCAGGATAGGGTAGTTTCCAGGGTGTGGGTGGGAGAAGGGAAGGTCTCTGACATCTATAAAGAACTCATGGGTCAGAGGACAAGCAGACTGAGGAGCTGAAGCACAAGTGGGGAGGAGAGATAGAGGATGGTCTATGAGCAGACGCGTTGAGTAGAGTCAACCCGTCCGCAACATGCACCAGGCTCAGCCTGATACAGTTCAAGGTCGTTCACCGGGCTCACATGACAGTGGCCCACATGAGCAGGTTCTTTGGGGTAGAAGACAGGTGCGCAAGGTGTGCAGGGGGGCCAGCGAACCATGTCCACATGTTCTGGGCATGTCCGAAGCTTAGGGGATTTTGGCAGGGGTTTGCAGATGTCATGTCCACGGTGTTAAAAACAAGAGTGGCGCTGAGTCCGGAGGTGACGATTTTCAGTGCCATTGTTCACCTTTCAGATCAAAACGACCCCTGCGCCTCAAAAAGGTTTCCTTCCTCATCTTCTCGAATATGTAGATAAATATTGACAGATTATGTCCTCAGGTATATTTATTCTCTTCTCCAGTGACCATGTGACTAATGGGTAATGCGGATCAATTGAGATTACATGGGTCAATGCTGCTACATGTCAAGTTACCAAGCGTATCACAAAGTACTCCATTGCATTTTTCACCGTCAAAAGAAAAAGGATAACTTGATCTGGATTCTCCGATCGCTGGTGCCGAAAGTGCGTTTGGCAATCGGCCGGAGAATCCACGTTCACGCCGGAATCGTGGGGGCAGCGCCATTTTTGTGATACTCCGCCCCCTCAAAAACAGCGTACTCGGGGTGTACGCCGCACGCCATATGGAGGGTCTCAGGATGTCACCCGAGGGGGGGGAATGGTACGAGGTGAGTTGCTCATTCGGAGAGCCGGTGCAGACTCGATGGGCTGAATGGCCTTCTTCTGCACTGTAGCAATTCTGTAATTCTCTGATTCTGTGATCATAACATCGGTAATGCACCCAAAAGCACGTCAATCGTTGCCAAGCACATCGGGCTGCCCTAAGATCATGAATGGAGCTGGATAAATGTGAGTTATTGTACATCGCAATCACCTGAACAGACAGAACTTGCTTTAATGTTTACCAACGATATATCCTGCAACAGTAAACCATCCTAATTTAAGGATGGTCAGTAGTTTGGGATTATCTAACCGAGCTAAAAAAGAGCAATAGTTGCGTGTGTTTTCTGTAGCAAGTGTTTCGGATTTTAGTGTTTACTGTGCAGCTGCTCAGCATGTGATAACAAGAGTTAACAACTGGTTCTGTGATCCTCACACACTGTTCAAAGGCAATCATTTATCACACTGCTGCCTCATACCTCATGCTCAAAAGGCTGAAAGATGGTCAGGCCCCGCTTACGCAGATGTGGTCAGACGGAAAGTTCAGATCAAAGGGGACATTGTTCTGGAACTAGACCATTTTATTCGATCATGGGTAATCGGAATCTTAATTCCATCTACCCGCTTTGGTCGTATAAACCGCAGTATCCTTGCACAAGAGGAGTACTTTACTGAATGAAGCAATAGATTAGATTTGAGGCAGTGGCATTGTGGTAGTGTCACTGGACGAGTAAACCAGAGATCCAGAGTCACGCTCTGGGGAACCAGGTTCAAATCCCGCCACCGCAGATAGTGAAATTTGAATTCAATAACAATCAGTAATTGAAAGTCTAATGGTGACCAATGAATCATTGTTGATTGTCGTTAAAAACCCATCTGCTTCATTAATGTCTTTAGGGAAGGAAATCTGCCATCCTTACCTGGTCTGGCCTACAGACCCACAGCAATGTGGTTGACTCTTAACTGCCCCCTCAAGGGCAATTAGGTTTGGGCAATAAATGCCTGCAACACCCATGTCCCACGAACGAATAAAAATAAAATTTCACCTCAGGAAGCTGACCTGCTAACGTTTGGTTTCTACATTCTCAGAAAGGATAGCTCATTTTGCTCGTCTAAAACTTGACCTCAAGTACTTAGCAACCAACGACGCACATTTGGAAGTGTAGTCACTATTATAATGCAGGGCACTTGGCAGTCAGCTTTTACATAGCAAGATCCCACAAACCGCAATGAGATAATGATCAGAAAACATTTCATTTTGCGATGATGTTGTTAAGGGATCAACTGCTAGGAGCATTGAGGGGAACAGCCCAGCTCTCTCCTCTCGTTCCACCCTCTTCCCATGCACCCGGAACAAAGTAAATTCACCCCTAGCTACTGCCTTAAGTGTCTCCCACAGCGCGGCGGCTGTGACCTCCCCTGTGTCATTCAGCTTCACGTAGCCCTGAATGGTGGCTCTCACCCTTTTGCATACCCCCCCCCCCCCCACCATTCGCCAAGAGCCCCACATCCAAGCTCCACTGCGGCCATTGGGCCTCCCTCTGAACCACTCGCACATCCACTCAGTGCAGCACGTGGTCGGAAACCACGATTGCCAAATACTCCGAGTTGGCCATCTCTGCCAGCAGCACCTTATCCATCTCAAAGTTATCGCTCCTGGAGTACACCCGGTGCACATGTGAGAAGTAAGAGAACTCCTTCGCCCTGATCTAGTAATGAATATTAATTCCAGCAGGGCAAGGGTATGATTTCCTGACTAGATATATAGGAGTTGGCATTAGAGCCAATGATGACGTCTTTTTGACAAGGCTGCCTGCCTCCACGGCAAATCTTCTAGACAAATGACACAGTATGTCAGTGACATGTATATTTTAAGAAGCATGTCTTTTTCTGTTCTTGCCATTTATATATCGGAGATGAATTTTGCCACAGCGGAGCTGCTTTTCAAGATGAAAGCAGAAGGCCTTTCTCCTCGGCAGCATGGTTAATATCATAGAATTTTTACAGTGCAGAAGGCCATTCAGCCCTTCGAGTTTGCACCGGCTCTTGGAAAGAGCATCCTACCTAAACCCACACCTCCACCCTATCCCCATAACCCAGTAACCCCACCCAACACGAAGGGCAATTTTGGACACTAAGGGCAATTTAGCATGGCCAATCCACCTAACCTGCACATCTTTAGACTGTGGGAGGAAACCGGAGCACCCGGAGGAAACCCACGCACACACGGGAAGAACGTGCAGACTCCGCACAGGCAGTGACCCAAGTCGGGAATCGAACCTGGGACCCTGGAGCAGTGAAGCAATTGTGCTAACCACTATGCTATCGTGCTGCTTTTCTCCAAATGGGAACTTTGATGATTTACTAGCTAATAAGTTAACATGGACATACAAAACAGTGACATACAATACATGACATAGAACAAAAAGACTGATTATTTTGAGAGCTTGATGTTAGTATAGTGTTTTATATAAGGAGGTTATTATGGTCTTATGAGAATTCATGCGCTTGGAGTTACTTCCCATGTGACTACATTTCAAAAGTTGGATCAGGTGGAGATTTCATTACGTTGGGAGGGAAAGGGCCTTGGGAGTTTTCGGGATCGATTTGTGGAGGGACGGTTTGCTAGTTTGGAGGTATTATCGGCGAGGTTTCAATTCTAGGGGGCAAAATTGTTCCCTTACCTCCAAGAACATGATTTTGTTCCCCTTGGCTCCGCAACCATACTTATTGAGTTGGATCCCATCACTTGCAAGGTCTGGCTGGGGCGGGGGGGGGGGGGGGGGGAAGAGACACATTCCAAGCTTATATGGGCTTGTCTATGAGGTAGCCCCACTAGATGAGGTGCACACAAAATGGGAGGGGCAACCGAGGCCTCTTTTAAGTGAGGACGTGTGGTGTGAGTCCTTTTGCAGGATGAACTCCAAGTTCTCATGTTCACGACACAGTCTAATTCAATTCAAGGTAGTCCACAAGGTTCATCTAACCGAAGCTAGGGTGAGTGGTTTATTTTCGGGAATGGAGGACAAGTGTGATCGGTGTTCTTTGGGACCTGCTAATCACCCATATGATCTGGTTATGCCCCAGGATGGCACGCTATTGGATCTCCTTCTTCAACACCATGTCACTTTGGGCAGCACGATGTACCAACGGCATGGGTGTTTTTGTTACGCCAATTGAAATCAAGAGGGTAGAAAAATAATTATTACTGTTCAACAGGGTTTCAGTCATTTCAAAAAGGGAGGAACAACAAAGTGGCTTGTCAAAAAAAAATGGTCAGAATGAATAGTTCACCAGGGTCGTGCGTGGGAGTGGGAGCAGGTGACCATGGAGCAAGCGCTTTAATTTTGCACAGTGTAATATATTTGGCTTATACATATTTTAACTTTAGTCCCACCACTAGTGTCAAGGTTCATAATTGGATGTTTAAAAAGCTGCAAGAGGGCACGCTAAAGTATTGTGCGCAGTTAAGTTAATTTGCAAACTTTTGTAATGAGCAGTAGAGGTAGTGGACAATTTAGCCTCTCTCGCCAGTGCTATCAGTCAGTTATGTCGTGAGGGGGTTGCATTCTTAACTCCAACTATCCAGCTTGGTTCCATAATCCATAATATTGCCTAAGGAAATGATCAATCTCAGTTCTGAAATGTGCATTGTTCCCCTCAGCTGTAACAACCTTCTGGGGAGTGAGTTCCAGATTTCCACGACCCTTTTCCATGAAGACATGCCTAACTGAACAGTCTCGCTCTATTTGTAGGGTTACATCCCCTTGTTCCTGGCTGCCCCACGAGAGGAAATACTTTACATCTACTGCATCAATTCCTTGGAGCTCCTTAAATTAGATCACCTCTCAATCTTTAACAAAGGAATATAAAGCCCAGTCTCTGCATCATGCCCTCCTAACGTGACCTTTTAAGTCCCTGTTGTGTGGAGATTGCGTGGTTCAGTGGGTAATGTATCCACCTCTGGGACAGAAACTCCAGGTTCAGATCCCACTGCAGGACTTGAGGGCCATGGAAAGTGAGTCCGTAACGTGGCCAAAACAGGTTGATTACCAGCCTGCAAATCCTTCCAATGTGCCTGAGAGCAGGCAGTAAGGCTGGGAGAATCTCCTGGTCAACCGTACTGCAAAGTCACTGGCAAACCAAAGCAGTACTTAATCAATGGAAGTCCAGGGTCATTAATGCATTCTCAGGGTATGGTACCTGAAGGAATATTCATCCCTGTATCAATCTGCTGAAATGATTTTCCCTACCAAGCATGTTGTATAAAGAATAGAAATTGCACCAGCAGCTTCTAAAAATACATGACCCACTTTGTAGTCGTTTAAATAAAAAGTTTAGGTAACAATTCAGCCGACACAGCCAGAAAAGTGAACTGCCAGTGAATCATATATGTAGAAATTTTCTATTGCTCTTTCTCAGAATAAATAAAACCAGACTGACCTTGCTTGTATTCAAGTGTTTCTTTTTTACAAGCTGTGGTTCAGTATGTAACTGAGTAAATCGTTTGTGGGTTTCAATCCCATTTCGCAGACTGCAGCACATACTCTCGACTAACACTTCTAAATACTGATGGAGTGTGCTGCACTGGAGGAGGTGCCATCTTTTGAGTTAAATCAAGGCAGTCAGCTGAACAGAGAGATTTCACTGCACTATTCGAAGAATAGATGTCTCCCCCCACAATCAACATCGCTAAACCTGATTTTGTCTAGTTGTTTATCACACTGTTGTTAATAGGGGCTTGCTGTGTGTAAGTTGGCTGCTATCTTTCCCACAACAATGACGGCATGTCAAAAGCCACTTCATTAGCTGTAAAGAACTTTAAATTAACCGGGAACATCAAAGGTGCGAACATAAATCATTTTTTTTCTTCCTAAAGGAAATTAGGTTCAAGGCGCATCCTTGGGACTGCGGCGCTGAGGGTCCTGGGTTCGAATCCCGGCCCTGGGTCACTGTCCGTGTGGAGTTTGCACATTCTCCCCATGTCTGCTTGGGCTTCACCCCAACAACCCAAAGATGTGCAAGTTAGGTGGATTGGCCATGCTAAATTGCCCCTTAATTAGAAAAAAAATAATTGGGTACTCTAAATTTGGGCGCGATTCTCCGCAAATGCGGAGAGTCGTAAAGGCTGCCGTGAAACCGGCCGTTTTTCACGACAGCCTCCGCGCCCCCTCCCGGGACCCGATTCACCCCCCCCCCGGTCGGGGCTACCATCGCGGCCCCGGGAAGAACGGCAGAGCGGGCTTAGCGAACATTCGCTAAACCCGGCCGCCAAGACTCACGGCGGCTGACGCTCACGATGACGTCAGCCGCGCATGCGCGGGTTGGACGACGGCTCCAACCCGCGCATGCGCGGAGGATGTCATCGCGCATATGCGTCAAACCCACGCATGCGCGGTCCGTTATGCCCCTCAGCCGCCCCGCGGACTGATCCTGTGGGGCGGCGGAGGGACAAAGAGTGCGCAGGAACCGGACCCGCTGCCCGCGATCGGTGGGCACCGATCGCGGGCCCATGCCACCCTTGGCACGGCCGTGGTGCGGCCAATCGGTGGCATGGTTGTGCAGAACCATGTGGCATGGTTTGCGGCCGTTTTCACGAACTGTGATAGCAGGTGTGTTTAAATTCGTGAAAGCAGCTGTAAAGGCCTGGGAAATCGGCCCATTGGATAGGGAAGAATCGCTGCTCGCCGCAAAAAAACGGCGAGCAGCGATTCGTGTCGGGGGGCGGCCGTGGGGGGGGGGGGGGGGGGGGGGGGGGGGGGGGAATAGCGGGAGGTCGGGAAAAATCCCGCTATTCTCCGACCCGTCGTGGGGGGCGGAGAATCGCGCCCTTTATTTTTTAAAAAGGCACATCCTTCTCTTTTGAAAATCTATTTTTTTTAAATTTAGCATTCAAACGTCAAATTTTATTGCTAACATAGATGGATGTTCTTCCAAAAAACACACACTTTGTGGGCTGGTACAAGGAGCAGTTGGTTGTCTCGAGTTTAGGATCAGGCCCACAGATCACCCATTCGGTCTTACAGGGCTACTGGAAAGCATTGTGCAGGAAGATTATATCCAAAACTATCAGAACAATACTGTGCTTTCAACAGCTCTATCCAATGTTTCCCATATTGCTAACAATTTTCAGATTTCTTAAAACCATTGAAATTATATATTTTTAAAAGGCCAAATAAAATGGATGCATCAGAGATGTTAATTATAACTAACCATGCCGGGGGAAATCCTGTCGGATCCCATCCATCCCTGATATTAATCACTGTTGACTTAGAACCACAGACTTCCTCCAGTGGAAGAGGCAGCCATTTGGCCCATCGAGTCTGCGCCGTCTCCCTGAAACGTACCCGGGCCCACTCCCCTGCCCTATCCCCATAACCCCACCAATGGACACTATGGCGCATTTTAGCGTGGTCAATCCACCTAACCTGTAGATCTGTGGACTGTGGGAGGAAAGCGCAGCACCTGGAAGAAACCCACACGGACACAGAGGAGAAAGTGCAAACTTCACACAATTACCCAAGGTGGAATTGAACCCGGGCCCCTGGCGCTGTGAGGCAGCTGTGCTAACCACTGTGCCACCCCACTTCAATGAATAGCAATTTGGGTTGTCAGCATCACAGATTAATATCCGTATTTCACCAACATTTATGAATTAAACAGCAACATGATAATGACTGGATGTTTTTCTTTATATGGTGATGATTGAGGGACCAGCATTGGCCAGAGGTGTATAATCAATCTCGCCTGATCCCATCAGTGCTCCGGAGGGAGTGTTAGGTTGATATCACCCTTGTAGCATCATTACTGTACACTATATTTGATGTGGTGGATTGATGGGATGTAGGTGGAGTTCCATATATCTCGGGTATGCGTATGGAGCGGTCAGGTACGGATGTTTGGCGGGGGTGGGGAAGGAAAAGGTAGAAAGAAAACACAAAGTGGTTCCATACCCAGCACACTTTTCAATTTTGATTAACTGCAAGCTGGCATTGGGTCAGCGGGCATGTGCGAAGCTTAAAGAAACAAAAATGTATTCAATCTGGTCTCCCACATTCTATCCTCCTTAAACTGGAGGTCATTCAAAAGTCTGCTGCCTGTGCCTGGTCAACTCCTCCAGCCCGAAAACCTTCAAGCTATCTGTGCTACTCTAGTTTTGGTCACTTGCACAGCTCCAATTTGAGCCGCACCACCATAGGTGGTCGTGCCTCCAGTTGCTTAGAAACTCTGTCCATCAACCCCTCCACCTTTCTTTCCATCTTCCAAATGCTCTTAGAACCAACCTCTTTGACCATGCCCGAGTCATCTGATCTAATCTCATGCGGTGCAATGTCATACTTTTGTTTTATATTGCTCCCGTGATGCCATGGGATGTTTCACTGTTAAAGGTTGTTAGGGTTGACATAATGCGGTAGAAGTAGATAGAAGACAAGTGAGAATATTAAGTAGATCAATTTCAGGTGCTGTGCTGTGTGCAGCCTGTATTGATGTCTATCACTCATCATAAGCACGGTAGACAAGAGACTGGACCTCCACAGTTACCGTTGTTCTTGCCCCACTGGACACAGATCTAAACTGAAGATATTGTTGAATTTTTAAAAAATTCTACATTTCAAAAGAGATCAGGTAACATCCTAACTTTCCACCAGGCAATGGTCCTGTCCCTGTGTGAAACTAGGGGGATTGCAGATACTGCATCATTTTAATATCTAATGGGTAATTAGAAAACTAGTTCACATCACGCAGTGGAGCAAGCGACAGCATGACAAGGCAGATGATCTGGTCAATCTCACATTGCTTCATGTGGGAGCTGGCCTTGTGTAAGTTGGTTGTTATGCTACCTACATTACAAAAGTGACTACACTTTTACATGGGCAGCACAGTGGTGTGGGCAGCACGGCAATACAGTGGTTAGCACAGCTGCTTCACAGCTCCAGGGTCCCAGGTTCGAATCCTGGATTGGGTCATTGTCTGTGCGGAGTCTGCACGTCCTCCCTGTGTCTGCGTGGGTTTCCTCCGGGTGCTCCGGTTTCCTCCCACAATCCAAAGATATGTAGGGTAGGTGGATTGGCCATGATAAATTGCCCTGAGTGTCCAAAAAGGTTAGGTGGGGTTACCGGGTTATGGGGATAGGGTGGAGGCATGGGCTTAAGTAGGGTGCTGTTTCCAAGGGTGCTGTTTCCATGCAGACCCGATGGGCCGAATGGCCTTCTGCACTGTAAATTCTATAAAAGTACCTTATTGCCTGTAAAGAGCTTTGAGGTAGATGCATGTCTGTCTTTCAAAGGTCGGCCATGACAAAGGTCAGCTGATTGCCATGGCAATAGTATAGTCCCCAATGGGGCGTGACTTGGAACAATCTGATGATGCTTGATGGACATTAACTGTTAAGCTAAAGGATCCACAGAAAACTAATAAGGCTTTTAAAATATTTCCCTCACGTCAATACAAATCTTTAAGACAATTTTCAGTTCTGCTAAAGAAGATAGGGCCCAAGAGGAGATTAACCCTCAAACAAAAAACAGATTCAGGTAGCAAGGGTCTTGAATGCCAGTTGGAAGAAAAGAATAAAAAAAAAATTCAGAGTACCCAATTCTTCTTTTTCTCCAATTAAGGGGCAATTCAGTGTGGCCAATCCACCTACCCTGCACATCTTTTGGTTGTGGGGGTGAGACCCACGCAGACTTGGGGAGAATGTGCAACCTCCACATGTACAGAGATCCAGGGCCGGGATTCGAACCCAGGTCCTCAGCGCCGCAGTCCCAGTGCTAACCACTGCGCCACATGCCGCCATGCTGTCACTACTCTGAGCTTTGTCTTTCGGGAGTCCTGTTTCTTAAAAGAATGTGATGGTTAGCTGAAACGCTGTTTTAACAGAGAAAGGCAACAAGATACAATCCATTGGGATCAGAGGTCGGGTGGACGAAGCAATTAAAAAAAAAATCCAATGTAGTAACAAAGTAGTTTTATTGTTCTATTATCATAAATGGTAAGCAATTGCATCAACATTTTAATGAAACGCACCAGTAAACTGGTTGGACACAATACCTGGAAATAATAATTCAACTCGCTACTGAAATAATCATCCTTTTGTACCAGAACACAAGGATACATGCTGGGTTCCAAAGGATAATTAATATGCCACATTCTGCTTCAAGGTTTATAATACCTTGTAAATCTATAGTGAACCACAAACACCTGATGCCCAACACATAACTGACAAAAAGGATCACAAATTCACCTTCCCACTGTGACCTCGGCTATTTAAATCCTAACCAACCAGAATAAAAATAGGCTAAATAAAATGGGTACAGACACAAACGTAAATGGAAAAAGTGGTTCCTTTGTGCTGTACCCACGACAAGGACAGATGTGCTTACAAAAGCAAAATACTACCGATGTTGGAAATCCGATATAAAAACAGAAAATGCTGGAAATACTCAGGAACTCATGACAGCATCTGTAGAGAGAGGGACAGAGTTAAAGTTTCAGGTCGGGGACTCAGATGCATTTATTCCGATCGGGTGTTAAGAAACTGACATCCAGAGGGCTTTGTCATCTGTTTTACTGCTACTTTTTTCAAAACCTTTGTTCAATTACGTTCGACAAACATTCATAATTTCTAATGTTGTAAAGCTCTGAAATAAAAGTCCATTTTCACAGACTCGGACTATTGCTCCTTAAGGTGGATTGATCCGGTGATGAAGGAGCTGCGCTCCGAAACCTCGTGGTTCCAAATAAACCTGTTGGACTTTAAGCTGGTGTTTTAAGACCTCTTACTGTACCCACCCCAAACAACACCAGCATTTCCACATCATGGTGCTCAGTTGAGTAAAAGGTGATAGCTGCACTAAAGGTCAAATATATTAATTCACCCTCAACTGAATTACCGAAGAGAAAATACACAACCAAGATTTTAAGGAGACAGGGATTGTAAATTTGGCATCATAATTGTATATTTCTGAATTTCCTCAATTTAGCTGGCAGGAGCTTGTCAAGTCCAATTAGCAGTATGTAACGTTGAGGTCATTTATGCAACAATTTAATCACAAGCAGCATAAAGAATTGCCTTTCTCACAACATGGGTTGTATAATGAAAGCCTTGCCGTTTATCAAAGTTCTACAGATACACAAATTATGTCATTTACAGTCAGATTTGCCACAGAGTACTTGGTTTCTATTTGGTGTTGGTGAATTCGAGCCAGTCACAAAAAAAAACAAAATCAAACCTTTTGTAGTGAGATTTTTTAACAAATTGGACGTTTTCTTTCCCTCTTGTACAAAATATCTGTATAGAAAAATCAGCAAGGTGAAATGTCACAGTCCACTGATGATATTGGTTAATGAACAGATCGATGAATGTTCTCTTCCCCTTCCAGATGCTCTTTCGGGTGTGAAAATGGAGTCCTGTTTATATATAGATATAAAAAAAATGATCACCATCAGTTTCACAGTCATTAATTTGGATGGTTATTCCGGATCCAAACGTGGCAACACAGGAAGAATGAGGTTTCCAAACGCAGAGTCCTGAGTAATGAAATAGCCTGAAGAATGAGCGTGTGCATGCTGAGAAACAAGCGAAAAAATATCAGTTAGATTTTTTTTGTTTTAAACAGTTATTGTCCAAATGAAATATAAAATGAATCTAGTACAGGGCTCAATTTGTTCCTAGGAAATCTAACTAGCGCTTTGTGCAAAAGAAAACCATTATTATTTACAAATAACAAACTAAGGGGAACATCATCGGCCCAAATATTGAAACAGCAAAGCATAGCCAAGATTTAGAATTTTTCCAATAGAGAAAATATAACCAATCCAATCTTAAATGCATAGATCCGAATTCAGATAAATATGAATAAGCTAATGAGCTTATACTTCTACCAGTTTAAAAAATATATACCTGCACCTTTCTTAAATGTCACCAAATGCTTTACACAATTAAATATGTATAGTGACTGTCGCACTGTAGGCCAACCCAGAAGCTGTTCTATGCTAGCAACATCGTGGAGACAGACAGCAAGGTGATGAATGATCAATTTGCTTCAAAGTAGTATGGAAGAGGTTCTGGCTCAACAATGAAGAAGTCTATGCTCTTTATCCACCTTTCATTTTCCCTTGAAAATAACAAATTGGGGTTCGAATGAACATCAGTAACCAGAGCAATGCATGGTCAACGGACTGCAACTTACAACGTTTAAGGTCGGAATTCTCCGGCCGTTGAGATTATTTGTTCCCGCTTGTGGCGCACCCTCGCCAATCCCACCGCCAGCAAATGTCACGCCACCGAGAAACACACGGCTGGGGGGCCGGAGAATCCAGCCCTACGTTTCAGGCTCATTCCATTGCTTTTAAAATGTATTTGGCACTTGAGCCGAGAATAAGTCAAAAACAAGCAAGTATTATAAGCCACAGAGGATGGGCAATAAATGTTGGTTTTGCCAGTGGTGCTGCATCCCATGAACAAAGAATAAAAAGCAGACCACCTGGTCATCATTCCACAAATGTAGAAAAGTTAGCTGATTACAAGAGTTAGAGGTTGCTCGGAGCCCACGGTATTTCAAACTAATCAATGTTCATTCAAATAAGAACAGGTTTGAAATGCTACTTTTGAAAGAGGTGTATCCAGGCTCACGACTGCTTTTTTGGTATAGCTCTTTTTGGAATCTTTGTGAACACAGCAAGTGCCGCTTTCCCACAGCTCCCTGTATTGCCTACCAGTGGAGACTAATCTATTCTGAAATCACAGTAAGCTAGCTTTAGGGAAACTATCCTCCCTCCTTATGGAATGTAACCCACTAGCAACAGAGGGGGCACAGAGGAAAATGTGCAGCCCCACATGTTGACGCAAGTACATTGATGCTTGAATATGTTACACATCACATCCCTGTCAGGAAGCCATACCTCTCGACATGGGCAATTGCAGGAGGCAGACAGATCATTGATCTTGTGTATTCTTATGCATGTCATTATATTAGTCAGGAGTAATTGCACTGCGGTCCTGCAAATTGCCTTCATAGCATTGCAAGCATGTTTCTGACATAGGACAGTCATGGTAACATCTTAAAACTTTGATCAATGTATTTTCCATTCTTTAATTAGTGGTGGTATTTTCACAATTCTGAATTTAGCAAGATCTGCTTTCCTTACAAGTTAAAACAGACAAAATGTTGTTGTCTCTGCACAAGCAAAAGCTACCAATAAAATCCTGGGTGTAGCCAATCTCTGAATATCTTTTCTGTTCAAATCTCTAGTCCTATGATTTCTCCAACATCCCCAGGCAAAACTACCCATTACATACCAAAAATGTTTTGCTACTGTAAATGTGTCATGTTTAATTATATAGTTATTAAATAACTTCACAAAAAAATCTGTTTTCTTTTGGGCAATTTTTGTTTTACAATCTCAAAGTTCCATACCATTTAAAATGCAAACTTTGTGACTCACAGGCAACTTTTCTTTTTTTTTTTTAAAAAGTATTTTTATTGGCATTTAAAATTTTACATAGTGAAACTTTGCATCCGATATTTACAGTTTATACAGTTCTTATGTACATACAATCTTTTTAAAAATAAATTTAGAGTGCCCAATTCATTTTGTCCAATTAAGGGGCAATTTAGCGTGGCCAATCCACCTACCCTGCACATCTTTGGGTTGTGGGGGTGAAACCCATGCAGACACAGGGAGAATGTGCAAAGTCCACACGGACAGTGACCCAGAGCCGGGATCGAACCTGGGACCTCGGCGCCGTGAGGCAGCAGTGCTAACCACTGCATCACAGAGCTGCCATCATACAATCTTTCTTGATATATCCTCTGTTCCCACCCACCCCCCACTTCCCCTCTCCCTGCCCTCTCCACACCCCCCCCCCCCCCCTCGTTGACCCCTCAGGTTGGCATCCCCCTCTGAACTCCCGTTCTGCCCCCTCTCCCCTCCTTTCTTCTGTAGTTTTTGTTGCAGGCCTTGTGGGTTCGGGGGGAGGCTTCCTGCCCCCTCTCCCTCCCCCTCCTCCATGCTGCTTCCTGTGGTTCCCCCTTAGTTTCCTCCTCAATTCCTCCCCTCCTCCTTTATGTACCTCTTACTGCTGTGTATTTCTGTCTGCTCTCCCCCCGCCTCTCGCTCTTTCCCTCGTCGCTGTACACAGGCGACTTAACCACATGCACACTTGATAAAGGGAGATGGTGCAATGGCCCGATTGTACCAGGTAAATTCAAAGGAACGAACGTACAAGGCAAATCCACAATGGAACAAAATGTCAATTCACAGCCTGTTGACTGTGAGCACAGGTGTTAAGAATACCTGCAAGGCCGCTTTCTGTTGTGCTGCTATGTGCTGTTGTTCAGCGTGGTCCCGGAAATCTTTAGCAAAAGCTGGTCTTGATAAAGGAATACTGTGAGGAAGCAATGCAAAACAAAAATGATGCATCCAAACCTTTCAGCTGTCCAAGTGTACCTTTATACCGTCTATACATAATTTCTCTCTGTCAAACAGTGAACCAAAATACCATTCATAGGCTTGGATATAAGTAATAGGAGGAGTAGGCCATATGGCCCATCAACCTCGTTCTTCCACCTCCCCCTGCTAAAATCAGGGCTAATCATCTACTTAACCACACTTCCAGATTCCCATATCTCTTACATTCCCCGAGTATACAAAAAAAACCTATTGATCTCGGATTGTAATTAATTTAAGAATCGAGCATCCACAGCTCTGCGATAGAAATTTCCAAAGATCCATAATCTTCAGAGTGAAGAAATCTTTAATTTCTCTGTACCTCAGATCTAAATGGCTGACCCTTTAGTCAAAGGCTGAAATTCCTTTGATTCCCCAGATTCCCCAGCAAGGAAAACATCTTTCCTGCATTAACCTTCTCAAGCTCCTTAAGAATTTTATGTCTCGATGAGAATGCCTCTCATTTTACTAAATTCCAGAAAATATTGGCCTATAAAATATATATATTTTTAAATAGAATTTACAGTGCAGAATCGGCCCATCGACCCTTGGAAAGAGAATCCTACTTAAGCTCACACCTCCACTCTAACCCAACCTACCCTTTTTATGGATACTAAGGGTAATTTAGCATGGCCAATCCACCTAACCTGAATATCTTTGGAATGTGGAAGGAAACCGGAGCACCCGGACGAAACCCATGCAGACACGGGGAGAACGTGCAGACTCTGCACAGACAGCGACCCAAACCGGGAATCGAACCTGGGACCCTGGAGCTGTGAAGCGACAGTGCTAACCACTGTTCTACCGTGCCGCCTTAATCTGGTCTACTTCCATTTATGGCTAAGAACCCGAATCTGCTATTGTCATATTCATGGAAGCTATAATGTAGAGATGCCGGCGTTGGACTGGGATGGGCACAGTAAGCAGTCTTACAACACCAGGTTAAAGTCCAACAGGTTTATTTGGAATCACGGGCTTTCGGTGCGTAGCTCCTTCATCATGGAGATACTATAAACTTCACTTAACGGATGCATTACATTTGTACCGACACTTAAGACTAAATTTGGGATGGTATGATCAACTATAACCTGAATTCTTCCCATGGGTGTATGCATTTGCTAACATATATTCATTTCATGCTGTACAACTACTGTGAAGATAAGTTTGAAATAGCATCGCAATGAGGACAATATTCCTGACATCGAGATTTTAAGTGAATTCCAAATAAACAGTCACTGTAATACTGACTGTTATAGTGGTAAAGTGGTGCATCGCCTTAATTAAATGTTCAGAAAAAGGTTAAGACTGGAATTAGCAATTAAAAAAAAAACATCAATAATATTGTGACGGGAGTGGACTAGACCACGGAACACAGAGCTGAAATATCAGTCAAAAATATAAAAAATTTGCTGGAGTTACACAGTCAAGGAGTTTGCAAGGCAACTTTTTCACCAGGCATTAAACATCGATTATATTATTGTTTTTGGTAAATTTAGAGTACCTAATTATTTTTTTCCAATTAAGGGGAAATTTAGCGTGGCCAATCCACCTAGCCTGCACATCTTTTGGGCTGTGGGGGCGAAACCCACGCAAACACGGGGAGAATGTGCAAACTCCACACGGACAGTGACCCACAGCCGGGATCGAACCTGGGACCTCGGCGTCGCGAGGCAGCAATGCTAACCACTGCGCCACCGTGCTGCCCTTAGATTACATTATTAACATGCACTTGATAGAGGAGTGATATGGGAGCTAAAGACTGTACCACTGAACATTGGGACTGAAAAGACACCCATTACGTAAAAATAAATTGTTTTAATATCGAAAGGCAAGCTGATCCCTAGAGACACTAGCTTTGCATCTGTTAAATCTCCTCCAAAATAGCGTTGATTAATACAGACTGAAAAGTTGAACATTTCTGAAATAATGTGAACATTCTGGAGATATTCTTTTTTTTAAAATTTTTTTATAAATTTAGAGTACCCAATTATTTTTTCCAATTAAGGGGCAATTTAGCATGGCCTATCCACCTACCCTGCACATCTTTGGGTTGTGGGGGCGAAACCCACCCAGACACGGGGAGAATGTGCAAACTCCACACGGACAGTGACCCAGGGCCGGGATTCGAACCCGGGCCCTCAACGCCGTAGGCAGCAATGCTAACCACTGTGCCACCGTGCTGCCCTATTCTGGAGATATTCTGAGAAAGAGTTGCAAAATGAGCTAGCCATCATTCCTCAGCTATATCAAATCCAACCTTCAGCTCACTTGCAAGGTTCTTGCAGACATGCAAGAAAAATCTGATATACGATACCTGGCTCCAGGGTTGTTCATTGACGACTGATTTTGCATGATCAACTTTTTCTTCTCTTGTTTGAGCTCTGCCAGGATAGCAGCACGGTTTTTGTTCTGAACGTCTTTAGAAAAATTACAAAATTTGAGAGTGCAAAACTTAAAAGAAACACATTAAATTGGAGATGAGAAGCCCCCTCTCCACCCATCGTCATGTGAGGGGCAATACAACTGTGATCTTCGGGATAGATTCCGAACAGAATTAGCAGCTGAAAATTGGGGGTTCATGAGGTACTGTGGGCCAGCAACAGCAGCAGAATTGCATTCCCACAATCTGTAACTTTGCGGCCTGGCACAGCCCTCGCTACCCTTAACGTCAGACCAGTGGACAAACCCTGCTTCAGTAGGTGTAGGACGAGCAGGCTCCGGAAGCAGCGAAAGGCAACTAAATATGAGTCAACTTGATGACACCAGGAGCATCTGCATGCTGAAGGAGTGTGCTACAGACAAAAACAAAGAGAACCCCAACCAACCGATCAGATCACAGCTCCGCAGTCCTGTCACAACCAGTCAGAAATGGGAGACAGGAAGAAAGGACCGTGGGGGGGTGGGGGCAGAAAGAACAAATATATGAGTAGGCTTCAAATTTACAAGATGCAACAAATTCATTGCTCACAGTTACCCATCCATCCTTGATTGTATACAAAAGCAGAGTCCAGATTCACCAAAAAAAGTTTCATTGCATTTGCAGTTAAATTATTATTCACTCGGAAAAAAATAATTAGTTTGCTAACAGGACAGGTCTTGATTGCTTATGGATGACAATGAAATGCACAAACCTTTTGAAAGGGTTTCTCTGTTCCCGATTTTCTTTATTCTTAAAATAAAATGACATTACTGTACATTACAAAAAATAATATGCAATGTTGTGGAAGCTGGAGAGCATGTGGAAGTCATTTTTAAAAAAGGTTGAAAACATTTCATTCTTTAAAAGAAACGTAATTCAATGGAGTAATTCTCGCTGGAGTAAGACAGACTTCGGAGGCTCCATATCTTTTGAGAAAGACCTTTCAAAGTCATTAAGCTTTCAGGCTCAATGCTCCGTATCAGTGCGTATCTTGCATTTATTCACCGAGAGTTAAAGGAAGCTTTAAGGAGGTTAAAAATAATCACTGCTTTTTTCTTATATTTGGCTGGATCAATAAATGATTTCAAAAGTATTCCATTATTCGTATGAGAGCTATTCTGAGGAAAAGACAAATACAAAACTAACGCTAATGCCTGAGCAGTTACTACAAGGAAGAGGCAAGAATTAAGAACAAAAATCAATAATCACTTTACTAATGTTGCACTGTCCGGATCACTCCAGGTTATGACAAGAGAGAATTGCTGAACAAACAGATCAGGAAAGGTCCAAATTTGACTCCACGCCCAGCACAAGTTAGTTGATCTCAGCCAGGATTGGAAAGAAGGGTGCTACAATTTGCTTCAGCGCCTTAGTCTGAGGGAGGGGTCTCAGCAAAGAGTCCCATTCGTGGCCAGTATCCAATAATCCCTGGATGACCGTTTGCATGCGAGGACAATGGATGACGTGGGTTCGCTCCCGGCCCCAAGTCACTGTCCACATGGCGTTTGCGCATTCTCCCCATGTCTGCGTGAATTTCATCCTCATAACCCAAAGGTGTGCAGGGTAGGTGGATTGGTCACGCCCCTTAATTGGAAAAAAAAATAAGAATTGGGTACTCTAAATTTATTTTTAAAAAGCTACATCGCAATGTCCTTCCATTGACAAATTGCCTGTTGGAGAACAGGGAAGAAAAAACAGGGGAGATGAAAAAGGAAAAAAAAAATAGAAGGAATATAAATGTTTCTGCAACTCCCATGGAAATGGAGTAGCAATCTGAGCTTATCCACAGGCAGGATATTTTCAAGGTAGCTATCCAAAAGACTGTCTCAGCCGGAGAATTTGCCAACAAGAGGACAACGTTTCCTTTTTAGATGCTTTGGCTGCACCACTATCCTCGGGCAAAGGTCTGCTCAAAGTACTTGCAAATGCTAAAGCCGATTATTTAGCAAAGGCTTCAGGAAATCTAGCCACTGTTTCCCCTTTACCTCGAGCTCTCGGAAACATCTGGCTGTCGTTTATGGATTTTCTGAAGTTTAGAAACTCATCAGGTTGGGAATTACAATACCCACGCGCTTAATAGGTTAGCTCAAAATGGAAGAGGTCTACATCACATCAGATGTACAGGAATTATGCGCTCCCCCCCAGGTATTTTCTCCCCATTCTCGAATGGTTGATTCCACAGATGAATGAAATGAAATGAAAATCGCTTATTGTCACGAGTAGGCTTCAATGAAGTTACTGTGAAACGCCCCTAGTCGCCACATTCCGGCGCCTGTTCAGGGAGGCTGGTACGGGAATCAAACCGTGCTGCTGGCCTGCTTTAAAAGCCAGCGATTTAGCCCAATGAGCTAAACCAGCCCCTTACCCTCATGCCAGTTACCCTCCAGGATCATGAGCAAATGGCCATTTTTGATGTACAAGGTGATATGGTGAACGTCAACAGGTTATCACAACTAAGGCAGATTCCATCATCATCCGAAATCTACAGATTCACACTTCCAATTGAGATTGATGGATGGCAATCAAACAATGAAACCCCAAGTGGAATTTCATTTCTCTAACTAGGGTACAGAGGTTGTTTGCAGCACTCTAACAACTATTCTGCTTGAAATCATCTATCCCACCATAGTTCCTAGATTGAACATATGACCCATCTTGCTTATATATATAAAAAAAAATAATAATTTAGAGTACCCAATTATGTTTTCCAATTAAGCGGCAATTTAGCATGGCCAATTCACCTAACCTGCACATCTTTGGGTTGTGGGGGCGAAACCCACGCAGACACGGGGAGAATGTGCAAACTCCACACAGACAGTGACCCAGAGTCGGGATTCGAACCCGGGTCCTCAGCGCCGTAGGCAGAAATGCTAACCACTGTGCCACAGTGCTGCCCCTTATATATTTTTTTAAATGTATTTTATTACAAACATGTATCAAAACAGGTAACAGCAAATAAACATCCCGGAAACATACTTCCCAGCAATCAACTATACAGTCTGTATAATTTTTTCTCCTTTTTCACCTCCCCCACCCCGCGACGAACAGCTCCTCAAACACAGTCACAAACATCCCTCACCTTTTCTCAAACCCCCCTGCAGAGCCCCTTAACTCATACTTTATCTTCTCTAACCGCAGGAAGTTGTACAGGTCACCCAACCAAGCTGCTACCCCCGGTGGCGATGCCGACCGCCTCTCCAGTAAAATTCACCACTGTGCAATCAGAGAGGCGAATGGCCACGACATCGGCCTTCCTCCTCTCCATGAGCTCCGGCTTCTCGGAAACCCTAAATATCGCCACCAAAAGGTCCAAGACCATCGCCTCTGCCACTATCCTGGCTAAGACCGCGAACACTCCCGCCCAGAATCTTCCCAACTTTTCGCAACCCCGAAACATGTGCGCGTGATTTGCTGGTCCCCGCCTTATATAGCACACTTACTCACCATCTTAACCAACTCAACAACTGGAGATAGGGGTAGCATATTTAAAACATTTTCCTCTTTTCCCCAACTCCATTCATGTAACCCTTAACTGGGATTATCCAAGAGGAAGTCAATGAATATATGCTAATCTAAGAGTCCCACACAACAATGTTGAAAGGTTGTCCCTTTGCAGGCAATATTCCTCACTTCACTTCCTCCACAGATCATCAGGGCAGCTTGATGAGAAATTGGCACATAAAATATGGTCACAAGCAAATATTATAGAATTTACAGTGCAGAAGGAGGCCATTTGGCCCATTGAGTCTGCACCCTACAGAAGCCCACGTATCTACCCTATCCCCATAACCCCCACTTAACATTTTTTGGATACCAAGGTTAGGTGCATTGGCCATGATAAATTGCCCTTAGTGTCCAAAATTGCCCTTAGAGTTAGATGGGGTTACTGGGTTATGGGGATAGGGTGGAGGTGTTGACCTTGGGTAGGGTGCTCTTTCCAAGAGCCGGTGCAGACTCGATGGGCCAAATGGCCTCCTTCTGCACTGTAAATTCTATGTTAAAAAAAAATAAAAATTCTAAGGGCAATTTAGCATGGCCATCCGCCTAACCCACACATCTTTGGACTGTGAGAGGAAACCGGAACACCCGGAGGAAACCCACGCAGATACGGGGAGAACGTGCAGACTCCGCACAGACAGTGACCCAGCCGGGAATCGAACCTGGGACCCTGGAGCTGTGAAGCCACTGTGCTAACCACTATTCTACCGTGGTGCCCAATATGTGTTGAGACAGTCATTTAAACTAATGCCATAGCCACGGTGCAAACCTGTTGTGTTTGACTGAACTACTCACACAATACCCTAGAAACAATATCACCAATGTTTTGTGTTTGTCTACGGTATGACTTAAGTAGTGATCCTTATTACTTCACATTTACAGACTGGGTTTCTGTTTCTGGAGGTTTATTCTTAAACTGGTCTTGGGAATTAAAAACTCCAACCTTGTTAATAAATGCTCTTTTTTTTATTCAGGTAACTATCTTATTTCAATCCAGCTTATTTATTTATTATACAGTTGGATTCCAGTTGTATCCATCTGACACAAAATCAGCTGAGCAACAAATGCTGCAGTTCCATGAGCAGATGGTCAGTCACTAGGTCACTAGAAAGGTAACAGGAATACAATCTGTCTCGCTGGACATCTACCTAGCTTGAAATCTTTGATTTCTTTAGAACAATCAAATGAATGATTCTACGGCCAATGCTAATTCAGGAATACAGTGCCAATGTTTAGCATTGACACCCAGCATGTGCATAAATAGAAAATAAGATGTGCATATTTGTAAAGCCTTTTATGACATCAGGACGTGCAAAAGCACTTTATAGCTGATGAAATACTGAAGCATTGTTTGTAAATCTAAGTTATGAGCAGGTTCTGGAAGAGTAATTCATACCTAGTGCAAAACAGTTATTATAAAACATAAACCTTGGCAAAACCCCAATTCCGCGGATTTAGAATTATCTTTCCGCATTTATTTAGCAAAAACAGAAAATTATGCTTTTAGTTTCTAACAACTTTCAAAGTATGTGGCAAACCATCAAGACCGAAACGCATCAAGTGTGTAATGAAATTAAAAGATGCTTTAAACTTCGGCTGTTTTATCCATACTGAAGAGGAACATTAATAATGTGCACTAAAAATTTTCTAAATCCATCTACTTATGAATATTAAGCAATCACACTAAGAGCTTAGAAAAATGGTGGACCGTTGATGACCATGGCTATTGTGCCCTACATGCTGACAAATGCTACACTGCACTGTAATCAGAATAATGTACTGGAGTGCTACTGTCTAACATGAGTGCTAAATGGGACAACGACAATGAACAAGAAAGGAATAGGTTCTTTGTGTAGCAGTTGTGGAAGGTGTTCTACCCCCCAGCCATGTTTATCATATGAATGATGAAGTTTCAATTGTGAAGGATAAACCGCAGGCGTGCACGTAGACCGGTGTTTGTTTCAAGGCCATTTTGCTCGTCTGAATCTAAAGCTGTACTAGGATTCTGCAACTTAGGAGTTTGTTTAAAACCCAAAGTGCATAATTGGACTCAAAGAACCTTAGCAAAGAAAGGAATGGAACAGAAACAACTTGTTGCCTCAACTGAATGCGCTCATGACATCCAAAGCCATACGAGTACATAGAACATATAGTGCACAAGGAGGCCATTCGGCCCATCGAGAAAGCACCGACCCACTTAAGCCCTCACTTCCACCCTATTCCCGTAATCAATAACCCCTCCTAACCTTTTTGGTCACTAAGGGCAATTTATCATGGCCAATCCATCTAACCTGCACGTCTTTGGACTGTGGGAGGAAACCGGAGTACAGGAGGAAACCCACTCAGACATGGGGAGAACGTGCAGACAGTGACCCAGCAGGGGATCAAACCTGGGACCCTGGCGCTGTGAAGCCACAATGCTATCCACTTGTGCTACCGTGCTGCCCTAAAGTAATTTAACAACATTATTTGATTATATCGATGGACCTTCCAGTTTGGATTTATAATATTCAAGTGATTCCGTGCTCATGTCCCAAACTTGAAGCCCTGTTGAATAAGCCATAGCTACCCAAGGTGCTGCCATAACATTCTGCAAAGGAAACACTGACATGGTGCCTTCAATGTAAAAAATAAATCATCCCAAGGCATTTCACAGAGGTGTTACCAAACACAAAACGGGTGTAAAGCTAAAGGAGATAAAAGTCAGGGTGACCAGAGAGGTGGGTTTTAGGAAAAGGGAAAGTGAAAAAGGAGCGAACAGCAGAGTGTGGGTCCCACACAGCTGACGATGTCAAAAGCCTGTCCACTTTAATATAGATTTGCTTTAATTTGGAGCTTTCATTTCTTGGAGTTAACCTTGTCATATGCTGTATCTGCTTAGCAACATTTGCGGGCGGTATGCGGCGCAGTGGTTAGCACTGGGACTGCAGCGCTGAGGAACTGGGTTCGAAGCTCCGCCCAGGGTCACTGTCCGTGTGGAGTTTGCGCATTCTCCCCTCGTCTGTGTGGGTTGCAACAAAGAGAACACAGTAGAGTAATAGTGGATGATGATCAACTTAAAAATCACAATTCTATCTAGTTAGAAAAGAGTTATTGTTTTTCACATCCATCCGAGATTTCTTTTTTGCCAATTCAGAATTGCAACAGAACGTAAACTTAATTACGGAACAAAAATCGCTGTGCGGCATAACCGTCAGCACTGTGACCGAGAAGCAGTTATACAATGAGCATCTTTTTGCAAGGAATACAAGAAATAATAATGGGCTTTTATACTAATGGAAGGAGCAATGGTCAATAAAAATGTTCCCGATGCTGAGGCCTCTTTTAAAATTGGAAGAAAATTGCAAGCATGACTGTAGCATCTATGTCCAAGATAAAAGGCAGTTTTGACAAATTAGACAGTACATTACTTTTCCCATGTTTCCAACTATAGCACTAATATTGCCATCTTGCTTAAAATGAGTTGGCGCAGTACAGAACTGCAATCGATCTTGAAAATATTTGGACTTCCAGGTGAGGGCCATGGAGTGAGTGGTCGCATACAGGGCAGTTCCGGCTCGAAGGCATAGGTTTTGGAACTTTTTACCCTTTAGTGTGGTAGTTTTGGCAGAAACGTGGAGCGGAAGGGTGTAGGGCGGCACAGTGGTTAGCATTGTTGCCTCACAGCACCAGCGACCCAATTTCGGCCTTGGGTCTGTGAGTGTGGAGTTTGTACATTCTCCCCGTGCCTGGGTGATTTCCTCCAGGTGCTCCGGTTTCCTCCAAAATGTGCAAGTTAGGTGGATTGGCAATGCTAAATTGCCCTTTAGTGTCCAGGGATGAGCAGATTAGGTTATGGGGTTACAGGGATAGGGCAGAGTGGACAGGGCGTGGGCATGGGTAGAGTGCTCATTTTTGAAGGGTCGGCGCAGACCCGATGGGCCAAATGGCCTCCTTCTGCACTGTAGGGATCCTATGATTCTATGAAGACGTTCTCCCCAAGATTGGCATGTCTACTGGCTCTCAGATCTGGCAGAAGACAGTTAAGGACCTGGCTAAGGAGTTGGAGGAGATCTGTGGCGCAGCACCAATTGAGAATGGCGAGGGGGGGGGGGGGGGGGGGGGGGGAGGAGGAAGGATCGCTGTTGGCGGGAAAGCCTCGAACAGAGCAGTTGATGAGCTTCATCAAGGAAGAATTTCGCCAGCAAAGGAAGGAGATGCACAGCAACAAGTCAAAGGCGATTGCGAGGGCAGTGGCATGTTGGATCGGGTGGAGAAGCACCTCGAGGTACAAGGGGCGAGGATACATGAGGTGGAGAAGGTGGTGTCCGACCAGAGCGATCAGTTTGTGGCTTTGGAAGCATAGGCGGGATCCGAGGGGACCTATGCAGGTCGCTGTGGGTAAAGGAGAGGGGCAGGAGAACAGGTCCAGGCAGCAGAACTTGCGGATGGTCAGTCTGGCAAAGGTTATGGAGGGAACGCGCACCACAAAGTCTGTTTCGAGGATGCTGGCCAGGTTGGTGGAGGAGAAGGTGCTGGACAAGGTCCCAGAGGTGGACCGAGCCCACAGATACTTGAGGCAGAAGGCAAGAGCAGGGTAGCTGCTGTGGGCGGTGATTGTACTACTGCACAAGGTTGTGGACATGATGATCCTGAGGTGGGCTAGGGCAAAGCGAGTCGGTGAATGGAAGGGTAATAGAGTCTGTGAATGAGAGGGTAATCAAGTCCGGATATACCAGGACATTGGGACAGAACTGGGTAGAACTGAGGGGTGGTGTGGGAGGAAGGGGTTAAATCCACAAAGTTGAGTGCTATGGCTGTTTAGTGTTGCCGAAGGGGGGAATATTTGGGAGTTGTTAGTTTGAGGGGCAGTCACGCTCCCTCCCGCCTTTTGTCTTGTTTTTGCGGGGAGGCTATTTGTGAATCAAGATGCTTTTTTTTGTGTAAGGGGTGTGTATAACAGGCCGCTTGAGTGGGTTCAAAGGTTTTGTTGGTATTCAGGGGGCCAAGGAGGGACTGGGGGGTGCAAGGAGTTGCCATGCTAGCAGGCAATGCTGGTGAACGGAAGTGCAGTGGGCGAGGAGGTCACGAGAGGTGGCAGGGTTTTGTGGAGTGGGGGGTTATTCATCCTTATTTTCAAATCCCTCTGTCGCTTCACCCTTCTGTCTCTGTAATCAACCCAGTCACACACCCCTCAGAGATATTTAATCCAAGTCTAATCTCTTGAGCGCCCCAACTTTAATCGCTCCACAATTGATGGCTGTGCCTTCAGCTGCCAGGTCCTAAGCTCTGGAATTGTCTCCCTAAACCTCTCCACTTCTTTCCCCCTTTAAGACACTCTTTAAAACCCACCTATTTGACCAAGCTTTTGGCTATCTTCCTGAATAACACCTCGTGCTTCTGTGTCAAGTTTCACTTTACAGCTCTTCTGTGAACCGCCTTGGGATGATTTATTACATTAAAAGGGTGCTATATAAATACAACAGTTGTTGTTTAACTAGCAGCCATACTGAAAAGACTCCAGTAGTGCAAGAAGTGTATGTGAATTTAGTGAATTAACAGGCTTTCCCCAACATTCAGCCTCTGCTGAGGCAGGTATTAGGGATTAAAGAGAGATTTCATCCGACAAGTCAAAATGCACAACTGTGAAGCCAACAGGCCAACATTTCTACCGTAACCAAAAAATGACCTTCAAACATTGCGAACAGTATAAAGACAAGCAATCAATTTGTGATATAAAATCATACACTGTTACAACACAGAGAGGCACAATTTACCGTTTTACAATTTCATCTGTGTAAGCTCTGAAAGTACTCCAGCCCTTTTACTAAGTATGATTATTTGGTGTCCGTCATCACTAATTCATAGGCCGCAAAAAACTAACACTCACATGTGTTAAACTTTATTTGAAATCTATCTCCACAATTCCTTTATATCCTTTTGACGTCACTTGCAATTTTCTTTCGTTAACTATGTTCATCATCTTCAAGTTTTCATACTATGCCGATAGACCCTAATTTAGTGTATCAATAAGCTCTGTGCACAAGATTTTGAAATGCAATTAATGATTTTTTTTTTTTTAAAAAGCACAGTCCCACTTAATCCAGTTGCGTTGTGAGTTGCTTGCAAGACACAGTAGCTGGTAAAATCAAAGCTGCCTCCAGAAATCAGGCAAAGAAATTTGTACTGAAATTATAGAAATAGCAAACTGTGTCCTGCAAGGATTGTGCTTCACGTTACAGATTTATTCCTCTCGCTGCATAATTAATTCTACATTTCAGCTCTTCCATTCTGCTGGTGTTCTCGGTTTGCCCTTAGCTGTCATTAGACAGTCTTATTTGAATTTGCACAAGATGCTGATTGCTCTGGACAACTAAACTGTCATCCATACATGAGCATGAAAATTGCCTCAAATGCAGTCAGAAAATAAATTACCAGCACTTTCAAAAACACCATTTAGTGTCACAGTTTAAAACAAATTTGGAAGGAGATTTCTCAAAAAGGCTGGGCTTAATATTTTAGCACGCACATCGCATGAAAAAAAATTGAGCATTAGCCACAATCACTAGTTTTATGCATAAAGTTCCTTTCTTCCCAATGGAAAACGGGAAACAAAACCAATGGGGAAAGAACACTTTTTTTGCTTAATGTGCTGATTGGTTTCAGAATACCAATGAGGTAAAAATGTAAATACATTTGAACCAATGGTCACAATAACTGATGGTGCTATACACACTGGCAGAATATCAGTCCAATATCCTACTGCCTAATATCCCTGAGCTACAAAGGTGTGATGTGGAGATGCCGGGGTTGGACTGGGGTGAGCACAGTAAGAAGTCTTACAACACCAGGTTAAAGCCCAACATGTTTGTTCCAAACACTAGCTTTCGGAGCGCTGCTCCTTCCACAGGTTCATTCACCTGAGGAAGGAGCAGTGCTCCGAAAGCTAGTGTTTGAAACTAACATGTTGGACTTTAACCTGGTGTTGTAAGACTTCTTACTCTACAAAGGTGTGTATGTATATATAGATCTAAACAGGAACATTTTGCATCTATCTGCAAGTTGTCTGTCAGATGACATGTCAGGCGCCACACATTCATATTTGTAAATTTCATGCAGCTGATTCCAATGTAATTTCTTCATTTAAAAAAAAACCCAATGAATTTTGCCTAACACTTGGGGAATGAGGTCCAATGTGAGGAGCGTGGATAGATAAAAAAACCAAGGAGGGACTAGAGAAACATAAAAACAAATCAAGCACAAAGAATCAGCAAAATTAATTACCAATTAAAAGGAAAATGGGGAAATATATATTTTAAACATAGCACCCATCTAGGCTATTCACGTCAACCACTCCACATGGCAATGATTTCCACACTCTCATCAATCCCCAGGTTAAGCAGTTCCTCCTATGGGGTTTACCCTTTTCGAGGGCATCTCAGTTTCTCACTAATGCTTTGAGATGTCCACAAAAAGCGTTATTTTAACGCAAGTCATTTTCTTTTAATCTAATCGACTAGAAATAATAATTTTAACATATCACAGCTTGGCAAAATAAAACGTTTTTTAAAATTACAAAAGGTTATGAGGAAACGGTTGAACCCACCTAGACATCTCTAATCATAAAAATATCAATGACAATACTTTTTCATTGCGGGTCCGTATCCGCTCGAGGTGTCAGAGTCTCAAATTCACACAGATTTTCAGGTGCATCACTCAACAAGATATTAAGCAAGAGCTTCTAGGGTATACCTGTGCCTATAACGTCTAGGAATATTTGACAGAACAACTAACCATACAATGCGACGTATGACAGAAATGCCTCGGCTTGGCTAAGGCGGAGTACCAACGATCTGAGGATTTCTCCTTCTGGGCAACGAGTTCAAACAAATTCTCTTTCCCCCTAACTCTATTCTTTCTTTCCTGATCAAGTTATTAAGCCTTCGCTCATCCTTCAGGCAGCACGGTAGCACAAGTGGACAGCACTGTGGCTTCACAGCGCCAGGGTCCCAGGTTCGATTCCCCGCTGGGTGCACGTTCGCCCCATGTGTGCGTGGGTTTCCTCCGGGTGCTCCGGTTTCCTCCCACAGACCAAAGATGTGCAGGTTAGGTGGATTGGCCATGATAAATTGCCCTTAGTGACCAAAAAGTTTAGGAGGGGTTATTGGGTTACGGGGATAGGGTGGAAGTGAGGGCTTAAGTGGGTTGGTGCAGACTCGATGGGCCGAATGGCCTCCTTCTGCACTGTATGTTTTATGTTCTTCTAATGTGCTCTGTCACTTTTCCACTTTCAGATGCTCTGCTCCTCAATTTTCACTGTGAGCATACAGACCCTGTATTGCTTTGTCCTTCAACAGAAAGAATTTCCCCTGGCTCTTCCTTCAACAGTAGCTCAATCATTTCCAATCCAACCCCAGCCTTCATTACCCGGCAAAACCAGTTCTCACCTTGACCGATTTCTCTCAACTCCACTCCTCGTCAAAGGAAAACCCTCTTTCTCAGCCACACTCTCAGCATTACAGCCTCCTCTGCTATCAATAAGAAAATCATTAACTATTCTTTCAATGGCAGCACTGTGGCACAGTGGTTAGCACTGTGGCCTCACAGCGCATAGGTGCCAGGCTCGATCCCGACTCTGGGTTACTGTCTGTGTGGAGTTTCACCCTGTAGCCATGCTGGCCACGCAAAATGGACACTGAGCCAAACTAAAATGGAAGGCTGCTGAGAAACAGACAGTTCAGCCAGAACAGCAGTCTGCAAAGAGCAGTTTGCATTCTGCAGCAGCAGAAACCAGTTTGGGCTCAGGTGAAGAGACCTTAGCTAGGTGCAAATGGCAAAACGCTTTGCATGCTAATGAGGCCATCAGACTTGAACACCCACACAATAGATACATTTGGTTCTGAATGGACACATTCCAATCAAGACCCAGACATCGAGGCACCAGAAACCTCCAAACAAAAGGACATAAGAAACGCCCCCTCCATCACGGAGACCCCCTCGCATTGGGGAATTAATCCAGTATCGATAAGAAATTGATCCAATAGGTAGAGCCCGCCCGAGAAGAGGGAAGGACAACGGAACCCCTATAAAAGATAGGGACCTCGTGTTGTCCGGTCTGTTAAACCTGTGCTCCGGCCCCGACTGACACCTGGTATCCTGACTCCAGCCGTTGAGCACCAGCCGCCGAAACCGTAAGTTCAACGCTCGCTACGCGATCCAAGCCCACTAGACTCCCAAGTGCCAGAACGCTTGCTGAAGGCTGCAGACAAAACCAGGACGAAGGCCTCGTTCTCTGACCTTGCCTGTTCCTGTTAGATAAGTATTCTGTTTGCTTATGTTTAGTTGTAGCTTAGTCTCTTAGTGTGTGTGCATGAGTATTTATTATTAACTGTATAATAAATATTGATCGTTTGAACTTGACTAATCGGTGTATCGTCTTTATTACTTTGAATTTGACCTTGGAATACTTGTGACGTTGCCTATACGGCAGCTGGCGACTCCAGAGCTTAAATAATTACATAGAACAGAGCCTAGCAGTGTTAAGCACACGTCGAACTCGGAGGCGTGTTAATACACTCCAATAAACGCGTTTTACGCCCATAGTAAAACGTGCAACATTTAGTGGCGACATCCGCCGGGACCCTGTTGTAAGTGGAAACACCACAGTGTTCAGGACCCTGAAATTTGAATTAGAACTCCAAATTGCAGAGAAAGAAAGAGATCACAAGTATTCAAGGTGTTCAAAATAATAAGCGAAATTCGGAAGTGTGTTTAGTGCATGCGTACTAACAGGGCTGTAAGGTAAAACTGAAAGCTTTTTGTTGCGACAAACTTTCGGTAGTTTTGTGATCGGAAAATAGCGTAAGCCGTACCCTTTTTACGAAACACCACCCCAGCAACCCCCTGTTCCAAATTATAAAAAGAGAGTCAGAGGAAATGGCCATGCAGGCAATGGAACGTCTGATGGATCCAGCAAAGTTTGTGGTCGCAGCGACCAGCAGCAGTAGCAGAGTAGGCCAGTGTCCCACGTGGGAGCTGGAACTCCGCAAATATTTACAGGGAAAGGGATGGCCCCTTTGGAAAGAGTTTTGTGCAAATGAGGAGACAGGTCCCGGAAGTATAGGTCATACTTGGTGGGAGAACCTCTCTCAAATACACAAAAAGAGTTTAGGTAAAGCACGCAAGCCGATGGCGATTGTGTCCTGCTTGGCACAGTTGCGAGGCGCAGAGGAGGTCATCAGGACGCTCCGGGCAGATTTAGAGGAAAGGAACCGAATGAGTAAGGTCGATGTCAGGGACATCGAGAAAGAAAACCTGGATCTTAAAGGGAAGTTGGCAGAGAAGGGTAGAGAGGTGGATGATGCCAAGAGGGCTCACCAGTCTTGTCTAGCTCATCTGAACAGTTCCCAGACCCAGTATGAGAAAGCCTATCAGGACGTGCAACGTGCCGTTCTGATAAGACAGGAATCGGAAAAGCAGGTGGAGGCATTGCAGAGGCAATGTTCCGATCTCAAAGCAGCTTTGAGAGCACTCCATGCTGCAACAACCGAACAAAGACAAAGCACAGTTGACCACGCGAAATGCAGAAAACAGATTGCGGAACTGCAATCTCTGCTTTCGGTGCAGAATGGCTTCCAAAGCACCTTTGGAGCTCAGTTAGATGGGGAAAATGCCCCAGATTGGCAGGAATTAAGCGAGACAGCGCAGCGTTATGTTCAGGGAACATGTGCGCCCGCAGCTCAGCAGAAACGACAGGCACCCCAACCCCCCACAGCTCAGACCATAACCGCACCCATGAATCCCGTAACCACACAGAGGAAAGCCGAATCAGAAGGCGCCCCAGACATAACTTACACCACCCCTTTAACAGTAACCCAGCTAAGGGACGCTTGTGAAAAGATCACTCCGTTCCTCCCCACCGCAGACCCCCACCAGTTCTTCGCTAAAGTTAAACAACAGGCTACCATGTACGGCCTGGATGAGAGAGAGCAGGTTAAGCTCACCGTGCTGAGCTTAGACCAGAGTGTAGTGGCAGCCCTCCCCGACCCACAGAACGTGGCAGGAGGCAGCCTAGAGGAGATGCACACTGCTATTTTAGATGCCATCGGGTACAATAGAGGTGACCCCGTAGAAGGCTTGAATAAGTGCAGGCAGAAGAGATCTGAACACCCCACAGCATTCGCCGGAAGGCTGTGGATTCACTTCAGCGCAGTTTTCGGACAGCTAGATAGAGCGCATTTAACCCGCGAAAACATGGTTAAGTGGACGCGCACAATTATCTCACACGCAACAGAGGCAGGACAGAGCGCTTGCAATAATTACGACCCCTCAGAAGAGGCCCATAACGAAAATGGGTCCTCAAAAGATTGTCCCGCGCTTGGGAGCAATCGCTTCAGGCAAAAGCAAAGGTTAGAACCCCAGAAGAGGCTCAGGCTGCTGCAGATATCCAAGCAGTCAGAGAGCACCAGAAGCCCGCATGGGTAAATGAAGGCAAGAGCAGCCCTCAACAGAAAGGACAGGAATGCTATAACTGTGGACAGTTAGGGCATTGGGCAAAAGAGTGTAATGCACCCCAGCGATCTCAGAGAGGCCAGCAGACAGGCACTCTGAACCGCAACAAAGCAAAACCCATCCACAATGTAACAGTACAGTCAGGACCCACCAATGTGGACGAGACGAACTGACGGTGTTCGGGCTCCCCCACTTGGGTCTGTGACACACTATGGGACTCATCAGGGAGGCCCGTAGTCACGGCGAAAGTAAAAGGGAAGCCCATAGAGTTACTGTGGGACACAGGAGGATCCCGCACCACCATTAACTCCACAACCACGGCACACGCAGACACGTGGCCGACCACCTCCACCATCACACTTAGCGGGTTCACCGGACACTCGCAGCAGGGACATATCACAGCACCCGTAGCGATCCAGCTAGGGAACATTAGCACAAGGCACCCCGTAGTTTTAGTAAATCTTCCCCGGACAGCAGAGCACATCTTGGGGATAGATTTTATGAACGCCCACAGCTTGTCGTTCGACCCAGTGAACCAGTGTGTCTGGCGAATGGCGAGATCAGACAGAGCCCCAGCCACCCTCACAGTAGGAGACTACGCTAATCGGATTAGCGCAGTGGGAGAGTACTCATTCGACCTGACTACACTCCACACCGACCGACAAATTAAGGCCCTACTAAACAAACACAGGACAGCATTTGCAAGTCACCGTCATGACTGTGGCAGAATGACTGGACAAGTTCATGTTACCGGACAGGACCCCCGACCGCAAAAGCAGTATAGATTTCCCCTCGAGGCAGAGGTGGAAATAGAAAAGGTTATAGGCAGCTTGTTGGACCAAGGTGTACTGAGAACGGTAGCCTCCACCAACAATGCCCCTATTTGGCCAGTGAGGAAGCCCGATGGATCATGGCGTCTGACCATCGATTATCGGGAACTCAACAAAGTAACCCCCGCAGTAGCCCCAACGGTAGCTACTAGTCCCGAGACCATGCTCAAGCAGGGTCTCAACGCCAAGTACTTCACGGTATTGGACATCAGTAATGGATTCTGGTCAATACCATTGGCAAAAGCGTGCCAATACAAATTCGCATTCACTTTTAAAACGCAGCAGTACACGTGGACATGCCTCCCACAGGGATTCCACAATTCACCCTCCATTTTCCACCGACAGCTGGCAAGTGGATTAGAGAAATTTTCCCGACCCGATTGTCTGGTACAGTATGTAGACGACCTACTACTGCAGACAGACACAAAGGCAGAGCACATTGCGCTTCTGGCCGAACTCCTAGAACTCTTAACTGAAATTGGCTGTAAAGTTAACCCGAAAAAGGCCCAAATATTGGAAAGTAAAGTGATGTATTTGGGATCAGTCATCACGCACGGCAAACGCGAGATCGAATTCAAAAGAATTGATTCGATTGTCAAATTGCCCCTTCCCCAGAATGTATCAGCCCTCCGGTCGTTTTTAGGACTGGTTGGCTACTGTCGGAACCACATCGACGGATTCGCGACAAAAGCCGCCCCACTTTCAGACCTCCTTAAGAAAGGAGCCCCCTGGGAATGGCTTCCGCAGCATACAGGCGCTGTGGAAGAGTTGAAACGAGCCCTTAGTGCAGCACCCGCGCTGCTAGTCCCCGACCAACTTTCACCGTACGCAATAGAGGTAGCGAGCACCGATCTGACCCTCGCGGCCGTGTTGCTTCAAGAACGGCACGAGCAGCTAAGACCAGTGGCTTATGCCTCCCGACTGTTAGACCCGGTAGAACAAGGATTTTCAGCCTGTGAGAGGCACCTCCTTGCTGTCTTCTGGGCAGTGCAGTATTTCTCATACATCACCGGACTCAACCCCATTACTATTCTGACCGAACACACACCCACACAGCTACTACTAGACGGTCGACTGAAGGACGGTTCAGTTAGCCAGATTAGGGCAGCTAGGTGGACCCTACTTTTACAAGGACGGGACATTACAGTGAAACGGACACGCACCCACACATACTTAGCAGACAACCTCCAATACCCCGGACAGCCCCATGACTGTGAAATTGTAGCTCCCCTGCATAACACAGGACCCTTTTTAGCCAAAACACCCCCCAGGAAGATAGGGAACCCGAAACAAAGCCCCCAGCCCACAGACACGTGTGGACCCTTGAGGATTTATGTAGACGGTTCCTCCACAGTTTTAAATGGTGAGCGTATCACAGGATGCGGCATCTATGTAGAGGACGCGCAGGGGCGCGCTCTCGAAGAAATCGCTCTTAAGTTACCAGGTCACTTAGGCGCGCAGGCAGCAGAGCTAGCAGCCATAGCGTACATAGTGGACCACCCCGATTCTTTCCCCAGCCCAGCAGACATATATTCAGACAGCTTATATGTCTGTAACAGCTTAACCGATTTTCTGCCCCTGTGGAGGACACGAGGTTTTGTCTCCGCAGACGGAAAACCCCTTCCATCAGCCCCCTTACTCCAGCATATTTTAGCGAAAGCGAAGGACAGGACCTTCGGCATTATAAAAGTTCGCAGCCACCATAGGTCATCACCACCTGGGAATGTAAAAGCCGACGCGTTGGCTAAGGCAGGTTCCAGGAGAGGACACTTATGGACCCCCCCAGCTAGCGCACCAGCTAGCGCCCCTGTGAGCGCAGTCCAAGTCTCACAGACTGATATTAAAGATCTCGTGGCAGCACAAAAACAGGACGGAGACCTCAGGGAGGTTTTCAAGGGAAACTTTGTGCCTGCTTACGAGCACTTTAAACACGTACTGACCACACATGAGGGTGTGATCATTAAGGACCGACTTTATGTGGTCCCACAGCAGGACAGGAATCAGATGATTGCCTTGTTCCATGACGGACACGGGCATCAGGGAATTGATGCAACAACGAGGCACCTCAGGCAACTCTGTTGGTGGCCTGATCTCAGGAATGATGTAACGCACTACATAGAGAATTGCCTGATTTGTGCTCAGAATAACCCGGACAGGTATTCTAAGAAGGCACAACTTCGGCATACTCGCCCAGTTAACGGCCCTTGGACAAACCTCCAGATCGACTTTATAGGTCCATTGCCCCCTTGTAGGAATGGCTATAAATACGTTCTGGTGGTGATAGATACCTTTACCAAATGGGTAGAGGCATTTCCCTCACGAACAAATACAGCAAAGACAGCTGCAAAGATCCTGACCCACCACATCTTCACGAGATGGGGTTTACCCCGAAGTATCGATTCGGACCAGGGATCTCACTTTACAGGACGGGTCATGAGGAACGTCCTGACAATATTCGGAATCAAACAGAATTTCCACATTGCGTATCATCCACAGTCCAGCGGGATTGTGGAGCGCATGAATCGGACCCTAAAAACTACCCTTAGGAAAATGGTTCAAGAGAACAATTCCACATGGGATTCAGTGCTCCCCTTTGCACTTATGTTCATAAGGAACACTGTCTCCACATCGACAGGATACACACCACATACACTCATGACCGGACGCCCTATGAAAGGTACAGAATTCCTTTTAGGACTGGACATGACAAGCCCCGAAGTGACGGCCCTCACCCACGAAAAGGCAGTTAAAGATCTAGTTGAGACTGTGAGGTCTGCACAGCTCGCAGCCGCAGTCCAGCTAGGGAAACGCCGACAGCAACGGACTGCCTGTTTCAATAAGACCGTACACACCACAGAATTCCAGGTTGGGCAACAGGTAATGTTATCTGTTTATAACCCCAGCAGTTTTTTGGCTCCAAAATATTCCGGTCCCTACTCAATTTCGGACAAAATTAGCCCCTCCGTTTACAGGATCAAATATCCTAATGGGAAGACCGCGTGGTTCCATATAAACCAGTTAAAGGCTTATGGAACACAGGCCAACCATGCTCACCATGTCCTGCTAGACGCGGCAGAACACTTCACCCCGCCCACCAGAGACACTTTTCCACCATCCCCCTCACAGACCAGTTCATCCACGGACTCGCCCACGACTCCGCCCACAGACCACTACAGACCACGCCCCGACACGCCCACAAGCTGCCACAGCAGAGACAGTAGGACAGACACTGACTCTGAAGACAGCGACACCACACAGCCATACAGCCCACACTGCACCAACTACGACCCCGACTCCAGTGACCCCATGGAAATCACTTACCTCAAAAACCCCGAACCACCACCCGACCCCAACTACCCCGACAACACACTCGACGCCACACAATGGCACAGGGACAATTCCTACAGACTTGTCCGCAATGACGAGAGTGACCCCCGGTCACACAACTCCAAAATAGCATGCCTGATCCACACAAGGGTGTGGGATCCGGGAGAGCAGGACGACACGGTGTCTGACTCCCGACACGGCAACCCCTTTGTGACCCTGTTCACAGAGGCAGAATCAAAGTGAGGTGTCCAGATGATGTAAGATAGGAATCGTTTGAGGGAAACGATGTCCTTTCTGATGGAACCTGCACGTATGTTTGTCTTCGTTTTATGTTTGTTTGTTTCCAGGAATGTAAATGTTTCAGTTGGAGGATGGACATCTTCTTTTCAGCTGAAAAGATTGTGACCACCTCACATACACGTTAGCTTGTCTGCCGAAACTTTTGAGAACTTCGGTTTGATTGGAGATCCTTTCCAAAGTTGTAAGGCCACACGCCAAATAGTTTATCTGCAGATATCTCTGAGAACTTCAGTGATGTCCTCAGTTGGAGCATCTTGGCTCCCTTGGTTTTTTAGGTGCCCCTCTATTCGGCGAAATAGAGGCTGCAAGTCATGGTCAACACATTCGTACCCGTTTCTTTCCAGGTTACTCAGGCAGTGGACAAACGGCACTGAGGACCCGCCCTGTCTGAGAACCAACCCTTGGTCAGCCAAGCTCGGGTATGGCACAGCACGCCCTACCCGGGGATCCCATCCAACTCGTACCCGCAGCGGCCCATACGCAACTCATTCGGATGTTTCTTTCCAAATTTGTTTTCATTTTAGGTTAGGTAGCCCTTCGGCCGCCATCCCACATGCTATTTACATCCGGAAACATTCGGATGGTAAATCAGCAAAGCCTGCGAGACGGCTCGCAGAAGGAAGGATTGTTAGGTGTATGCTGGTCTTTAAATTCGCTTTTTGAAAAAAAAAAAATGAGGGGAGTCACAGGGTGTGACTTAGCCAGTCATTTTAAAGGGTCAATTGGGTTTTGAAAGACAGATGCACTAACAAGTAAAGGTCTTAAACTGTGTATTGACAGATACTGTGCTTGATCCCAAAGGTTTCAAAGGACGAGACAGAGGTCGAAGCCAGGATTGTCAATACCGGAGGAAGAAGGAAGAGAAAGAAGAAGAACAGCAAAATGATGGAAGCCCACTTATTACTATTTAATGTCATATGTATATGTGTGGAAACAAGACACGTTTCCCCCACAACCCCCACCGTAAATGTTAGTACAGCAAACCCCCAGTGCTCAGCTCTGATCAGCGAGGTTCAGACCTGGTGTACTAAATTCATGACGTGGTACTCCATGTCCTACATAATCGAATCACTGTTGGTGATTGCGATCCTCACCATCCTAGTGCAGACCCTCAGGTTGAGGAAATGGAAGAGGAGAGCCTCTCGTTCCAGCACCTCACCCATCTATAGAGTGCAATCCCCCATCTTCGGATTCCACCAAACCCCTCAACCCCTCACTGATTACAACACTCTGTAAATAAAATTCAGCCATGTATTATATTGTTCCATACTCGACTGCCGAGTTGGGAAGTGTTATGTTGTGGTGTGAATGGTTAAGATTTTAGAGTGATTAAATGTTTAAGTTAAGGTTAAGGTTAATAGTGATAGGTAGAGGTTCCCAATTGTAGTAATGCATGTCCCTTTTGACATAGGGCCAAGTAGAAATGTTAGTTAAAAACTTTTTTTCTCTTCTTCCCATAGTTTAGAACAGAGTAGAACAGGAACTGGCAAGAGGTCAGAACACAAGGAGGCAAAGTACATAGGTGATCCTTCACAATAGTATGATTGTGAGGATCACAAGGAGGGAATGTAGCCATGCTGGCCACGCAAAATGGACACTGAGCCAAACTAAAATGGAAGGCTGCTGAGAAACAGACAGTTCAGCCAGAACAGCAGTCTGCAAAGAGCAGTTTGCATTCTGCAGCAGCAGAAACCAGTTTGGGCTCAGGTGAAGAGACCTTAGCTAGGTGCAAATGGCAAAACGCTTTGCATGCTAATGAGGCCATCAGACTTGAACACCCACACAATAGATACATTTGGTTCTGAATGGACACATTCCAATCAAGACCCAGACATCGAGGCACCAGAAACCTCCAAACAAAAGGACATAAGAAACGCCCCCTCCATCACGGAGACCCCCTCGCATTGGGGAATTAATCCAGTATCGATAAGAAATTGATCCAATAGGTAGAGCCCGCCCGAGAAGAGGGAAGGACAACGGAACCCCTATAAAAGATAGGGACCTCGTGTTGTCCGGTCTGTTAAACCTGTGCTCCGGCCCCGACTGACACCTGGTATCCTGACTCCAGCCGTTGAGCACCAGCCGCCGAAACCGTAAGTTCAACGCTCGCTACGCGATCCAAGCCCACTAGACTCCCAAGTGCCAGAACGCTTGCTGAAGGCTGCAGACAAAACCAGGACGAAGGCCTCGTTCTCTGACCTTGCCTGTTCCTGTTAGATAAGTATTCTGTTTGCTTATGTTTAGTTGTAGCTTAGTCTCTTAGTGTGTGTGCATGAGTATTTATTATTAACTGTATAATAAATATTGATCGTTTGAACTTGACTAATCGGTGTATCGTCTTTATTACTTTGAATTTGACCTTGGAATACTTGTGACGTTGCCTATACGGCAGCTGGCGACTCCAGAGCTTAAATAATTACATAGAACAGAGCCTAGCAGTGTTAAGCACACGTCGAACTCGGAGGCGTGTTAATACACTCCAATAAACGCGTTTTACGCCCATAGTAAAACGTGCAACAACCCCCACAACCCAAAGATGTGCAGGCTAGGTGGATTGGCCATGCTAAATTGCCCCGTAATTGGAAAAAATGAATTGAACTCTAAATTTATATATATATATAAAAAACTATTCTTTCAATTTTGATACATTCTTCACCTTTATACTATCCAGTAAGTTACATTTCACCGAGCCTTCCCTTCTCAAGACTCCTCTCTGTCTTTCCGAATCAGGATGCCACAAACATCCATCGGAAGCCAAATGACTTCTAGAACCATCTATATTATGCTTTCCCCCACTAATTTGCAGTAAACATTCCAAAGCCTTTGCTACAGTATTTATTCGGATCATTGCCTTTCTCATACCACATTTGACATGCCCCTTATTCTCTCATCCAAAGATAATCTGCTCGTCTGTTGCCAACGGAACTCTTGATGCCCATTCAATTCCCAATGTCTCTTCTCTCAACCACTCATCTCACAACTCTCCTGTCTCACTTATCCTCAACCTCCTTCCCATTGGTTTTTGTTCACGCAAATGCCCCATTCCCTATCTCCATTCCAGACTGGGAAATTTCTCATGGATCTAGTGCCACCTCAAATTACAATTCACCTTCTTGTGCAAAAACAGTTGTTCATTTAGCTCCTCACACGTCAGGGTGTCAAACAGTCACATCATTTCTCCAATCAAATATAATATGCATAGCTCATAGTATATCCTCTTCTACTGTGGAAGTCAAATGTAGATTATATATATATATATATATATATATATATATATATATATATATATTTAAATTTAAAGTACCCAATTCCTTTTTTCCCAATTAAGGGGCAATTTAGCGTGGCCACTCCATCTACCCTGCACATCTTTGGGTTGTGGGGGTGAGACTCACACAGACACGGGGAGAATGTGCAAACTCCACACGGACAGTGACCTGGGGGTGGGATTGAACCCGGGTCCTGGATCGAACCCGGGTCCTAGGCGTTTTGAGGCAGCAGTGCTAAGCACTGGCCACTGTGCCTCTGCCAGTGTAGATTAAACGACCACTTTGCCAACCAATTTGCGTCCCACGTTTCTCAGACTTCCTTTTCCAATGTTCTTAAATTTGCGTTCTCTCGTCCTTGACCCTCTCACGAATGGAAAGCATTCCCATGCCATCCCCCTTTGAGTTGGATTTGGAGGAACACTTTACACAAGAGATTCTTTATGCCTCATTTTCAGTGCACCCGATAGTGTCGCGCAATTAGCCTGCACAATATTACATTTCAAAAATCAAGCTAAGGAATCCATTGTAAACCCGAGAGGAATCTCCAAAAGGGCAAAAAGAAAATGCAAAGCGCGGTCAGGAAACAGTGGAAAGTTGCTTCATTATCATCCCTGGCTAGGTGGCCAATTTCTAATCAAGCTCATGGATCAGATTACCTTCCTTCAAGTTCAGTCACGTAGGTAGAATGAGAGAATCATAGAATTTACAGTGCAGAAGGAGGCCATTCAGCCCATCGAGTCTGCATCGGCTCTTGGAAAGAGCACCCTACCCAAGCCCACACCTTCACCCTATCCCCATAACCCAGTAACCCCACCCAACACTAAGGGAAATTTTGGACACTAAGGGCAATTTATCGTGGCCAATTCACCTAACCTGCACATCTTTGGACTGTGGGAGGAAACCGGAGCACCCGGAGGCAACCCACGCAGACACGGGGAGAATGTGCAGACTCCGCACAGACAGTGACCCAAGCCGGTAATCAAACCTTGGGAAGGTAGAGAGGAGATCTGATCGAGGTACACACTCTCAAACCTGGCTGTTAAAAAACAGTTTCCAAAAAAAATGGACATTTTAGAGTGTGCCATGCATCTTTTGTTTTTGTTTTCCTCAGTTAAAGTCAGCTTACCTGGACAGTTCAGTTAGATGCTACAAAGTGCTGGACTTGTCATCTTCTTTGCCACTTGCAGCACTCCCAAGACCCCACCCAACTCAAATTGGCCTGATAAAAGCACATTACTGCGGATGCTGGAATTTGAAACAAAAACACAAAACACTGGAAAACCTCAGCAAGTCTGACTGTCCGCATCTGTGGAGAGAGAGAGAAGGGAACCAACGTTTTGAGTCTGCTGACTCTCTGACAAAGAATCATCCAGACTCGAAATGTTAGCTCCCTTCTCTCTCTCCACACATGCTGTCAGACCTGCTGAGATTGTCAAAGTGGCCTGACCCGCCCACTCCCCAGACCCGAAATCTAGCAAAATCCAAAATCTGGCACCACCTGGTTTTGAGAAAGTGCACTGTATTCAAAATCGTGAGGGGTCTGGACAAAGTAGACAGGGAAAAACTTTCCATCAGTGAGAGGGTCAAGTACGAGAGAGCACAAATTTAAGATAATTGGAAAAGGAAGTCATGGAAACATGAGGAAAAATGTTTTCATGCAGTGTGTGGTTAAGATCTCAAATGCACTGCCCGAGAGGGTGGCGGAGGTAGGTTTAATCAATGCTTTCAAGAGGAAATTATCTGAAAAGGAAGAATGTACAGGGTTACAGGGAGAAAGTGGGGGAATGGGACTAGGCGAATTGCTCATTCAGAGAGCTGGTGCAGACATGATGGACTGAATGGCCTCCTTCTGTGCTGTAACGTTGACTAAAGACCACGTATTTCACACAGGGGAGAACCACAGAGGCAAAAGATCCATACCTCTTTCATAGGGAATCAGAACCTAAGTAATTATATTCTTCCTGCATGCAGTGTGTGGTACAGTGAGGGGAAGGGAAAAATATTTTAAACTCAACTAAAACATGTTTTAAAACCGTGCAGCTACATTTCGTTCTTTTTTGAGTGGGAGAGGGTTAATGATACTGGTGGAATCAATTAGTTCTTGCTTGGAAATTCATTACGTTTTTGCAATTGGTTAATTGATTACTCCAAATTATTGCCACCTCAATTCAAGTGCATCAATTAGGAAATGAAAACAGCAGCTTGGAATAATTGTAAAGGGGCATTGACATCATAAGGTGGCAAAGGTTGATAATGGCTGTCTAGAACAACAAGCTGTGACCATTAGCAGTGATAACACTGAAGAAAGTGACAGAATTATATAGCATATAAAGTGCTCAGATGTGGCTCTAAGGAGAAAAAAACAGTGGCCTACACTCAGTAATGTTTCTTCAGTAATAGTGTAATACAAGATTATTACTATTATTATTAATAAGGGCAAGGTCCCATTAATAGGTGTGAAACAGGTTTACAGAGTGTTTTTTAAAGAAGTAATTTAGCGTCACACTTCCCGATTGCATTCTTTTAAATGTTTAATCTAATTGAACAGAATTAGGCCAACAGCTCCATCCCTAAATGAGGTTCAGTCCAAATTCTTGGCTCACACTGAAAGCTCCCCACGGTGAGGACGGGCTTCAATGTTGTCCCATCTAGAAGTAGTTCAGTCATCGGTCACGGCTTTCATTTTTTTTTTTCGATGTGAAGTTTAATGCTATTTATTATAACGCCTCCAAAATGTCACAATATTGATGTTACCACAAATACAGCGCTGTGGTACATAACTCTTTTAATTAACTCTACTTTGTTTTCCCCACCACACACACCCCGACAAAAAGGGCAGCACGGTAGCATTGTGGATAGCATAATCGCTTCACAGCTTCAGGGTCCCAGGTTCGATTCCGGCTTGGGTCACTGACTGTGCGGAGTCTACACATCCTCCCCGTGTGTGCGTGGGTTTCCTCCGGGTGCTCCGGTTTCCTCCCACAGTCCAAAGATGTGCAGGTTAGGTGGATTGGCCATGATAAATTGCCTTTAGTGTCCAAAATTGCCCTTAGTGTTGGGTGGGGTTACTGGGTTATGGGGATAGGGTGGAGATGTTAACCTTGGGTAGGGTGCTCCTTCCAGAAGCCAGTGCAGACTTGATGGGCCGAATGACCTTCTTCTGCACTGTAAATTCTATGATAAAAAATTTTTTAAAATGGGCTTCTTAAACACAATTGCCTCTCCATTGTTCACCGATTTGTAGCCGGTCAAGACAGACAGCCTTCCAAATCGGACTACGCGTATCCTTATTTGCGAGTACGGCATTGAAAGCTCAACCTGTTCAATTGTTCATTGCAGGAGCAGAACGGCAGTAAGCCTACCTACATCTTCAGCTATTTTCCACTAATTGAGAGGCAAGACCATCGCCACCTACTGGAAACTCTGATAACATACAGTGAGATACACTATTTAAAACCATGTACAGAGAACTATTATTCCTCTGCAGTACACGTCAAAATAGATCCTCATCTAGTTTCTGGCCAAATAAAGGGGGGGGGGGGGGGGGGGCTGAAAGAGACTGTATATTTATACAGCACTGTGTATTTTCAGACATCCCAAAGAGCTTAATAATTACCAATAATGGTTAGATTTTGAATTTTATCGTATTGGTACAGAAATTTTGCAGGCAGCCTGCTTCAAATACAAACATGAACAGAAATGCTGCCAGAAATCCGATAATTTGTATATACTTGGAAAGACCACCAGCCTGGACTAGATTTCAAAACTGAAGGTTTATTACACAAGATGACCTAATAAACTTTAGATCTATAAAGAACATCTGAACTCCCAGGATGTCTCACTGACTTAGAATCATAGAATTTACAGTGCAGAAGGAGGCCATTTGGCCCATCGAGTCTGCACCGGCTCCTGGAAAGAGCACCCTACCCAAGGCAACACCTAACCTGCACATCTTTGGACTGTGGGAGGAAACTGGAGCACCCCGAGGTAACCCACGTAGACACGGGGGAGAACGTGCAGACTCTGCACAGACAGTGACCCAAGCCGGGAATCGAACCTGGGACCCTGGAGCTGTGAAGCAATTGTGATAACCACTATGCTACCGTTCTGCCCAGACTTGTGATGCACAATCTCTTTGCTTTAAAATGGTTTTGTGTTTGTCGCGTACAGCAAGCCAACTCAATTTCTTCTTTGGCACTGGTCTAGTCCCTGCAATATTTCCCTAATTGGTTATTTGATGTTTTCATTATACGCCACTGAAAACTGCCCTCCCCAGCCATTTTCTGGCAAAAAAACAGAATTGGCAAATACTGCTGCCGTGATTGCTCTTCAACATCTATCCCACTAAAACGTCTGTCACATGAAATGAAAATTGAAATGAAAATTGCTTATTGTCACGAGTAGGCTTCAATGAAGTTACTGTGAAAAGCCCCTAGTCGCCACATTCCAGCACCTGTTCGGGGAGGCTGGTACGGGAATCGAACCGTGCTGCTGGCCTGCTTTAAAAGCCAGCGGTTTTAGCTGAGTGAGCTAAACCAGCTCACCAGCTAAACATGTACACACACATGGATTCAAAGCATGCACAGGAACAAGAGTCGAAGAAACAAAACAGGCGAGAGAGAGAGGCAAAATAAAATGGAAAAAGGGAGAAGGAAAATGAAAATAAATAGGTCCTCCTTTGGTTTGGTGCCTTTTTAAAAAAAAAAATCACTGCACCTCATTAGCGACTTTTAAAGGTGCTATATGGAAGAGAAGAATCCTAGCACATTACAGCACAGGAGGCCATTTGACCCATTTAGTCTGTGCCAGCTGTTTGAAAAAACAATCCAGTTAGTCTTCCTCTCTAGCTCTTTCCCTCCTTTGCCAATCACCTTAAATCAGTGCCCTTTGATTATCAATCCTGGAGACAGTTTCTCTTTGTTTTATTTAAACCGTAATGATTTTAAGCCCCTCTATCAAATCTCCTTTTAGTTTTGTTTGCTTTAAGGGGAACAACCAAATCTTCTCTAATCTGTTCCCACAACTGTAATTAATCCTTCATCCCCGGAACCATTCTAGTAAATTTCATCTCAACGCTCTCCAAAGCTATCATTGTCTTTCCTGAAGTGAAAGTGTGGTGCCCAGAACTGGACTTCATCTCGAGCCAAACTGTGCTTCATACAGGTTTGGCATTATTTCCAGGCTTTTGTATTCTATGCCTCTTTATTTATTTATTAATTAAATTTAGAGTACCCAATTCTTTTTTTTCCAATTAAGGGGCAATTTAGCTTGGCCAATCCACCTACCCTGCACATCTTTGGGTTGTGGGGGCGAAACCCACGCAAACACAGGGAGAATGTGCAAACCCCACACGGACAGTGACCCGGGGCCGGGATCGAACCTGGGACTGTGGCGCCGTGAGGCAGCAGTGCTAACCACTGTGCCACCGTGCTGCTCGGTATGCCTCTATTTATAAAGTCCAGGATCACATTTGCTTTCTTGACCTGTTCTATCACGGTCAAAGATTAGCGCGTGAACATCGTGAAGACACTCGGTTCTTGCACCCTCTTTAAAATTATGCCATTTAGTTTGTACTGTATCGCATCATTTTTCATTCCCCTAATTAATCACCTCACACTTTTCTGCACTGCATTTCAACTGCCGCATGCAATGTTCCCTATAAGCTGCATGGTTACACTGCAACCGAGTGCCCAGGCAGACTGCGCACACATTGGCCTTGCAAAAAAAAAAAGATTTAAAGGGGTCGTGCACTTCAATTAATCACCTGTGAACTCTGAAAAGATGCAATGTTGGCCATGTTTCTGCCAATTCTGCTTGCCTCTGTATATTCTTGAAGCTTATTACCACCTGTTTACTATACTTGTTATCTGGAAATTTAAAATACAAATCACACCAGTGCCTGCCATCGCTGCTGCAAGCCATTTCATATCAAAAACAGCAGCGATCCTGGAACCCCAGAGGAATGCTGCAGTACACGCCCCTCTAGTTTAAAAAAAGTCAGTCGCCAAAATTCTAGTTTCCGTTTTTAAAAGCTATGACTGCCCCTTTAAACACACAGGCCTCAATTTTGCTAACAGGCCTAACATGTAATACTTTATCAAACGCCTTTTGAAAGTCCATATACACAATACGATCTGCATTACCCTTGCCCACACTCTGTAACTTCATCAAAAACTCGCTCAAGTTAGTAAAACAGGATTTGCTCTCAACTAATCCACGTTCGCTCTCCTTTATTCGAGCTTATTCAGCCAAGTGACTGTTAATTTTCTCCTGGATTACTGTTTCTAAATGTGTCCCCACCACCGATGTTAGACTGACTGGTCTGTAATTTCTAGGTAGACCCCGTTTCTCCATTTTTAAACAAGGATATAACATTTACAGTTCTTCAGTCCTCTGGCACCAGTCTTGTCTCCAAGGAGGACTGCAAGATTGTGGCCAGCACCCTCATCAACCTAGGATGCATCCCATCTGGGCCAGGTGACTTACCCAATTCAGGTACTGTTCAACCTTCCCAGTACTTCCTCTTAATCTATTTTTATCCCATGCAGTGAAATTTCAACCTCCTCATTTCTGAAGAGAAAGAAGAGACTAAAATTTCTACATCATATGATGCTGGATGTCCCAAAGATTTTTTTAAAAACAGCAAATGAATTGCTTTTTAAGCTTGGTTACTGTGGTAATGCAAGTTGGTGATGAAATACCAAAATAAATAAGTCCTGCTACAATTGTACAGGTTTTAGTGAGGCCACACTTGGAATACCGTGTGCAATTTTGGTCTCCATATCCAAGAAATATATACTTGCACTGCAGGCAGTACAGTGAGGTTTACTTGATTGGCTCCTGGGCTGAAAGGGTTAGTCCTGTGAGAGACTGAGTAAATTGGGTCCACATTCTTTGCAATGAAAGGTAATCTCAATAAAGTGTACGAGATTATGAAGGGGCTTGACGGGGAGAAATTGCAAAGCCCACTCGGGAATCTGGAACGTTTCAGGATAAGGGCTAGACATTTAGGACTGAGGCGAGGAGAGTTCATTCAGAGAGTTGAGAATCTTTGGAATTCTCTGTCCCAAGAGGCTTACAGATGCTCCATCGTTAAATATATTTTAGATGGAGATCTCTCTCAGGGAGTTAAGGGATTCGGGGAGTGGGTGGAAAAGTGGAGCTGAAGCGAGAGACCAACTCTGATCGTATTGAATGGCAGAGCGGGCTCAACAGGCCTCCGGCTCCCATTTTATATATGCTAATGTTTGTAAAAATCTAAACACTTATACCAACACAATCTAAGCGCAATATCTTACCTGGCGCTGGAGGGGTTGTTGTCATTTCCGTTGAACATCCAAACTCTGTGGAAAAGAGCAAAATGTTAACTGATTATCAGGAATTGAGATTCTCAATTGGATGACAACTGGGAGGGGGAAAATGTGGGGACAACTGTAATGAAGTCCTGTTCCTCGCAAGACCAACTGCAGGAGCTACGGAAAGCGCAAGTGCAGAGAATTTAAGCTGCGGCAGTAAATCATCACTTCTGCATTGCCCCAATACTCTGACAGAACAAAGTTTAACTTAAATATTTGCTTTCAAAGATTTGAGATAGAACATAGAACAGTACAGCACAGAACAGGCCCTTCGGCCCTCAATGTTGTGCCGAGCCATGATCACCCTACTCAAACCTACGTATCCACCCTATACCCATAACCCAACAACCCCCCCCCCCCCCCCCCCCCCTAACCTTACTTTTATTAGGACACTACGGGCAATTTAGCATGGCCAATCCACCTAACCCGCACATCTTTGGACTGTGGGAGGAAACCGGAGCACCCGGAGGAAACCCACGCACACAGGGGAAGGACGTGCAGACTCCACACAGACAGTGACCCAGCCGGGAATCGAACCTGGGACCCTGGAGCTGTGAAGCATTTATGCTAACCACCATGCTACCCTGCTGCCCTTAATGCAAGACAAAGCTGCCAGGCAGTAGAAGCAGTACATGAAGCTTCAGCATGGGTATTTCATATTCATTTTTGGGGCTGATAAGAGAATTTAAAATGCAGCTGGTGTGCTTACTGACAATAATTCTTTTGCTACTGCTGGCCAGGTGTCCAGATGATCTCTGGCAATGAATGATATGCCTCAGTAGGTTAAACTTAGCCAGCCCAGTCATTGTATTGACTCTGCAGCATTTTGATATTGCAGATTATCAAACCTGGCTTGAATATCTGTAGATACAAGCTTTCGAAGGAAACCACTGAACTGCAACAGGTAACACATGGGGTTCTTCAACTCACCGTTTACACCCAATTGTAGCTTCAATGCAATTAATAATTGACATTGTGGTAAAGAAAGATGTGCATTAATATAGCACATCTCAAAAGCTCGGAACGTCCCCAAGCAGTTTATATACTAGTGAGTACTATGTGAAATGGAGGCACTAATTTGAGCACCGCTAGTTTTCACAAACAGCAATGAGATCAGAACCAGGCAATTTATGTTAGTGATATTGGTTGAGGAATAGTTATTGCCAATGATAGTGGGGAGAACTGCCCTGGTCTCCATTAACATCGTGCTGTGGAATCGCTTCTGTCCATAATTTAAAATTTTTTTTATTTTTTTTATTTTTATAAAGAGTACCCAATTAATTTTTTCCAATTAAGGGGCAATTTAGCATGGCCAATCCACCTAGACGGCACATCTTTGGGTTGTGGGGGCAAACGCAAACAGGGGGAGAATGTGCAAACTCCACATGGACAGTGACCCAGAGCCAGGATCGAACCCGGAACCTCGGCGCCGTGAGGCAGCAGTGCTAACCACCCTGCCGCTCTGTGTGTCCATAATTTTAGGTAGACGCTAGGAAGCAAAGGAACCTCGATACCTTTTCATTTTCACATGTGTTTGTGCCACTATCAACAGCACCAAAGACAAATTTACCAAGCTTATGTTCAACTGTGCTGCAGACTCAGATTTAGGTCTTCCAGCACAACCAAAAGTGGCTATTACATCTGGAGCATCACAAACTCGCTGCATTTGTGACCTGGCATCATTCATGGGCAAAGATAAAAGGCAGATTTAGTTGGTGCTGCTTTTAGCCTTTTGCTGGCTTTGAATGCCCGATTTAATGCTCAGTAACACTTTCTCATCGAAATGGGATATTAATCCCTGGCCAGGTATCATAGCTACACGTGTTCATCATCTCTACAGTCCCCTCCCCCCCCCCCCCCCCCCATTCCGACAATGTATCGAGTTAATTGCTCCGCAATCCAGGGAAGAAAGGATGAGCAACGGGAACAAATGGAAAGGCAGTTAAGCCTTCTTATCCGATTTAGCCACACAGGCCTCCAAGTACAAAAGGGCAATAAACCATTTCTCAACCCACTTTCCAATTTTGCCCAGACTTTGTAGTAACTGCAAATCTGAATTGCAAAGTTGAGGGAGAATTCTACACACAAACAAATAGCAGGAGATTACACCCCTTGGATCTCAGCACAGTAAAGGAAGGCAACCGTGTATGTTAATAGAGCTGTCAATGTGAAGTGCCAAAGGGTGAAGGTAACATTAGGGCATTGGAGAACGGTTGCCAATGCCAAGGTGAAAAAGCAAGAGACTGTAAATGGTGGAAATCTGAAATAAAAAAAAAACAAAGCGCTGGAAATACTCAACAGGACAGGCAGCGTCTGTGAAGAGGCTGCACGGTAGCACAAGTGGATAGCACTGTGACTTCACAGCGCCAGGGTCCCAGGTTTGATTCCCCACTGGGTCACTGTCTGTGCGGAGTCTGCATGTTCGCCCGGTGTCTGCATAGGTTTCCTCCGGGTGCTCCGGTTTCCTCCCACAGTCCAAAGACGTGTAGGTCAGGTGGATTGGCCATGCTAAAATTGTCCTTAGTGTCCAAAAAGGTTAGGAGGGGTTATTGGGTTGCGGGGGCTTAAGTGGGTCGGTGAAGACTCAATGGGCCAAATAGCCTCCTTCCGTATATGTTCTATGTTCTACAAGATGGAATTTAACCCTGAAAAAGGGTGAGGTGATGTATTTTGGGAGGACTAACAAGACAAGGGTATACACAATGAATGGTATGACCAGAGGAAGGACAGAGGATCAGAGGGGCCTTGGGTTCATGTCCATAGATCTCTGAAGACACCAGGAGAGGTAGATAAGGTGGTTAAAAAGACATATGGGGAGGAACTCGGGGAGCAGATAGAGGACGGGACTTGGGCGGAGGCCTTGGAGAGAGTCAACTCTTCCTCCTCATGTGCGAGGCTTAGTCTCATCCAATTTAAGGTGCTGCACCGGGCCCACATGTCCGGGACTAGGATGAGTAGGTTCTTTGGGGGTGAGGACAGGTGCACCAGATGTTCGGGGAGTCCTGCGAACCACGCCCATATGTTCTGGGCATGCCCAGCACTGGAAGAATTCTGGAAGGGGGTGGCGGGGACGGTGTCGAGGGTGGTTGGATCCAGGGTCAAGCCAGGGTGGGGACTCGCGATGTTTGGGGTTGGGGTGGAGCCGGGAGTGCAGGAGGCGAAAGAGGCCGGGGTCCTGGCCTTTGCGTCCCTAGTAGCCCGTCGAAGGATTCTGCTACAGTGGAAGGATGCGAGGCCCCCAAGCGTGGAGACCTGGATCAGTGACATGGCGGGATTTATAAAATTGGAAAAGGTCAAATTTGCCCTGAGAGGATCAACACAAGGGTTCTATAAACGGTGGCAGCCTTTTCTGGACTTCCTGGCTCAGAGATAGGTAACTGGGTCAATAGCAGCAGCAACCCGGGGGGGGGGGGGGGGGGGGGGGGGGGGGGTGCATTATTGTAGTGTTTATTCTGTAACTTTATAGTGTGTTAATTTGCGTTGTTGTTAAAATGCTGGGTTGTTCATGGGGATGGGGCGAATGTATATGATTGTTAATATTATTGTTATTTTCGGTATTTTACTAAGGTGCGTTATTGTTGTATAAAATCAAAATTTCTCAATAAAAATTATTTAAAAAAAAAAAGACATATGGGATACTTGCCTTTATTAGCCGAGGCATAGAATATAAGATCAGGGAGGTTATGGTGGAACTGTATAAAATGCTGGTTAGGCCACAGCTGGAATACTGTGTGCAGTTCTGGTCGCCTGACTATAGGAAGTATTTACACTGCAGAGGGTCAGAGGAGATTGACCAGGACGTTGCCTGGACTGGAGCATTTCAACTATCAAGAGATTAGATGGGCTGGGGTTGATTTCCTTAGAGCCGAAAAGGCTATGGGGGGGGGAATCCGATTGAGGTGTTTAAAATTATGAGGGACATAGATGGGAAGGAACTTTTCCCCTTAGCAGAGGGGGTCAATAACGAGGGGGGCAGAGATTTAAGCTAAGAGGCAGGAAATTTAGAAGAGATGTGGGAAAAACTCTCTCACCCTGAGGGTGGTTAGAATCTGGAACTCACTGCCTTAAAAGGGCGGTAGAGGCAGGAACCCTCACCACATTTAAGAAGTATTTAGATGAGCACTTGAAATGCCACAGCAGACAACGATACGGACCAAGTGCTGGAAAATGGAATTAGAATAGTTAGGTGCTCGATGGCCGGTGCAGACACGCTGGGCTGAAGGGCCTCTTGCCGTGCTGCAAAAACTCTGTGACTCCAAGAGAAAACAATTAAAGGTTATTTGATGAAAGGACACAGACCTGGGAGGTCCATCACTTTCTCTCCACAGATGCTGCCTGACCCACAAGGGGGCAAAACAATTTAATTCAGGCAGATAACGCTTAGTTTGTTGAGCAGAAAAATATTCCTTTTGGAAAGCTCGGATTCATAGGAGTGAAAACCAGAAGTCGAGCTGGTGAACTTCCAGATTTGGAGATTGGGTAAATGCATATCTGAATTGCAGAGAAAATTAAACTTGATCTTTGCAGAATCTCGATACAAACCGGGGATCAGAATATTGAAAGCTGGGTCCTGAATTCCAAATGTTTTAAGATACGAGGAGGAACAGATACGGTAGACAAAGTTTTCACTGGCTGAGGAATCTAGGACTGGGGAGGGGGTATAGTTTAAAAATTAGAGCCAGAATAGTAGAAGTTCGGAATTCTCTTCTACAAACAACAAGATGCAAAATCAATTGTTAGTTTTACACCCAAGATTGATAGATTTCTGCTTACCAAACGTATTAAGAGACATGGAATAAAGGGGCTATATGGAGTAAGGTCACAGATCAGCCACGATCTCACTGAATGGTGAATTAGAATCAAGAGGCAGAGACCTGGGTCCTATGTTCTTATAAGTCCCCCGTTTGCAAATTGAACTTGTAGATAAGGCAGTTGGACTGGGTAGTTGGTATACAAATCTAGTATCTTATTCCAGAGTTACTGAAAGGTGATTTTGGACTGGGATATATTTAACGTAAAGTACATTGGGGCAGCAGGGTAGCATGGTGGTTAGCATAAATGCTTCACAGCTCCAGGGTCCCAGGTTCGATTCCCGGCTGGGTCACTGTCTGTGTGGAGTCTGCATGTCCTCCCCCTGTGTGCGTGGGTTTCCTCCGGGTGCTCCGGTTTCCTCCCACAGTCCAAAGATGTGCGGGTTAGGTGGATTGGCCATGCTAAATTGCCCGTAGTGTGCTAATAAAAGTAAGGTTAAGGGGGGGGGTTGTTGGGTTACGGGTATAGGGTGGATACGTGGGTTTGAGTGGGGTGATCATGGCTCGGCACAACATTGAGGGCCGAAGGGCCTGTTCTGTGCTGTACTGTTCTATGTTCTACATTTAAATTTGTCGTGTTACTTGGCCTTGTACAGAAAGGCACGTTACAGCTTTAAGCAATGTTTTAAAAAATTATATCTTGGGATACAAGCATCACAAGCAAGTTTGCAAGGCCACCATCCAATAACCATTCCTCTAATAATAATCTTTATTATTGTCACAAGTAGGCTCACATTAACACTGCAATGAAGTTAGTGTGAAAATCCCCGAGTCGCCACATTCCAGCGCCTGCTCAGGTACACAGAAGGGGAATTCAGAATGTCCAAATTACCTAACAAGCATGTATTTCAGGACTTGTGGGCCTAGTAGCCTGAGATGGTGGTTCTGGGCTAACTTCTGATTCCACTGCAATCTGCGTGATACAAGTGGCAGAGCGAAGTTGGATAGGGACTTTCAAGGCAGGTCAGCATGTCAGCTGCCTGTGTGTTTCTAGGGGTAGAGGTCAGGGATTTGGAAGATGCTGTCAAAAAAAAAAGCCTTGGTCATACTTAGGTATATACTTGATCTACAATGGAGTCAAGGGTTATGGGGGGGGGGTGAGCAGGAGATAAGTGGAATTAAGGCCACAGTCAAATTAGCCATGATCTATTTGAATGGCAGAGCAGATTCACTGAGCTGAATGGTCTACACTTACTCATTTCCTTATGTTCTAATGAAAGCAGATGTATCAAGTGACAAAAGACACTCTAACCGAGTCTATTCTCAGCATGTTACTGCACCAGTCTCTGTTATACAGGTTAGGCAACAAACACGCGGCAGGACACATAAAGCAGCACGTCCCGAGCCTCCCTCATTGACTAACGGAGAGTGCAGCCCTAACAAGGGAGGAGAAACAAACAACACTCCGGTATCCCCCACTGCAAGAGGAAGTGTATCAAAGATAAAGGAAATCAAGTTGCAAGTTAAATCCGCAACAGCACCGGTCCCATCGCAGCTGGAGAAACCAAGCAGTCAACAAAGGGCTTTTAACAAAAGGAGAGCATACGTGCAGGAAATAAGGAAGAGCAGAGACTGACTGACCCATGGTGGAGTGGGGAAGATGCTGCCGGGCACGCCTGTCACTCAGCTGGGCACCAGGACCTGCCGCCTCTGCTTCCGGGACGGCGGGGGGCGGGGCGACTGATGTCACGCTCGGCGCGCGGGAATGAGAACCTCGACGTCACAGCAGGCGCATGAAAGGGCGGGGCTGGTGGGGTCGGGCGCCGCGCGGAGGGGGCGCGTGGACGGGGGTTAGCGCGCTACGATGGGCGTGGCAGTTGTGGGGCGATGGGCGCCCAGCAGTTGTTGCGCAGAGGGGGCGGAGCGATGGGCGTGGCAGTTGGCGCGCCGAGGGGATGGGGCGACGTTCGCGCGGAGGGGCAGACCGATGGGCGGGGCGGTAGGCGTGGCCACCCCGCGCGGAGGCGGCGGGGTTTACTCCTCCCTCGAGACCCGGCCTTCGCTCGACTGGGGGGGGTGTAAATACAGACTCAATTACCCGCTGCCTACAACCCGGCCTCCCAATTGCCTTTTACCGACCTACCGAGCGACTCCTACTCTCTCCGCCTCCTTTTCTCCTCTCTTATTATTTATCTCCTATTCGGTCAAAGATGAGTTTAAAAAAAACCGTGTGAGCAGGCCGCCTGCCAGTCGGGCAGCCCGATTTTGCGCGCGCCCCGCCCCCCACGCAATCGCAAGCGCACTGACGTCACGGACGCTCAGCCGCTCTTGATCCGCGCAGGCGCGGTGGCAGCAGCTGGAGGGGAGGTTACCTGGGGTCAGAGTGCTTGCCCATTGTCTCTGGGTTGCCAACCCTCCAGGCGTGCCCTGTAGCGATTGCACATTAATCTGGCCATGCAGCATTAACGATGCTCTCTTTGTTGTGCATGGGTTGTTGGCCAGATAAATATGGGAGGTGGGAGAGAAGGCTGAGTGGGTGTGCAGCAAGCCATGCATGAAACTTTCAGGAGTATGTCTTTTTTTTTATAAAACATTTTATTGAGGCATTTGTGGTTTTGTAACAATAACAGAAGAATCAGTGTACATACAAATATAAACATAGAGCAAAGGCCGTCTTCCTCCCTTCCATACACACTAATCTAAACTAACCCCCCCCCCCCCGCCAACAGTTAACTTTCTCTAAAGAATTCGACGAACGGCTGCCACCTCCGGACGTTCAGGAGTATGTCTGCCCAACTGGAGTTGGCAGATCTAAAACGGAGTCAGAAACATTGCTGTGAGTCATAGAAAGAGGCCCTACAGCCCATCGTGTCTGCACCTGCTATCAAACACCTATATTCTAATCCCAGTTTCCAGTACTTGACCCACAGCCTTGTGAGATACCCTCAATCACGACACAGGGGAGAAGATCGGTGATTCAAAGGCTTTAATCATCTGAGAACTGAACAGCAGCCAAGAAGTGTGCTCATCACTTGCTGCTGAGTGAGCCTCATCTTATGTACCGTTTCCTGGGGGCGGAGCCAGAGGCGGAGTCCCCCAGGGTTCCAAGCCCGGTCTTAAAGGGCCAATGCATTAAAGGTAAGATACCGTTATAGCAGCTACTGATAACATTCATCACACCTTGCATGCTATTGGCTTCATCTAAATGCTTCTTAAATGTGAGGGTTCCTGCCTCCACCACCCTTTCAGGCAGTGAATTCCAGAGTCCCACCATCCTCTGGATGAAAAGGTTTTTCCTCAAATCCCCTCTAAATCTCCTGCCCACTACCTAAAACCCTATGCGCCCCTGTTGTTTACCCAGATAACACAAAGACACTGAATACACTTGTACCAAATGCCTCTGATTCTGCTCCTGACTGACAGTTATTGACGTAGGAATTCTAGATAACAAAACATTTAAGTTCTATTGATCATGTAAATCACAACAATGGAATTGTTGGTGAACCACAGCAACAGATCTAGACATGACATGAGGAAATCCCGTTGGTGGGGAGTTTTGGGAACTAAATATCAATATCACTTTCCAAGGTGTTTGGTATAAGTACAGGCGAGATTCTCTGCAAATGCGGAGAATCGTAAAGGCTGCCGTGGAACAGGCCATGACCCACGGCAGCCTTCACGCCCACTTCCGGGGCTGATTCTCCCCTGCTGGGCAGGGCTAGGAGCGGTCATCAAGGCCGCACGTCAAGCATCACGCCAGCTGACGCGGCCAATGACGTCAGCTGCGCAACGCCAACCCGCCAACCCGCGCATGCGCAGTTGGCATCTTTTCCCTCAGCCGCCCCTGCAAGACGTGGTGGCTTGATCTTGCGGGGCGGCGGAGGGAAAAGGGTGCGTCCGTTATGGTCGGTGGGCACCGATCGCGGGCCTATGCCCACCTTGGCACGGCCGTGGTACAGCCGTGCCAATCGGGCCCCCATATGCCCCAAACGGGCATCTGGCGCCCGTTTCACGACGGCAGCGAGCAGGTGTGTTTGCTGCCGTGTTGAAACGGGCATGAAGGCCTGGCCGCTCGACCCATCGGCTTTGGAGAATCGCTGCTCGCCGTAAAAAATGGCAAGCGGCGATTCGTGGCGTGGGTCTAGCGTGGGGGGGGGAGAATAGCGGGAGGGCGTCCCGCTATTCTCCCACCCGGCGTGGGGGGCAGAGAATCGCGCCCATTGTGTCTTTGTGTTATCTGGGTCAATAACCGGGGGTTATTGATTAGAGGTTAGAGGTAATTTGGCAGGAGGTTTACCGAGATGTGAGGAAACATTTTTCACCCAGAAGATGGTGGAATCTGGAACTCATTGCCTGAAAGGGTGGTAGATACGGGAACCCTCACAACATTTAAGAAGCATTTAGATGAAGCTACACCCAGCACAAGTCATCTCAAATGACTCATACTGATTCCAAAATGTTATTTTCTAAAAGTCTAATTTGCAATTGAATGTCCTTCCAATTTCTCCCTATTTCATTGTTTGGTTATTTGCTCACATGTATTATTTCCAGAGATTAGTTTTGAATTGACCCTTTTCAAAGCCAAGCTACATCTTCTGGTTCAGTTTTGGACAAGATCAAATCGCTTGTCTACGTTATCTCGTCCCTTTAGAATCCTAAAAATTGCTATCATAGCACCTCTCAACCTCTTAACTGTGAGCATGTCCAATTTTACATAACTCAATCCTTTCGATCCCACAGGATTACCTCACTATATTTGTTCAATATTCACCTTTTAACACATCCCATTACCTGATTTCTTTAAAAAAAAAATCTTTATTCATGTCATAAGAACATAAGAACTAGGAGCACGAGTAGGCTATCTGGCCCCTCGAGCCTGCTCCACCATTCAATGAGATCTTGGCTGATCTTTTGTGGACTCAGCTCCACTTTCCGGCCCGAACACCATAACCCTTAATCCCTTTATTCTTCAAAAAACTATCTATATTTATCTTAAAACATTCAATGAAGGAGCCTCTACTGCTTCACTGGGTAAGGAATTCCATAAATTCACAACCCTTTGGGTGAAGAAGTTCTTCCTAAACTCAGTCCTAAATCTACTTCCCCTTATTTTGAGGCGATGCCCCCTAGTTCTGCTTTCACCCGCCAGTGGAAACAACCTGCCCGCATCTATCCTATCTATTCCCTTCATAATTTTATATGTTTCTATAAGATCCCCCCTCATCCTTCTAAATTCCAACGAGTACAGTCCCAGTCTACTCAACCTTTCCTCGTAGTCCAACCCCTTCAGCTCTGGGATTAACCTAGTGAATCTCCTCTGCACACCCTCCTGTGCCAGAACGTCCTTTCTCAAGTAAGGAGACCAAAACTGAACACAATACTCCAGGTGTGGCCTCACTAACACCTTATACAATTGCAGCATAACCTCCCAATCTTAAACTCCATCCCTCTAGCAATGAAGGACAAAATTCCATTTGCCTTCTTAATCACCTGTTGCACCTGTAAACCAACTTTTTGCGACTCATGCACCAGCACACCCAGGTCACAAGTAGGCTTACATTAATAGGGCAATGAAGTTACTATGAATGTCCCCTAATCGCCACACTCCAGCGCCTGTTCGGTTAGAATGAGGGAGAATTCAGGATGTCCAATTCACCCAACAAGCACAACTTTCGGGACGTGGGAGGAAACCGGAGCACCTGGAGCAAACCCATGCAGACACGGGGAGACTCCGCACAGACAGTGATCCAAGCCAGAATTGAACCCTGGTCCCTGATGCTGCGAAGCAACAGTGCTAAACACTGCTACTGTGCTCACTGCTGCCGAGTTACTATGAACGAGATTACTTTCCTCTATCCAAAGTAGTCTCCACTTTGCAGGAACTTCCCGGATAAGCTATGTTGATTACTGTTTACGGGGCAGTACCGATGATCCTCAAATCAAATACCCCATTCTGCCTGAGGTCTGTGTATGCTAATTGAATATTTTAGAATAGTAAGTTTGGATGCACTGTCACTGCAAGCACCCTTTGTGTGAAGACGTGCTTCCTGACATCACTCCAAAATAGCCTCACTCTATTTCCCCTTTGTTCTCAGCTGCTTCTTCCTTCAGTTACCAATGCCTAAGAGGTTGGTGACAATGACTTCCATTATGTTGGTCCATGATTATTATACTTGGCTTGGGACTAGTGGTTTGCTTTTCCTTCTGCAGTATGGCTAATGAGGAAGCATTCCTGTTCTTACCCCTGTGCAGACACGGGGAGAATGTGCAGACTCCGCACAGACAGTGACCCAGCGGGGATTTGAACCTGGGACCCTGGCGCTGTGAAGCCACAGTGCTAACCACTATGCTACCGTGCTGCCCCAATGTATGCACCATCAAGTCCTGAAGAGGGACTTGAACGCAGAGCTCCAAGCCCGGAGGTAGAGATGCTACACACTGCATCACCAGACCTCACCTCTGAGCTCCGTACCAGAGGAAATCCTTTCTCTCTATCTTCTCCACCAATTAATTTCATTATCTTAAAAACCTTAATTAGTTCACCCCTTGATCTTCTATGAGGTTGCTGTGGGGGGGCCTCTGGTCGCCGCATTCCGGCGCCTGTCTGGGGAGGCTGGTGCGGGGGTCGGGCCGTGCTGCTGGCCTGCTTGGTCTGCTTTGAAAGCCAGCAATTTGGCCCTGTGAGCTAAACCAGCCAGAATGGAGAGTAGGTCTTACGAGGAAAGGTTTTTAAAAAATAAATTTAGTGTACCCAATTAATTTTTTTCCAATTGAGGGGCAATTTGATGTGTTCAGTCTACCTACCTTGCGCATCTTTGGGTTGTGGGGGCGGGGCCCGCGCATACACGGGGGCGGGTGTGCGGGCTCCGCAAGGACGGTGGCCCGGAGCCGGGATTGAATCTGGGATCTTGGCGCTGTGGGGCAGCAAGGCTAACCCACTGCGCCACCGTGCTGCCCTCTTACGAAGAAAGGTTGAGGGTGCTAGGCCTTTTCTCATGAGAACGGAGAAGGATGAGGGGCGACTTGACACAGGTTTATAAGATGATCAGGGGAATAGATAGAGTAGACAGTCAGAGACTTTTTCCCCGGGTGGAAAAAACATTACAAGGGGACATAAATTTAAGGTGAATGGTGGAAGATATAGGGCGGATGTCAGAGGTAGGTTCTTTACCCAGAGACTGGTGGGGGCATGGAATGCACTGCCTCTGGAAGTAGTTGAGTCGGAAACGTTAGGGAGCTTCAAGCGGCTATTGGATAGTTACATGGATTATGGTAGAATGATGGAGTATAGATTAATTTGTTCTTAATCTTGGACAAAAGTTTGGCACAACATCGTGGGCCGAAGGGCCTGTTCTGTGCTGTATTTCTCTATGCTCAAGGGAGTACATACCTAGTCTAGACACAGTAACATTTTGGATAATCTGTTCTCTCTCTCTCTCTCTCTCACTCTCTCTCACTCGCTCTCACTTGCTCTCACCCACCCTCCAGCCCAACATAAACTTTCTGCGATGTCCAGAACTGAATACAGAGTTGAAGATGGCCTCTAACCCGTGCAGTTCCAACATTTGTACTCAAATGCTCATTAGTTAAAGGCCAACATTACATTAACCTTTTTTTTATTTGCCCTCTAACGTTTACTCAATATGAACAAAATATTTTTTTAAAATCCAGTTAAAATGGAATGGAATTCATCACACTTTAATGTGAGATTAATTAAGCTCAAATAGTTGACAAATAATGGGATCGCTCTGAAAGAAGGAAGAGAAATACAGTAGTTGAATTACGTAGCACCTTTCACAACCACTAGATGTCTCAAAGTGCTTTACACTCAATGAAGTACTCTTCGAAGTGTAATTCACTGTTGTAAGGTAGGAAACACGGCAAAGAATTTGTGCGCAGGAAGCTCCCACACACAGCAGAGTGTTAACCGCCAGATAATCATTTTGGGGACATTGATTTGAGAGAATTGGCAGGACAGCCGGGATAACTCCCCTGCTCTCGGTCAAAAAAAAGCACCACGGGATCTTCTGTAGCCATCCGGATAGGGTGATGGGGCCTCGGTTTACGGTTTCATACGGAACACAGCACCTCTGACAGTGGGGCCCTCCCTAAGTGCTGCAGAAGACCATCGGCCTTTTCGTATTTGTGCTCAAGCCCTGGAATGGGATTTGAACCCAGAACCTTCTGACTTGGGGCAAGGGTACTCCCACCTGAGGCACAGCTGAAGTCAGGCCCACCACACCGATGGAACATCATTAATCTAAAATAATGAAAGAATATATTCATGAAATTCAGGAGTCTGACCAGAGCCTTATACAGCCTCAGAAGAACATAAGAACCAGGAGCAGGAGTAGGCCATCTGGCCCCTCGAGCCTGCTCTGCCATTCAATGAGATCATGGCCGATCTTTTTGTGGACTCAGCTCCGCTCACCCGCCCGCTCACCGTAACCCTTAATTCTTTTACTGTTCAAAAATATATCTACCTTTGCCTTAAAAATATTTAACGCATAGCCTCAACTGCTTCACTGGGCCAGGAATTCCACAGATTCACAACCCTTTGGGTGAGGAAGTTCCTCCTCAACTCAGTCCTAAATCTGCTCCCCTTATTTTGAGGCTATGCCCCCTAGTTTTAGTTTCACCCGCCAGTGGAAACAACCTCCCTGCTTCTATCTTAACTATTCCCTTCATAATTGTATAAGTTTCTATAAGATTCCCCCTCGTTTTTCTAAATTCCAACGAGTATAGTCCCAGTCTACTCAGTCTCTCCTCATAAACTAATCCTCTCAACTCCAGAATCAACCTAGTGAATCTCCTCTGCACCCCCTCCAGTGCCAGCACATCCTTTCTCCAGTAAGGAGACCAAAACTGTACACAGTACTCCAGGTGTGGCCTCACCAGCACCTTATACAGCTGCAACATAACCTCCCTGCTTTTAAACTCCAGTCCTCTAGTAATGAAGGACAAAATTCCATTTGTCTTCTTAATGACCTACTGCACCTGCAAACCAACTTTTTGCGATTCATGCACAAGGACACCCAGGTCCCTCTGCACAGCCGCATGCTGCAATTTTTTACCATTTAAATAATAATCTATTTTGCTGTTATTCCAACCAAAATGGATGACCTCACATTGACCAACATTGAACCCCATCTGCCAGACCTTTGCCTTAAACTATCTATATCCCTCTGCAGACTTTCAGTGTCCTTTGCACACTTGGCTCTCCTACTCATCTTAGTGTCATCTGCGAACTTCAACACGTTATACTTGGTCCCCAGCTCCAAATCGTTTATGTAAATTGTAAATAATTGCGGTCCCAAAACTGATTCCTGAGGCACACCATTAGCCACTGATCGCCAACCAGAAAAACACCCATTTTCCCCCCACTTTGCTTTCTGTCAGCTAATCAATCATCCCTGGTCTTGTATTCTAGCTCTCTCGAAATGAATGCTAACATTTGCATTTGCCTTCTTAACTGCCAACTGAACCTGCATGTTAAGAGAATCCTGAACTAGGACTCCAAAGTCCATTTGTGCTTCAGTTTTCCAAAGCCTTTCCCCATTTAGAAAATAGTCTGTGTCTCTATTCTTCTTCGCAAAGTGCATAACCTTGCACTTTTCCAAATTGTATTCCATCTGCCACTTCTTTACCCACTCTCCTAGCCTGTCCAAGTCCTTCTGCAGCCTCTCCGCTTCCTCAACACAACCTGTCACTCTACATATCTTTGTATCGTCTGCAAACTTAGCAACAATGCCTTCAGTTCCTTCTTCCAGATCATTAATGTATATTGTGAAACGCTGTGGTCCCAGCACCGACCCCTGAGGCACACCACTAGTCACCAGCTGCCATCCTGAAAAGGACCCCTTTATCCCCACTCTCTGCCTTCTGCCAGTCAGCCAATCCTCTATCCATGCCAATACCTTGCCCTTAACACCACTGGCTCTTATCTTCTTGAGCAGCCTCCTCTACGGCACCTTGTCAAAGACCTTTTAGAAATCCAAATAGATCATGCCCACTGACTCTCCTTTGTCTAATTTCCTCTTACCTCCTCAAAGAATTCTAACAGTATTTGCCAGGCATTTGATGAAGCCATGTTGACTCAGCCCTATATTACCATGCCCATCGCAACCTCATCCTTAATAATGGACTCGAAAATCTTACCAATGACTGAAATCAGGCTAACCGGCCGATAATTTCCCATTTACTGACTTCTTTTTTAAAAAATATTTTGATTCAAAACAGGGCATAAAAAACATAAACACAAAGTCAATCAAAAACATAAATATCCCCTTAATTTAATATTTTCTCCCTTTAAACCCCCCCCCCCTACTCGCTGGCAACAAACGGGTCCTCAAACGGGGACACAAACAGCCTCCAACTCACCCAGAACCCCCCCTCCCCCCACCCCGAGCCCAAAAGGGTGAATTTAACCTTCTCCAGCTGAAGGAAATCTGCAACATCTCCCAACCACACCAACACCCTCGGTGGCTCCAGTGACCTCCACCCCAGGAGAATTCACCACCGGGGGTGAGCAGCTTGGCAAAAGCCACAAAGTCAACCCCCGTCCCCTCCAACAGCTCCGGCAATTCTGACACCCCAGAGATCGCCCGCCACCAGAGGACCGGGCGACATCTCCGCCCCACAATTTTCGACAGAGTTTCAAATAGCGGGCCCCAGAACCCCATCAATTGTGGACATGACGAGAACATGTGGACATGATTTGAACTGCACCAAGCTCATCCTGGCACAGGATGACGTTGCATTGACCCGATGCATAATTTCACTCCACATCCCCCCATCCCAACTCCATTCCCATCTCCTCCTCCCCTTCCGCTTACGTCCTCGATTGGCGCGTTCCCTGTGCCCAATTAGGGGCCTCACGGTAGCATGGTGGTTAGCATCAATGCTTCACAGCTCCAGGGTCCCAGGTTTGATTCCCGGCTGGGTCACTGTCTGTGTGGAGTCTGCACGTCCTCCCCGTGTGTGCGTGGGTTTCCTCCGGGTGCTCCGGTTTCCTCCCACAGTCCAAAGATGTGCGGGTTAGGTGGATTGGCCATGCTAAATTGCCCGTAGTGTAAGGTTAATGGGGGGATTGTTGGGTTACGGGTATACGGGTTACGTGGGTTTAAGTAGGGTGTTCATTGCTCGGCACAACATCGAGGGCCGAAGGGCCTGTTCTGTGCTGTACTGTTCTATGTTCTAATAGCCATTTGTAGATGTCCGTCATCATCCCGTTCCCCATCTTACCTGCCGATAACAACCTGTCCAACAGAGTGTGCTCCGGCAACCGAGGAAACCTCCTTCCGCACAAAATCCCAAACTATATATATCTGAAACCACCAACCCGGCAACTTGTATTTCTTCTGCAATTCCCCCAAACTTGCAAACTGTCCTTCCATGAACAAGTCCCTCACCAATCTACCCCTACCCTGTGCCACCGCCTATATGTCGCATCCATCCCTGCCGGGGCAAGCCGATGATTCCCACGGATAGGGGCCACCACCGACATACCCCCCTCGCCAAAATGCCGTCTCAGCTGGTTCCAAACCTTTAAGGATGAAGCCACCACCGGACCCACAGTATTGTCATGTGAGAGTACCTTTAAGAAATGGGTGTTTATCAGTGATGTCAGAGAGTGGATGGAGCTGGGCTGTCTGTCAGCTTTTTACTTTCGTTTTAGGCTGTTTGCTGCAGGGGGTGTTTTAGTTTTGTTTTCAGAGCTGGATAGCTGCAGTCACAGCCAGAAGGTGTATGAGTCTCTCTCTCTGTAATCTAAAGACTGTAAACCAATCCTTTGGTGATTCAAAACTAATAACTGCTCTCAGTAGTGACTTTAACCTTATGTGCTTCTGTTTAAAGGTTTTTAAAAAAGTTTTATGTATGTTAAAAGGACAGCTTATGGATTACTTAGTGTTGTATTCTTTGGGGGTTGTATTTGAATTAATGGTTGCTAAGATGTTCATTGTATGTTTTACAAAGTTTAACTTGAGTTCATAGAATAAACATTGTGTTGCTTTAAAAATACTTTTCCATTTCTGCTGTACCACACCTGTAGAGTGGGCCGTGTGCTCCCCATACCACAATCTATTAAAAGTTGTGGGTCAGGTGAACTCCATGGTACACTTTGGGGTTCTCTAAACCCTGGCCCATAACAGTATATTTCCCCGGGGCAAACGGAAGCGGGAGCCGCAGCCAGAGTCCTCATCCCTATCCCCATACATGACACCTCCTCCACCTGCACCCACTCTGCCCCTTCCTCCCCCCCACCACGGGACCTTCTCCACCTAATAATTATACAGCAGATTCGGGAGTGTAAACCTCCCTACCCGCCGCTTCCTTTGTAAAAACGCCCGCCAAATCCGCGGCGTCTTGCCAGCCTGTACGAAAGCCGAGATTAACCTGTGTGCCTTACAAAAGAACACCTTTGGTAGGAATATCAGGAGGGACTGAAACACAAACAGAAATCTGGGCAGGACGATCATCTTGACTGTCTGTACCCGCCCTGCTAATGAACGTGGGAGGGCATCCCATCTCTCTAGATCCCTTCACTCCCTCCACCAAGCCAGTCAGATTCCATTGATACATCATGGCCCAGTCATGAGCCACCTGAATACTCAGATACCTGAACCTACTACTGGCTAGCTTAAATGGACGGGCACTCAAATCTGCCCCTCTCCCCAGGATTTCACCGGAAACACATCACTTTTGGTCATATTCAATTTGTAGCCCGTAAAAGCGGCAAACTCCTTCAATCTACCCATAATCATATCCATACAATCCAACGGGTTCGAAATATACAGCAACAAGTCGTCTGCATACATCGAGACTCTATGTTCCCTACCTCCCCTTACAATACCCGACCGCTCCCCTAATGACCGGGGCACAATAGCCAAGGGCTCGATAGCCAGTGCCAACAGAAGTGGGGATAACGGGCACCCCTGTTTCGTACCCCTGTACAGCCGGAAATCTCCCGAGCTGATCAAATCCGCCCTGACACGAGAAATGGGGCCGCATATAATAACCTTACCCATGTGACAAACATGGGCCCAAACCCGAACCGCCCCACAACCTCAAACAATACCTCCACTCAACCCCATGGAATGCCTTCTCTGCACCCGTAGCCACAAAAACCTCCGGCACCCTGCCCACTGCCTTCCGAGTCATCAACAAATCAAATTCCCCCCTGTAACTTCTTCTGCTGCACCAAGAGTTCCCTGGTCAGGGCCCTGGCGTACTGCCTATCCGCCTGCAAAATAGCACCCGCCAATCACTGCCTCTCCGCCCTTTCCACCTGATCCCTATGGACCATGTTCGTAATCGCCTCCCCCCCGCACCACCGCCCTCAACGCCTCCCAAAACGCGGATGGCGAGACCTCCCCATTCTGATTAAACTCTGTATACTCACTAATTACCTAGGTCACCTTCCCGCAAAACTTTTCGTCCGCCAATAGTGCCGGGTCCATCTTCCACGGCGGTCCCTGTGACTGGCCCGCACCTAACCTCATATCCGTAAAACGCAGCGCATGGTCTAAATCCACGATTACCCAATATTCTCCGGGATAATCAAATTGACCACCATGAAAAAGTCTATGCAGGAGTACACCTGATGCACCTGGGAGAGGTAGGAAAGCTCCCGGGTGTTGAAACCTTCAAGGATCCACTATCCTCATTTTGGTCATAGTTCCTACGCTGTTCCTGACCGAACTGGCATACTTGGCCTTGAACGGTCCAACCCAGGGTACATCACACAATTAAAATCGGCACCTATTATTAATTTATGCGAGTCTAGATTTAGGATGCCTGCCACCACTCGCTTAACAAACTCCCCATCGTCCCAGTTACGTGCATAAACGTTTACTAGCACTACCGGGACACTCCCAACCTGACCGTCACAAACAGACCCCCCTCGGTCCCACAACTCCTCAGCTGGCACAAGTGTGACTTTCTGATTAAATAGAACAGCAACCCCTATCGACTTGGAGTCAAGTGCTGAATGGAATATCTGACCTCCCCCCCCCCCCCCCCCCCCCCCACCTGACGCAACCTCACCTGGTCTTTGATCTGCAAGTGTGTCTCCTGAAGAAACACCGCCTCCGCCTTCAAACGTTTCAAATGCGCCAATACCGTGGAACGCTTCACCGACCCACTCAACCCCTACACATTCCAAGTCACTATCCTTACCGGGTTTCTGACCGCCCCCCCCCCCCCCCCCCCCCCCCCCTTTAAACCGGCCATCCCAAGCTATCATGAAACCATCTCTTCCCCATTTTCTTTACTTGTCCAAGCTCACCCAAAATGGCCGCTCACTCCCCCCTATGCCCATCGTCACCCAATAAACCATCTGCCCCATCTGCGTCACCAGCCCCTTCCCACACTGTCTGTAGGTGAGCAACAGAAGATGTAAACAGGCTCGATGCTGAGAATGAGTATAAAATGGAAGACTTGCATTTATATACTTTTCAGAACCACTGGACGTTCTTGAATTACCCCTCAGCCAATGATGTACTTTTTGAAGGGCTAGGGTTAGGGTCCTCCTGCCACTCGGTGGCGCTGTAGTCAATGTTGCAATGTAGGGAATACTGCAGCCAATCTGCACACAGCAAGATCCCACAACCAGCAGCGCAGTGGTGATCAGATGATCTGTTTTTTGTGATGTTGATTGAGGCAGTGTTTTTCAAACTCAGGGTCGCGATCCCTGGGTGGGTCGCGGGCAGGTTTCGAGAGGGTCGCGCCGCTCGGTCACAGCGTTCCCGATCCCGGGAGGAACACCTAACTGCCGTGACATGCCTTTCACAACACCGGCAGCAACGGACTTTTGAGATTGCTGGCCATCCTGCGCATGTGTGTCGGATCAAGCAGTACTCAGGTCCGGAGCCCAATGCATTGGACCGCCTACTCCTGACACCAGTGCGCTGTCCAGGGCCAGTTTTCTTTCGAATATGACCGAGTCCTCTCACCGAGAGCGGCGGCAGAGAGCAGGTCACGTGCTGACGTCACGTGTTCTGGGCACGAAAGAGTGAACAACCAATGAGGAAGAAGCTGAAAACAGGAACAAAGGAGCATAAAGATGACAACTTGAGGTGTGGGTTATTAATTGGTCCGCTGCAAATCAGGATTCAAAGTTCATGCGTGTTATATGCAGGGAAGCACTGGCAAATCATAGATCATAGAATTTACAGTGCAGAAGGAGGCCATTCGGCCCATCGAGTCTGCACCGGCTCTTGGAAAGAGCACCCTACATAAGGTCAACACCTCCACCCTATCCCCATAACCCAGTAACCCCACCCAACACTAAGGGCAATTTTGGACACTAAGGGCAATTTATCATGGCCAATCCACCTAACCTGCACATCTTTGGACTGTGGGAGGAAACCGGAGCACCCGGAGGAAACCCACGCACACACGGGGAGGATGTGCAGACTCCGCACAGACAGTGATCCAAGCAGGAATCGAACCTGGGATCCTGGAGCTGTGAAGCGATTATGCTATCCACAATGCTACCGTGCTGCCCATAAATGAAAGATTAAAACCCTCAAACTTCAAAGATATTTGAAAACTAAACATGGCGAGTCCGAAGACAATCCTCTTTTTTCAATGGGTGCAGTGAGATCTTAAATCATCAGCGAAATCAATCAGCCATTATCAGAAATGTAACATTGAATAACGAAGCAAGTGACATTATGAGTACAAAGCAGGCTCACGTTAAAGCTAAATGAAAATGGGGGGTCATTATTATTATTACGAAGGTCGGCCGGTGTGGGTCCCGAAGGATGGTCGGAAGGAAAAAATGGGTCCTAGACAAAAGAGTTTGAAAAACACTTGTTTAAGGGGTTAATATTTATCATAGCTCCCCTACTCCTCTTTGGAAGGGTGCCAAATGATTTTTAAAAAAATCATAAGACTAGGCCTTGGTTTAATCATGTCATTCAAATGTCAACCCCTCCTCCCCAACACTGCAGCACTCCTTCAGTATTGCACTGGAGTGCCAGCCTTGATTTGTGAGTTCGAGCCTGAACATGGGAGTTGAACCTGAAACTTGTTGAGAGTACTACCAACTGATGAGCCACGGGTGAGTCCCAAAGACCTGATTGATCACTTTCTCCAAGTTATTAAGAGGGAATCGGACGCTACCTTCGATGAAGCACTTGGCCATCAGCGCTAGGGTTAGGGTTATTTGGCTCTGTGTTGAATTCTGTTTGATAGTTCACTCCCTGCAAACCACCTTGGGACGTCCTGCCACATTAACAGTGCTACATAAATGCAAGTTACCCTTACATTATAACAATGACTGCCTTCCAAAAGTACCTCATTGACTCGAAATGAGCCCTTTGGGATATCCTGAGGTTGGGAAAGTTTTAAATATTTTTTTTCTTTATAACTTTAGAGTACCCAATTATTTTTTTCCAATTAAGGAGCAATTTAGCGTGGCCAATCCACCCAACCTGCACATCTTTGGGTTGTGGGGGCGAAACCCACGCAAACAAGGGGAGAATGTGCAAACTCCGCACAGAGTGACCCAGAGTCGGGATTGAACCTGGAACCTCGGCGTCGAGGCAGCAGGGCTAACCCACTGCCCCACCGGGCTGCCCTTTAAATATTTTATAAATGCCAGTCTGTCTAATCTCCCTGACACACTGGAGTGTGGGCACGATTGCCCAGCTGGCCGGACTCAATGCCCTTGATTGGCAGCAGCACTGTTCCCATGACAGCGGCACCTGGCGGCAGAGAGCGGAACATGCAGCCATGGAGCGCCACCCAGCGGCAGGAGGAGCGAGCAGTCGGAGAGGCAGTGCTTGCGGGCGGGTGGAGGGAGGGAGGCCAGCGCCGCCCGCCGCAGCGCCGCCCGCCGGCGGGGAGGAATGAGTGCAGCCTGCCGGGTCATGCTCAGTGGGGGTGGGAGGAACTGGCCGGCTGTTTGTTTTAAATGGAGGCGGTAGAGACGCGGGGAGAAGCTGGGGCGGTGGCACCAGCAGCAGCAGCAGCGGCGGAGGAGGGAGTCGGAGGAGGCGGGGAATCGGTCACCATGAGCTCGGGGCTGTGCAAGCCGCTGCCGTCCTCCGGGCCCAGGTCCATTCACGATGTGTCGCACCCGCTGTCGGCCGAGGGAGCTGCTGTCGCCCGGGCCCGAGCCGGCTGCCAGCGGCCAGGACAGCAAGGTGGGGTGTGGGGGTGGGGTGTGGGGGGTTTGTGTGTTGGGGGGTTGGGGGTAAGTGGGGTTGTGGGTGGGGGGAAGTGGGGTTGTGTGTGGGGGGGAAGTGGGGTTTGGTGTGGGGTGGGGTTGTGTGTGGGGGGAAGTGGGGTTGTGTGGGGGGAAGTGGGGTTGTGTGTGGGGGGAAGTGGGGTTGTGTGTGGGGGGAAGTGGGTTGTGTGTGGGGGGAAGTGGGGTTGTGTGTGGGGGGGAAGTGGGGTTGTGTGGGGGGGTAAGTGGGGTTGTGTGAGGGTGTAAGTGGGGTTGGGTGTGAGGGTGTAAGTGGGGTTGGGTGGGGGGTAAGTGGGGTTGTATGGGTGGGTGGGGGGGTAAGTGGGGTTGTGTGGGTGGGTGTGTGGGGGGGTAAGTGGGGTTGTGTGTGTGTGTGGGGGGGGTAAGTGGGGTTGTGTGGGTGGGGGGGGTAAGTGGGGTTGTGTGTGTGGGGGGGGTAAGTGGGGTTGTGTGTGTGGGGGGGGGTAAGTGGGGTTGTGTGTGGGTGGGGGGTAAGTGGGGTTGTGTGTGTGGGGGGTAAGTGGGGTTGTGGGGTGGGTTGGGGGGGTAAGTGGGGTTGTGTGTGTGTGTGGGGGGTGTAAGTGGGGTTGTGTGGGTGGGTGGGGGGTAAGTGGGGTTGTGTGGGTGGGTGGGGGGGGTAAGTGGGGTTGTGTGTGTGGGGGGTAAGTGGGGTTGTGTGGGTGGGTGGGGGGTAAGTGGGGTTGTGTGTGTGTGTGGGGGGGTAAGTGGGGTTGTGTGTGTGGGTGGGGGGTAAGTGGGGTTGTGTGTGTGGGGGGGTAAGTGGGGTTGTGTGTGTGGGTGGGGGGGGTAAGTGGGGTTGTGTGGTGGGTGGGGGGGGGGGGTAAGGGGGTTGTGTGGTGGGTGGGGGGGGGTAAGTGGGGTTGTGTGGGGGGTGGGGGGGTAAGTGGGTTGTGTGGGTGGGTGGGGGGGGGTAAGTGGGGTTGTGTGTGTGTGTGGGGGGGGTAAGTGGGGTTGTGTGGGTGGGGGGGGGGTAAGTGGGGTTGTGTGGGTGGGGGGGGTAAGTGGGGTTGTGGGTGGGGGGGGGGTAAGTGGGTTGTGTGGGTGGGGGGGGGTAAGTGGGGTTGTGTGGGTGGTGGGGGGGGGTAAGTGGGGTGTGTGGGTGGGGGGGGGTAAGTGGGGTTGTGTGTGTGGGGGGGGTAAGTGGGGTTGTGTGTGGGGGGGTAAGTGGGGTTGTGTGTGTGGGTGGGGGGGGTAAGTGGGGTTGGTGGGTGGGTGGGGGGGTGGGTGGGGGGGGTAAGTGGGGTTGTGTGGGTGGGTGGGGGTGTGTGGGTGGGTGGGGGGGTTGGGTGGTGGGTGGGGGGGGTAAGTGGGGTTGTGTGGGTGGGTGGGGGGGGGGTAAGTGGGGTTGTGTGGGGGGGGTAAGTGGGGTTGTGTGGGTGGGTGGGTGGGGGGGGTAAGTGGGGTTGTGTGGGGTGGGTGGGGGGGGTGGGTGGGTGGGTGGGGGGTTGGTGGGGTGGGTGGGTGGGTGGGGGGGGTTGGTGGGTGGTGGGGGGGGTAAGTGGGTTGTGTGGGTGGGTGGGGGGGTTAAGTGGGGTTGTGTGGTGGGTGGGGGGGTTGTGGGGGTTGTGGGGGGGGGTTAAAGTGGGGTTGTGGGGGGGGTAAGTGGGGTTGTGGTGGGGGGTAAGTGGGGTGTGTGGGTGGGTGGGGGGGGTAAGTGGGGTTGTGTGGGTGGGTGGGGGGGTAAGTGGGTTGTGTGGGTGGGTGGGGGGGTAAGTGGGGTTGTGTGGTGGGTGGGGGGGTAAGTGGGGTTGGGTGGGTGGGTGGGGGGGTAAGTGGGGTTGGGTGTGGGGGGAAGTGGGGTTGTGTGGGTGGGGGGGGTAAGTGGGGTTGTGTGGGTGGGGGGGGTAAGTGGGTGTTGTGGTGGGTGGGGGGGGGTAAGTGGGGTGTGTGGGTGGTGGGGGGGGGTAAGTGGGGTTGTGTGGGTGGGTGGTGGGGGGGTAAGTGGGGTGTGTGGGTGGGTGGGGGGGGTACGTGGGGTTGTAGGTGGCGGAGGAGTTTGTGTGGTGGGGGGGTTAGTGGGGGTGGTTGGTGGGGCATGAGGCTGCTGGAGGATAGTGGGGCTATCGGTGGTGGAGTGTGAGTGGGGCTATGGCTGTTGGGGACTGGTAAGTAGGTATGAGATGGGACATGCTGGCCTGGTGGGAAGGGGCCATGAGGGGGACATGGGCGGGGAAGAGCAGTGGGCTTTGTTGGGGGAGCAAGGAGGGGGTTGTGTGTGGGTAAGGAAGGGCTGGAGTCGTCTGGTCGGGGGTTTGGGGATTATGGGTTGATATGGGGTGGCATGGTGAGGCTGGAAGATGGCGAGCGTGGTGCTTTGGTGTGGGTTAGAGTTGGGATGATTTAGCATGAATAGTGGGTGAACGGGCTTGGGTCAGGTGAGTGGGGTCAGGGTTTGGCTCGTGTTGAGCTTGGTGCTGGGGGATGTGTGGGCATGGGTTAGGGGATCCTGAGCCGCAGAGGGCAGGGTGTGGAGTGGGTAGAGATGGATGGGTTGCAGAGCGGATAGGGAGGAAATAACACCAATGGTGGTGGGGGATGGGATTGAATCTGTTGCCTGAGGGTGTTGTGGGAGCATGGGCTCTGAAGTGATGGGAGCTGGCAGGGGTGGGTGCTGTGGGGAGAAGGGTGGGCAGAGGTGTCTTTGAGTTCAAGAGGAATAGGTGTGTGGGGAGGGCCAAAGGTTGGGGGGTTGCTGATGTGGGGTGGGTCTGGAGAGGTGTTTGTGGAAGGGGATTTGGGGACTTAGTGGAAGTAAGTGAAGGATTTGTGGTGTGTAGCAATTAAAAAATTAAATAAAATAAATTTAGAGTACCCAATTCATTCTTCCCAATTGAGGGGCAATTAGTGTGGCCAATCATCCAGCCTGCACATCTTTTGGGTTGTGGGGGCGAAACCCACGCAAACATGGGGAGAATGTGCAAACTCCACACGGACAGTGACCCAGAGCTGGGATCGAACCTGGGACCTCGGTGTTGTGAGCAGCAGGGGCTAACCCACTGCGCCACCATGCTGCCCGGGGTGTAGCAATATTGAGGGAGAAGTGGAGAGGGGGAGGGGCTGATGAGGGAATGAGGTGAGGAAAAGGGATTGAGGAGTGGGGAGGTGGGTGATGAGAGGCTGTAGCACCCTGGGGCGTGCTGTTTACTTTATCTGCCTGCGTGGGGTGGGAAGGTGGTACCTCCCACATGTGGCCAGACTGGGAGTGTCAGCCTGGAGTTTGTGCTCCAATCAAATTCTTACTGCACAACTTGAACGTGCAACTTTCTGACTCTTGAATAATAAATTCTCAGTACTTCCTTCCTCACTGTTCTTCCTGCTGCCCATGACAAGAGGTCAGTAACATAAAACAAATCGCTGTGTAAAACCAATTATATGAATGATTTTTCATCAGTGGCTTGTGGTCAGTTTGCAGTAGGCAATGCTGTAGATGATTTTATTGGAAGTTTTACTATTTGCATCTCTATTAACGTGTTGCCGCTTTTAACTCTTGCCTGTTTGCGTAGCGGGCTGTTTGTTGTGTAAGTTACATTGGCCTGGAATAAGTTTATTTTGGACCACAGTGCTGCGAAGGATATAGTCTGTTATGTACATGTTGAATCAAGTACTGAATCCCCCCTCTCATTGAGACTACGTAAATGCATTGGCCATCGATGAAATGTTGATTAACAATCCTTTTATTATTAATGAAGGTTAACTAGCTTTTCTTTCGCCTGTTTGTTGCAATGATTTAGCAAACTGTTAAAGCACACTTTTGCATGTTTCTCTTGCTCTCTCATGCTTTCTCCCTCTTTCTCATTGTAATTTCCTGTACTCTGCATTAATGGTATAGTACGCTGTTGCGTTCTGAAAATAACTCTTGTGGTTATATTTGGGTCAGGCTTTTTCTCCTTGTTTTGTAATTGTATTAATTACTGATCTGTTTATTTCATGGTCTTGCTCCTCCAACCTTGCAAACTTTTTATTCCTCCAATTCTAGCCTTTTGTGTAGTACTAATTTCCTTTGCCCCACTGTTGGTGGTCATACCTTCGGCTGCCTAGGTTCTAAGCTCTGGAGCACGGTCTCCAGTTAAGATGCTCTTGAAAGCCCATCTCCTTGAGCAAGCTTGTCATCTGAGCTAATGTAACTCGGTGACTTGTGTTCCCTGTGAAGCACGTTTGGATCCTTTACTGCATTATAGCTGCCCTCTGAGATGGCATAACGCAAGCTGTTCGAGTCCAATAATAAGCCAAAGTTGCTTAATCTTAAAATTGGACTCTTAAAACGGTGTCATTTCTGAAAGGTTATTACTTCAATCAGGTCATGGACAGTAATACTGCAAGATTCACTTGTTGAATTTAGTTTAGTAGCATCAGTCGTAGTCTTGAGTTAATGGAGTGCAAAGGCATGCCGTTCTGAAATATAAACTGAGCATATATGGAGAATGCACATTTTTAACGTCTGGTGAGCTACCATCTGTTTTCACTTCTGTTTAATGGTCAAATGGTTTGCATCTGGTGCACATGAGTATTTTAAAAATAGAGTTCCTAACGGATATTTCTTCCAGGCTCCATTTTCAAGTGTTGTTTAACCCATGAGGGGTCTGAAGAATTTCTAATTGCATGCACATATAGATTTTATTTTGAGAATCATAGAATTTACAATGCAATGAAAGTGGGTTGTAGCTGGAGATGGATATATTCTTGTGTTCGGGTATGAGTAAACTCCTGTCTGCAGACATCCTTCTTCACTTGGTATCTGTAGACATTGGCGCAGTGGGTTAGCACTGCTGCCTCACCGCGCCGAGGTCCCAGGTTCGATCCCGGCTCTGGGTCACTGTCCATGTGGAGTTTGCACATTCTCTCCCGTGTTTGCGTCGGTTTTCACCCCAACAACCTACAGATGTTTAGGCTAGGTGGATTGGCCATGCTAAATTGCCCCTTAATTGTAAAAAATGAATTGGGTACTCTAAACTTATTTTTTAAAAAGGTATTTGTAGACATTGTGTTGTGCAAAAGTAATCTGTAGACATGTAGCAATTAAATATTGCAAAAGTCTGTTCGGGTATGAGTAATCTCCTGTCTGCAGTCATCCTGCTTCACTTAGTATCTGTAGACATTGGCACAGTGGTTAGCACTGCTGCCTCATGGCGCCGAGGTCCCAGGTTCGATCCCGGCTCTGGGTCACTGTCCGTGTGGAGTTTGCACATTCTCCTCGTGTTTGCGTCGGTTTCATCCCAACAACCTACAGATGTTTAGGCTAGGTGGATTGGCCATGCTAAATTGCCCCTTAATTGGAAAAATTGAATTGGGTACTCTAAACTTATTTTTTGACAAGTATTTGTAGACATTGTGTTGTGCAAAAGTAATCTGTAGACATGAAGCAATTAAATATTGCAAAAGTAATGTATTTGCAATTAAGACTATGGTATTTGTTACTAAGCTAAATAGCAATGTGGTTAAATATTTGCCTAATGAGAATTTGGGCTAGTTGGGTGTAATGCATGATATTACAACGTTTTGGTGTCTGTTTTGGGCGTTTTAACTGATCCAGCGGCTGTGCATTACGACAGCAAAGCCGGTAGCAACCATTTATTTCTTCATTGTCTTTTTTTGTTTTCAATGCACAAGACAAAATACTGTTGTTGCCCAGGAAGGCAAGTCATGTGAACCACAAAGTGGATGTTGCTGTATTGCATTTGTTTAAAAACATTCGGCTCAGCACAGTGAATAGCTAAATCATGAAGAAAGTGAAGTATTTTCAAGAAGGAGTTGGATATAGCTGTTTGTGGTTAAAGGGATCAAAGGGTATTCATTGGGAGAAGAGGGGGAAACACATTGCTGAGTTGGATGATAATGAATGGTGGAGCTGGCCTGAAGGGCCGAATGGCCTACGCCAGCTGCTATTTTCTGTGTTTCTGTGCTGGCTTGGTAGCCTGCACCTCCCCCCTTCCCAGTTTGTACGGAGTTGACTTGTCTCCTTATCAATATTGAGCACTGATCATCAATCAATGATTTGTTGAATGTGAGCAGAACTGGGTTTGGTCATGATTCGCTCCCATGGTTGAATATTACTCTGCCAAGTTGTTGAGGCTTATTTATGGAAAATGCGACAGGGGAGGGGTTGTCAATCTGTGTCTGGTGTTTTGAAACTATGTACAGCAGTAAGGAGTCGATGGGTACCATAAGGGGGATAAATGCTATAGCATTTGATGGGTGGAGTTGCACTAGAAATTAATGGTCCAATAAGACCGTTATCAAGGCCATAAATTGCAACTTGCCTTCTCCCCTTGTCTGGGTGGGTTTCCTCCGGGTGCTCCGGTTTCCTCCCACAGTCCCAAAAGACGCACTTGTTGGGTGAATTGGACATTCTAAATTCTCCCTCTGTGTACCTGAACAAGCGCCGGAGTGTGGCGACAAGGGGCTTTTCACAGTAACTTCATGGCAGTGTAAATGTAAGCCTGCTTGTGAAACTAATAATGATGATTATAATTGTGCTGTATATACTTAGCTATACTTAGCACCAGGAACCACTTTGAGTTGGTAAAGTTATCTGGCTCTTTATTTTATTGCTGACATGTATGCAACGCAGAAGACTTTGCTGATTTGAACTTCTTGGCTCCCCAAGATAGAGATCACTTAACCATGTGAAGGTATTGCTCTGTTTGTGCTATTACAGTTGGATGTTTTCTAAGATTTGTTTTGGATACTTTGTGGAGTTTAATATCCAACCTTTTGGTGAAATTACCAGTATATTGTTGGAAACCTTTTTCATTTGTTCTCGTACACCCTAACCCAATTGGTTGTCTTTGCCACTGTCCAAATAAATGCCTGGGGAGCTGGATCATGAAACAGATGGGTGACCACATGTTGCTGTAATTTCTGATGGGAGTAGGAGCCATTCTCTGCATGAGGTTACTCCAATTGATTCATCCCCATTCATTTAAGGCACTGTCTTTCATATTTGCTTTGCAAAACCTGCAAGTGATTCGACATGATATTCACACACAATCTCATGTGTGAGTGATTTCGGCAATATTGTTTGTGGGTCACAGCTCATGGAAGTCTCTTTTAAACCCTCTTCTAGCATATTAATACTGAAAATCGTAGGCACATTGGAGTGAGATTTCTGTCCATGGTTCATGCAAATCAGCAACTGGAAAAGTGCGGTGTCAGTGAAACCACCTCCAGGTGTGCTTTGGAGCCTCCAGAAGCCTTCACAGCATTTTAGTTGCTGTGCTGTTTTTGAAGGCCTGTGATTCTGCATTAATGTATAGAATGGGAAATGTACTGATTTGTAGAGATGGCAGGAATTGTTCGTTGACTGTCCCACTAGGCTGTTTTTAGCATTTTTATACCTTCGATTGAGAGGTGCAAGTCCATGCGCCACTTGCATTGTGTTTATATTGCTTAACCCTGCTCCCCTATCCCAGTGTCCGAATTCTACATCCAAGTTTTAAAAACTGCAAAAAACAATTCAGCTTCCAAACTAGAGGGCCTTAATTTTTAGCAGTAGGGAGTGCACTTGTATCCACAACCCATTGATGAATGGACAGTGTTCTAATGTGCTGTGCCATGCCGTACCCTCTCCTCCCCCCCCCCCCCCCCCCCCTCCTCCTTGTCATGGCAGCCGATTTGTTCTTTTATTTGCAGCATTTGCCTGATTTTTAAAGTTGGCTCCATTTTAAATAAAAATAAATAAATAAAATAAAATAAAAAATAACTTTCTGAAAATGCTGAGAGATCCTTCTTCTGGTACTGAGTATATTCTTCACAATTTTTTAATCGAAATGTGATGTGTAAGCTACAATGACCTTTTCTGCACTTATTAAAAAGGGAGTACTTGATTCTATAGAGCAGGGGTGGGCAAACTACGGCCCGCCTAAGGTCTTTATGCGGCCCACCAAGATCAAGTCATACAAAAAAAAAAATTTTTTTTTTTAAAAATAAGGTTAATTGGGGGGGGGCTGTTGGGTTACTGGTATAGGGTGGATACGTTGACTTGAGTAGGGTGATCATTGCTCGGCACAACATCGAGGGCCGAAGGGCCTGTTCTGTGCTGTACTGTTCTATGTTCTATATGAGGCGCCCAGAATCATAACCGGGTGAAGTGTCATTTTTGAAAAGTAGAGAAAAGGAGGGCTAAAGGCAGGATGCCGCCGGGGGAAGCGCTGAGGTATATGCCGCACGCTAATTGGTTACAACCGGGACTATTAATTAATATACTATGCGGCCCTTTAAAATTGTGAATTTCTGAATGTGGCCCTTGCACGGAAAAGTTTGCCCACCCCTGCTGTAGAGGATGGCATGGGTCAACTGAACGAACATTCTGGTTTAACTTTGGGGACTGAATTTCAGTCCCTGAAACCCTATGCTCAATTCATAAATGCCCTGATTGCATTGGCCCTGGGATTCCGTGCCTAAATCTCTCCACCCCACTATCCTTTCCTTTTAAGATGCTCCACCTCTTTGACCAAGCTATTTGGCCTCCTGTCCTACTGTGCCCATGTGTGACTCGGTGTCAAGTTTTGTTAACATTCCTGCACGCCCATTGAAACACTTGCACTCTTGGGTTTGTGAATAAAGCTACAGAAAATGGGGTTCGGTTGGATGGTTCACACAATGAACCGAATTGTTCCCTTCTGTGGTGTGAATTATGCTTTGCTTTGTTTGAAACCAGGCAGATGGTTCCACAGATGTGGGAGAGGCCAGAATGAGGGATGTAGTTTAAAAATAAGTTTTGAAAATCTCAATGAGAAGTGAGAAACTTTTTTTTTCTCGAGTTTAAAGAAGTTAACTGAGAATAAAGTATTTGTAGTGTATATGCACCGTAGTGTCAGCGGTTTTGATTTTATGACTTCACTCTCCCAAGCTTCCATTTGTGCATTTTCTAGGTCTTAAATATTGGCTACAGATTCGTTAAAATTTCAACAAGCCACCAATTCTTTTCACAGTAACTTCATTGAAGCCTACTTGTGACAATAAGTGATTATTATTATTAATTCTAGCGCACTTTTTTTTTGAATCAAATGTTCCTCCTTTGGAATGTGGATTTCTTTAGCAATTAGGCTCAAGCGATTAAATGAAAAGCAGCAACCACCGGATAATATGTTGCTGTCTGTGTTGGGAGGTTGTAGGCCGAATGCTATTTTTCCTCTGATGTGGAACATGCAACTTTGGGAGCAGCAGTAGGCGTGGCTGATCTGATTGTGGCCTCAACTCCACGTTCCTGTCTGCCCTCCATAACCCTCGACTCACTTGCCGATCAAGAGTCCATCTAACCCAGCCTTCAGTACATTCAGTCACCTAGCTAGCTACTTTGTATGGAACAGAATTCCACAGACCCAACAACTGCAGGGGAAAAGAAAAGTTCCTCGCATCACATCTTAAAATAATTACGACATCTCTTCATTTTTTAATTAAAAATTTTTTTTTTCAGCTTAGCCCCTCTTTCTAGCCTTTCCCACATGTGGAAACATCTGCCTGGTACCTACTCTATCAAGTCCCCTCCAGGCTATTTGGTGATTCAATAACATCACCACCTCATTCTTCTAAACTGCAACCTGTTCAATCGTTCCTCGTGAAATATGCCCTTCATCCCAGGAATGTGTTGAGTGAACCTTCTCTAAACTGCAAATGTAATTGTGTCCCTTTTCAATGAAAGAGACCCACTTTACTCCAGATAAAAGCAAATTACTGCAGGTGCTGGAATCTGAAACAAAAACAGAAAATACTGGACAATCTCAACAGGTCTGACCGTATCTTTGGAGGGAAGGGAACTAACGTTTCTAATCCGGATGACTTTGTCAAAGCTGGGGCTGCACTCCAGATGTGGATTAACTAAGGCCCTGTACAGTTGCAGTAAAACATCCCTACTTTTTTATATACCCCCTACGTTTATATACCTTTCCCCTTGCAATAAACACCAACATCTATTTGCCTTCCTAACCACTTGCTGCAGCTGCAAACTAACTTTTTGTAATTCTTGTATCAGGACTACCAGACCCTTCTACCACCCAGTTCTGCAAACTCTCTATTAAGTGGTACACTGCTTTTCTATTCTTGCTGAAGTGGACAATTTCACATTTTCCCACAAACTCCATCTGCCAATTCTTTGCCCAATAACTTCACCTGCCTAGAATCCTTCAGTAGACTCTTTACATCCTCCTTAACAACTAGCGCTCCTACCTATCTTGGTGTTGTCAGCAAATTTGGAAACCACTATATGGTCCCTTCATCAAAGTTATTGATATAGCTTATTAATCATTACCACACTATCTATATTTTCCTTTCATAAAACCATGTTGACTCTGATCCCATGAAGATATTCTAAGTATCTTCCTTCATAATGGCTTCTAGCAGTTTCCTGTGACAGATATTAAGGCAACTGGCTAATAGTTTCCTGCTTTCTGTCTCCATCTGTTTGAATAATGGTCTTGGGTTTGCTATTTTCCAGTCCATTGGGACCCTTCTAGAATCCAAGGAATTTTGGCAGCACCTGTACTATTAGAACAGTTAATGATTCCTTAAGTTTAACTGGCCTTAATATTGGTAACTTCAAGCCATCAGCTGCCTATTTTTAAGGTAATCGGTTTGATATAATTGAATTTTAGTAAACTTTTTTTGCCAAAAATGTTTTGGTTCTGTGATAAAACCAGAGTTTTGATGGGGTGGGGTTCCGCAAGTTGATAATGGCTGTGCAGTTGACTGGTGTTTATGTGGATTTCGGTAGGGGTTAGGGAAAAAGAAAGGTTTATTAAATGGTGCAGAAATAATTGTTAATGTGTACAGTTTTTTGAAATTGCATTAATTCTGATATTCTGGGCAGCACGGTGGCCTAGTGGTTAGCACAACCGCCTCACGGCGCTGAGGTCCCAGGTTCGATCCCGGCTCTGGGTCACTGTCCGTGTGGAGTTTGCACATTCTCCCCGTGTCTGTGTGGGTTTCACCCCCACAACCCAAAAATGTGCAGAGTAGGTGGATTGGCCACGCTAAATTGCCCCTTAATTGGAAAAAATAATTGGGTAATCTAAATTAAAAAAAAAAAAAAAAAAAATTCTGATATTCTGCATAGATCATGCTCGGATGTGTGCTCCTGTCCATTTAACATGTCTGAATAAAAATGCTTTTTGATCAGACATTGTCATACATCAGTCTTGGCGTGTGGGTGGTGTGCAAGACGTATTGCTGCCTATGCGGTAGGAAAATTCCTGCTGGGGAATGCAATGATTTTAAAAGGAAACATTGACAACAGCTTCTAAATGTTTGCCAAATTACATCACTTAATTTTGGTATTTATACAGTTTAGCTTTATAGGAAATATGGGCCTGTTGCTGAAAGGTGACTAGTGTAGTATCTTTGATCAATCTAGCGATGGACTTCCATGTGTTATGGGGCATTTAGTTTAATTTGACTATCACTCAATTTTCTTCTGTCATTCCCGTTTCCTCCTTCAACCTTAGGTTTCATTGGGTACGGAAATAGATGGTGTTAGGGATCCATAATGACCTAAATGTCTCCAGGCAGAAACTGGTCGCCAAGTTCTGCACGCATGAGGACGGCCTCAACCAGGATCTAGGGTTCATGTCACATTACATGTAACCCCCACCATACAGAATCCTGCTAACTGTCCTGATTTTGAGACAATTCACAGCTCGATTACCTGTGATCATCATTCACTCCATCGCACTGTTCCCGTAAAGCCTCACATTCCAAACAGTTATTATCTTGCAATTGTGTCTCCTATATATGCTGTGATTGTGAACCTGCCTCCACTTCACCTGATGAAGGAGCTGCGCTCCGAAAGCTTATATTTCAAATAAACCTGTTGGGCTTTAACCTGCTGTTGTGAGACTTCTTACTGTGCCTACCCCAGTCCAGCATCTCCACAGAAAGGCAGGCTAGTTCAGACATGACAACAATGGAGCAAATTTATTTGATCTAGTCATCAGGAGTAGCAGGAGTTCTCGTAGTCGTTCTATTCCCTCTTGTGCAGAGTTAGTGGAGATTGACACAATCAACTGGACTAGCATCAGGCAATAACTGGCGACAGCTCATTTTGTGTTGCCCATTAACTTGGAAGGTTGCTGTCAATTTTTCAAATATCTTTACATTCTGATTTCACTGACATTAGGTAATGCAAGATTGTTTCTTTCCCAACACATTTTCAGACCAACTCAAATCTCCTTTTGTAGCAATGAGAGTGAATGTTGGATTTCAGTTCCGGGCCAGGTGTTTAGGTTGCATTACATTTTTGCCCAACGACCAAAAGACTTAGTAAAATGTTGGATAAACTCAGCAGTCCTGGCAGCATCTGTGGGGAGAGAAAAACAGTCATCAGTGTTTCAAGTCCTCGTCGACTCTACAGAACTGAAGGGGGATAGAAATGAAATCTATAGTTTGGGTGGGTGGAGGAGTTGGGGCAGAATAGGTCCGGGGTAGGTCGGAGCCAAGGAGAGATTGACAAAAGATGTCATGGGCACAAGACTAAAGTGCCAATTGTGGCAAAAAGATAGAAGGATGTGTTGATAGGAGAAAAAGGGTGAGTACTCGGTGGTAACAAAATTGAAAAAACAGACGACAGATGTCAGTGGAGGAGGTGGTATTTGCATTGAGACAAGCCAAGGAAACAAAAAAGGGAGAGGGAGTCAAGATGGAGGGACTTTGGTCTGTTTAGCTCCTTTTTTGGGCAACTTTTGTTCCCATGAAAATTGTCAAATATCCAAAATTGTGAAAAAGTAGGTTTTCTTCATTTGTGATCTCTTCCCCTCTGCTTCTGTCTCTCTCTCACACACATGCACACTAAAGCTAAATAGGCCAGTGTGTTTGTTTCACTTCTATATTTACAAACCCACAATTTTCTGTTTGTTCATTCGAATGAGTGACCACTTTAGGGGCAGGGAATGCAGAAGTGAAAATTCTCAGCAATGCACTTTCTACTTGGTTCATGAACTCAGATTTCAACACTTGTGCATTTTTGAGGTAACAGCAGAAAAAAAAAGACTTGGGGTTAATGTAGGACGGAATGGTTTGGACTCTTGCGGGAAGCATTCCCGTTTTCAACCTTGACAGAAAGACCGAGAAGGATCTTGCACGCTGGGTGGTAACTTTCCAATTTGGCTATTACAGGCATTGATAAAAGATTGTGTGAGCGAGGGGTTGTAAAGTTTATGACACGTGTGGGCATTAAGTTGTGTCAATAGTACATTGAGCATCTATTTGCAGTGATAACTGCACACACTAGATGGTAGGGAGCTGGTTGCTGTTGCTTCAAGTAGAACAAAAAGCTTGCTGTTATGTTGCACTTTATTTGATCATGCTACTGCTTCACTGTTTTGTAATCTGTTTTGCAATGCTTTAATTGTATTGGAAAACATGGCAACATAATAACATTAGTACCCATTTTCTGGACTCCTTCCTCCCAGCAAGTTTATTTTCTCCCATGTGGAGTGAACTTTGCAACCTGTGACTGTTGTGAAATTGGCTGTTTTTATTAATTGGCTTGTCCTGCTGTGACCACGCTGCATTTGAGCTGAAGGCAGTGTGCCTGGTTCTGGGAAACAGAACAAACATGAGTTTAAGTTCAATTCAATCAAGCCTCTAATTGACTGTCTAGTAGGATACTGTAGCAGAATAAATTCAGTGGTTTTGAAGTTGTATGCCGTGGATTCCCGATGATGAATAGCCCTATTAACTCCTGCAGGAATACCATCTTTGTGTTGTATTTGAGAATCCATGTGAAAGTGGTTTCAAAACGTGCAGAGACGCAGACATCTTCCACAAGTGCCACATTTTGAGTTTCTGCGTGACATTTTTTTGAGATATATGCTGTCACTGCATATGTACAGTTCAGTCATTTAAGGTTATCTATAGCTCTTTGCATTTCTATCAGAGATCTCAATAGTATTTGTTAGTTCTACTGTTTCCCAGTCTGGTATCCTACATGCAGACTCAACATTTTGAATTAATCACAAATATGTTCTTTGCATCTTGAGTTCTAGTTGGGTAAATGTGTAAATTGGGACCAGCAGTACATCTTTTACTTTTAAAAACCCACTCTTTTTCACACAGGCCTTTCAATCTGCAAGAGACATTGAATATCACATGGGGTATTCCCAATCTCCCATTGCAATCAAACACAGCCACTTAATATACTTTCTTTTGTACACTCCCATCACCACCAAAGCTAAATAGGCCAGTGTGTTTGTTTCCCTTATCTATTTTACTAGCCCACAATTTTCCGTTTGTTCCTTTGAATGGCTGACCACTTTAGGAACAGGGAATGCACAAGTGGAAATTCCCAGCAATGCATTTTCTACTTGATTCCTGAACTTAGCAGATTTCAATCTTGTAAGAAATTTTTTGAGGTAATAAGCAGAAAAAAAAACTTTGGGATTAATGTATAATGGATCGTTGTTGGCTTGTTTTAGACTCCTGCAGGAACCATTCCCATTTTCTTTTTTTTTTCTAAAATTTAGAGTACCCAATTATTTTTTCCAATTAAGGGGCAATTTAGAGTGGCCAGTCTACCTATCCTGCACATCTTTGGGTTGTGGGGGTGAAACCCACGCAGACACGGGGAGAATGTGCAAACTCCACACGGACAGTGACCCAGGGCCGGGATTCGAACCCAGGTCCTCAGCGTCGTAGGCAGCAATGCTAACCACTGTGCCACCGTGCTGCCCACCATTCCCATTTTCAACCTTGGCAGTCAGACCTAAATGTACCTTGCATGGCGGAGGGTAGCTTTTCCAATTTGGCTATTACTGGCATTGATTAAAGAGCGTGTTTTTGAGGGGTTGTATGAGTCAACAAGTTTATGACACTTGTGGGCATTGTGTCAATAGTACAATATGTTGTGTGGAAGGTAGCTGGTTGCAACGCCTGCTGTTACGTTGCACTTTATTTGATTTTTCTGAACATGGTAGTGCTCAGCAAATAATTGCTGCGAAATTCATCGATTGTTTAGGAAACCAACCTGCTAACTGGTTGGGCAACATGAGCAGACTGCAATTTCCTGCCTTTTCACACCTCTCCCACAAAGGCTTGAGTTCTAAATCAAGGCTGTGGGCTGCTGTTCATTGGCTCCCCATCAGAATGGATGCATTTTAGGTAAGCCTGCTATGCTACATTGTCCTCAACCAAAGCCAGACTGGACCATAAGAGTACAAATGTTTTTGATGTAGAAAATTAATGCACTATTGGCTGATTTGCAAGGCCGTAATTCATTATAACTGCAACACCTTCAGACCAGCATACTTGTGTTCTGGCATGCGAAAAGCCATTAGTCAGAAAGGGTTAAAATGTTGAATGCAAACTTCATAAGAGTGAAGCGCAATATAAGTGGTAGAAAGCAAGGGATGGCATGGTGCCAGTGGTTAGCGCTGCTGCCTCGTGGCGCCAAGGCCCCAGGTTTGACCCCAGCTCGGGTCACTGTCCGTGTGGAATTTGCATTCTCCCCGTGTCTGTGTGGGTCTTACCCCCACAGCCCAAAGATGTGCAGCTTGGGTGGATTGGCCATGCTAAATTGTCCCTAGTGTCCAGAGGTTAGGTAGGGTTATAGGGATAGGGCGGGGGATGGGGACTAGGCAGGATGCTCTTTCAGAGGGTCGGTGCAGATTTGACGGGCCGAATGACCACCTTCTGCACTCTGTAATTGGAAGCTGCTGTTGGGGGAGGGGGGGGAGAATTGTCATTTGATTCCATCTGTATTCTGAGTCTATCTACAATTGTCTATTGCCCATAAATCTGCATGCTTTGTTTTGAGAATTTTATTAATTTTTGAAAAGCAATTAGAAATGCATTCATCTTCTACAATACATTTTCTGCCTCCTTGGGAGTTTTCAATTGAGAGGATAAATAGTTCGCTGTCAGTAAACTGACCAGGGATTACTTTGTCTCTCTTAACCCATGCCTTTCAATTCTGTGGCTCTGCTAATCTCTTGTGTGGTAAGCCCACATAGCCATGACTACGCTTCAAAAGTGACTTGGGATGTTCTGAGGTTGTGAAAAATGCAAGTTTAAAAAAAAAAAAATTCATTCATGAGACCTGGGAGTTGCAGGCTGTGCCAGCATTTATTGCCCATCCATAATTGCCCTCGATGGGGCAGTGGAGTCAACCACATTGCTGTGGGTCTGGAGTCGCATGTAGGCCAGACCAGGTAAGGATGGTAGATTTCCTTCCCTAGAGGACATTAATAATAATAATCGCTTATTGTCACACGTAGGCTTCAATGAAGTTACTATGAAAAGCCCCTAGTCGCCACATTCCGGCGCCTGTTCGGGAAGGCTGGTACGGGAATTGAACCCGTGCTGCTGCCTTGCATTACAAGCCAGCTATTTTTAGCCCAGTGTGCTAGATCAGGCGTGAACCAGACGGGGTTTCGCAACAATCGACAATGGTTTCATGGCCATCATTGGACTTTTAATTCAAGTTTCACCATCTGCAATGGCAGGATTTCAATCTGAGCCCCCAGAGAATTACTCTGGGTCTCTGTTTTATTAGTCCAGTGACAATATCACTGCCTCCCTGGTAAAAGTGCCTTCTGCTTTTATTTGTGAACAATGTTACTGACTATCAGCTTAACTCAATATTCGGTATTGCTATATCCTCCGGTAACATAGTTTTTGATTAAAGCAAGTGGGATCTGCCTTAAGATTGAGTTACCGGCTTGTATTTTGTTCAACTTGATGCCATGTATTGCATGGTGAAGGGCAAGACCAATTCTAGCTGTTGATCAAGTAAACTATCTGGCTTTTTTAGGATCAAATGTTGCCCAATGGGACACCAGTGGAGACGTCAAGTCCTGCTTCATCCTCGTCTCTACTTAATAGGTTACAGCTGGACGACGAGCCAAATAGTGAAACGAGGGATCTCTTTGTTACAGTTGATGATCCAAAGAAGCATGTGTCTGCGATGGAGACGTTCATTACGTACAGAGTTAGCACTAAGGTATGAGCAAAAATTTTGAGCAAAGCTTCAGTTTTAAAATTGTATTTTTTTAAGTGGATTCCTGAACTCTCAAGGTATTGCTCAGTGAGATTGAGGTCTTTAACATCTGTATAGTATATAGGACACTGGTAGGACGATATCGGGAATGCAGTAAGATCAACTTAATACGAGGTAGGTCCATCAGACTTTTGAATGGACCTACCTCGTATTAAGTTGATCTTTTCTCTACACCTTGCTATAACTGTAACGTTATATTCTGCAGTCTCTCCTTCCTTCCCTATGTACAGTATGCAATGTTTGTACAGCATGCAAGAAACAATATTTTTCACTGTATACTAATACATGTGACAATAATAAATCAAATCAAAAAAGTAGATCTGCCAGTGGGTAGGGTCAGGTTTGGACGTTATGGACCAGGTTGGGAATAAAGTTGGAGGAAAAAGCCTTTCCAGCACTAATCCAGGGAAGAAGTGACATTTAATCTTCATATATTGCTTGGTGCAAAGCTTTTAACTGGCTTTCTCAGCCGCAAGTTTTGGAATCCCAGAGCCATTTTGAACCTTGAACTAGAACTGGAGTTTTATTTTGGGTTAAGTGCTAAAAGGGCTCTGTATTAGTACCTTTGGGTGTTGGTGTGGAGCACTGTGAACTGCTGCCCTGGAGCAGAAACTAGAATAACTCCATCGCATGTAATATGGGGATATTTGAAGGGTGATGGGGAACCATGATGGAAACTGCATGAAGGGGGACGGACTATTGAATGCATTTGCATCCCCTTCTCCTCCATGTCATCCAAATCATTCAAAAGATTGGGTGGAGAAAGGGGGCCAATTTCACAGAAATGTGCCTTTTTACCTTTTTTTTTTAAAAAAAAGGTTAATTGCCCTTCCAGTCAGTATGCTGCAAAGTCCTCCTCAATCCCTTTTAGTTTGACACTGCATCTAAAGCCCTATTTGTTGCCTCTTTACTGCCAACGGACTGTTAATGTTTGAGAGGTGGTGGCAGTGGCTCAGACTCTTGTGCTGGACGGAACATACCCGTAAACTGCTTACCCCATGCATGCAAGGACTGACGGCAATGTCCCGCATTGAACAGTGTGACCTGAAGTGCTGCAGCCTTTAAAAAGCAACTGCAGGATTGTTGATGTGACGGGGAATTGTATAAACTGAATGTAAACATCATTACATCATACCATAGAAACCAGTAAAATATTGTTGGACTTAGTGTGGAAAGAAATGAAAAGTTTGTATTGGAGTGCTAAAGTAATCTAAAATTCTTGGCAATGATTTTTTTTGGAAACCTTATTTTGTTTATGATAGGAGTGAAATAGTAAGGGGGGTAGATAAGCAGAAAATTGTCCTAATTCTGACCGCAAGGTTGAAGCACTTTGCTCCAAAAATTGATCCATTTTGATCCTCGCTGGTGACTTATCTTTGATTATCAGCAGGTGTTTTCAAATTCTCTTTCCCCCCCCCCCGGACGCAGTCTGTGAAGTTCTTTGTCAATGTGGCTTCTTAGATATGACCCCAAAATAATGCAGCACAGATTTTTTTCAGTACCTTATTTCTCAAGTGACGCAGTTTTGAATTCTTCAATGTTAGGATTGTACGTTCTGTTCCTTGTTTAGAGGTGCCAAATCTATTTCAGGTGTCCTAAACACTCTTCGAATGCAAGTTGAAATGCTGACATCCCTGGTTACTCATGGTTTCAATTACTTTCAGACCACCAGAAATGAGTTTGATTTACCAGAGTACACAGTCCGACGTAGGTACCAGGATTTTGATTGGTTGAGGTCTAAACTGGAGGAATCACAGCCCACTCATCTTATTCCGGTAGGTACCTGATAATTATGGTTTATAGGTGTGCATGCTTCTGGAGTATGTGGTGTTTTTCCAGCACATGGGCAGGAATCATCATGCCATGTGCTTGCTCCATTGCTATTTCTTCCCCTCCATCTGTTTCACCTATTCGCAAATGTTAACACCTCTAATCAGTAACTATATATGGGAGGGTGGCAGGGAAATCTAAAGTCGGTCTTGCATCCTTTGTGAGTCACTTGCGTGACGCAAGGTAGCCAGTGACAAACCAATAGATCTCCCTTTTATATGCCCAAGTGGTTATTGAAGTGTGAAGGTTCCGAAGTCATCGAGACCAAACCCCTTCCTTCCACTTGCACCCATTTTTATGCAGGGCAGCAAACCGGAAGCCCGAGTCTTTCTTATTGAACCCAGTTTTCTTTGCCTTCCCCTTCAGGCTCAGGAATGGAGGCGAGTTATAGTACCTTATGTGCTCAATGTAAGTCAACATGGGCCTCTTTGGTCTACTTGGCTTAGAATGACACAGCGCTTTACCCAGTAGGGAGTTGGAAGAAAGGTGTGACTGACTTGTTCACAGGCAGGCTAGGAGTTAACTGTAAGAATGTTTTTCTGCATTAGTCCTTGTTAGTCCTAACGTTGATAATAGAGCAGCTCAGAGACCCCTTCCAACGGCAGTTTTCAGCAGTATGGTTAATGGCAGCCCAAGGCAATCATGCTTGTAATAGAATATGGTTGAATATTACACTTGGCACACAATGAGTCAATGTAGCCCTTGCTGCCCTTTTTTAAAACGGAAAAGATCTAATGTACTCCATGTGTACAGAAATCCAAAGTATGTGCTTTGTGGTGGATGTTTCCTTCTCTATTTTTAAGTCAAAAGTATTCCAATCCTTATTTTTCTTTGTTTAAATCCAGTTGAACAAAACCAGCTGTGGTTCCAGTGAAATGGTGGCATTCATAGTTTTTTCCAAGATGATCTGGTCTAAAAGTAATGTAGGATTTACCTGATGTTTTGTTCTGCGGGTGGAAAGAACTTTTGAATGGGGCGGGGAGCGGAAAGTTTACCGTGAGACTTGCCAGTGCTGAAGAAATACCTTCTCGCATTTAAAAGTTGCATAGCCAAGAATTGAAGCCTCTTCTAATACACAAGACGTGTTGTTTTATTTTAGTCCATGTTTGGTGTTTAAACTGGGCAGATTTGTGATTTGTCTACCATAACTGGCTTCTGGCTTCAGCATGGCTTAAAGCCCCTTTACACCGAGGCTGTACAAATACCAAGAAACAGTCATCCTTCTGGAGTTTGAACTGGATTTAAACATGGGCCCTATTAATCAAAAGAATTGTGCTAATCTGCTACATAATGTGAGTCTCTACTCCAAATCTGTCACTTAAAAATATTCCAGAATAGTATCTGCTTCATTTCCCTCAATCCTGTGAAGCTGAATGTGTTTTTTTTTAATTCTGAGGGAGTTATCGCCACTGCATTATTGAATACTGTCTTAATCAGAATGGACGTTTATTTACTAGGTGTTGCAAATTGAAAGATGGGGGGCATTTTATATTAAATTCTACATGACTTTGACATAGTCACCACTCTATGGGCATCAGGAAATCATATTTTAGTGTTTCTGTGTAATGTTTATTAAAAAGGTTGTCATCCAATGCTAGAATTGCTGGGCGCATAACTGTGTCTCAATATAGCTGTTGTGTTAGCTCAGATTTTAGTTTGAAAGGAAATCTTTCTGGCAATCCAGTCCAGTGTCTTGACGGTAGTCCCTCCATTGTAGTCGCTTGGTAAGCTACAGATGGGATATTTATACATTGAGAGCAAGACGAGAGGCAGCCTAGCTGGCTGATGCTGGAGTAAAGTCTGTTCATTGACAAATCTGGTTTCAAGTAAAATTCTATGAGCATGATTTCTCTCTCTCTCTCTCTCTCTCTCTCTCTCTCTCTCTCTCTCTCTCTCTCTCTCTCTCTCTCTCTCTCTCTCTCTCTCTCTCTCTCTCTCTCTCTCTCTTCTCTCCGCCCCCCCCCCCCCCCGATCCTGATTAACTGATTACCCATTACAAATTTGTTTCTGTTCCTTCTAAAATGTATTGCCTCTTGCTTTATCCCCAAATGACATATTCCATTTCATCAGTCCATTGTGCTAATCTATTTACATGCCCAGCATCAACGTTCATGCAACCCTATAATCCAGATCCTGTATGAATCATCCCTGTTATCTTCCTTTCAACAGTGAACTGGTTATAGTGTCTCCCAAACTAATGGAACCTTTTCAAAGGTGGTCACTTGGGGGTGGGGTGTGGAATGCTAAGTTGCTTTATTTACATAGAATTGTATAGAAATTTGTAACACACAAGTGGGCCATTCGTCTCGGGTGTAAGCTGGCATGTATATACTACACCGTACTTTATCAACATATCCTGTCTCGCTTCCCCTTAATTGCATCCTTTTTATTTGCCATAGCTACTTCAAATGTTGATGAGGCCCATACCCTCTGGAGTAAATTAATTTATTTGCAATCATCTTATATTTATGGTCTCCGGTTTTGGACTCCCCAACAAATTATAACATCTTTTAATGTCAACCTTATCAAACCCCTTCATAATTTTAAAGGCTTCTATCGGGTCCTGGTCTTTTATTTTCTCTAGCCCAACCTACTCGATCTCTTCTGATAGTTCCCCAGTATCCGGCAGCTGATGGGAGTTGTCTATTTCAAATGTGCCGTGTGTATTTTAATATCTGACTGGCTGATTTGAGGTAGTAAAAATTGTCCAAAACCACCAATTTTATTTAATAATTGGAGACATTTTTTTCCTCTTTTGTGCAGCCGCTCCCAGAAAAGTTTGTAGTGAAGGGAGTGGTGGATCGTTTTTCAGAAGACTTTGTGGAGACGCGAAGGAAAGCGCTAGACAAGTTTCTGAAAAGAATCGCGGATCATCCCGTTCTCTCCTTCAATGACCACTTCAATGTTTTTCTTACAGTAAAGGTATGGGGAAAGTTGAAAGTTCTTTGCGTAACAATATTTAAGACCACCACTGAAGTGTGGTTTATTGGGTGTGAAATGTTGGTGCTAACTGGTATGTGATCAGAAAGGTCTGCGCGTGTATACTTAGAACTTAGAACAGCACAGAACAGGCCCTTCGGCCCTCAATCACCCTACTCAAACCCACGTATCCACCCTATACCCGTAACCCAACAATCCCTCCCTCCCTCCCTCCCTCCCTCCCTCCCTCCCTCCCCCTCTCCCCATAGAAGGATAAAGCTGAAGGAAAATGGGTAATGTATTTTGTGCTGAATAAAATGACCCTTTCTGGGTCAAATCCTAAATAAACGAGAAACTAAATGGGAGAGGTTAAGTATCACACTGAAATTAGGGAAATGAGTAGAGTTCAGATCTGATCCTCGCAATGATATCAGGGTGAAGTGGTACAAATGTGCATTCACCACGTTGGGTAGCAAACACAGTCCCAATTTAAACCTACCTCTGGAAGTATGACTGAATTTTTAAGATATCTGTCAAGGGCTAGACAGATGCTGTTGATTATTGGTTTAGCCATGCAGTCATATTACTTTTCGTTTGATATCCTAGCATCCTATTTGGCTGTATCACAGCCTGGTATGGCAACTGCTCGGCCCAACACCGTAAGAAAATACGGTCGTGAACATAGCCCAGTCCATTATACAAAACTGCCTCCCATCCATTGACTGTCTACACCTTGGGAAAGCCAGCAGCATAATCAAAGACCCCTTCCCATCTGGGCTATTCTCTCTTCCAACCTCTTCCAGTGGGCAGGAGGCACAAGTCTGAGAACACCCACTGACAGCTTCTTCCCCTCTGTTACCACACTCCTGAATGACCCTCTTATGGACTGAACTGATCTCTTCACACAGCTTCTCTACTGAGTAGCACTACACTGCATAAGCTTCACCCGATGCTTGTGTCTATGTATTTACATTATGTATTATCGTATGTCCTATGTTTTCTGTCTGGTCTGTATGCAGAACAATACTTTGTACTGAAAAATGAAAATCGCTTATTGTCACAAGTAGGCTACAAATGAAAAGCCCCTAGTCGCCACATTCCGGCGCCTGTTCGGGGAGGTTGGTACCTAGGTACATGTGACAATAAATCAAATGACATGGCAGGAAGGAATGTTTATTGCTTAAGTAAACGTATTCTAAAGTAATACACTTGTATAAACTCGTGCATGAATCTTGTAAACATTTGTGTCTTAATGGGTGGGGTCACTGCAATATGAATCTACCAAATACTGTGGGAGTGTAATTATAGCTTGATAGATTTGAACTCATTCTTTTCAGACCGATTAAAAAGGAACTGTTGCAGATAAGTGTAACTCCTGGCAACAAGAAACTTGTTACAAGAAGCAAAACTTAAGCAAATCGTATTTTTAAAAGAAAATATCCAACATTTTGTACAATTAATCCAGTCTCGTTGAATTTCTTCCAGACTAACATGTAGCCAACTAGTCAGAGAACCAAATAGTTTCCTGCATTCGTATATAAAAGAAAGAAATAGAGGGCAGTTCGAATAACTCCAATAAAATCAAGCGTCTGTACTTGGCATGGCTACAAAGCCATTAAAGCAATCATCTTCATGTAAAAGAATTATGATCCATGTCTTGGACTGTACAAAATGTCATTGCTGTTTCTTGGCAAAGGTTGAATCAGAATCATGTATCCCAATGCACTAACTTCCCTTGGGTCACCAATCCTATCCAAGTATTTGCTTTTCAAAAAGCATGTGCTTAAGTGATGGCTATTCTGTTAACTGTATTTCTCAGGATAACTTGGAAAAAATCTTGATCAGTGGTGCGGATGACACCACTCCCGTATCATCAATGGCTGCCAAAGAATCTTTTCTATCTCAAAGGAGCTAAGGCCCTTGGTTCCTACCTGTGTTCATGTAAAATGATTGAATTTTGGTATGTAGTTGATGCTTAATTCTTGATTCTGTAGTCAAGCAACCCTACTACAAAATTACTAACATCTGACCCTGAGATTTATGACTGGAGCATTTTGGTTGGAGAAACTGGAAAAATGTGCTTAAAACTTGTGATAATTGTTGAACTGTTTGTAATATTGTGCTAAATGGCAAGGATTCAGTTGCTGTTGTGAATTAACCTGACTTATTGCAAGAATCCAAACACTGTAGGGTGGGTATAGAGGGATATGAGCCAAATGCGGGCTTTGTGTTAGAAACTGGGCGGTATGGACAAGCTGGGCCGAAGGGCCTATTTTCATGCTGTAAGCATCTATGACCAGTAGTTGATTACATATTTGCAAGAGATTTTTCTTGTCTTCTTAGTGGTGAAAATCTGGGAGGTGAGAGAGAGTTGTTGAACAGTGGTGGCAAGAGGCTTCAGTTGTTGAGCAATAAGGTTGGAAATGAGTTGGGTGTGCCTCGTCTCCCACTCTGTTTGTTCTCGTTTCCACTTCTGGTCATTGACCAGAGGAAAGAAAGTTCTTGTTTGTCTGCGACGCCAACATCCTATGAATCAATTTGAAAAAAATAATAACTTGGTGTTTTTTTTTGGGTTTCGCTTGTATAGGACCTGAATCCTTATAAAAAGCAAGGTCTAGCTTTTATCACCAAGATGGGGGAGTCTGTGAAATACGTTACTGGAGGTTACAAGTTGAGAAGTCGGCCTGTGGAGTTTGCTGCTATGGGGGATTACTTGGACATGTTCTCGCAGAAGCTGGGAACGATTGACCGGATTGCACAGAGGATAGTCAAAGAGCAAGCTGGTAAGATGCTGAAACCCACCCCTGCCTTGGAACTTAGTTGGATGTAAGGTCTTTCAGCACCAATTTCACGCTGGTTTAATTTTGTGGGAGGGCACTTTTGGTTGGAGTTCCCAAAATAAACACCTTCCTGTCCATTGCTCTTACAGATGAGTGTTTTATCTCAATCATCGAGCATTTGCTATTCAGTGGTAGTTATAGTGATGACGACCTGTTGGCCTCTGATCAGTATCCTAGCTCTTCTGGAAGCTAGCTGCCTTGTCACTTGAAGCCCTATTTGAGAGTAGTGCTGTCACCCAAAATACACCCCATCTTCACTGTAGCATCAACTGAGTTCATTTCTTTTGACTTCGAAACCACCATAAGGTGCATTTTTACACTGCGCTGATTTCGGTAATTCAGTTTCCAATACCGCCTTCAGCAAACATAGTTCGGAATGAGGAATTCTTCACCAGAGTGTCTGACCCAACAGACTGGCGTCAAATGAATGAGTTAGGAGGCAGGGGAGGAACCTGTCGCTGTTCGATTTCAGCCAAACTGTGAATTTCGCAGCTAAACAAATAATCTGTTCACCAAACCCATTTAAATGAGCACCACTATTACACACAGTAAAATCTGTTCATCCTGTGCTCCACAGGTGTGATTGATGGGAGGACATTGCTGAACGGGGCAAGTTACACAAACAAATGAGAGCTTACAGACATGAGCTTGTATGTGAAGGAAGTCATTTGCTCCCAGCCCCACTATCTCCACAGCGTGGAGATTAGTTTTGAATTTAAATTAAGAAATGTAAATTGCCAAAGCATTTTCCTTGTCCTCCAATGTTCTAAAGTGCCTCGTAGCCAGTTAATATTTTTATGATTGCAATCTAACTTGCACACTTTAACCACAAACCGATTAAATAACAATCTGTTTTTAAAATGCAGCATACCCTCAGTGCTGCACCAAGCGGTCAGCTTGGCATAGGTGGGAAAGAATGGGCTTGGGCCTTGACCAATGACCTCACTGAGGTCACAGTACTGTAGAAATCTGATACAAAACCAGAGTAACATTTTATATGGGAAAGGACACATCATAGAATCACTACAGTCCAGAAGAAGGCAGTTTGGCCCATCGACTCTGCACAAACCCTCCTGAAAGAGCACCTTACCTAGGCCACATCCCTGTAATCCCACCCAACCATTGGACACTTGGGGGCAATTTAGCATGGCTAATTCACCTAAACCGCACATCTTTAGGACTGTGGGAGGAAACCAAAGCACCCGGAGGAGAAACACACCGGCACTGGGAGAAAGTGCAAAACTCCCCACAGTCACCAAGATTGGAATTGAGTCCTGGTGCGAGGTGTTAAGGCAGCAGTGCTAACCACTGTGCCACCTTGCCGCAAGCTTTAATCAGAACTGGAAGGTATCAATAAGGAATGCAGTAAGGGAAGGTGGATAGAAAGAGGGAAATATCGTGTACACAAAGCTTGTGGTCTGCTGCACGCGGGTTGTGTTGCGTTACAAGATCTGATCTCGCTTACGACTTATTTCAGATATTCTTGTGCTAATTATTTAGAATACTTGGTGGAGCTTCGAGAGTATGGGCCCATTTATTCCTCCTGGTCTGCTATTGAAGAAGAACTAAACAAGCCCCTCAATGGAGTGTCGAATTGTGTAGGCAGCTGTTGCATAACCCTAGACGACCTATCGGAGGACATGTCTGAAGACTTTCTTCCTGTCCTTCGAGAATATGTACTCTACATCGAATCGATGAAGGTAAGAGAAATTTAATTTCAGCCCTTTTGTTTGGAGCTGCTGGTTGTGATATTTATCCGTGATTTGTATTTTTAATGAACTTTGGAACATCTGTTTGCTTTGCTCCATCAATGAGATACAATTTGTGCTTTATTCCTATTTCATGGAGCGCTCCAAAAGCTGAATGGTCTACTGTAATCCTATACTTTATTCATTTTGTGGGATGTGGGTGTTGGCAGCATTTATTGCCTATCACTGACTGATTTGCCCTTGTCAAAGTGGTGGGTGAGGTACCTTTTAAATAGAACTGAGCGGCTTAAATAGAACTTGAGGGCAGCACGGTAGCATTGTGGATAGCACAATTGCTTCACAGCTCCAGGGTCCCAGGTTCGATTCCAGCTTGGGTCACTGTCTGTGCGGAGTCTGCGCATCCTCCCCGTGTGTGCGTGGGTTTCCTCCGGGTGCTCCGGTTTCCTCCCACAGTCCAAAGATGTGCGGGTTAGGTGGATTGGCCATGATAAATTGCCCTTAGTGTTGGGTGGGGTTACTGAGTTATGGGGATAGGGTGGAGTTTTTGACCTTGGGTAGGCGGTAGGGTGCTCTTTCCAAGAGCCGGTGCAGACTCGATGGGCCGAATGATCTCCTTCTGCACTGTAAATTCTATGTAAAACTTGTGAGGACGTTTCACCGGGTAGTTAAGAGTCAACCACGTTACTGTGGGTCTGGAGTCGCATCTAGGCCAGACTGGATAAGAGTGGCAGACTTTCTTCCCTCAAGGACTTTAATGAACCAGATGAGTTTTGAAGACAATCTGGTCGTTCCATTATTGGCACTAGCTTTTTAATTGCAGATTTTAATTGGTTTTAAATCCCCCAGCTGCCGTGGTGGGATTTGAACTTGCGTCTCTGGATTACTTTTTAATTACTGGCCCAATAACCTAATCGCTCCTACCGGTCAATTCAGGAATATCAACCAACCAACGTCTAACTCAACAAAACAGCCTTGAGAGGGGCAGTAGAATCTGGGAAAATTCTGTTGGTACGTTTCCAGCCCACAAGCCTGACATTTCTCAATTTTGAATGTTCTCTCTTTGCTGCTGCTTTTCTTTCCAAATGTGTCTGGAGCAGTGGTTCTCAACCGTTTCCTTTTACGCAAGCTGGTTTAAACATTTTTTGCATAGCCTATGGCTGAGGAAAGTTGTATACCAGCAGTGGGTATTAACAACGCTGCTATTTCTAATAGTTTATGATGCACACTCCTACATTGTGGATTATATTAACAAGGATGCTTGTGAAGGAAATTACATTGCAAATAATGTAACATCGATTATGATAAGAGCAGCACAGTGGTTAGCACTATTGCTTCACAGCTCCAGGGACCCAGGTTCGATTCCTGGCTTGGATCACTCTGTGGCGTCTGCACGTCACTCCATGTCTGCGTGGATTTCCTCCGGGTGCTCCGGTTTCCTCCCGCAGTCCAAAGATGTGCAAGTTGGGTAGATTGGCCATGATAAATTGCCCTTAGTGCCAAAAAAGGTTAGGTGGGGTTACTGGGTTATGGGGATAGGGTGGAGATGTGGGGTGTTCTTTCCAAGTGTCGGTGCAGACTCGATGGCCCGAATAGCCGCCTCCTGCACTGTAAATTATGTCCTATACAATAACTTGGTATGCTGGTGCTCAATGAAGTCCCAAGCATCAAAATTACTTCTGAATAGGGCAGCACGGTGGCGCAGTGGGTTAGCACTGCGGCCTCGCAGCGCCCAGGTTTGATCCCTGTTCTGGGTCACTGTCTGGTGGAGCTTGCTCATTCTCCCCGTGTTTGCGTGGATTTCGCCCCCACAACCCAGAAATGTGCAAGCTAGGTGGATTGGCCACACTAAATTGCCCCTTAATTGGAAAAAAAAAAGATGAGTTGGGTATTCTAAATTTATTTTAGAAAAAATATTTCTGGATTACAAGCTGATCCTGTAACTCATTCAGAAACTCCACGTGATACACAGTCTATTACACATTTTAAAGAGCTGTCTCGTGTACAAAAGCACCGCAAATGATTGATTTTTGAGCAGTGAATTAGATGTTGAATAAGATGTTAGCTAACGTATTTTCCATGTTACTGGTTCACCGCTGCAGAGTTTAATGCTTTGCATGAAAATTTCAGTTTGACGCTTACATTCCTCGGAGTGCCAGCTGGTCTTGGGTGCATAATTCCTGACTCGTTGGCAGCATCTATCTGGAGAGAGTGATTTATTTGTATGTGCCCCTCTGGAGTGAAAAAGATTTGCACTAATTTGGTAATTACTGCTCAGTAATCAAATTTATGAAGCTTAGCATAACTCGTGTCATTTGTGTTACGGATTACATCGTATGCACCACTGATACTGAGCCTTGGCAAAATGATTGCTGACACGGGGCCAAGATTGAAAGCATGTTTTTTTTTTCATTTTTATTTAGAATGTGCTTCGGAAAAGAGATCAAGTGCAAGCTGAGTACGAGGCCAAACTCGAAACTGCTGCTTATAAGAAAGAAGAAAAGCAAGGCGTGAGTACCCTTCACTATTTAACAGCACAAACATCGATGCCAGTATTTATTTAGCTACTGAGTTATAAAGATCTTGTGTGGTACAATGCTTTGTAAACTATCCTGTCATGCCCCAGTCTGGGCTGAGATCCAGTATCGACGACTGAGATGGGTCTCCTTTCTGTTTAATTCCAAGAACCAGTTCCTAATGGGCCTGTGTTCACAGCACCAGTGTGTCTGATATAAGCATAGATTGACATTGGCTTGCCTTGTGTTTTATTTGGGAGGGGGGGGGTGACGCAATAATATTGTTAGTACTGGGTGTTCTAATACTAGAACATTGAAAAGGAGGAGGACATTTAGCAGCCCCGTGAATCTATTCAACCGTTCAATTAGATCTCCATTTCATTTACTCGGCTCATACATATTTTAAAGTGTTGCCCCATCAAAGGTTTAAAGTGATTTGGACAGATTAAGGTGAACTTTTGCTTTGCAGTCAAGCCGTGTAAGCCTACTTGTCCTTTTAACAATAGATTGACTTTGACAGAGGTGCAAACATTAGAGTAGAGAAATTCTCCAAAATATTATCAGAATAATTAGAATGTTTGCATTCATATTTAATGTGTGGAAGTGTTAAGTTTGTCATGTGTTGTAACTGTGGCTGTCTTTCAACTTCATTGCTGGTGAAGTGAACCTGTTGGATTGCAGTATGTATGGCAAATGTTTTTATTTCTCCCTTGCTACTTGAGAGAATTTAAGCAGGACAGCAAGGTATATTAATTTTAACTGTATGGTAGAAATTTTAAAAATGTTCTCCTTCATAATATCCAGACTCGAGGGCAGCACGGTAGCACTGTGGTTAGCACTGTTGCTTGACAGCACCAGGGACTTCAATTCCCAGCTTGGGTCTCTGCACAGAGTCAGCACATTCTCCCCGTGTCTGCGTGGGTTTCCTCCCACACGTCCCGAAAGACGTGCTTGTTGGGTGAATTAGACATTCTGAATTCTCCCTCAGTGTACCCAAACAGGTGCCGGAATGTGTTGACTATGAGATTTTCACAGTAACATCACTACAGTGTTGATGTACACCTACTTGGTGACAATAATAAAGACTTATTATTATTATTATTATTATTATTATTATTATTATTATTTCTGTAGTGTTTGGATGATCCTTGAACCAATTCAAGTTTAGGATTGCAGACCCGGGGCAGCACGGTGGCCTAGTGGTTAGCACAGCTGCCTCACGGCGCTGAGGTCCCAGGTTCGATCCCGGCTCTGGGTCACTGTCCGTGTGGAGTTTGCACATTCTCCCCGTGTCTGCGTGGGTTTCGCCCTCACAACCCAAAAATGTGCAGAGTACGTGGATTGGCCACACTAAATTGCCCCTTAATTGGAAAAAATAATTGGATAATCTAAATTTATAAAAAAAAGGATTGCAGACCCATTGCACTGAGTGACTCTTTAAACTGACCACTGAAATGTCCTTGTCATTCATAGAATCAGAATGAGGCCATTCAACCCATTGAGTCTGCACCGGCCCTTGGAAAGAGCACCCCACACCCCTATCCCTGTAACCCAATAACTGGACCCAACTTCTTGGACACTTAAGGGGCAATTTAGCATAACCAGTCCACCTAACCTGCACATACATCTTTGGATTGTGGGAGGAAGCCGGAGCACCCGGAGGAAACCCACGCACACACGGGGAGAAAGTGCAAACTCCGCACACGTTCACCCAAGGGCGGAATTGAACACGGGCCACTGGAGCTGTCAGGCAGCAGTGCTAACCACTGTGCCACCATGCCACCCGGCTCAAGAACAATTGGGGATGAGCAATAAATGCTGGCCCTGCCGGCGACACTCCCATCCCAAGGGCGAATTTTTAAAATTTGTGTCATCACTATAAAGCCCGCCTACGTAAGCTTCTACCTGAGCTCGTTTGATGCTGAAACCCTGATCCGTGCTTGTTACCTCTGGACCCAGCACGTTCCCATCTTCTAACTTGTGGGCACCCAAAACTCTGTTGTTCTCACTCGCACCAAGTTTCATTTATCCATCGCCACTGATTGTTGACCCACATTGATTACCTTTTATTGTCATTCTTCTTGTGTCCTTGACCCCGCCCATCTAAGCCCTAAACTCTCGAGTAAATATATGCTCTACCCCAATTCTGACATCGTCTCCATTCCCTATATTAATGTTTCCACCTGCGGTTTTACATGCCTTTAGCTGCTTGGGTTCTAAGCTCTAAAATTCTTTCCCAAACCCCTCTGATTCTCTCCCCTTTCTGCTTTTTAGGATGGTAGTTTTTGATACCTCTTTGGCCTACCATTCAACCATCTGTCCTGATATCTGAGTTTTGCTGACTAATTCTGTTCCATGATGCTCCTCAAGCACCTTGAGATGATTTATTATATTAAAGGTGCTAAATTAATACAAGCTATTCATAGCATTTTTCAAAAGAAACCTTGCATTATTTATGCTCTGATGTTTAGCTCGAGAGCAGTCACAATCTTTTATTTAATACTGTGGTTGCTCTTGGCAAGAGGTACTTGTCCTGAAACATGAACTGTTTTGGAAACAAGAAAAACTTGAGCAAGTCTGTCGTCTTCCATTTCTGACCGTTTCAGATGTTCAAATTCACATTTGCACCCCAAAGCCTCTGCAGCAGGGTCCTACTCTGATAAGTGTATGCCAAGTCTTTGTGAATCTTCGCTTGATGTGCACTCGATTAGGCTGGAGAGGCAACTCTCATTCTGACCTTTTTTTTTAAACAAAGACTTGGGTACAGGTTACTCCCAGCTTTCCTGCAGGCTCACTTCTCCGCCACGTTGCAACTTTGTGTCTTTGGGAAATAGTTCCACTGTGCCTGAGGACCCCATTAGCAAGGCCTACCTCGACAAGTTCTTGTTAAATCTCAAGACTCCTGTCTGTTCCGTTGTCGTCTTTTCGATAGAGAACCAGCTCTCACCAGCATCCTGCTTGATTGCTAACGCAACAGCGGTTCGCCGATCTTCCCAATAAGGGATATACTTATTGGGGCTGGTTTAGCGCAGTGGGCTAAACAGCTGACTTGTAATGCAGAACAAGGCCAGCAGCGCGGGTTCAATTCCCGTACCAGCCTCCTTGAACAAGCACTGGAACGTGGCGACTAGGGGCTTTTCACAGTAACTTCATTGAAGCGTACTTGTGACAATAAGCGATTATTATACTGTTTCTCTGTGTCTGTTTCTCCCCCCCCCCCCTCCAAAAACAAGCTGTCCGTTTTCTGGTGACAAGGTGTGAAAATGGTCAGTTGATTTTTCAATAGATTTTGGTTTGGGGTTTATTTTTCCCATGCCACGTGGCCCTGTCTCCAGGAAGAGATTTATCGTGACCACCACTATCCCAGAGCATTGTTTTGCCTTTCAGGTTGAAGGGTTCATTTTTAAACATCTTGTAAAGCCCCACATTTATAACAATATGGAAGATGCTGCTCAGTGTACGCAAGTGCGTTTGAGACATTCTATCTCAATGGCCTGGCCGGAGGTAGGCAAGGATAGGATGAAAGCAACCACTAATATACGGATCTGGTACTTGATTCCAGCAGGATCACAACATAGAACAACATAGAACATGAGCATACAGTGCAGAAGGAATTTCCAGTCATTTTACAATGAATGTATTTTGTTTGGGAGTTGGCACCTTCTGTTGAGATGCAACGTGCCAACAGCTTCTCGGGCAATTAAAGATGGGCCACAAATCTGGCTGCCAGTGATGCCCGTATCCATGAAAAAGAAATGATTGAAGTGCTCAAACTCTGAGAGCTGAGCTATGACGGGGCATTCCAACTCGCTTTTCAATTAAACATGAAAGGGATATTTTGATCCAGGAAACCCATTCCTTCCACAGACCTGGTGCAAGTTGGTCCGCGTTGGACAGTTGATTTCCCCTGAGGGCGGTGCCCACAGTAGAGGCAAGTATTACCGAACAATCTTCCCTAGGTTCAGGAAAAGTTACCGAAGCCATTTAACCCAAAGCTGAAAAGAATGAATTTTAGTGAGACTTCCCAATCGCTTTTCCAGCTTCATAGCCTTATTTACATAGCCTTATTTACATAGCCTTATTTACATAGCCTTATTTAAAACCCATTAGCTGGATGCCTGAAGCAGGAATTGTCTTCGAGATCCTGCTGTTCGCTGAGGGTTATTTTGATTATGCACTACCTGGAGTTACAGTGCAAGTTCCTTCTGTAATGAGTGTAGTGCAACTTGGCACAGACCATTAGGCTGGTGCAGCTATGGAACTGTTTTGGTATTAAGCTGCCGTAGTATCCTTTTTGTTTGACATGGGGATTTGAGGCGATCTCACCTTAAATGGAGACCAATCAATACGTAACACATCTGAAAGTCACAACATATAAGGCAGCGCGATTGGATGCGCAGGTTGTAAAGAGTCTAGCCTGGGGAAATGTTTCCCACTCAACAGAAACATGTGATTTTATAACGAAAGAACTCCCATCATGAACTTCCAAAATTGAAGACTGACTGGATCGATTTAATTGCAAATATTATCTGCATTTGATTAAATGGTGTGGGGCCAAATTCTTTGATGCAGCCAGGATATGATTTCAATATTCATTAATAACTACACGGATGTCTGCCCTTTTTAGATTTTACACACGAACCTAGGGTAATACTGACCTCTAGAGGACACATGTGCAAGTGCAACCTTTACGTGCCCGATCCAAGTGGAGCTGACACCACGAATGGAGCTGGCACAGTCGAACTTGCTTAAGGAATAACTGATCAATTATAAAACGTTTGAGAATAGCATTTCCCTGCACAAATCCCTTTCACTATTTTGTCCATCCACTGATATCCCCCATTAAATAATGGTTAAATGAATCATACGAATGTATTGCAGAAGTCTGGATTCATTTGTTGAAGTGTTCATTTTATTCAAGCTGAACCCTCTTTGCAAAACAGTTTGTTAATTTTTCCTACAAGCTGTTTTACATTTGGAATGAAAATTGCCGTGGTAGCCGATTCAGTGATGTTTCAATGTCTTGTTCACCTTGCTAGGTGCGAAGACTTGAGCACTTTGGCTGTCCGTATGAAAACCTCTTTGGGTGTGCAAATCAATCTACCAGGTGCTAATGCTCCTGTCCTCTGCATGTAACTTTTGCATCTTTTGGTTTAATAAGAAGTTGTATTCATACAGCACTTTTTGGATAGCAAAATCTCCTAATGTGCTTCAGTGAAATGGAAGCAGAAAATGCAGGAAATACTGAGTGGGTCTGGCAGTACAAGTGGCAGAGAGAGAAACAGAGTTAACATTTCATTATAACTCTGTTAACTACATTCCTCTCTCTCCTCGTGGGTGTTGCCAGACCTGAGTCTTTTCACACTATCAGTTTTTGACCATTGCATTAACCAACTGTTTCTACATACAAACTAGCCGATATCTTCAATGCTACATCTCTTGATGTTGAATGAAAACCTGTAATTTTTCTGTGTAGCTGGGGTCGGCAAAAATGTTCTGAAGTGTAAACCAGGGAATGCTGGTAATGGGCAGCGCAATTCTCCACTGCAAGGTTTACAAATTGGGAGTTACACAAGTTGATAGCTTAAAAAGTGCCAATATTTTTAAGGGATTCACTTGTTTGATGTTCTGAATGAGATAGAATAGTTAGGATGAATGAGGCTTGTACCAATCTGACAACTCCAGTTTAGACCACGGATGCCATTGGTAGTAATTCTTGTACGGCTGAATGTTCGGAAGCATTATTTTGATTGCTATTGCGTTATGCAGTGCGCGCGTCTTGTCCATCAAAAGAGCAACCTTGAGTCCATTGCATTGTTCCAACGGGTATTCTGCCCTGAATTAGTGTGCTCTGCGTCGTCTGCTGGTCCGTCTCCTCCTTCTGGCCTGTTTAAATATAGGCATTCTGTGGTTAGATCTTACGCTGTTTTTCTTTTTCTTTTCTTAGATCTAGAGAAATGTTGCCCATTTAGTAGTGGGGGGAGGGGGGAGTCCAGTCAGGCATGCTGTTCATAATGGAAGGGTGAGTTTTTTTGTATTTTTTTGAAGAGAACGTGATCGATTTTTAATGTTTGCCAAATGGCTTAACTGGAAGAGTAATTTAAATTGTGCCAATTCTCTCCAAAGACTTCCTAAAGTGTGGTGCCCAGAACTGGACACCATACTCCAGCTGAGGCCACACTAGTGTTTGGAATTGTGCCCTTTTACATTGTATCCTAATTTTCTTCCCACATTTCACCACAATGAATTCCATCTGCAACCTGTCCACTAATTCCACCAACTTGTCTGTCCTAAAAGTGGCAATTTAGCGTGGCCAATCCACCTACCCTGCACATCTTTGGGTTTGGGGGGGGGGGGGAGAAACGCAGGGAGAATGTGCAAATTCCACACGGAAGTGACCCAGGGCTGGGATCAAATCCGGGTCCTCTGTGTCGTAAGGCAGCAGTGCTAACCACTGCACCACCATGCCGCCTGTCTCTGACCTCTTGAAGTTCTCCATTACCCTCCGCAACCGGTATGCAATGCTTCCATATTTCGTATCATCTGCAAATCTCGAAATTGTGCCCTGTGTACCAACGTCTACGTCATTAATATCCAACAGAACAGCACGGGTCCCAAAACCGGCCCCATGAAACTCCACGACCAACCTTCTTCCTCCCAGTGTGTGAAACATCCGTTAACCCCTATTCCCGGTTTCCTTTCACTCTGCTAATTTGTTCCGCCAGTCCCTATTTATTCCAAATGTAGTTTGATGTACCTATCCTTCGAATTGGTGGTCAGTGTTGGCTACTGATACTGGGCTGCCAGCTGCATATAATTTGAAAAATATAGGAAACAATGTATAATCTTTATTTTTTTAAATATTCAAAGACGCCCACAAACGTTGAAAAGTGCCAGGACCGTGTGGAGTGCTTCAATGCTGATCTGAAGGCAGACTGGGATCGATGGCAAAGCAACAAGAGACAGGACTTTCGGCAGTTGCTGATGGGAATGGCAGACAAGAACATCCAGTATTATGAGAAGGTATAGTTTTGTTTTTTAAATTGGACTGTTAGTTGAGCGATATCTGTGTACACGTGCTCTGTTACCCTATCACACTGTGGAACTTTTATTATCGTTTCACTTTGTTTTGCTGGAGTTTTGGGGCACTGGTCAGAAGCTGTAGCGCTTGGCACAAGCTGATTATTAACAGGATGCTACTGCATTGTGCTTCAGGGTATAATCCACACTTGTGGTTGCCCATGCATGTAAGGGCGCACGTCTAATGCCACTCCGGTATCCGCTGGCTCTTTCAGCTGCCCTTCCGGCAACCTTCAAATTACAGCTGTGCTGTTACGGTGTGATCTTGGGATAGCACATTTCCACACTGGAGCAGGAACTCTTCCCACAAAAAGCTGTTGAAGCTGCTGGACAATTGAAAAATCTCCAATAGCTTTCCTTTAACTTCGTCTGGGGTATAAAGGAATATGGTTTCGGCCAGTAGCTTTGAAAATAAGTCCTTAAAGTGTGGTGCATAGAATGTTTTGATTGAATTTTGAATACCAGCAAAGTGAAGAATAGAATGGGTCAGTCGGTGGCATTGTCCTTGCTTCACCATTTGAGGAGAGAGAACTTGCAAAGACCTGCTTGGATTTTACATGCACTGCAGTGCTTTGTGCCAAATCTGTCTCAACAAGAGTGTCCTCTGCTCCACCAATGATGCTCTTCCATTGCGCAGATAGTGGGTGGCACGGTAGCATAGTGTTCAGCACAATTGCTTCATAGGGTCCCAGGTTCGATTCCTGGCTTGGGTCACTGTCTGTGCAGAGTCTCACGTTCTCCATGTGCCTGCGTGGGTTTGCTCCGGTTTCCTCCCACAGTCCAAAGATGTGCAGGTTAGGTGGATTGGCTATGCTAAATTGCCCTTGGTGTCCAAAATTACCCTTAGTGTCGGGTGGGGTTACTGGGTTATGGGTGGAGGTGTGGGCTTGGGTAGGGTGCTCTTTCCAGGAGCCGGTACAGACTCTATAGGCCAAATGGCCTCCTTCTGCACTGTAAATTCTATGAGACCCGGTTTTAAATTCCACGCCAATGGTGGCCGTGTTTCAGCTACCTAGTTCTGGATTTCATTCCCCAAGCTTTTATACCTCCTCTTTTCGGCATAGTGTTTAAGAGCAGGGAGGTTATGCTGGAACTGTATAAAAGGTTGGTTAGACCGCAGCTAGAGTATTGTGTGCAGTTCTGGAATTGGAGGAATGTGACTGAGCTGAATAAAATTGAGAGGCATAGATGGAGTAGACAGGAAGAAACATTTCCCCTTGGTGGAGGGATCAATGACCAGGGGGCATAGATTAAGGTAAGGGGCAGGAGAGGGGATTTGAGGAAAAACGTTTTCACCCAGAGGTTGTTGGGAGCCTGGAACTCGCTGCTTTGAAAGGTGGGGGAGGCACGGTATTTAGACTTGCCCTTATTATGCCAAGGCTTGCAAGATTATGTGCCAAGTGCTTGAAATTGGGGTGAGAATAATTAGGTGACTTTTGACCCATGCAGATGCGATGGGCCAAAGGGCCTTTTTCTGTGCTGTAAATATCTATAATTTTGTTACTTAAAATCTACCTCTTGGACCAAGCTTTTAATCATCTGTCCTAATAGTCTTGGCCTAGTAACTCCTGTGAAGTGCTTTGCTCTGTTTTTTAAAAAAAAAATGTATTTTATTACAAACATGCATCAAAGCATACATATTGTTGAAAGGGGTAACTGGCCCGAACTTGATTTTGCCCCCAGGACCAATTTTATGGTAATTGGCAAAATAAAAATTCGAGAGGAACCCGAGGAAAGACTTTCTTGCCCCAAATTGTTGTGCTGTGGAATGCATTGCCTGAAGAGAAGCAGATTGAATAGTAATTTTCAAAATGAAATGAGATATCTCAAAATTGTGCAACTCAGAAGGAGGCCATTCTGCCCCTGTGTCTGTGCTGGCTCTCTTTAGAAGCAATTAACCGACTGCCACTTCCCCCCCCCCCCCCCCCCCCCATAGCTTTCCCTCCACGTTCTTCTTTTCAGGATCACAATCCGATAGCCTCCTGATTGAACCCGCCCCTCTTGCATGCTTTCCAGATCCTAATTACTCGCTGTATAAATGCTTTTCCCTCATTTTGCCATTGTTTCTTTTTAGTTTTCAATTTATTGTCAAGTGTCCGGAGGTACAGTGAAGAGTATTGTTCTGTGTACAGTCCAGGCAGATTGTTCTATACATGATTTGCTGCACTATGAATCCTCTTTCTCCCCTGATTTTTATTCCAAACCTGTGACCTCTGCCATCAAGGAGGGCGAGGGTTGCAGGTACATGGGAACACATTTTTGTAAGTTCTTCTCCAAGTTACACCCTATACTGAATTGGGACTTTATTGACATTCCTTCATTGCTGCTGGGTCACAATCCTGGTCCTCCTTCCTAACAGCACTGTGGGTCTATCTACACTACATGGACTGCAGTGGTTCCAGAAGGCAGCTCAGCACCACCATCTTGAGGGCAGTTAGGGGCGGGCAATTAAAATGCTGGCCGGGCCAGCGATACTCAAGTCTCATGAAAGAATAATTGGAAAATCTTCGATGCCCATCTCCGAGAGGCCAGTCCAGGTTGTCCATATATGCCATCTCTAGTTGTGTCTGGTGTATGTTTTCAGGTGCTTTGCTTTGCATTAGCTCTTTTTCCAGACACACTCCTCCTGCTCCCATCATCTGCCCAAAATCTGAGCTTCCTTAATATCACTGCTTCAAATGAGTTCCTCTTACACCCAGCGTTTCATGAGCACCCACTTGGTCGTCCGATTTCGAACACCTCTATCAAATCGCCCCTCAACCTTTTTCTTTCTATCAGGAAACGTGTCGCTACTTCTTCAATTCTACATCCCTAAAACCAATTCCATGAATCTTTTATGTACTGTCTCTATTCCCTTGATATCTTAAAAGTGTGGCATTTAATTCAATATTTTTCCCTCCTTTTTAAATGTGGTAATGCTGTGATGAATCTGTTCTGGTTGGCTGATGTTTACATTTTGTAATTTTATTTTGCAGTGCCTGGCAGCGTGGGAATCGGTTATTCCCCTCCTACAGGAGAAGCTGGAAGTGAAAAGCGAGAGCCACTCGTAGCTGCTTCTTGTGTTACTCACTGGCTGTTTTTCCTTCTTGCCCAGTTCATATTGCTGGAATATTGCACTTTGGGGGGGGGGGGGGAAAGAGGAACATCAAAGACAGTTTTGTATGTAACTGCACATCAGTAGAATGTTGGACACTTGGACCGTCCGCTGAAGGTGTGCCCTCTGTTCAGTGAAGGTGTATTTCTTTTGTCCGTGTGGTGTTAACTAACAATTCACGTTCAGAGGTCTGCTGAGTACTCAATGGAGAGGGATATAACTTGAGGCCCTTTGCCTGATTGACGTCATTGATTGTACTCCCATGTGCTGTAAAATTTTTTTTTTTTTAAAAACACTTTTGTTACATGTAAGTAGTCCTGGATGTTTTTGAGACATTTTGATAGATGCTTTGATGCATCCTATTTAACCCATCGAGCGCAATCGGGTGTGGACTGGTATTCTTGTGAGCTTTGAGATTGGACTAAGCTTGTCTGCAGAAGAGCTCCAATCATTGATTGGCAGAGATGCTGAGGTCTCAGGCAAAAGGGAAGAAAAGGAAAATAGTTAAGATGTAAATTATCTTCATAATTATAGTCAAAAAATGTTTTTTTTTTTTAAAAGTCTTGGTTCGTTGTACATGCTACAGCGACCATAGTAGCAAAGTGCTAAATAATCCAGAGAGTACTTTCTAGCACAGTATTGGTGAAACCTTTTTGAGACTTGGCATCAATTGACCATGGGCAGCATTCCTTTTTTTGAAGTTTATTATGTACGCTTATCACTTCTGATCATTTGTAAAGTACTGTATCCTCCACCCATTATCAGACCATTGTCTAATTTATGTATATTTTTCCTAATCGATTTGCCAAGTTTTTATTTTCACTTTTTTTTTGTAAAATTTGACATTTTCATGTGGTATCTTTATCTATGTAATGTGTTTAGTCTAAAAAAAAATGAAGTTGGTTTATAAAATCATGCCCTATGATAAAAGCTTTCAAGGCAAGGCAGGCAGAGATGATATCGCTCATTTGCCTCCGTCCTCGCTGTTGAGATTTGTTTGTATGTATGTGAAATAAGTGAGTACTCTAGATATTTAATTAAAGACAGGTGTGATATTGTTAGCTACCAGATCACCCAGGGAACAAACAGTAACTGAATTGTGAGTATACAAAGTGCCTTTGTTGCATGAAATATTTTGTACAAACTAATTTAAGTGTTGATTTTGGACTAAATGGTGAGCCACCCAAGCTGCTATCTTTCCATGGCCGCAGTGCACTAAAAAGAAGTTGCTAAGGTGCATGGTTACATTGCTGCTTTCTTGCCTCCTGTAACATCATCACATGGGTCATTTTCCCACTAAGGTCTTTTTTTTCTTTTGAGCATCTGTCTCTTTGGAGATGATGATCATCGCGTAAATATTTTATAAACAAAGCCTTGGATTTTGCTCTTGGAAGCACCATGCTGAATGAACACTAATGTTAGATTTGACAGACCACTATTTGCAGCTTTGAGTGCAGTGTAATTTTGCTCCATGGTATTTTATTCCGAGGACCAAGTTGGGCATCTGATAACCCTGGCTTGATTTACCAGCATTTTGAAGAATTGCATTTGACCAGACCACCTGAAATTAAAACGCGAGAAGATCGGGCTCCTAATTCAAGAAACCAAGAGACTAATTTTAAGTCTTTTTCTTTTTAAAATTTGTGCTCTGGCAGGTTTTGACACGGAGAAAGTTTCCAAGAGTGAAGACATTTGGCTGTCTGTTTAATGCTTGCATTGAACTGCTGAAAAGAAGTAGTGCTTGGGTGGAAACATTCCATCCCTTCCTCATTTGAGGTGTCTGGGTTCGTCTGCAGTTTACTAGTTCAATTTAAATTGGAATGCCTTCAATTCAAAATTGGTGTTTCTCATTCAAAACTCAAGTGAGATTTTTCTAGTCCACACGTGTGCTAACTTCTGGAGTCCGAGTCAGCTGAGGAAAAACACAGATTTCAAAATAATCTGAATTAATACTTGTGGTTTCAGGGAAGGAACAAACCTTTTTGGGCGAATGAGTACTACCTGCGTGTATTCGTACTACCTGCGTGTATTCAGAGTGACTGCTTTTGTGGCACATTGTGAATCACTTGGGTACATGGCAAACTTTATATTTAAAAAAAATATTCTGAACCTGAAGATTAATCATTGTGCTGTGACATAATTTATCACAGTTCATAGGTGATGACTTGCTTAAAGTGCCAAAACTTTAATGCATTTTCTCAAAGATATTGGTAAATGTTCTACACTAAGAAACCCAGATTTCGTCAAATGGGCAACCTTTCAGCAAATTAGTGTGGAGCGAACAAAACACTGGAAGCCATTTGAAAATGATGCGCATGGCATAAGTGCTATCGGCGAATAGCAATGTATGCGGTGCCCTGAATCATTCCTTCTCATTGGTTTTTCCTGGTGCTAACTTCTGGGATGTGTTAATCTTTTGTGTTAAGAGTTATAACTAAAACTGTAATGGCCTACACACTATTGGTGAGCACTTTGAATGGGTATACACTTGTTCATCAAAGAACAAATTCCACTGCGGTATTCAATAATTGACAGGGTTGCATACTGTTGATTAGTGTCCTTATGGTGATGTGGCTGTTTTCACCAGCTAGGATATGTGTGTAAAACAATTAATGGAACTAGCTTATCAGGGAGATGACAAAGTATTGGTCATCTTTTTCACCATTAACGTTTTGACACTAATAGGTGGCGACGATCTAGTCGACCAGTTCCATTGTATTAAAACGTACCTGTGCATTCAGAAATCTCTCATAGTAGTGTGGGTCATTACAGTTTTACAAAACAGTTGCTAGATGCGAGGTACCAATATTTTGTTTAACCGCATCGGTGTTAAAGCTTCTGATGGATCTTGGGTTAATTGAAGAGATTGTAATCCTCAATTTCTGTTTGAGGAAAGGTGGATTTGTTTACTGTGAACCTTAAAAGCATGAAGCTTTGAAATAAATCATGAAGGAGTTAGTAGCTGGTAAAATCAGTGTGGATTATTTAATGTTGTACCCTTTCCCTAACACAAGTTTGGTGCTATGCGAATGCCAACGATTCTTGCAATCCAACTTGTACCTGTGGATTTTGTTTTTTGAACACTATTGAATAAACACTTGGGTAAATTATTTGCATTCAAATCGTGTATTGTTACCATTATTCTTATGGAGTGTAGGTTCAGGAATGGGTATTTCTTTACGTCCACGCACTAATTTAGTCTTCCCCTTGGAATGAGATGTACTAATTAAAAGGGGAGGGTAACTTGACATCAGCACTGTTGGATGTTAACACAGCCAGAAAACTGATGCACCTCATGCATGTAAACCATCGGTCGACACCAGAGAAAGTAGTCACAATCATTTGGTATGAGTTATTTGTAGGATTGTAATGGGGATCTTTTACATGTCCGTTTTACTTAAATGTCATTTATTTGCAAGTTTAGTTTTGGGGGCCTTGGTTGTGGTTTAAAATGGTGCAAATCTTGGAGGTCATCAGCATTCACATTGGATATATTAAAGGCACTCCAAGACGACCAATTGATTAAAGGAAACTTTTCTGTCTGCTGTGTGGGTTTGGAGTGTATCCCCGTAGTATGCTTCTGCTACACTTGGCTGACTTGTCTTTTTTCTTCTTCTATGGCATGTGGTTGTTTCTGAAGGCCAGCATTTGCCCATCCCTAAAAGCCCTTTCATGTAGTGGCTTGTTTGGCCATTTAAGAGGGGCAGTTAAGAGTCAACCACATTTAGGGGCGGCACAGTGGTTAGCCGTGGGACTGCGGCGCTGAGGACCCGGGTTTGAATCCCGGCCCTGGGTCACTGTCCGTGTGGAGTTTGCGCATTCTCCCTGTGTCTGCGTGGGTTTCGCCCCCACAACCCAAAGATGTGCTGCTCAGGTGGATTGGCCACGCTATTGGAAAAAAAATAATTGGGTACTTTTTAAAGTCAACCACATTTTTATGGAACTGGAGTTGCACGTGTACCAGACCAGGTAAAGATGGGGGACATTCTTTCCTGAAACTCCTTTCATGAGCCTAATGGGTGTTTTGAGTCGATTGTTTCATAAATTCTGGACTAGTTTTCATCAATTTGGATTTCAATTCCACTGGCTGCCATTTTGTGATTTGATCCTGTGCCCCCAGAGGGTAAGTCATACCAGTCCAATTACATGACCACTATGCCACCTTCTCCCAACGCAGGTGAGCTACTGTGTGTGTGTGCGTGCGTGCTGCGTAATGGGGCTAGTCTGCAGTGATTGGTCCCCATTTCCCCCCTTTCTGCAGAAAATCTGTCCATGTGCAGAATCCCGCGCTTCACCTGTAACCGAGCACTTGATTAATGTTGGCGAGGAGAATGCCTCTTTTGAGTTCATTTATTTGCAGACTGTTGCTGAAAAGGGCGACATTTTGCTGAAGCTGGAGGGGGTGCGAGTGGTACTTGTGAACATATATGCTCCGAATTGGGATGACGTGGAATTTATGAGGGTGTTGGGTAAGATCCCAGACTTGGAGTCTCTCAAACTGATCATGGAGGCGACTTTAATACAGTCATTGATCCGGAATTGGACCGGTCAATATCCAGGACAGGGAGGAGGCCGGCTGTGGCAAACAATTGAAGGGGTCTATGGAACGGGGGGGGGGGGGGGGGGGGGAAGGAAGTAGACCAATGGAGGTTTGCACGGCCGAGTACGAAGGAGTTGCCTTTTTTTCACATGTTCACAAGGTAAACTCTCGCATTGACTTTTTTGTTCTGACCAGGGCGCTAATATCGGAGGTGGTGGATACTGAGTACTCGGCAATCGCAGTGTCGGATCATGCCCCACATTGGGTGGATCTACGGGTTAGTGTAGAGAGAGGGCAGCGCCTGCTGTGGAGACTGGTTGTGGGGTTGATAGCGGATGAAGCGATCTGTGGGCGGGTTCACAAGTCCATCCAGAACTATCTGGAAACAAATTATACAGGGGAGGTCTCTGCAGCGACGGTCAGGGCAGCACTGAGGCACTGCACAAGTTAAACCTATCCTGCTTGGTAGAACAAATGGAAGTGGCCTTTAAAAGATGGGACATGCTCCCGCTATCACTGGCGGGGAGGGTACAGACTGTGAAAATGGCGGTCCTCCCCAGATTTCTGGTTGTCCTTCAGTGCCTCCCCATCTTCATACCTAAGGCCTTTTTCAAGCGGGTGAATAAGATTATTTTGGGCTTTGTGTGGGTGGGTAAAACCCCGCGAGTGAAGAAAGTGTTGCTGGAGCGCAGTCGGGGGGAGGGTGGGTTGGCGCTGCCGAACTTCTGCAATTACTACTGGGCAGCTAATATAGCCATGATTAGGAAGTGGGTAGTGGGGGAGGGAGCAGATGGAGGCGGCGTCATGTAAAGGTGCAAGTTTGGGAGCACTGGTAATGGCACCTCTTCCATTCTCGTCGGCCCGATACTCCACAAGTCCGGTGGTTGTAGAGACTGAGGATCTGGGGGCAATGGGGGAGATATAAGAGAGTCGAGGGAGCATCGATTTGGACCCTGATTTATAAACAACCACAGGTTTGTACCGTGTAGGCTAGATGGTGGATTCCGGAGGTGGCAGGGGGCAGGAATCAGAAGGATGGGGGATCTATTTATAGACGGAAGCTTCCCCAGCTTGAAAGCTTTGGAGGATAAATTTAAATTGCCAGCAGGGAATGGTTTTAGGTATTTGCAAGTGCGAGACTTCCTGAGAAAGCAGGTGCCGGCCTTTCCGCTGCTGCCGCCTCGGGGGATACAGGATAGAGTCGTTTCCAGTTCCTGGGTGGGGGAGGGGAAAGTATCGGATATTTACCAGGAGCTTTCGAAGGCGGAGGAAACTCCGGTGGAGGAGCTTAAGGGCAAGTGGGAGGACGAGCTAGGTGGAGAGATAGAGGCGGGGCTATGGGTGGATGCCCTAAGCAGGGTTAATACCTCCTCATCGTGCGCCAGGCTTAGCCTGATACAATTTAAGGTAGTCCATCGGGCACACATGACAGTGGCTTGGATGACTAAGTTATTCGGGGTTGAGAATAGGTGTGTGAGGTGCGCGGGAAGCCCAGCAAATCATGTCCACATGTTTTGGGCATGCCCGAAGCTTAGAATGTTTTGGCAGGATTTTGCAAAGGCAATGTCCACGGTGCTAAAAACACGGGTGGGGCCGAGTCCGGAGGTGGCGATCTTTGGAGTGTCAGAAGAGCCGGGAGTTCAAGGGGCGAAAGAGGCCGATGTCCTGGCCTTTGCCTCCCTAGTAGTCCGGAAACGGATCTTGTTAATGTGGAGGGACTCAAAGCCCCCCCCCCCCCCCCCCCCCCCGGAGTGTAGAGACCTGGGTTAGTAACATGGCTGGGTTTCTCAGTCTCGAGAAAATAAACTTCGCCTTAAGAGGGTCTACGTTGGGGTTCTCCCAGAGGTGGCAGCCGTTCGTCGACTTTCTCGGGGAAAATTAAAATTGGGTGGGGTGCTGAAAAAACATTCACATGATGTGGGTGTCACCGACACTTATTGCCCATCCCTTGAATGTGGCAATGGGCTGCTCTCTGGGCTAGAATGCAGTGTCTTGCTCTGCCATTTCAGGAAGCAAGAGTCAACCACATGGCTGTGGATCTGGAGTCCTATGTCGGCCAGACCAGGTAAAGGCAACGGATTTCCTTCCCTCGTGGACATTAATGAGCCATTTAGTTTTTCCAACAATCTAGTAGTTTCATGCTTTCCGCAACAGAATTTTTAAAATTCCATCTTGATTTAGGGGCTGGTTTAGCACTGTGGGCTAAACAGCTGGCTTGTAATGCGGAACAAGGCCAGCAGCGCGGGTTCAATTGCCGTACCAGCCTCCCCGAACAGGTGCCGGAATTCATAGAATTTACAATGCAGAAGTAGGCCATTCGGCCCATCGAGTCTGCACCGGCTCTTGGAAAGAGCACCCTACCCAAGGTCAACACCTCCACCCTATCCCCATAACCCAGTAACCCCACCCAACACTTGAGGGCAATTTTGGACACTAAGGGCAATTTAGCATAGCCAATCCACCTAACCTGCACATCTTTGGACTGAGGGGAAACCTAAGCCCACACTGGGAGGATGTGCAGACTCTGCACAGACAGTGATCCAAACCGGAATCGAACCTGGGACCCTGGAGCAATTGTGCTATCCACAATGCTGCCCTAATGTGGGCCCTAATGTGCCCTAGAGTAGGAATTTAAGAATAGTCAGAATGAATATGTGGCTTGAGAGATGGTGCAGGAGGGAGGGGTTCAGATTTTTGGGACATTGGAACCGGTTCTGGGGGCGGTGGGACCATTACAAATCGGATGGTCTACACCTGGGCAGGACTGGAACAAATGTCCTCTCAGTGCTTTTGCTAACACTGTTGGGGAGGTTTTAAACTAATTAGGCAGGGGGATGGGAACCAGATTAGGAAGTTAGAGGTCAGTAAAGAAGCAGCAACTAAAGCCAGTAAGGTACTGAATAATAAACTCGATGTGACTAAGGGGAAGAGTAGACAGGGAAGAGATGATGATCGCAAAGGAACAGGTGGTCTGAGGTGCATTTGTTTTAATGCGAGAAGTGTAGCAGGTAAGGCAGATGAATTTAGGGCTTGGATTAGTACCTGGGAATATGATGTTATTGGTATTACTGAGACTTGGTTGAGGATGGGCAAGACTGGCAACTAAATATCCCAGGGTATAGATGCTTCAGGAGGGATAGAGAGGGAGGTAGAAGGGGTGGAGGAGTTGCATTACTGGTCAGAGATGACATCACAGCTGTGATTAAGGAGGGCACGATGGAGGATTCGAGCACTGAGGCAATATGGGTAGAGCTAAGAAATAGGAAGGGTGCAGTAACATTGTTGGGACTTTACTATAGGCCTCCCAAAAGCGAGCGTGAAGTAGAGGTACAAATATGTAGACAGATGATAGAACAATGTAGGAGCAATAGGGTGGTTGTGATGGGAGATTTTAACTTCCCCAACATTGAATGGGATTCGTGTAGTGTTGGAGGCGTAGATGGAGCAGAATTTGTAAGGAGCATCCAGGAGAGTTTTTTAGAGCAGTATGTAAATAGTCCAACTGGGGAAGGGGCCATACTGGACCTGGTATTGGGGAATGATCCCGGCCAGGTGGTTGACGTTTCAGTTGGCGATTACTTTGGGAATAGCGATCACAATTTCATAAGTTTTAGAATACTCATGGACAAAGACGAGAGTGGTCCTAAAGGAAGAGAGCTAAATTGGGGAAAGGCCAACTATAACAAAATTCGGCAGGAGTTCGGGAATGTGGATTGGGAGCAGCTGTTTAAGGGTAAATCCACATTTGAAATGTGGGAGTCTTTTAAGGAAAGGTTGATTAGAGTGCAGGACAGACATGTTCCTGTGAAAATGAGAGATATAAATGGCAAGATTAGGGAACCATGGATGATGCGTGGAATTGTGAGACTAGCTAAGATGAAAAAGGAAGCATACATAGGATCGAGGCAACTCAAAACTGATGAAGGTTTGGAGGAATATCGGGAAGTAGGACAAATCTCAAACGCGCAATAATGAGGGCTAAAAGGGGTCATGAAATATCTTTGGCTAACGGGGTTAAGGAAAATCTCAACGCCTTTTATTTGTATATAAGGAGCAAGAGGGTAACTAGAGAAAGGATTGGCCCACGCAAAGACAAAAGAGGGAATTTATGTGTGGAGTCAGAGGAAATGAGTGAGCTTCTTAATGAGTACTTTGCATCGGTATTCACCAAGGAGAGGAACATAGAACATAGAACAGTACAGCACAGAACAGGCCCTTCGGCCCTCGATGTTGTGCCAAGCAATGATCACCCTACTCAAACCCACGTATCCACCCTATACCCGTAACCCAACCCCCCCCCCCCCAACCTTACTTTTTAGGACACTACGGGCAATTTAGCATGGCCAATCCACCTAACCCGCACGTCTTTACACTGTGGGAGGAAACCGGAGCACCCGGAGGAAACCCACGCACACACGGGGAGGACGTGCAGACTCCTCACAGACAGTGACCCAGCCGGGAACCGAACCTGGGACCCTGGAGCTGTGAAGCATTTATGCTAACTACCATGCTGCCCGTAGATGGATGTTGAGGCTAGGGATGGATGTTTAAATACTCTAGGTCATGTCGGCATAAGGAAGGGGGAGGTTTTGGGTATTCTAAAAGACATTAAGGTGGACAAGTCCCCAGGACCGGATGGGATCTATCCCAGGTTACTGAGGGAAGCGAGGGTTGAAATAGCTGGGGCCTTAACAGATATCTTTGCAGCATCCTTGAGCACGGGTGAGGTCCCGGAGGACTGGAGAATTGCTAATGTTGTCCCTTTGTTTAAGAAGGGTAGCAGGGATAATCCAGGGAATTATAGACCTGTGAGCTTGACGTCAGTGGTAGGCAAACTGTTGGAGAAGGTTTTGAGGGATAGGATCTATTCACATTTGGAAGAAAATAGACTTATCAGTGATAGGCAGCATGGTTTTGTGCAGGGAAGGTCATGTCTTACAAACCTAATAGAATTCTTTGAGGAAGTGACAAAGTTAATTGATGAGGGAAGGGCTGTAGATGTCATATACATGGACTTCAGTAAAGCATTTGATAAAGTTTCCCAGGGCAGGTTGATGGAAAAAGTGAAGTCGTATGGGGTTCAGGGTGTACTAGCTAGATGGATAAAGAACTGGCTGGGCAACAGGAGACAGAGAGTAGTGGTGGAAGGGAGTGTCTCAAAATGGAGAAAGGTGACTAGTGGTGTTCCACAGGGATCCGTGCTCGGACCACTGTTGTTTGTGATATACATAAATGATCTGGACGAAGGTATAAGTGGTCTGATGAGCAAGTTTGCAGATGATACTAAGATTGGTGGAGTTGCAGATAGCGAGGCGGACTGTCAGAGAATACAGCAAAATATAGATAGATTGGAGAGTTGGGCAGATAAATGGCAGATGGAGTTCAATCCAGGCAAATGCAAGGTGATGCATTTTGGAAGATCTAACTCCAGGGCAGACTATATGGTCAATGGAAGAGTCCTGGGGAAAATTGATGTACAGAGAGATCTGGGAGTTCAGGTCCATTGTACCCTGATGGTGGCAACGCAGGTCGATAGAGTGGTTAAGAAGGCATACAGCATGCTTGCCTTCATCGGACGGGGTATTGAGTACAAGAGTTGGCAGGTCATGTTACAGTTGTATCGGACTTTGGTTAGGCCACATTTGGAATACTGCATGCAGTTCTGGTCGCCACATTACCAGAAGGATGTGGATGCTTTAGAGAGGGTGCAGAGGAGGTTCACCAGGATGTTGCCTGGTATGGAGGGTGCTAGCTATGAAGAAAGGTTGAGTAGATTAGGATTGTTTTCATTGGAAAGACGGAGGTTGAGGGGAGACCTGATTGAGGTCTACAAAATCATGAGAGGTATGGACAGGGTGGATAGCAACAAGCTTTTCCCAAGAGTGGGGGTGTCAATTACAAGGGGGTCACGATTTCAAGGTGAGAGGGGAAAAGTTTAAGGGAGACGTGTGTGGAAAGTTTTTTACGCAGAGGGTGGTGGGTGCCTGGAATGCTTTGCCAGCGGAGGTGGTAGAGTCGGGTACGATAGCATCATTTAAGATGCATCTAGACAGATATATGAACGGGCGGGAACAGAGGGAAGTAGACCTTGGAAAATAGGCAACAGGTTTAGATAAAGGATCTGGATCGGCGCAGGCTGGGAGGGCCGAAGGGCCTGTTCCTGTGCTGTAATTTTCTTTGTTCTTTGTTCTTTGTTCTTTGTTCTTCTAATGCCCTAATGTGGCGACTCAGGGCTTTTCATAGTAACTTCATTGAAGCCTACTTGTGACGATATGTGATTATTATTACATTATTAATTAATTCTCTGGCTCTTTTGGTGTGATGTGAACCCTCCTCTTGATCAGTAACCAGTGAGCTTCCAATACCTCTGAAGCATTTGAATTATTCCTGTTTCCATGATCCTTTACTTTATTGAGAATAAAATATTGGTCAAATTGAAACCTTCACTTTTTGAAAACTCCCACTTTATTCATAGAGCCATTCACAAGCAACTCAGTGAAATGATAATTTTTAGATGGATTTTGACTTGAATAGAAAGTAATAACAAGGCCCAGGATGTGGGTGGGAGGGGAACACTGGAAAATCCTGTCCATTAGAGGTTTGTTTTTGTTCATGTGAATGGGTAATGAGTTAGGAGTGTTCTCTGACATTGACATGAATTCCTGGGCGAACCTCAACCTGGACTGAATCAGATGGTGACTTGGGTCTGAGGGAAGAATCCTGACATTTCGAGATACGACTGTGATAAAATGAAGAGGAAAAGCAAAAGTCGCGGAAGGAACAGGTCATGACCTGAACTGATGATACACGACTAAGCATCCCACCATGGCAATGACTGTCCTACGTGCTGTAAAGTTTACAGATCTCCAATCGGCTTCGTCAGCCATCTCAAAACTATCGGGCTGAATTCTCTGGCGCCCCAGCCACACGTTGGCGTGTTTCTCGGCGCACCGTCCCTGGCAGCGGGAATTCTCTGTTCCCGCCACTGGCCAATATGATTTCCCATTGTGGCCACCTCACGCCAGAAGGAAACCCCTGGGTGGGATGCGCTGCCGGCAAAACGGAGAATCCCGCCGGCACACCAGCCACCCCATCACCCCAGATTTGTTTTTATTGAATTCAAATTTTATCATCTGCCATGGTGGGATTCGAACCCAGGTCCCCAGATATGACTCTGGGTTGCTGGTCCAGCGGCAACACCACTACTCCACTGCCTACCCCCCCCTTTTTTTTTTTCCAGCCTTCGGCTGAAGATGTGATGTATTGACCCCAAAACGTGGACAACATGTTAAAAAGTGGTTTACTCTAAGCTTTCATTTTATCGTCTTGGGCTGAGGTAAGTGTTGAACAATAATTAATTGGCTAACTTAACTGTCTTCTGGGCAGCACGGTGGCCTAGTGGTTAGCACAACCGCCTCACGCGCTGAGGTCCCAGGTTCGATCCCGGCTCTGGGTCACTGTCCGTGTGGAGTTTGCACATTCTCCCCGTGTCTGCGTGGGTTTCGCCCCCACAACCCAAAAATGTGCAGAGTAGGTGGATTGGCCACCCTAAACTGCCCCTTAATTGGAAAAAATAATTGGGTAATCTAAATTTTAAAAAAAACTTAACTGTCTTCTGATTTATAATTGCCCCTGATAGCTGCCAACATCTCCTGGTGACTTAATCCAAAGGCATTCTGAAAAATGAGACGGCTTGAATCGGGCCCCATTCGTTCCCCCCAATTAGTGGAATTTGCCACGGCCCTGAAAGCTTCGAGTTTAGCACACTTTCCTTTCCAGATTGGCTAGGAAAGCACCAATTGTGTCCTGAAGTGTTGGATAATGTAGACTTGCGAGGTTAACATATACCACCAACACTGAGGAAGGTTCAACTCTATTTTATTAACTAACTACGAACTAATCGACATACGAGAACTGTGGGTTTAAACAATGCTAGTTTAACTAGAGACCTGTGCCTGTCCGAACCAGTTGATTCTCTCAGCGCGTGGGTGTGAGTCTGTGCTGGGCTGGATGAGCTCTTGTTCTACTGAGAGGCAGCACCCAGAATGAGCGGGAACCGTGGTGCCCTCTGCCTTTATAGTGTGTGTATTCTAACTGGTGATTGGCTGCGGTGTTTGTGCATGTTGATTGGTCCCAGTGTATGTCCATCAGTGTGTGTCTGCACCATGATATACTGGTGTGGGGGAAAAAAAAAAAAGAACAAATATATTTTTTAAAAAATTCAGCTGGGGAATAATGGTTCCTGAGGCGTCAGCAAATGTACACATGTCCAGAAAGTTTAATCAAAACTGGAAATGTTTATCGTGGGACTAAAGTTTACCTGTTCTGATAATTGAAGATATCTTTCAAAACAGTGCTGTGATTTTGCAATGCCGTATCAGTATGTTGGCATGCTCCTATCAGAAATCGCAAACACGTAGCAAGCATTCCATTTAGGTGTTAACCTATTGATGGTGAAATTTTTTTTTAAACTTAAGAGTACCCAATTTATTTTTTCCAATTAAGGGGCAATTTAGCGTCGCCAATCCACCTACCCTGCACATCTTTGGGTTGTGGGGGCGAAACCTACGCAGACACAGGGAGAATGTGCAAACTCCACACGGACAGTGACCCAGAGCCGGGATCGAACCTGGGACCTCGGCGCCGTGAGGCAGCAGGGCTAATTCACTGCGCCACCGTGCTGCCTTTGATGGCAAATTTTTGAGAGGCAGGTTCTGCCACATACGCTGCACATGGAGCTGCCAAGTGTTGTTGTGATTGTTGCTTTCAGCTTCGGTACCTCTGGCCACTTTAACTGCGGGTCGGTAACCAGTGAGGTGGGGCGTCGTCACCTGTTAGAAACATCGAAAATAGGAGCAGGAGGCGGCCATTCGGCCTTTCTAACCCGCTCCGCCATTCAATACGATCATGGCTGACCATCCAACTCAATGGCCTGCTCCTGTTTCTCCCCCCCCCCCCCTTGTCCTTTGATCCCCGACACCCTAAATGCTATATCTAACTGCTTCTTGAAGACATACAATATTCTGGTCTCAACTAATTTATGTGGTAACGAATTCCACAGGCTGACCACGCTCTGGGTGAAGAAACGTCTTCTCATCTCAGCCCTAAAGGGTCTACCCCGTATCCTCAGACCGTGACCCCCCTGGTTCCTGTCACCCCCGCCATCGAGAACATCCTTCTTGCATCCACCCTGTCTCGTCCTGCTAGAATTTTATAGCTTTCTGTGAGAACGCCCTTCATTCTTCTGAACTCCAGCAAATAGAATCGCAACCAACTCAATCTCTCCTCGTATGTCAGTCCCGCCATCCCAGGAATCTGCCAAACTTCACTGCCTCTATGACAAGAACATCCTTCCTCAGATAAGGAAAACAAAACTGCACACCGTACTCCCCCTGTGGCCTCAACAAGGCCCTGTATAATTGCAGCAAGACAACCCTGCTCCTGTACTCGAACCCACCCGCTATGAAGATCAACATAACCATTTGCCTTCTTTACTGCCTGCTGCACCTACACGCTTAACTTCAGCGACTGGTGTACGAGGACACCCATATTCCCCTCTCTCAATGTATAGCCGTTCAGATAATAGACTGCCTTCCTGTTTTTGCTACCAAATTGGATAACCTCGCATGTATCCACATGGCACTGCATCTGCCATGCATTTGCCCACTCAGCTTGTCCAAATCATATTGAAGCATCTCTGCATCCTCCTCACAGCTCACCCTCCCACCCAGCTTTGTGTCACCTGCAAATCTGGAGATATTCCATTTAGTTCCCTCATCTAAATCACTAATATATATTGTGAATTGGCCGTGAGGCACAGGATCGATTACGGAACATGTGAATATATAAATGAACAAGCTTTGAAGAACTGTAACCAAATATGTAATTGAATAAGCTTTGAATGTTGCAAAGAAAGAATGTATTTTGTACCCACTCTGAAAATAGAATTGCCCAAACTAATGATCCTATGCATTTACACTTAAGGGATCAAAGAGGCGAATATGATACTGGGACAGGCTGACAGAGGGAAAAAGACCAAATAAGGTCCTGGCTGGAATTGATATTAGCTGCATGCCAGACCACTCAAGTCAGCACAGAAAGTTACTATCGCTAAATGGAACTTTATGGATCATCCAATTACAGTTTTTATCACATTGAAACCAAAGGACAAAATAGTCATGCTACAAATGTGTAATTAACTTCGCGACAGTAGAGATCAACTCTGTGACATGAATAACATAAACCAAGAGGCCATCGGACGCCATAATTGGCTAATAGCTGGTCAGACATGAGTGCTTCAGAGGATAATACATCTCGAAGCTTCTGAAAGTCTAAATAAACCACATCCACTAGCTCCCCCTCGTCAACTCTGCCAATAACATTCTCGAAGAATTCCAATAGTTTTGCCAAGCATGATTTCCCTTTCATAAATCCATGCTGACTCTGCCTGACCCTGGCAATTTTTTCCAAGTGCTCTGCTATTAAATCTTTTATAATGGATTCTAGATTTAAGTGGAGAAGGCTCCTCTTTAAATCAAATCACGATCAGTGAATGCTTTCGAGGCCCTGTCCTTCACTCTATAGTTGTTGGGGCTCTGATTGAGTCACTTCAATGTTAGAACAGAGAATAACGTGGTCAAGTTGCTTACATCTTAAAATGCTACAAGATACCAACACAGAATGTTACAATTGCTGTCTCACGGCGCCGAGTCCCAGGTTCGATCCCGGCTCTGGGTCACTGTCCGTGCGGAGTTTGCACATTCTCCCCGTGCTTGCATGGATTTCGCCCCCACAACCCAAAGATGTGCAGGGTAGGTGGATTCGCCATGCTAAATTGCCCCTTAATTGGAAAAAATGAATTGGGTACTCTAAATTTATATTTTAAAAATATTCTACGAAGATACGGGGCCACGGGTCATAGAGCCATAAAGATTTACAGCAGGAAGCAGGCCCTTCGGCCCAACTTGTCCATGCTGCCCAGTTTTTGCACTAAGCTAGTCTCAATTGCCCACATTTGGCCCCTATCCCTCTATACCCAGATTTCCCAATTAAATGCTTTTTAGGATGCTTTTAGCTCTTTCAGATATTGTAGCTTGAGGGTACTCTAAATTTTTTTTTTAATCTTGAAGACATTATCTATGCTTCACTCATCCATTGTTAGCTTTAATCTGTCTGAAATCCCAAGATGCAATGCGCTGAGAAGTGAAGCTGGGAATAGTCACACGAAGCTCGAACTAAAATTCACTACAAGTTTAATCAGAATCATGTTGATTGATTATTGCACTAAATTAAAACTATTCACGTGACATTAGTTTATCTACAACAGGCAGGACATGGGTGAAGCCCACCCCCACTGTTCTGCAAAATACTGCTGTGGGTTCCTCTGCTTCCACCTGGAGGAGAAGGTGGGCCTGAGTTTAATGTCTTATTATGGATGATGGCACTCTAGCCAGTGTGGTGCCCTCCCAGTACTACACACTCAAGTGGCATCCTCGATTCCTGTGCTCAAATCTCTGGAGTGGGTTAATGCTGTAGGGTACGAAAGGTTTCCAGTGGAGAGGTTCATCCATCTGCTGAATTTACAAAATCTTGAGGAAGTGTCTCCCCCAGTGGGTCCCTTAGGAGGCTGCAGTTATTGGGAATCCCATAGTCGCCAATTCCACCTCTTGCAAAGACGTGCAGATTGCTTATCCCCAAAGAAAGACTGATCTATGGTGTAATAAATAAAGGCAACAATTTGAAAGGAAGACAGAAAATGCTGGGAAAACTCTGCGGGTCTGGCAGCATCTGTGAGAGTATCTTTTAGGACAAAGTGATTAGAAAAGTTGGCAAGTAAGATGAAGTATGTCCAAGTTTAAGACATGGCAGGTGAGGTCAGCCAAGTGGAATGTGTGACCTGTCATATGTGGGAAGTCCTGGACCTTACCAGTATCCTGGAAGACCATATGTGCAGGAAGTGCTCCCAACTTCAGAAAGTTGAGCTCCAGATTTCGAAGCTCGAGCAGCAGCTGGCGACACTGTGGCGCATCTGTGAGGTAGAGGGTTACGTGGATAGCACTCTCAGAAAGGTGGTCGCACTCACAGTCCAGGGACTGGAGGAAAGAAAGGTGACCATCAACAGTGCAAGAGAAACAGGCAGGGAGTGCAGGAGTCCCCAGGGGTCCCACTCTCATATCGGTTCTCCATTTTGGGAGCTGATGAGCACGCTGGTTCTTCAAGGGATGCAGTCAGAGCCAAGCTTCAGACACCACAAGCGACCTGACTTTACAGGAGGCGGGGAAGAAAGAGCGATTGTGGTAGGGGATTCATTAGTTAGGGGAACAGACAGGCGGAATAGACAGGCATTTCTGCGGCTGCAGGCATGACTCCAGGAGAGTGTGTTGCCTCCCTGGGGCCACTGAACAGCTGCAGGGCATTGCAAAGGGGAAGGGTGATAGGTCAGAGGTTGTGGAACATGTTGGTGTCAACAATATGGGTAGAATGAAGTACGTGGTCTTGGATCAAGAATTCAGGGAGCGAGGCAGCGGATTAAAAAGCAGCACCTCAAAGGTTGTAATCTCTGGATTACTCCTGGTGCCATGTGCTGGCGAGTACAGAAATAGGAGAATAGGGCATATGACTGTGTGGTTTAAGCATTGGTGCAGGAGGGGGTGGGGGTGGGGTGGGGGGGTGGGGGTTGGTTTAGATTCCTGGTAAAGGTGGGACATGTAGAATCGGGACAGTCTGTACCTGAACCAGAGCGGGACCAATAATATCCTTGCGGGTGGGTTTGCCGGTGGTGTTGAGAGGAGTTTAAGCTAGTTTAACGGGGAGAGGGGACACAGAACATTAGTACAATAGGGATACAGCACGCTGCAGCAAAGGGACCAAGACAGAGAGAGTTCAGCCATGTTGAGTTGCAAGGGAGTAAGGCGGGATGGACCCTACTTTAACACTCGGCGTATTATAGGTAAGACTGATGAGTTAAGGGTGTGGATTGACACCAGGAATTGAGATATTGTTGCCAGCACAGACACGCGGTCAAGGGAGGGGCAGGACTGGCATTGGAATATTCCGGGGTCTCGGATGTTCAGGTGAGACAGGGGAGGGTGCGAAAGAGGAGGTGGTGTCGCATGCTTAATTAAGGAGTCCGTTACCGCAGGAAGGAGGGACAATATCTTAGAAGGGTCTCCAAATGGTGCTTTGTGTGTAGAGCTAAGGCAGAACAAGGGGGCAGTCACATTGCTGCGAGTGAGGCCCCCAAACTGTCAGCGGGAAATAGAGGAGCAGATATGTAGAAAATTCACTGATGTGTTAAAAATAATAATAATAATAGGGTAATTATATTAGGGGATTTCAACTTTCCCAACATTAATTGGGATAGTCATCGTGTCAAGGGTGCAGAGGAGGCGGATTTCTTGAAACGATAACCAGGGAAAGAGTAGGACCCATTAGGACCAAGGGTAAATCTGTGCGCGGAGCTGAAGGACATTGATAGGATGTTAAATGAATACTTCACATCCGTCTTTATTCAATAGAAGGAGGAAATAGGTACAAAATTTGGGGAGAGGGACTATGATTATAATACCCTGAAAGGGATTTGTGGGGTGGGCATGAGGATCTTCTCTGTGGCCCTCGCGGAGAATGAGCTGCCCTCTGAGGAGCAGGGAACTCTGTTAATCATTGTATAACAGGTCAGTCAGTAAGGCACTGACCAGAAAGGAACTCGGTAAAGATCTACTGGGTCGTGTATAGACCGTTATTGGAAATAAATCTAAGTTCTTTATTTAGCCCAGTGTGGAATCAGGCGACGAGGATTAAACTAGTCGGCTGTCGACGCTGCGACCTACTCGGCTCAGTCACCACTCCGAATTTCTGGACCCAGGTTGGAGCCAATTATTTAGCCTTGCCGCAGTTGGCCGATTGGGTATATTTGGCACCAGTGTTGAAGACTGGAGCCAATACGCAGAAAAGATGCGTGACTTCTTCCGGGCCAACAACATCACAGACAATGAGCGGCAGGCGGTCATACTGTTGACGGCCTGCGGGACGCTCAGGTTTGGGGTGATCTGGAGTCTCGCGTACCTGTTGGTGCTGAATACACACTTGTTGGACCAACTCGCGGCACCTGTGGCACGACATTTTAACCTGACCCTGTTGGTGATTGTTCAAAGGTATTGTTTTAATAAGGCCGGGAGATCCCCCGGTGAGTTTGTCACCTAGTTCATATCACGGTTACGATAAATAGCCAGGTTTTGTGAGTATGGAACTGCTTTATCGGATTTACTTTGCGATCGTTTGGGCTGCAGTATAAATAATATGAAAACTTCTGGTCGGAACCGCCCTGACTTTTCAATAGGCACTGCTGGTGTCGCCCCGGTTGAGGTAGGCGTCACCCCGGTGGCTGGCCCTTGCACCGGGCCGGGTGTGCGTACTTTGACTTTGGCTGACACAGCGGCTGGTTTGGCCACTTATACTGGGGAACGGCTGAATATTATGGGCACCAATCAGTTCACCTTCCCCTCACTGTCGTGCAAGGAAGTGATCCTAGTCTGTTGGGCCGCGATTGGCTACACCGGCTGCAGTTGGATTGGCAACATATCCTCTAAGTGGGTTCTGGTGGTTTGTGTGAGATACTGAGCAAGTTTCCCAAAGGTTTCCCAGCCTGGCTTAGGTACAGTTAAAGGGGCCATGGGTAAGATTCAAGTGGATCCGATGGCCCAGCCCTGACATTTCGGTGCCTGCCCGGTTTCCTACACTTTAGTACAGAAGGCCGAGACTGAGCTTGGTTGCTTGGAGAATTTGGGCATCATTCGACCTGTACACTTCGCCGATCGGCCGATGCCGGTGGGTCCCGTCAATCCCGTCATGAAGCCGGATAAGGCAGCTCGCTTCTACGGAGACTATAAAGTGATGGTGAACAAGTCTTCCAGGTTAGACTGTTATCCTTTACCCCGTATCAAGGATCTTTATGCTACATTGGCTCGGGGCTGTACGTTTACGAAATTGGACATGAGCAACGCTTATCTACAGCTGGAGCTTGATAAATCCTCATGGAAGTGCGTCATGATCAATACGCACAAGGGACTCTATGAGTACACCTGGCTCCCGCTAGGAGTTTCCTCGGCACGCGCAGTCTTCCAGCGTGTCATGGACAACATCCTGCGTGGATTGACACACGTTGCGGTTTACTTAGACAACGTGTTAATCACAGGGACCACAGACCAGGGACATTTACAGAACCTCCAGGATATGAAAGCCAGGAAAGTCAGGAAAGGGCACGCACCGTATCCTGTCTCTAAGGCCGAGGGACAATCGAAATCCCTGGCCCATAATTATCCTTTTTCCTAACTTTGGAGATCGCCGGAGCCTATTGGAAGCGGCGAGGCCTGGTGATACCTGGCTCTATGAGGGAGTGAGGGTCTCTTTTTTCTATGATTTCTCAAAGGTGATGCGGCAGAAGCGCAGAGGCTTCAACGAAGTGAGTAATTGACTCAAGGCTGTCGGTGGGACTTCAGTCCTGCTTTATCCTGAGGGTGGTATCTGACAACTCCATAAAGACATTCAATAGTCTAGCCAATGTAAACTCTGCAAAAGGCAACAACTTGGAGTAACAATCTGCGGCTCATTGGACAATCCAGACTCTGTCCCTGTTATAAGGCTTCCTGTCTGAACGCATGTTGCTATTTATCATGTTAGCGGGATGTGCTATCAATCAGAAACTATGTTGAATGTTTTATCCTTAAGAATCTCAGGGCCTTGCAGTTATTTTGAATGGTAAACACCCTCGGCTTGCTCCTTCCAGCTAAATTGTTGGCTGTGTAGGTGGAAAGATAGTGGGGCTGCGTGACAGATGGCCATGTTTTCTTCTTCTTATCCGCACATTCATGTTGGTAATCTCAGCTTTATGGTCTTCTTACTTTAATCATGATAAATACGAGTCGCGCCACTGCTGGGAGGCGGGTGGGTGGGTTGAGTCTTCATGGATGGGTTCAAAATGTAATAGGGGACGTCAGCGCCCATTCTCATTCTGACTTATCTTTTCTCCTGTTTTCTGCAGAGTATGTCTCCTGAGTGTAATGAAGGAACCGTTGTAGGAATCGTCCTACAGGCCCTCACATGTGTTGAGGAACGTCCCCTTAGAATGAGTGCGTCGCAAATTCTTTGCATCTTTTTGGGGTTAAAGGATTGTTAACTAGATCCTGCAATGGTACAAACAGGTCTCTTATTTGAGAAATAAGGAATGTATGGGGAATACATCGTCCCATTCTGAGGAAAAAGATTTTGCCAACGAGAAGGTTGACATCGCTCTGTGGCAGGAAAGTCATTCAGATAACAAGGAACGCAATGTTTGTTTTTTTAAAATAAATTTAGATTACCCAATTATTTTTTCCAATTAAGGGGCAATTTAGCATGGCCAATCCACCTACTCTGCACATTTTTGGGTTGTGCGGGCAAAACCCACGCAGACACGGGGAGAATGCGCAAACTCCACACGGACAGTGACCCAGAGCCGGGATCGAACCTGGGACCTCAGCGCCGTGAGGCGGTTGTGCTAACCACTAGGCCACCATGCTGCCCTAGGAATGCAATGTTGAGGGTAGTTTGTTTTGCCTCATTTTTGACCAGTAGTCAGGGTGTAGCAGTATTAGCCAACAAGAATGTGCTGTTCAAAATAGAGAACTGTGTGAAGGACAAAAAGGATAGATATGGCATTGTCATGGCCCTTTTATAGTTATCTTGCTTGTGAATGTGTGTGGACCTCCAAATTATTCCTCTGGTTTTGTTACTAATTTATGGGTGGAAACTTTCATTGTCACTTTAACCCCTTTATGGGCAAACTCCCTGTGAGCAGAATCCCCAACCCCCCCACCCACCAGCATGGGCGCTGGCGTTGGTTTGCGAGGAGGTGGGGTACTTAGATGTGTGGCGAACACTTGATCCTCGGGATAAGGAATTCACATTGATTTCTGCTCCTCGTCAACGTCATACTAGAACTGACTACTTCTTCATGCCAAGAGTAATTCTGCATTTGGTGACCTCCTGCTTCATAGGCAGCAAAGTGATTTCTGATCGTGCTACTATTTCTCTAGAGTTTTTGCTTGAGGGAACGCCCCCACCCCAGGTCAAGGTCGTGGAGATTCAACGCGCCTCTGTCCATGAAGAGTCCGTCTTAGCCAACCAATCTGATATCCCGAGACACTCCTTTTTAAATATCTGCAGTCTTGAGACTTTATCCTTAATAAGACAACTGTGCATCTTGATGCTTCCATCTCCTTAGTAGAAGAAAATCCTGATTGCTGCTAAATCTAAGCAGGTAATTTGCAAGTCTTATGACACTGTGTTCTCGAGCTTTTTTGAGTATAACTGAAATACTGCAGTCTTGGGAGAAAGTCCTTGCAGTCAATATTGATGAGGAGACCTGGGGTAATATATGGGAATATGCCAGTAAAATTTCAGTCCTGCTTTGTCCTCGATGTGCCTAAAGTGCCAGGTAGTCGAGGGTGATTACACACACTGCATATGGTCGTGAGCCAAAATTCAATCCAATTGGTCTGATGTACTTAAAGAGCTGGAGAAGATGCTTGGTATGGCATTAGAATGTGATCCTTTATTCCTAGTTCCTGGGTGCCCATTTGGAGAATCATTGACGTTAATGAAAAAAGGCTGCAGAACATCTTAACCTTTGCGGCATTGAAGAACATTGTTTGTTCCTGGATTAGCAATAAGTATCCTTCGATTCAAAATTGGCATAAAATAATTCTGAAATGTATCCCTTTGGAGTTCCTAACTTGCGTACTCCATTCTAAATAGGATGCATTCTGAAGCGTATGGGACACCTATCACAAATGTATAGGTTCCGCTAGCTCTGACTTGCCCCTCGAAGGTTTTCCATAAGTTATGTAGCACAGGTTTGAATTTGCTGTACGTGAAGGCGTGCCTCATATGGCCATGATTACATGGCCTTATCCTCTTCTCCCCTATTCTCTAGCTTATCCATTTTTCCCTGTTAGATGGTAGAAGGCACAAAGTTTAAGAACCAACGGTGTTACCTTTTCCCCTGTCTTTTTCTGTACTCGTGCATGCAGAAGCATTTATACTATATTGTACCAGTTTTGATGGTGTGCTGCATTATTTGGAAAAATGACGAAACTCTAATTAAGATATTGGATATTTGTTCCTGGTCCATTCTTGTCTATTCCCTTATTTCCCCATTGCATTTTTGATCCATGGGTGATTAATGGGCCTGTGACTTTAAGGCAAAGCAGCTTTTGAGTGGCCTGTGCCTTTAAATCCAAGCAGAGGATCGCAGAGATCCGCGATGTCTCGGATTGATTGTTGCGGCTGGTGGCCAATGAATGGGCCCAGGAGGCTGAGTCCTGCCCGGTGACAGGCGCTGATTGGATCTTACCTCACTGGAATGTTTCTCAGAGCCGCGAGGTTCCATTGCAGTTTCACTTTTGATTCTGCCGGCTGGATGGAGGAATCTAACCAGCTCCCTCCAGGAATATCCACTTACTTTTCACCAAAAGGCTACTGTGAGAACATCCTCTCTGCACAAATGGCTGTGCAAGAAGAATCCAGAATCTGATAACTCTCTCTCAGATCAAGCTGAGGTGAAGGCACTGTCCTCTTCTGGAAAAGCTGTGAGTAACATGTACTTTTTTTTCTTTTTTTCGTTCATGGGATGTGTGCGTCGCAGGTTATGCCAGCATTTATTCTCCACCCCTAATTGCCCTTGAGGGGCAGTTACGAGTCAACCACATTGCTGTGGGTCTGGAGTCACATGTAAGCCAGACCGGGTAAGGATGGCAGATTTCCTTCCCTACCAAACCAGATGGGTTTTTACGCCAATCATAGAATCATAGAATTTACAGTGCAGAAGGAGGCCATTCGGCCCATCGAATCTGCACTGGCCCTTGGAAAGAGCACCCCGCTTAAGCCCATGCCTCCACCCTATCCCGGTAACCCAGTAGCCCCATCTAACCTTTTTGGACACTAAGGGCAACTTAGCACGGCCAATCCACCTAACCCCCACATCTTTTTGGACTGTGGGAGGAAACCGGAGCACCCGGAGGAAACCCACGCAGACACGGGGAGAACGTGCAGACTCCACACAGACAGTGACCCAAGCCGGGAATCGAACCTGGGACCCTGGAGCTGTGAAGCTACATTGCTAACGACTGTGCTACCAGGCCACCTAACGACAATGGCTTCATGATCATCATTAGACTTTTAATTCCAGATATCTATTGAATTGAAATGTTACCACCTGCAGTGGCGGGATTCGAACCTGGTTCCCCAGAATAGTATCCTGGGTTTCTGGTTTACTAGACCAATGACAATACCACTACGCCACCGTCTCTCCAGTACTGCTGAGTTGCAAAATAAGGTGCCCTGAAAAATTCATCATCTGAAGCAAAGACCCTTATCCTTTGACCTTTATCCTTATTATTTTTCACCGTTTTCCTTCCCTCTGTGTTTGTCTGTCTTGTGTGTGTCGGTAGAGGGTGGGGCAGTTAAGGTGGGGGGGGGGGTGTCAGGCTTTAAATTACATTAACCAAATGTATTCACTGCATATTTCATATTTGGTCTAGTTATAAATAAGCAGTAACTGTGTTTAAACTTACAAACCGGGTGACTGTAATTATTGGGCAGTCAAGGGCCAATTCACCCGGAGGGAGGTGGGAGTCTGGGATGCACTGCCTGGGAGGGCGGTGTTTTGTTATGCTCTTGACGTAGCATAAGCTGCTTCCTTGATGTGCACTCTGACAAAGGAAGGTTCAGGCTTGGAGATAACTTCAACACGTTTATTAAACTGTTAACAATTCTCCTACTTGGATTCGACTCTCCTGTTAATCCTTCTATAGCTACCCAGACTGACGAACCAGTCTGCTACAATCCACGTGGTGGGTGTGATGTGTTTCAAATCAACCCTGTATGCACTCACTGAGTGTCTCCACTGGAAAGAGGAAGATCATGTGTGCTGTGTCCTTTTATATGGATTGGTGTAATGCCTTCCTGTGGTAGTGTCACCTCTGTTTGTATCGTGAATGCCCATTGGTCGTGTCCTATCTTACTGGCCTATTGGTTGAAAGTCTGTGTGTCATGTCTCTGGTGCTCCCTCTAGTGTCTATCTAGTCTAAGTGTATTTACATTAACTCCTTGTGTATTTACAGCGATGCATATCACTACAGGTGGTAGAGGCGGGAACCCGCACAACCTTTAAAAAAAAGCAGATGAGCACTTGGAATGTCAGATCATTAAAGACTATGGGTCAAGTGCTGGAAAGTGGGATTAGTGTAGATTTTGATTCGATCGATTGATTTATTGTCACATGTACCGAAGTACAGTGAAAAGTATTCTTCTGCAGCCAAGGGAATGTACACAGTACGTACACAGTAGACAAAAAGAATAATCAACAGAGTACATTGATAAATAGCACATCGACAAACAGTGATTGGTTACTGAGCGGAACAAGGGCCAAACAAAGCAAATACGTGAGCATGTGTAGTTGATGCAGAATCAATGGGCTGAAGGGCCTCTCCTCTACTGTATGAGTCTATGACCCTTCGGCCCATCCTGTTTGTGCTGGATAGCAAACACCTAGCTATTCTACTTCCACTTCCAACACTTGGCCCGTAGCCTTGTCGGCCATTGCAAGTGGCCATCTAAATACTTCTTCAATGTTGTTAGGGTTTCCGCCTCTAACACCCTTTCAGCCCGTGAGTTCCAAATTCCCACCACCCGCTTGGAGATGAATCCAAGCCCACGGGCATCAGTTATGTGCCTCATTTTGTTGATTTTGTCCATGATTCCAACAGGTTAACATTCCAATTATTTTCTTTACCAGTGATGCCCGTATCCATGAAAGAGAAATGATTGAAGTGCTGAAACTCTGAGAGCTGAGCTATGACGGGGCATTCCAACTCGCTTTTCAATTAAACATGAAAGGGATATTTTGATCCAGGAAACCCATTCCTTCCACAGACCTGGTGCAAGTTGGTCCGCGTTGGACAGTTGATCTCCCCTGAGGGCGGTGCCCACAGTAGAGGCAAGTATTACCGAACAATCTTCCCTAGGTTCAGGAAAAGTTACCGAAGCCATTTAACCCAAAGCTGAAAAGAATGAATTTTAGTGAGATCTCCCAATCGCTTTTCCAGCTTCATAGCCTTATTTACATAGCCTTATTTACATAGCCTTATTTACATAGCCTTATTTAAAACCCATTAGCTGGATGCCTGAAGCAGGAATTGTCTTCGAGATCCTGCTGTTCGCCGAGGGTTATTTTGATTGTGCACTATTGGAGTTACAGTGCAAGTTCCTTCTGTAATGAGTGTAGTGCAACTTGGCACAGACCATTAGGCTGGTGCAGCGAGAGATCTGCAATGGTACCCCTGGCAGCAGGGATGGGCGCCAGGGGCCCCCACGGTGCCATGCCCAGGCGGTTCAATACATCCATTTCAATGTGGGCCGAGGCCACCAGGATGCCCGGGCAGCGGGGTTCGCCATCATTGCTGACATGTCCCGGGTCCAGGGGGGTGATCGACGGGATGTGTGTCACCTGACGAGTACCTGCAGATGACAGGCCGCTCTACACAAACCAAAAGGGTTTCACTCGATCAACGTGTAACTGGAGTGTGACCATGAGCACGGACACGGCGGCGTCCCACCCCCACCCACAGGCCAGGGGCACGGACACGGCGTCCCACCCCCACCCCCACCCACAGGCCAGGGGCATGGACACTGCGTCCCACCCCCACCCACAGGCCAGGGGCATGGACACTGCGTCCCACCCCCACCCCCACCCACAGGCCAGGGGCATGGACACTGCGTCCCACCCCCACCCACAGGCCAGGGGCATGGACACTGCGTCCCACCCCCACCCCCACCCACAGGCCAGGGGCATGGACACTGCGTCCCACCCCCACCCACAGGCCAGGGGCATGGACACTGTGTCCCACCCCCACCCCCACCCACAGGCCAGGGGCATGGACACTGCGTCCCACCCCCACCCACAGGCCCAGGGCATGGACACTGCGTCCCACCCCCACCCACAGGCCCAGGGCATGGACACTGCGTCCCACCCCCACCCCAGGGGCACGAACACTGCATCCCACCCCCACCCCCACCCACTGGCCAGGAGCACAAACACTGCGTCCCACCCCCACCCACAGGCCCGGGGCACGAACACTGTGTCCCACCCCCACCCACAGGCCAGGGGCATGGACACTGCGTCCCACCCCCACCCCAGGGGCACGAACACGGCGTCCCACCCCCACCCCCAGGCCCAGGGCACGGACACTGCGTCCCACCCCCACCCACAGGCCCGGGGCACGAACACTGTGTCCCACCCCCACCCACAGGCCCAGGGCATGGACACTGCGTCCCACCCCCACCCAGGGGCACGAACACTGCATCCCACCCCCACCCCCACCCACTGGCCAGGAGCACGAACACTGCGTCCCACCCCCACCCACAGGCCCGGGGCACGAACACTGTGTCCCACCCCCACCCCCACCCACAGGCCAGGGGCACGAACACTGTGTCCCACCCCCACCCACAGGCCAGGGGCATGGACACTGCGTCCCACCCCCACCCCCAGGCCCAGGTCACGGACACTGCGTCCCACCCCCACCCACTGGCCAGGAGCACGAACACGGCGTCCCACCCCCACCCCCAGGCCCAGGGCACGGACACTGCCTCCCACCCCCACCCACTGGCCAGGAGCACGAACACGGCGTCCCACCCCCAGCCCCACCCCCACCCACATGCCAGGGGCACAGACACTGCGTCCCACCCCCACCCCAGGGGCACGGACACGGCGCCCCACCCCCACCCACAGGTGTTTAATGGGAACAGATTGATGCAGAGACTGTGCCCTGCAGCCGTGCCAATTTAACTGGTGTCTACCTTTCCGGCCTTACATGCCCGAATGCTACATTTAAGTGGCCCCCGAGATGGTACATCAGGAGTGGAGAGGGCCTGTGTGATTCCCGCCTGCGGGCTGGTCCGGACGGTGTCACGGCGCCGACAGCCTCTGCCACCTGCGTCCAGGCACGGCGATTGGCGACGGCTGGCAAACTCATTCCCGGGCCGGGGTACAGGGCGGCTAGTCTCCTCTCCACGGCGTCCAGGAGGGTCTCAAGCTCATCATCCGTGAAGCATGGGGCCACATATTGTGGTGATATGCATCACTGTAGATGCACAAGGGGTTAATGTAAATACACGTAGACTAGCTAGACACTAGAGGGAGCACCAGAGACATGACACACAAACATTCAACCAATAGGTCAGTAAGATAGGACACGACCAATGGGCATTCACGATACACACAGAGGTGACACTACCACAGGGGGCATTACACCAACCCATATATAAAGGACACAGCACACATGATCTTCCTCTTTCCAGTGGAGAGTCGGTGAGTACAGACACAAGGTTTATTCAACATCACACCCACCACGTGGATTGTAGCAGACTGGTTCATCAGTCTGAGTAGCTATAGAAGGATTAACAGGAGAGGCGAATCCGAGTAGGAGAATTGTAAATAGTTTAATAAACGTGTTGAAGTTATCTCCACGTCTGAACCTTCCTTTGTCAGAGTGAACATCAAGGAAGCAGCTTATGCTATGCCAAGAGCATAACAAGACACATATCTTGGTGCCACTTTGTTGGCTGGGATGGTCTGTGTGGGGAGTGTAATGTGTAAATGTGACTACAGCTTGTCAGCCTCCCGAGTGTCAATCGCGGACCCGGCGAATCAGACACCGTTTCTCATTGGAATCGATTGTGTTCCACGCGGTGCCGGCGCCAGCCCCTTAATGGTCGCTGAATCGGTCCAGGTGCATCTGTGGTGGAAGTCCACGAATCCTGTCCCAGCATCAACACCTCATCTCAGGCACGGACAATCCCGCCCGTGATTTTTAAACAAACTTTTATTTAGGAGCTCCCATCATGAACTTCCAAAATTGAAGACTGACTGAATAGTTTTTAATTGGAAATATTATCTGGATTTGATTAAATAATGCAGGGCCAAAGTTTTCTTCAATGCAGACAGGATATGATTTCAATATTGATTAATAACAACACGGGTGTCTGCACGTTTAGATTTTACACACAAACCTACAGGATAATACTGACCTCTAGAGGACAAATGTGCAGGTACAAGCTTCACCTGCCCGATCCAAGTGGAGCTGACACCAGGAATGGAGCTGGTAGAGTCGAGCTTGCTTAAAGGAATAACTGATCAATTGTAAAACGTTTGAGAAGAGCATTTCCCTGCACAAATCCCTTTCATTATTTTGTCCACCCACCGATATCCCCGGTTAAATGAGTAATACATTTGAATGTCTTGCAAATGTCTGGGGACGCCATTTAATGGAAAAAGCTCTAAGTGTCATTTTGGGAGCGATTGGTGGGGTGTTTCCCGACGGTGGTCCGCATTTAACGACACTTCGCGCCGAACATGAGCCCCCACGAGCTTCTCGCCACTACCGGATGTCTCGCCGTCTGATTCGCCAAGCCTGCGCCTCAGCGGCTCACCAATAGCAAAGGGGGGTGGGGTTTAAACGTCCCCCCCCCCCCCCCCCCCCACCACTCACTCCCAGTCAAAACACAAGCATGGCAGCGCGCAGCCCTGCTCCTCGCTTTGGCGATGTCAGCATGGCCAAGCTTCTGGACACAGATGCCAGATGGGACATCCTGTTCCCCCGAGGGGGGGGGGTCGGGGGGGGGGGGGGTCGGAGGGCCACCAATTCCGCCTGGGAGGCAGTGGTACCGGCTGTTGGCGTGGGCAGCATGGCCAGCTGGACCGTCATCCAATGTCGGAAGAAGACCAATGGTCTCCACTGAGGGGGGTGCGGTACTGGGGAATGTGGGGGGAAAGGAGGGGAATTGGGGGAGGGGGTAAGCTGATGGATAAAGCGTCACCCTATGAGAAACGGGAGAGGATGAGGGCCTTATTGGTCCAGGCGTGTTGCTCTAACACAATGAGGAGTAACCTAGGCTAGTGAGTGGGCCGCATGAGTGGCCCTCCTTCATATCAGTGGGCCACAAGATTGAAATCTGACATGTTCACTCACTATGACCCTTGTATACATTTAATACATGTTGGATATTTCATAGGTTATAGAAAATGCAGAATCATATATTAATAAAATTGTCATCAACCTCAAGTAGCAAAACCAAAAAGAAATATTTGCACTTGATTGGATGCTGAGGGAGTGCACGTCTCCCACAATCAATGTTGTGAGCAATCAGCGTGCACCTCACTTTATTATCCCTTTATTTATCTATCACTTCTGTCATACTCTTTTAAAAAATATATTTATTTTTACATTTAGAGTAACCAATTCATTTTTTCCAAATTAAGGGGCAATTTAGCGTGGCCAATCCACCTAGCCTGCACATCTTTTGGGTTGGGGGGGTGGCGAAACCCACTCAAACACGGGGAGAATGTGCAAACTCCACACGGACAGTGACCCAGAGCCGGGGTCGAACCTGGGACCTTGGCGCGTGAGGCAACTGTGCTAACCACTAGGCCACTGTGCTGCCCACTTCTTAAGGCAAATAACTACATGCTTCACGCTTGGGTGATTTTGAAGTGGTCAGCTGGAAATTGACAGCACTTAACTCTGTTTGAAGTGGTCCAGATGCTGTCAATGAAAGCTTAATGTTTATAAACATTGTGGTTGGAGCACAACTCAACTGTGATAGAAGATGACTGGAGCAATGCTGACAGCGGGGTGTGTGTGGAAACGGTCAATCACAGCTGAGTAAAATCAATATCACCGAAAAATGAATGAATTGCTTGCAGCTCAAAGATCTGAGGGGGTTTAAACCCGGCTGACTGGTTTTCTATTTCCAGGAATTGACAGGTGCTGCTTCCTGTGTCTGAGCCAGTAGGTGTATTGCCCAGGTGAGTGTTAAAACAGTTTTCACTGCCTCTGCTTACACTGTTCTCCAGCTGCCAGACTGAGGCCTCCCTTCTGCGGGTTACCAGCTCGCAACGATGGCACTCAGGAGACCGGCCCCATGATTCGGGGATGCTGACCTGGGGAGGCTCCTAGACATGGTGGACGCCAGGAGGGATGTCCTGTTCCCCCCCGAGGGTCCAGCAGCTGTGCCGTCTGCGCCCCTCACCAGCGCAGATACGCGCACCTCGGTGGGACGGGCTAGTGGACAGGCTTCGGGGGCACAATCTGGTGAGCACCACACCGCTGGGGTGGCGACCGGGGTGGAGAGCCTGGTGTACGACATCGGCAGCATGAGTGAAGATGTCCAAGGCGTCGCGCTGTTGGTGACGGCCACGGCTGAGGGCCTTGGTAGAATGTCCGGCTCACTGGGGGATGTCACCCAGCACCAGGCCGACGTTGATGAGGTTCTGCGGGACATGTACTGGTCTGAGATGGGAGTGGCCGGTGGGCATGGCTGAGGCGCTGCAGAGCATGGACCAGTTGCTGAGGGCATCGACATGACGGGACAGACTATGGCCAGGGCCGGCGGAGCCAGATGATGCAGGGGCAGCTGCACCTCTGTCCCAAGAAGAATCCCGGGGCCCGATGGGCGGGAGGGGGCGCCGGAAGCTGACCCATGGAGTGGGGATGGTGGCCCCCCCCAGCTCCCCGAGTGCCACCCCTCTGATGAGGCCGCATCTCGGGGTCAGCACACGGCACAAGGTGGCACGACTACGCATGCGCCGCTGACAAGTGAGCCGGGGCCCTCAGGCCCCAGAGGACGCCCGCCAGGGGTATCGGAAGCCACGAGCGAGGTAAGCAGCTGGCTGCCTCCACCTCTGATGTACATCGTGGGGAAACACTAAGACATAGTGGTAGAGCTCGGAAGGCCAAGCAGGTTGAGGATCACTGAGGGCAGAGGGGGAGGGGTGAGTGGGTGGGGTTTGTACAACACCTTCTTGCAAAACCATTATGATGCCTCTGTCACTTCCTTCTGTAATGCGGGCTAACCCCCGGACCCTTGGCCCATCTCCCCCACGGTACCCCCCACCAATGATGGCCCACCCCTGTGGAGTGTCCCCCACCCAAGCACTGGGCTGGCAAGCCCAGAACCCTTGGGCTCTTTGCCTTTGAGCAAAGGCGGCTACTCACTTCCTCGGTTAAGCTTTTATTTTACCCGTATGAATAGGAGGGAAAAGTAACCACAGCATCTTTGTAAACTGGCAGAGATCAGCAGAATTTGAGATACTAACCATATGAAGTGTCTTTTATCTGCTTAGAAATCACAGATCGTATTGTCGCCATCGGAATCAGGGCAAAAATCATCACAGCTCGCGCTGCAATATGAAAGATAGCAGCTTGAGGAGGAAGTGGTTAATCATTTCAGTCAGTGCGAATGTGATCGTGGGTCTACATTACAGACTAGGCATCTGCTGTCGACAATCCTTATCAACAATGACATGACTTAAACTCTCAATCGCAAAACCCATCCCACTTTTTATATTCTTTCCAAACTGTTCAGAGAATACTTTCACCTCAACATTACAGGGATGTCACAGCATCTTGCATTTGCGCAGTGCCTTCAACATAGATGTGCAGATGCTGATGGACGTCAAATCAGTCGAGACGCTGAGTAGTAGTGAAGCGATGCTTTAACAGACTAAAAATGTGCCAACCTGTCGTTCCTCCCACACTCAGGACTGCCGCAGATCGATGGGCTATATACCTCCTCAGAGGGGCGGAGCCAACAGCAACAACCAATAACAGAACAGCAATAACAGTCAGTATATACAACAGTGGAGATAATGATAGTAATAGAACAGTAGAACAATAGTGAACATATATACAACAGCTTTACGTGGCTCACCACAGATACAATAAATAAAATGTGACGCAAAACATTTTGGAAGGAAAGATAGGGAAAGAAGATATACCTTAAATGACACGATATAAATGACACAGTGCGTTGTGGTTTGCAGGTATACAGGTCACCTGAGGATGGCAATGCGAGTAGGTAAGTTCATTAACAATGCGAACTGAGTCTTCAGTCCTGTATTGAACGGTAGAATACCAGGGGTAGTGAATAGCTGGGGAAATGGGATGATTATTGAAACATTCGCTTTCAGATAACCGGCCGTGCTCTCACAAGAAGCGATATGAAGAGATTTGATTTGGAGAGTCTTGCTCCAGCACTCTGCATCGAGATTGACATTAACAAGAGGTACAAAGTTTAGAGCATCAAGGGAAGGGATTATCTGAAAGGAGCAGAGAAGGGTGGGTTTTCTTTCCCCGATAATTGCCAGAAACTCGAGGCAGTCCGACGGTTTATTTCACGCTTTCCATTCCTGTCGTCAATACCACCTGAAGTATCCATTTAATGGCGGCGGCTGGTGAAACAGAATGATAGTTTTATGAATTATAACCGATGCCTCAGTGCACGGTATGCCACATGATTCTGCGGTGACATCAGAGGGGAAATTTCCTCTCCTTCCACCGTAGACTGTGAGCAAACAACACCTCTGTAAACAAACTCTGACAACTGGTTAAGTAACCTCCCGCGCGTGGCAACCTGCTCATCCTCAGTTTATACTGAGAGTAAAGGTAACAACCCCGAAACTGTAACAGATAGCATTCTGAGAGCTGTTCAGTTGAACTTCACTGTGTCCTGGGCAGACTCTCCTGAGCTCTCACAAAGGAGCCTGGAGTTGCTTGTGGCACGTAGAGGTCAGAAGATTTTGAAAAGGAAAGGAAAAGGAAAGAAAATGACATTCCACGGGTGACTAGCTGCAAAATAAAAATATTGGGTGGGGTTCTCCGTTTCTGAGACTGAAATGTTGACTCCAACGGAGAATCTGTGACGTTCACGACAGGAAAGTTGGCGCTGCACCTGCACCGATTCTGCTACTATTAAGGGGCTAGCGCCAGTGCGGCGTGGAACACAATCGATTCTGATTGGTGCGGGATTCGCCAGGTCCATGATTGACACTCAGGAGGCTGACAAGCTGCAGCTGCATATAACCAATTCTCCCCCCCCACCCCCAACACACAAATCCCAGCTGAAAAGATAGCACTGGTTTGTGCTGGAGTGCACCCATACAACTGAGTCTGGGGCCAGAGGCCCAGGAGAGTCACCGATACAACCCCTGGCACCAGGTTCAATGCAAACCGTTAACAGTGTGCGCAGCTGCATGGCTGCCTTGAGGGCTGTGGCAATGGTGCACCATGCCCGTCCACTCTGATCCCCTGGCCACCCCTCACTACTCCCCCAACCCCAGGCAGAAGCTTCCCGGCCAGCGGCACAGCTGTCAGCAAACTATGGTGATGTTGGACAGTTTCCGCATCCCCGCTCTCTCCCTCAGCAGTCACCACGCCGGTTTCGCGATTTTTCGAACCACAAGTGAACCTCGCCAACGGGAACTCGTCCCATGGGAGGCAGGGAATCATGGAGGCCCCGGAGAATACCGGGGTCGGGCCCGCCCATGAGATGCAAACGGTGTGTACAGTACGTGCGGAGTGAAACACATTTACGCTATTTTACGAGGTGACGGAGAATCGCGATGTGGCGTCAACTCAGCCGCGATTTTGCCGACTGAAGCTATTCTCCACCCAATTGCATTTCCCGATTTCAGCGTCGGCGAACGGAGAATCCCGCCCATAATATTTAATTAAAATGAACTATCAAAGTGTGAAACTAGTAAACTGTAGCTGAAAACGAATACTCAAAAAGATTGGTAAACATGCACAGATCCACTTTGAAATAAAATGATCATAATCTGATCATATTTAGTTGACCTAGTTATTGACACTGGGAAAAATATAGAAATTTATTTTACAGTCAGGCTATAGTTATCATTTTACTCTGCTATAAATAATTGTGACACTATTACCTACTGCTCAAAATTAAAAAAAACTAAGGCACTGTCATAGGGAGTGACTGATTACTGATCCATTCTAACTATAAAGGCTGCATTATAGTGCATGTTTGGCAGTGGCCCATGCTATCGTATGCATTGATGTGGATCCACTTGCCTGGGGACACGAGTGACTTGGCATGGCAATTTGTACCTGAAATGATTTACACAAATTTACACAGACCCGGGGGTGGGCCGCAACAACACCACAGTGAGGTAAAGTCACAACGTAATGACGGGATTGCCATGTACCCGCCTCAAAGTTAGATTACGGGCAGCAGGAATGCCATCTGGAAGCATGATTGGAACTCTGAGAATGCAGGGAGTGTTGCGAATTTACTTCCTTAATTGAAAGTGTGATCTGTTTATTTACAATAGCAATCGTTCATTGTGGAAGGAGAGAGTTTTAGGGTTGGAAGCGACGACAGATTGGCAACTTTCAAAAGGGGAATTGGATAATCACTTGGGGAGGGAAACAAGTCGCTTTCCCATTGGATGTCAGGTTGCTTCAGTTTACTCCAAGCCTTACGCTGTTGCAAATCAGTGGTTTGAGCATCGTGCGGATGACTGGGAGTTGGACATCCCCTTGCTCCATAAAGTGCTGTGTTCATTGTTTGAATCTAAAGGCCTTTGAGCTGCAGTTTCTTGTCTGACAGGACTGTGATGCCGGCACCTGGGTTTAAATTCAAATAGGTGAGGTGACCATTTACCAGGATGTCAGAATTCCAAGGTGTAGAGCCGCCCTCTGACCTCTCAAGAAGCATGGCTGAGTGTCTTCAGGCTTTTTCAGTCTTCACCTCATGGATTAGCTTTGGGCTTTTTGTGGCGCTGGGTTTTTGACTTGCACAGTTTCCCAAAGTGACCCTGTCTGTTGCAGTTGAAGCATTGGGCTGTACACACGGGACACCGATCTGTCCTGTCAGGGGGCCTTCGCACTGCATCGCTGGCAAGGCTCTGCTCTGCTGGGAAGTTCAGGAATTACCTGCGAGATTGTGACCTGATAAGATTGACTGAGGGTCGGGTTCTTCCCCGTTTCACTCCCCGTACGATTCCCCTGTGTGGCTCACCTGGCCGAGTCTAACCAACTGGATTGCCTTGTCTTGGCTAAGATGGCCTCCAGCTCGCAGCTCGGAGAACATTTGCTGAAGCCCGGAGCAACGCTGCCCCATAAAAATATTTACGTCCATGGACTCCAATTCTGTGACTGGTCTGCTCTGTGGCTAAACCCCAGTGAAGCTGGAAGTGTGGAACTGTGATCTATTTGGAAAGTTTTAATAGGTGTGGGTGTGCCTTAAAGAGATTCTGGGCTTCCAAAGTGGGGTCACCGTTCACTGCCGGACAACGATTCCTCCCTGGCGTTCCGGTTTGTAGCAGGCTTTCCAAAATGGCGCCGCCGTGCTTCTGCCTGTGTCCGCAGTGTCTGTGTGGGTCGGCTGATGTGAGAGCATAAGAACGAGGAGCAGGATTAGGCAATTCAGCCCCTCGAGCCCGCTCCGCCATTCAATACGATCGTGGCCGATCTCATCTTGGCTTCAGCTCCACTATCCCGCCCGTTCTACATAACCCTTCAGCCCGTCACTGATCAAAAATCTGTCCATCTCCTCCTTAATCTAACCAGTGGCATCGCGCTGAGAGTCGGGATGCGTATAAGCGATGCGCAGGCTGGCTGTGGAAAAAAATCGGACGGTCACACGGCGCCCGAAATAGACAAAGTTCATTATTAATTGTTTTTCCTCTTTGCTGAACTCGGGAGCCACGTGTTGAGATTGGGAGTCAGGGTCTGGGATTAACGGGGTTATTTGGGTGCTTCTTTTAAAAAAAAATTTAGATTAGCCAATTATTTTTTCCAATTAAGGGGCAATTTAGCGTGGCCAATCCACCTACTCTGCACATTTTTGGGTTGTGGGGGCGAAACCCACGCAGACACGGGGAGAATGTGCAAACTCCACACGGACAGTGACCCAGAGCCGGGATCGAACCTGGGACCTCAGCGCCGTGAGGCGGTTGTGCTAACCACTAGGCCGCCGTGCTGCCCTTTTTGGGTGCTTCTTAATGAAATGAATGAAGAGTGGCTTCTCAGGACTGGCTGGCTGGCCTGGAATTTAAAACAAAAATCTGTATTCAGTCCCACATTAGCCCTGTGTGTCCCAGACCCCACTACTTCAGTGTGATCTCTGGAATTTGTCCGATTTACTCCATAATAACGGTGAATGCTGACAGACCCACTGTGAGTCTTAATGCAAAATGCAGGCCAGTATATTGTCACACTTACAAACCAACATGTTAATAATTAATAATCTTTATTGTCACAAGTAGGCTTACATTAACACCGCAATGAAGTTACTGTGAAAAGCCCCTGGTCGCCACATTCCGTTCGGGTACACAGAGGGAGAATTCAGAATGTCGAAATTACCTAACAGCACGTCTTTCGGGACTCGTGGGAGGAAACCGGAGCACCCGGAGGAAACCCACGCAGACACGAGGGAAAAAGTGCAGACTCCGCAACAGACAGTGACCCGAGCCGGGAATCGAACCTGGGACCCTGGCGCTGCGAAGCAACAGTGCTAACCACTGTGCTGGTGTGTCTTTGCCCGCGATGGTCGTAGCACTGTGCGTAACATGGAAACCAACCTGAAACTGTTCAGACTATGGAGTGGTCAGAACTCCATTGGGAAGTGAAGCTTTTCAATGGCCTTGGAGCAAGGGGAGGTTACAGATTGGAATAATAAATGAAGGGAGGAGATGGGTCAGAGGTGAGACTGACTGAGTGACCTGGCAACGGGACAATGCACATTGGTTTTTTTCCCCCGCAAAATTAGCCCGGGATTAAATCATTCGGCTATCTATTTTTACTGCAATGATTTGGAGCTACGCATATGTTTCCTTTTTTAAAATTCCTTCATGGGATGTGGGCATCGCTGGCAGGGTCAGCATTTGTTGCCCATCCCTAATTGCCCTTGGACTGAGTGGCTCACTCACCCATTTCAGAGGGGGAGTTAAGAGTCAACCACATTGCTGTGGGTCCAGAATCGCACATAGGCCAGACCAGGTAAGGATGGCAGATTTCCCTCCCTCATGGAACATTAGTGAACCAGATGGGTTTTTACGACATTCGACAGTGGTTTCGTGGTCACCATTAGACTTTTAATTCCAGTTTTTTAGTTGAACTCAAATTCCAACATCTGCTGTGGTGGGATTCGAATCAGGTCCTGTGGCGAATTACCCTGGGTCTCTGAACTGCTCGTCAAGTGACAGTACCACTATCCCACCATCACGTATCTCTTGTGCCTGGGTCGCATGTCAGTGTTGTGTTCTGCTGCTTTGGATGACACAGGCTGCTACTTGATGCAGTCTTAACTAAAGGATGCTCCAGACTCTGAAATGAGTTCAACGTGTTTATTGAACTATTAACACAGTTCTCAAATGAGTTTGACTCTCTGCTAATCTAACTGTAGTAACTCAGTCTATCTTTACCAGCTTGCTCTAAGCCACGTGCTGGGGTGTGATGCTGCTGATCAATTCTGTCTAACTCTCTAGATGTCTGTTTGCGGAAAGAGGTAGGGTATGAGTGCCTCATCCCTTTTATAGTGCTTATGTCATGCACCCTTGTGGTGGTGCCACCTCTGAGTATCCTGACTGCCCATTGGTTGTGTCCTATTCTGAGTGTTCATTGGTTGCATGTTTGCACATCATGACAGTCAGTATCCTGGGAATGCGGCAGGGTTGGACAATCTACGCTCCACCATCCTGCAAGTGAAATGGAACAGGTTACAAATCGACAGGTAACAATAGAACGCGGACATTTTTCATTGTCTGCCCTGCGTTCCCATATCATCTTCCTAATTCAACATTTGGTCAGTTGTAGCTTCTCAAAATGAAAACAATTCTGCAAATGTCAATCGTAGGAACCTTTTGACCCCTTGAGTTTAAGAGTTAATCTGTGTTTCAACTCAATTTGCCCACTTCCGCTCCATGTCACAGAATCACAGAATTTACAGTGCAGAAGGAGGCCATTCGGCCCATCGAGTCTACACTAGACCCACTGAAACAGCACCCTGCTTAAGTCCACGCCTCCACCCTAACCCTGTAACCCAGTAATCCCACCTAACCTTTTGGACACTAAGGGGCAATTTATCACAGCCAATCCACCTAACCTGCATGTCTTTGGACTGTGGGAGGAAACCGGAGCACCCGGAGGAAACCCCGCAGACAGGGGGAGAATGTGCAGACTCCGCACAGACAGTCACCCGAGGCGAGAATTGAACCCAGGCTAAAGAACAATACATCACAGGAACAGGCCCTTCGGCCCTCCAAGCCTGTACCGGTCATAATACCAACCTTTGCCAAAAACCCTCAGCACTTCCTTGTGCCGTGCCCCTCTGTACCCATCCTATCCATGTGTTTGTCAAGATGCCTTTTGAACGGCGTTAATGAATCTGCTTCCACAACCTCCCCTGGCAACGTGTTCCAGGCACTCACCACCCTCTGTGTAAAAAACCTGCCGCGCACATCTCCTCTAAACTTTGCCCCATGGACCCTAAACCTATGCCAGCCGATCCCTGGAACTCTAAGGTAGCAGTGCTACCATGCGACCCATGATAAGTTACTGGAATCTTATTGAAGTCATTTAATACCCCATAAACATCCACAGCCTTTTGGAGGGACAGGTTCTAGAACTCAACGGCCTGTGTGTTTATTTTTTTAATGGTTTCCAATATGGCGGGCAGTGCATTTCTGGCAAGTATTGTCGACACACTTTCTGCCCCTCGTAATTGGAGCTGAGGCTATATTTCTGTTTCTTACAAAATGCAACAATCACCATCCTAGCTCCCTCCTTGTATATTTTCCCCGAGAAGGTCAAACTTGCAGTTTCACGATCTTTCGTTTGAAGGTTGAATTCCATTTTTTGCGAACGGGGAAATGGAGCTGAAGGCTCGAACTGAATATGGCTGCTTGGTGACACTAATCGTGGCGCGTTGTGCGACAGTTCTTGGCTACATCAGGGCACCGAGTGGAGTTAAAACCCTCCCCAGGAGCACATTCTCTCCCTACCTCCTTCAATCACTGCAGCTAAAGCTCTATCGCTCTTTTCCAGCCAACACTGCAACATTTCAGCTGATGTCGCACCACCAGTTCTAGTGAAGGCAGTTGCGTAACATGGGGATTCCCATGGCTCGTTACTCCCATCGCTTCTATATCACAAAATCAATTCTGAGCACATTGACAATCAGAGGTAGTCTTGCCCAATGCGCCACTTGTCTATTTCTGATGTTTTCTGCAGCCCAAAAATGAGCCAGAAACTGAGTTCAATTCTTTCACGGGATGTGGGTGTCACGGCCAAGGCTTGTTGTCCATCTCTAATTGTATTTGAGAAGGGGGTGGTGTAACACCATCTTGAACTGTTGAAGTCCATGTGGTGCAGGTACAGCCACTGTGCCCATGAGAAACAGTCTTCTTACAGCGAAGAGTTAGACCACAAAAAATGACCATTATTGTGCAATGGGAACAAATATATACAAAAAAAATGGGCCAGATTTAAAAAATGTTTTTTTTTTAAGAGTATCCAATTCATTTTTTCCAATTAAGGGGCAATTTAGCGTGGCCAATCCACCTACCCGGCACATCTTTGGGTTGTGGGGGCGAAACCCATGCAAACACGGGGAGAATGTGCAAACTCCACACGGGCAGTGACCCAGAGCCGGGATCGAACCTGGGACCTCGGCGCCGTGAGGCAGCAGGGCTAACCCACTGTGCTACCGTGCTTCAATGGGCCAGATATTGTAGGTAGCCCACCGCATGTTTTGTGGTTGCCCACCATTGGCTGGCGGTGGGATCTTCTGCAACCACCGGGGTTTTGCGTTGAATGCACCCTCGCCACCAGGAAATCTGTGGGTGTGTAATCAGCGGGACGGGAAGAACGCACCGGCCTGAACAGCAGAAACCTCTGGCCTACGTCCTATACGTACACATTTACTTCATTAAAAAGTTCTGTCACTCATGGAACATAGAACATAGAACAGTACAGCACAGAACAGGCCCTTCGGCCCTCGATGTTGGGCCGAGCAATGATCACCCTACTCAAACCCACGTATCCACCCGATACCCGTAACCCAACAACCCCCCCCCCCTTAACCTTACTTTTAAGGACACTACGGGCAATTCATCATGGCCAATCCACCTAACCCGCACATCTTTGGACTGTGGGAGGAAACCGGAGCACCCGGGGGAACCCACGCACACACGGGGAGGACGTGCAGACTCCACACAGACAGTGACCCAGCCGGGAATCGAACCTGGGACCCTGGAGCTGTGAAGCATTTATGCTAACCACCGTGCTACCGTGCTGCCCTAACTCAATAAATGCTTCCACATCTTGCCTTCATTTTGTTATATTTAATGGGAGCACCCACTCTCATCCCCTCCCCCCTCCCCTCCCCCCCCCTCTCCCAGGCCTCATCCGCCTCAGCTCCTCACGGGACCCATGGCCGAACTGACCGCTGAACCCAGTTTGGGTGGCCCTGCTCTACACTCTTCTTTACAAGTCTTTCCAATCTCCTCCCACCTCCCTGAAGAGACATTATTGAACCAGATACGTTTTTACAACAATTGTCGTTCTTCCAATTCTAGACTTTTTAAAATTTAAGTTCCACCAGCTGCGGTGGGATTTGAACCCACGCCCGAAGGGCATTAGCCTGGGTCCCTGGGTGACCAGTCCAGTGACATTACAACTCCACCACCATCAGCCCAATAGATTCCTCTGTGACACTTTGTTACTTTCGTGCAACTACAGTCGCAGAACTCCACATATGGTTGTGATGTTAGTTTGCTTACATTATGGGAATGACGCCCAGGCAACTGATGGCTGAAGAGAGGCTGAAACAGACGGAAGGATACCAGTCTTGCGTTGAGTTGTAAATATTGAGAAAGGCGGTTGAAGCAATGACTCCTGTCAGCGTTAGTAAAATCTGAAGCATGGCAAACAGTTTCCCTTAAAATAAGAATAAAAACCATAAGATATAGGAACACGGGTGGGTAACACAAGCTCCTCGAGTTTGCAATGCCATTCACAAAGATCATGGCAGATGATCTATCTCAACTTCAACGTCCAGCACAACGCCCAGCTCCCTCAATTCCCTTCAGACCCAAACGCTATCATTCTTTCTCTGTCTTGAATCTACTCCACAACGGAGCATTCACATCTCTCCAGGGTGGAGTATTTCAACTCCTTTGAGTGAAGAAATTTCTCCTCATCTCAGTCCTAAATGGCCACCCTTTTATTCGGAGACTGTGACCTCCTGGTTCTCGGTTCCTCAGCCTCCCAGAAGCTACCCTTCAATGCTTTACTGAGGTCACCTCTCGTTCTTCTAAACTCCAGAGAGTAAGCGTCCATTCTATTCAATCTCCATCTCTCCCAACATCCACTGAATCACCGCCAACGCAGGTCGATCCCTCCCAAGTACAATTGCAGGATTCAAATACTGCGCTTCATCAATATATAGCTATGCAGAGTGCATGTGTCACGGCTTATAGCCTGCTTACACAGGGCTCTAGGGGAAGATGGCCATACAAAGATATTATGGAGTTAATTCAAATCTCTAAAGGAAAGTTGGAGGAAATATTCACCTGGGAGGGAATGGACGGGATCAGGTGGAACGCTGCTTCCTTTTACTCTCCATTATTTGCCCCATTCCTGCCATGTTTTGGCCGGGTGGGTTCGGCTAACAGCCCCCAAGCCCCTATCTGTAATCCAGTTGTAGTCAGAAGTTCCCATAAGGGCGGGCAAGAAATGGAGACATGTTTGGTTGTAATTGCACCAGGAACTATATTTGGGAATGGGAGAGGACCAGATGTCTACGTCCCTTTGCAGTGGAACTGGTGGAGGCTTGGGAAATGACTATCTTCCCAGATTTAGTTCAGGGATATTGCACGAGAGGAACTTTCATAATGAGAAAAAAAAGCAGCCTCTCATCGCATCAACAAATTAACTTGTCAAAATTTTTATTTTACCCGTATTCCTAGGAATGAAAAGTAACCACAGCATCTTTGTAAACTGTCAGAGATCAGCGGAATTTGAGATACTAACCATATGAAGTGTCTTTTATCTGCTTGGAAATCACAGATCGTATTGTCGCCATCGGAATCAGGGCAAAAATCATCACAGCTCGCGCTGCAATATGAAAGATAGGTTGAGGAGGAAGTGGTTAATCATTTCAGTCAGTGCGAATGTGATCGTGGGTCTACATTACAGACTAGGCATCTGCTGTCGACAATCCTTATCAACAATGACACGACTTAAACTCTCAATCGCAAAACCCATCCCACTTTTTATATTGTTTCCAAACTGTTAGAAGAATACTTTCACCTCAACATTACAGGAATTTCACAGCATCTTGCATTTGCACAGTGCCTTCAACATAGATGTGCAGATACAATAAATAAAATGTGACGTAAAACAATTTGGAAGGAAAAATAGGGAAAGAAGATATACCTTAAATCAGTGCTTCTCAAAGTGTGGTACGCGTACCGGTGCCGGTACGCGAACCATCGTCTGCCGGTACTTAGAGTGTTTCCAGAAAAGAAAGAGACAGTAATCCTGGATTGGCTTGTTTCGCTCACCGGTCCGTGGCACATTGAAAAACAAAACTGCCGGTCCGCCACATCAGATAGTTTGAGATGCACTGTCTTAAATTACACAATATAAATGGAGCAGCGGGTTTTAGTTTGCAGGTATACAAGTCACCTAAAGGTGGCAATGCAAGTAGGTAAGTTGATTATAGGTCGGTTGGATCACTGGAAGAATATAAAATAAATGAGGGAAGTATATGTAGATTTACTATGATGTCAGCAGAAGTCACAAGTTACAGTTATGAGGAGGCGCACAAGGAATTGGGGCTTTTCTCAAGAGCAGTGAGAAGGTCGAGGATGATGTCATAAAGATCATCCACATTATGAAGAAGTAGTGAAAAAATAGTTCCAGGTTGTTTTCACTGGCTGGCGAAATGACACGGAGATGGTCCAAACTTAAAATTCAGCAAGTAAAGGTAAAGTTATGAAAGTGTCCTTTTGCAGAGGATGACTGACCATAGAATCATAGAATTTACAGTACAGGAGGCCATTCGGCCCATCGAGTCTGTGCCGGCCCTTACAAAGAGCACCCGACTGAAGCCCACGCATCTACCCTATCCCCGTAACCCAGTCACCCCCACTGAACTGATGTGGGATTTTGTGCCAAAAGCCTATTTTTGAAGATGTGTTCCTTTAATCCTGCCTATGGAAATTAGATGCTTGAGACAGAGGAATATTAAAAGATGTGAGGATCATATTAAAATGGTCAAGAGATTGTGATTCGACAGTTTAGATAAAGGAAAACACTGGGTTGTGATGCCCAATGATTCTGTGGGAGTTTTCTCGTTTTTCTGTCTGTAGCGAACGGTAAGATACAAATTCCGCCTCCATATATCCCACAGTAGATGATATGACCCCAACTCTAAAAGGCTTAGTTAGGAAAGAAACCCAGAATGCTGCCAATAAAGTTACTTACCAATGAAATATAGGAATGTCCACTCCACGAAGGCCATGATTAGCATTCCAGTGGAAAATGACACCATCCCCATCACAATCAAGGAAGTATCCTTCAACCATTTGGAAAAAAACAGAACTCCGAGGAAGCTGGTGAGGAAGAGGGCATATCCTGTCGCGTTGCCATACCCGACCCACACAGCATTCCAATTCAGTGGGTCCTTCAGTACAAATATGGGCAGCACATCAGCTCCACCACTCACCCCCAAGTCATACAAAACCCCAGCTGCGAAGAGCAGCGCAATTATGGCTTTATCCACCGACACATCACCTCGAGGATTATCTTGAGTCACTGGATTATTCTGGTTATCCGGTAACCTTGACCTTTGACTTTGATTCCAGGTTGCATTATCCGCCTGATCCTCAGGGTTAGCTCCATTGTCACTTTCCTGCTGTGCTTGATCTAACAGGCTGCCATATCCGTGAGATCCACTTGGCGTTTGTTTGGGTGACGATTTGAGCCCCAGGAAGCTACAAACTAAAGTTAAAGCGTAAAAAACACAACTAGCGACCATCAATCCAGCCCCCCGGCCCAGCGAGATTTTGAAGACAATGAAGAGGTGGCCAGAGGCCATGCTGCCAATCATCCCTGCCACCCCATAGGTAAGCTCAACTCTGTTCAGTCTGATAGACCTCTTCTCCTGTGAGGAGGTGTCGGAGGCAAAAGCCATGACCCCAGCCCAGAAAGCAGTGAAACCCCCAGTGAGGCCATTCACCAGGGCGGTGGCGAACATCACCTCCAAGGGCCAATGGAAGAGGATGACAAAGAGCAGCAGAGACCTGGACACCAGGTACCCCAGCAGGGGAACATAAATGGTGATCTTCCTGGATCTTTGATCTCCCAGTTTGGCCAGGAAGAAGGTGAAGAAGAGAGGGGTGATTCTCAGCAGGAGGAGGTAGATCATGTAGAACCTGGAGATGGCTTCTTGCTGCTGGTCTCGACCCCCAGAGGTGGTGGAGTTGGAACTGCAGCGATCCCGGACCAGCATCAACAAAGAGGTGTCGTAGAAAGCACCGGCGATCTGGTGCAAACCGACCACGACCTCGACGAGAGAGAAGAGCTTTCGACACATCTCCATTCTCTCCCTGCGCCTGTGGAGAGGAATGGGCCCACTCACTGGTCCCAGGGGGAAGCCTCAGTGACCAGGGCAGAGCTTGGGAAAGAGTTGCCTTGTGTCTAATTCGGACACGGAAGAGCATCACTTCCCCATTCCTGGTCCACTGGACCCTCCCACAGATCTGAGCTTTACCGCGGCCGGGACATTGTTCAAACTGAACTTGCCTGAGGCAATGAAGCTGCCTGTAGCTCATGTGGTGTCTGTAAAATCAACATCAACCCAGAGCATTCAATCATCCCGGGAAATATCCAGGTGAGGAAAAGTTTAATCTGTGAGCACTATTTTATTTGAAGAGTAAAAATAGCCATGTTGCAATGTGCTCCTGCTCTTCATGTTCCACAGGATTACATCACACTAACACCATGGTGACATGTCTGATGTTAAAATTACTGCTAATTTTAATTTTTACTATTTGTCGCCTATCCATAAGACTAGCACGGTAGCACAGTGGTCAGCACAGTTGCTTCACAGCTCCAGGGTCCCGGGTTCGATTCCCGGCTTGGGTCACTGTCTGTGCGGAGTCTGCACGTTCTCCCCGGGTCTGCGTGGGTTCCCCGCCCGAGTGCTCCGGTTTCCTCCCACGGTCCAAAGATGTGCAGGTTAGGTGGATCGGCCGTGCTAAATTGCCCTTAGTGTCCGAAAAGGTTAGGTAGAGCTACTGGGTAACAGGGATAGGTTGGAAGTGTGGGCTGCTCTTTCCAAGGGCCAGTGCTGACTCGATGGGCCGAATGGCCTCCTTCTGCATTGTAGATTCTATAATTCTATAAGTCATAGAACTTGACCACTCGGCCCATCGAGTCTGCTCCGCCATTCAATCATGGCTGATATTTTTCTCATCCCATTCTCCTGCCTTCTCCCCATAACCCTTATTAATCAAAAACCTATTGATCTCTGTCTTAAAGACACTCAGTGATTTGTGTTCTTTGCCTTCTGCGGCAAAGAGTTCCACAGAATCACCACCCTCTGGGCTGAAGAAATTCCTCCTCAGCAGCAGGGTAGCATGGTGGTTAGCATAAATGCTTCACAGCTCCAGGGTCCCAGGTTCGATTCCCGGCTGGGTCACTGTCTGTGTGGAGTCTGCATGTCCTCCCCCTGTGTGCGTGGGTTTCCTCCGGTTGCCTCCCACAGTCCAAAGATGTGTGGGTTAGGTGGATTGGCCATGTTAAATTGCCCGTAGTGTCCTAATAAATGTAAGGTTAAGGAGGGGCTGTTGGGTTATGGGTATAGGGTGGATATGTGGGTTTGAGTAGGGTGATCATGGCTCGGCACAACATTGAGGGCCGAAGGGCCTGTTCAATGCTGTACTGTTCTATGTTCTTTGTTTTAAAGGATCGTCCCTTTAGTCTGAGATGGTGTCCTCTGGTTCTAGTTTTTCCTACAAGTAGAAACATCCTCTCCACGTCCACTCTATCCAGGCCTCGCTGTATCCTGTAAGTTTCAATAAAATCCCCCCCTCATCCTTCTAAACTCTAACGAGTACAGACCCAGAGTCCTCAACCGTTCCTCATACGACAAGCTGTTCATTGCAGGGATCATTCTTGTGAACCTCCTCTGGACCCTTTCCAAGGCCAACACATCCTTCCTTAGATACGGGGCCCAAAATTGCTCACAATACTCCAAATGGAGTCTGACCAGAGCCTGATACAGCCTTCGAAGTATATCCCTGCTCTTGTACTCTAGCCCTCTTGACATGAATGCTAACATTGCATTTGCCTTCCTAACTGCTGACTGAACCTGCACGTTAACCTTAAGAGAATCTTGAACAAGGACTCCAAAGTTCCTTTGTGCTTCTGAATTCTTAAGCATTTCCCCATTTAGAAAATAGTCTATGCCTCATTTCTCCTTCCAGTACATAACCTCACACTTTTCCACATTGTAGTCCATCTGCCACTTCATTGCCCACTCTCCTAGCTTGTTCAAATCTTTCTGCAGTCCCCTTGCTTCCTCAATACTACCTGTCCCTCTACTGATCTTTGTATCATCTGCAAACTTAACAACAGTGCCTTCAGTCCCTTCCTCCAGATCATTAAAGTATATTGTGAAAAGTTGTCCTATTTTCATGAGCCACCAAATGAGAATAGCTAACCAGGTGGCCATGATTCATGGCCAAGCCATGTCAGTGAGTGTCCACATGAGCGACAAAGAAGGACAGACCAGCTCGCCTGACCTCCACCCATCTACAATTCCAATAGGGGTAACTTGATAGTGATCAGGAGTGAGACACCTTTGGGCCATTTTCCACACGCTACACATTGCGTATACAGCCACTACAGCAGTTCTGGCTGAGACAACAGAGAGCCTTAGAACCACAGTCAGCATGACCGCGGTATTGCAGATGGTGGCCAGGGCGGTGTAGCCACCTGGGGTGGCCACGTCCCGTTTCCAAAATGGATATTTGCAAAGAGTGCAGGGAAAATTGGACAGTACCAGGAAAACAAGCAGGTGCAAGGTTTGCCTGTGGATTGGAACTTGCAGAGCCCAGACAGAACTGAAACTACAAGCCATTAGCATAGTAATGAGCGTTCTCCAGGGACAAAAGTGAAACATTTAAACAATCGGTACCAGGGCAGACTCCCCGGCGCCAGTGGAGACTAAAACAAAAGCAGGCCAATGGTTACCTAGGGCCCGCCCGTTATTGGAGAAAATCGATACAAATGATTGGGACATGGTCCAATTAATTGGGACCAAGTCCAGGGTCCGCCCAGAAGGGCACGAAACCCTTTGGGGTATACAACAGAGTCCCCAAGGTCAGAGAGCTCTCTTAAGAACTCTTGAACTCTTCATCTTCACCTTGGCATTTGGCTCTCAGCGACGAGAGGCCCGCCAAGCACCAGCCAAGTAAGTCTAAGGTCAATGCACGCTACAAGATAGGTGCTCCTAGCTACTATTCTATACCAGTTCAAAGCCAGCAGTATCAGAACCGGACAACGGCCATTGTTCCTCTGACTGAGTGGGCGCCCGAAGCTAAGTATAGGCTTTTAGTAGTAGTTGTAATTTAGTGAGTAGAGTTTGTGCATGAGTAATAATTGACTGTGTGTGTAAATAAATGTGCATTGATTTCAAACTTACTAACTGGTGTATCGAGTTATTGATCAGTATTCGGCTTTGAACCTTGTGGTGATATCAGAAAGATACCTGGCGACTCTTGAGCAAAGGTAATGAACACAGAGCAAATTAAGGAAAAGCATAACGAGCAACAGCGGACATTGTTACCGGTCCAAGCGGTGCCTCACTTGGTTCCATGTTCTCAGCGTGTTCACCACCACTGGGTTTCTTGAGTACTTGGCTGCTGGGAATGGGAGTGGAGCCATGGTCAGCGCCCGGAGGGACGTTCCCGTACAGGAGCTCTCCTCCGTTATTACCTGTTCCGCTCCCAGTTCCTTAACTCATCCCCGTGCTCCCCGCCGTGGTTGCGCAGTGGTAGAATAGGAGGTTCGGGAGGGCCAGTCCTTCCACGTTAGGTTAGGTGGACTGGCCAGGATAAATTGCCCTTAGTGTTTAAAAATTGCCCTTAGTGTTGGGTGGGGTTACTGGGTTATGGGGATAGGGTGGAGGTGTTGACCTTGGGTAGGATGCTCTTTCCAAGAGCCGGTGCAAACTCGATGGGCCGAATGGCCTCCTTCTGCACTGTAAATTCTATGATCTATGATGTTCCTCCTTCGATGTCGGACAACCCCCCCCCCACACACACACACACAAATCCCCTGATTGACTTGTCTACTTTGGTGAGGAAGGCCTTGGGGGTGAAGATCGGGAGGGATCTAAACAGGAAAAGGAACCTGGACAGCACGTTCATCTTGATCTTCTGCAGGGTGGCATGGCAGCCCAGTGGTTAGCACTGCTGCCTCACAGCACCGAGTTCCCATGTTCAATCCCGGCCCTGGGCCACTGTCGATGTGGAGTTTGCACATTCGCCCCGCCTCTGCGCGGGTTTCACCCCCACAACCCAAAGATGTGCGGGTTAGGTGGATCGGCCACGCTAAATTGCCCCTTAATTGGAAAAAATGAATCGGGTACTCTAAATTTTTTTTTTAATTTAAAAATCTTGATGGTCAGCACTCTCCCTGCCAGGACAGAACGGGAGTTAATCCCCCCTCTGCAGGTCCCTCTTTACCTCCTCCACCAGACTCGCCAGGTTCCATTTGTCGATCCGTCTCCAGCCGTGGGTTATTTGGGCCCCCAGTTACCGGGATTTGGTTTGGACCAGCTTGAACGGCAAGTTTCCCTGCTCTGATTCCCACCCCGTGAGCTCACTGGGAATATTTTGCTCTCGTTTAGATTGAGTTTGTAACCTTCGGAGTTCCATTATTCCTCCAATGTTGACTTGGGTGTTCGGCATGCAGAGGAGCAGGTCATCCTTATAGAATGAAAACTGCTCTCTGTTCCCTATGCATGTCTCTCCACCCCTTCGCTGATCTGAGAACGATGGCCAGTGGCTCACTTGTCAGGGCAAACTACAGCGGGGTTCAGGGGCATTTCTGCCTCGTGCCTCTGTGCAGCCGGAGGTATTCAGAGCTGGTGGTGTTCGTCCGTTCACTCGCCCTGGAAGCGCTGTACAGTAGCTTCACCCACAAGGTGAACCCTGGCCCAAACCCAAACCTTTCCAGTGCCTCCATGAGGTACCTCCATTCAATTCTGTTGAAGATTTCACTGCGTCCAGGGGGAATGATCACTTCTGGTGTCCCCTCCCTGGATGGGGTCATAATCACGTTCAGCAGGAGTCTGATAATCGCAGTTCATTGTCTACCCTTGACAAAACCCATCTGATCTTCTGTGACTACTGCACCCAACCCTCCAGTCACCTTGCCAGGCAACTAGGCAACGGCGGATCGACTCCGTATTGGACGTGGATGTTTAGGAGTGAGTTGGGTCTCTATGACATGCACTTCGTTGGGTCTTTGTCTTTTTTGGGGAAGTAGCGATATCGAGGCTTGTGCCAGGATGGGTGGCAGGACCCCCCTTGATAGCGAGTCATTGAACATCTCCTGCAGGTGTGGGGCCAGCGCTGCTGAAAGTGTCTTATTGAAGTCCACCGGGAATCCATCTGGACCCGATGCCTTCCCCAACTAGATGGAGTTGATACTCTCCATGACTTCCCCAGCTCTAATCGTGCTTCCAGACCCGGTTTCTTTTCCTCTCCCACAGCTGGTGTACCCAGCCCGTCAAGAAACTGTCTCATCTTTGAGACCCCGTAGGGGGCTCGGAGATGTACTGCTCTCGGTAGAAAGTCGCGAAGGCCTCATTGGCCTTATCTGATGCTGTGTCTAGCTTACCATTCTTGTCCTTCACCTATGCTATCTCCCTCATGGCTGCCTGCTTTCTCATATAGTGAGCCAGTAGCTGACTGGCCTTGTCCCCAAGCTCATAAAAGGTCCCCCGTGTCTGGCGGAGTTGGTTCACCACATTCCCGGTGGAGAGCAGGTCAAATTCCATTTGTAGCTTTTTCCTCTCCGCCAGTAGTTCCATGGTTGGGATTGAGGAGTATCGCCGATCCACATCCAATACGGATTCGATCCGCCGTTGCCTAGTTGCCCTCTCCTTTCCGTCAGTAAGTGTGCGGTAAGTTATTATTTCCCCCTTATCACCGCCTTCAGTGCCTCCCAGAATGTGGAGGGTAAGATCTCCCCATTCTGAGTGCAGGGTTCACATCCGTCGATGGCTTGTGATATTCTGTTGCAGAACACCTTGTTGGCAAGGAGGGGTAGGTCCAGCCCCATGGGGGGAGGCTGGGCCCAGCCCATCTCCAACATCACATTCAAGTAGTGAGGAGCGTGGTCAGAGATTACTATTGCGGAGTATTCCCTTCCTACCACACCTGGAAGCACTGATTTCCCCACTACGAAGAAGTCAGTGTGGGAATATACTTGTAGGAATGGATTTGGGAGAACTTCCATGGGTCCATCCCCCCCTACACCCTGCCCTAGCTGCTCCATAAAAGTTCCCCCGCCATCGCTGATTGTTTCCCCGATTTGGGGCTGGATTTGTCCGTCCATGGGTCCTGTAAGCAGTTGAAGTCCCCCCCCCCCCCCCCCCCCCCCGCGGGGTCAACCATACTTACCACGTGGACGTGCCCCTGCACTCCGGGGTTTCCCTTTATTTGGGGGCCATCCAAGATGGCCGCCATCGCCTCCCTTGTTCCAGCTGTCTCCCCATGTCTGACCGGTTGTAACCAGCATTCTATCTGTCCCTGTCTACCTCTGGGAGCTTGGGGAAACTTTGTCCTCAACCAGCTTTCGGAGCATCTGTGCTACCTATTCCGTTGGGTTTCTGTGCCCTTAGGTAGCCCGACAATCCTGAGGTTCTGGCGTCGAGCCCTGTTCTCCTGGTCTTCCCCTTGAGAGCTCCCTGGCATGCCACCAACCTTGCCACTTCTGCCTCAAGCGAGGCAATCCAATCACTTTGGTAGGTGGCTGCTTTTTCCAATACCCGCCTCCGGGTCACCAATTGTCACTCCTCTCCAGTGCCTCTTTGAAGGGGGCTAAAGCGATTACTGTGATCGACCTCATGGCCACCATGAGGTCTCCCTTAAGAGAGCCAGTGGTCAGGTAGAGTGGCAAATGTGGAGTGTGGCAAAAAACGGAGTGATATATCGACAAAATTACATAAGCAAATAAACAGGCTTCAGCAGTTTAACTGCAAGATCAAACTCTATTGATCTACATCCACATAAACTGACTATGTGTGGATTTCCATACAATTTCCTTCCACTAGTTCCCAAAATTTCATATTACGTTTCCTCATTCTGATTATGCGACAACTTTACAAATTTGTACATCTACACGACTATTCCAAAACTGCCACCAGTAAATAATATCAACGAACATAATTCAATCTAGCTGTATCTTTTTAAAAAATAAATTTAGAGTACCCAATTCATTTTTTCCAATTAAGGCGCAGTTTAGCGTGCCCAATCCACCTACCCTGCACATTATTGCGTTGTGGAGGTGAAACCCACGCAAACGCGGGGAGAATGTGCAAAGTCCACACGGACAGTGACCCAGAGCCGGGATCGAACCTGGGACCTCGGCGCCGTGAAGCTGCAACGCTAACCCACTGCGCCACCGTGCTGCCCTGATATAGCTGTATCTTAACAATAATTGATTGTGTGAATTCCACACAAAATCATCCAGTTCCTGGTGCAGAAAACAGACACTATTACACATTATAGTGTGTATTTCGTCTGATACACGTCTTCATAAATGTGAAGGATAATGCAAACGTACAGTCAGTCTCAAAACAATCTCCCTTTTTCAGGTAACGTAAATGCAGGATTGTTGTTCACGTTAAGGCACTCTTCACTTTCGAGAATTAATCCTGAGGTAGGGTGACAGGGGCACAAGGTTGAATGTTCGGCCAAGCCGTCGAATACACTCGCAGCGGCCGACTCTTCCTGAGATTATGGAATTTCACAGTTTTTGTTTTTGCTACAATAGTTTTGAGCGATGAAGCGTTTCTTTTTTCACATCTCCAATCCGGGCAGCATCAGTTTTCTGGAAACCTGGGAGGGCTGGACAGTCTGCGCTCCACCATGCTGTAAATGAAATAGAACATGTTACTAATCAACAGGTAACAACGGGGAGAGGACATTGCAATTTTCAATTCTGCATTCATTCATCTCCTGTCTCATTGAAAACCTAAAACTGGCTGAATTTTAAATATAGCAAGGGTGCTGCAAATGGAAATCGACGGAGCTGGGAGAAGCCTTTTGACCCCTTGAGCTTGTTCTGCCGTTCATTTGCATCAGTGTTCATAGAATCATGGAATCCCTACAGTGCAGAAGGAGGCCATTCAGCCAATCGTGTCTGCACCAACCCTCCAAAAGAGCACCCCACCTCGGGCCACCCCATCCCTGCAAACCCACCTAACCTTTGGACACCAAGGAGCAATTTAGCATGGCCAACCCACCTAACCTGCACACTTTTGGACTATGGGGGGGGGGGGGATTCAGAGCGCCCAGATGAAACCCACGCAGACATGGAGAGAACGTGCTGACTGCACACAGACACCAAGGCGGGAATTGAACCAGGGTCCCTGCCGCTGTCAGGCAGCAGTGCTAACCACTGTGCCACCATGTTGATCTGTATCTCAACTCAATTTACCCACTCTGCATCCCGTGGTAACTTTATCTCATTCTTATAAATGTCAATTGACCCCTCCCCAACATTTTTCGGAAGGATGGCTCCAGATTTCTGCTACCTGGCTATCTACTTTTTATGCGTTCTGATTTGGTGAGCAGTAAGTATTATGTGCCCTCTTCCTGCCTGGCATAATTGGAGCTTAGGCGATATTATCCCTTAGAAAATGCAACCACAGACTTCTGGATGTTGCCATGGAGTGAGTGGTCACACATTTGGCAGCTCCCGCTTGAGGCCGCTTTTCCGGACCGTTTCCCCGCTTGTTGAGCGGATGTTTCGGTGAATAAAGGTGTAGAGGCGACTGGAAAAAATGAATTGGTTACTCTAAATTTATAGACAAAAAGGAATGGTGATGTAGCGGTTCAAGGGAGGATGGGGTGCGGCTTACAGGCAGTGGTTTTCCCATACATCTCCTCCACAGTTTGGCATGTGAGTAGTCCAGTGTTGCAACATCACCAGGTATGCAGGAGGTGCTGCTCCCGATGTGCCCTCCTGTACTTTCTCTTCTGAAATTAGTGCAGATTTCCAGTGTGTGGAAATCTACTCAAGGAGGGGTGCCTACAGCAACTTGCCTCGTTTCTGTGACCTGAACCACCTTAAACCCTGCAATGTGTGATTGGAGAATTTATCACTGAAATATACTGCGCACAAAGGAGGCCATTCAGCCCTTTACCAGCTTTTTGAGAGTGTTTTTCCAATCTTTCTTCAGAGGACAAGAGCAGCAGATACCTGGGAACCCCACCATCTGGAGGTTCCCCTCCAAGTCACTCACCACCCTGACGTGGAAATATATCGCCATTCCTTCACTGTCGCTGGGTCCATACCTGGAACTCCCTCCCTAACCCCACGGCGGGTGTACCTACACCTCAGGGACTGCAGCGGTTCAAGAAGGCAACTCACCACCACCTTCTGAAGGGCCACTAGGGATGGGCAATAAATGCTGGCCTAACCAACGACGTCCATATCCCGTAAATGAATTTTAAAAGCCTTCCCTATATTTTTCTGTTTAAAGTATTTGAACAATTTCCTTTTACAGGTTACTATTGAACCTGTTCCCATCACCCTTTCAGGCGTTGCATTCCAGATCGCAACAACTTGCTGTGTAAAAGTTAAACCAAATCTGTGGCCTCCATGTACATTTAGACTTATCACCCCCCACAATTTCCTCTTATTTATTATATTGTCACAATAGAACACATTATAGACTTCAGTGCATCGGCAGCAGTCGAACGTCAAATATGATGTTATTTTGCTTACATTATGGGAATGATAGCCAGGCAACTGATGGCAGTAGAAACCCCAAAACAGATGGAAGGGTACACGTCTTTCGTTGATCCGTAAACACTGTGGAAAACGGTTGAAGCAATGACTCCAGAGATGGTCAGGCAAATCTCAAGTAAGCCAAACCATTTCCCTTAAAATAAGAAATAAGTGCATGAGATATAGGAATATGGGTAGGCGCACAGCCCCTCGATTCTGCTCCACCATTCAATAAGATCATAGCGGATGATTTATCTCAACTCCAACTTCCAGCACAATTACCCCCCCGCCCCTCAATTCCCTTCATCCCAAACGCTGTCATTCATTCCCAGCTCTCCAGGGTAGAGAATGTCAAAGCTTCACAACTCCTTTGAGTGAGGAAATTCCTCCTCATCTCAGTCCTGAACGGCCGACCGCTTATTCTGAGACTGTGACCTGGTTCTAGATTCCCCAGCCACGGGAAACAGCCTCCCAGAAGGTACGTGTGGTGAATGTAACATGGTAATTCACACTGTATCTTTGTAAGCGCAGTAGCGTTATCCGATCACTAGGGGGAGTAGCTCTGGGAATGCTCAGGAGCTTGTACAGGGCTCCACCGTTGGCTACGCCTACGACTCCTCCCCCTTGTGCTGCTGTATAAATACCCTTGTCCAGAGTCAGCCTGCAGTTCACCGAGAGTTCATCAACGGGTAACAGGCTGGCTCTGTAGTAAGTCAATTAAAGCCTATATTCATATCGGAAAACACGTGTCTGGTGAATTGATGGTTCCACCAGTACGCTGTCGGGTCCCTGAATGTTTGAGTGAAATCACCTCTCGTTCTTTTAAACTCCAGAGGTTAAAAGTCCATTCTACTCAATGTCTTATCATCATGGGACATCCCACTCAACCCAGGCATCAATCCAATGAATGCCCGCTGAATCATCTCCAGGGCAAGTCTATCCTTCGTAAGCACAATTGCAGGTTTCCAAAGTTGAGGGATACTGCGTGCGTTGGAGGAACTTGAATAATTGACAAAAGCGGCCCCACACCACATCAAGAAATCAAGTTTCTATTCTGCTTGTATTAATGGGAATGAAAAGTAACCAGAGTCAGGTAATATTTTGTAAAGATTAGCAGGGTCCGAGATACTAACCGTACGAAGTGTCTTTTATTTGCTTAGAAATCACAGATCGTATCGTCGGTAGAGGAATAAGAGCAAAAATCATCACAATCCGGGCTGCAAGATAAAAGAAATAGCAAGCTGAGATGGAAGTGGTGACGTAACCTATTGCAGAACTCATGTCACTTTTTATATTGTTTTCAAACATGCACGGACGACATAAGATCAGACAGCAAAGACCTGCATTTATATAGCGACTTATTAAAGGTATTAACAATACATGTTGGCAGCGAGAATAGGGAAAGAAGAGGTACCTTCAGTGGCAAGATTTTAAATGGAGTAGTGGTTACTTTGGTTTTCAGATAAGTAGATGGTACAAATTGAATGGAGCCAATGCAAGTCGGGAAGGCGATTAACGGGACAAACAGAATCTTCAGTTATTATTGATCGGTAGAATACAAGGAGAGGGCAGGATGTTGAACTTGGACCAGACCTGATTTGTCCCCACTTAGAAGAATATAGAATAAACTAGGGAAGTACATGTGGATTTAATACAGAAATGGGGAGAGACACAAGGAATTGGGGGTTTTCTCAATCGCACTGAGAAAGTAGAGGATGGTTTATAGAGGTCACCCTCGTGGGTTTCCTCCGGGTGCTCCGCTTTCCTCCCACAATTCCCGAAAGACGGGCTTTTCACAGTAACTTTATTGAAGCCTACTTGTGACAATAAGCCATTATTATGGTTAGGTGAATTGGACATTCTGACTTCTCCATCCGTGTACCCGAACAGGCGCCTGAATGTGGCGACTGGGGGCTTTTCACAGTAACTTCATTGCAGTGTTAATGTAAGCCTACTTGTGACACGAATAAAGATTATTATTGTTAGGTTATGAAGAAATAGTTCCAGGTTGTTTCCACTGGCTGGTGAGATGGCACGGAGATGGTCCACATTTAACAGCATTCCAGCAGCAAAGGCGATGGTCACAAACTTTGCCGGGAGGATGATTAATGTGGAATTTGGTGCCAGAAGCTATTTTTGAAGCTGTGTTCCGGAAATTGTTCCTATGAAAATTAGCTTCTTGGAAAAGAGGAATATTGAAAGATGCAGGGGGTGAGTTGCAGATTGCAGTTAGATGACTGAGATCAAGGGATTAGTCAAACCTGATAGGCTGTAACGCTCTGTCATTCTTCCGGAGTTCCCCCATTTTTCTCCCTATGGTTAACAGTAAAAGCTCCAAATGCCACTTCATCCACCCCACCACACATTGGATGAAAAGACCCTGACCCTCAGTGATTTAGTCCAGAAAAAAACCCGGATCGCTGCCAATAAAGTTACTTACCAATGAAATATAGGAATGTCCACTCCACGAAGGCCATGATTAGCATTCCAGTGGAAAATGACACCATTCCCATCACAATCAAGGAAGTGTCCTTCAACCATTTGGAAAAAAAACAGAACTCCGAGGAAGCTGGTGAGGAAGAGGGCGTATCCTGTCGCGTTGCCATAACCGACCCAGACAGCATTCCAATTCAGTGGCTCCTTTAGTACAAATATGGGCAGCACATCCAGTGCACTACTCAACCCGAAGTGATACAAAACCCCAGCGGCAAAGAGCAGCCCAATTGTGGTTTTATCCACCGACCCGTCACCTTGTGGATTGCCTCGAGTCCGGGGATCGCTCAGGCCACCCAGCAACCTTGACCTTTCACCTTGATCTTCATCCCAAGTTGTATTTTCTGACTCAGCCCCATCAGGAGCTCGATCGTCACTTTCCTGATGTCCTTCGTCCAACAGCCTGCCATATCCAGAAGATCCAGCTTGTGTTTGGTTGGGTGATGATTTTAGCCCCCAGACGCTACAAACGCAGGTCAAAAGGTAAAAAATAAAACTAATGACCATCAACCCAGCATCCAGGTCATGTGAGGTTGTGAAATAAATGAAGAGGTGACCGGACGCGATACTCCCCAGCATCGCTGCCGCTCCATAGGCCAGCTTAACTCGGTTCAGCCTGGATGATCGCTTCTCCTGTGAGGAGGTGTCGGAGGCAAAAGCCATGACCCCAGACCGGAAGGTACTCGAACCCCCAGTGAGGCCATTCACCAGGGCGGTGGCGAACATCACCTCCAAGGGCCAATCAAACAGGATGACAAAGAGCAGCAGAGGCCTGGACACCAGGTACCCCAGCAGGGGAACACAAATGGTGACCTTCCTGTTGGAGTCTTTATCTCCTCTGTCGGACAGGTAGTAGGTGAGGGGCAGAGAGGAGGTCCTCAACAAGTTGAGGTAGATCATGAAGAACCGAGAGATGTCGTCATGCTGCTGGGTTCGGTTTCCAGATGTTGCGGGGTTGGTCTGGTTGTTTATGGAGCGATCCTGGACCAGCATCAACAGGGAGGTGTCAAAGAAAGCACCGGCCATCTGTTGTAAACCTACCACAATCTCGATGAGAGAGAACAGCTTTCGACACATCTCCATTCTCTTTGTCTCTGCCTATCTCCCGTTGCAGAGAGACAACAGCCCAGGCCAGAGGACGTCCCCAGTACTTGTGGGATGGTTTCAAAGAGTTTGCTTTCTGTCTAACTTGAACACGGAAGGGCTGTACTTCCCCTTTCCTGACTGAATTACTTGTCTCACTTGGTTGGTTTGCCCACATCAAATCAACTCTTTGAACCACAGGACTCGTCAAACCAGGACCCAGATCAGATATAAAGTAAGGTCAAAGGTCAAGTCGTCATAGTCCCAGAGGTTGCTTTCCTATTTGGGGGGGGGAGGGGGCTGACTGGTGGTGATTTAACCTGAGGATCAGCACACCTCAGGTGAGGGGCAAGTTTGAGAAGGCAACATGAACAACCTCAGCTGGTACAGGATCATTAAAGGAAATTAAGGATGATGGTTGGAATAGGCATGTCAGTCAGACCCGGCAATACTTATTACTGGATAAAGTTTTACTTGCACCAATTTGAAGACGTAAAAAACAAATTTGAAATGTGCTGTGTTGTGTAGGCATCCTTCCAGCTGTGAGATTATAGTAACGCAGCAACAATCCATTTCGGTGGGCGTGTTTTCACTTGTCTTTGAAATCCTACCCTTGAGAGGAAGGTTCTGCCGTTGAAGTTGCCAGGTAATTTTGTGGGTAAAGAAATACTGAGGATGCGGGAAATCTGATACAAAATCAGAAAGTACGAGACAGGCTCAGCAGGTCTGGCAGTATCTGCGGAGACTTCCTGTCTGGAGTCTATTCTGACTCTTTTTCGGGTCATGGTTGCTGTTTTCGGCGTTGGCACCTGTTGCCTAGCAGCGGTATCATAGAATCAGAGAGGTTACAGTGCAGAAGGAGGCCATTCGGCCCATCAGTTCTACACCGGCCCTTGGAAAGAGCACCCTATCTCAGCCCACACCTCCACCTTATCCCCGTAATCCAGCAACTCCACCTAACTTTTGGACACTCCGGGGCAATTTAGTGTGACCAATCCAGCTCACCCGCACATCTTTGGACTTGTGGGAGGAAACTGGAGCACCCCGAGGAAACCCACGCAGACATGGGGAGAACGTGCAGACTCCGCACAGACAGTGACCCAGCGGGGAATCGAACCCGGGTCCCTGGCGCTGTGAAGCGACAGTGCTAACTACTGTGCTGCCCAGCCACTCCGTTGCCATTGGTCACCGTGGCCAGCTGACAGGAAGTACCGCCACTTTCCTTTGTCTCCAGCTTGCGGTGCGCAAGTCGAATGTGTTAACGTTCTTAATATTCCGCAGGATAATTCACAGGGCTCACAATGACACTGGTCCAATGACGACACTTGGATGTGCTCAGATGCTAAAAAGTTGCATATTTACTATTTGCCTCCTCTCTCCTGCCCTATTTCCATGAGGCAGTGACCCTCTGCAGTAGCGAACCAGCTGGTCATTCGCCATGGCCAACCATGTGTGTGCCCACATATTCCAAACTGCGGAGCCCAGCTCATCGGACTCCACTGAGTGACATTTCCGAAAGGGATTGCTTGGTGGTGATCAGGGGAAAGACACCTTAGTTCATTTCCCACACCCTACACTCCGTGTACAGCTGAAACGGCACCGCTGGTGGACAGCAGCACTGTCAAACATCACTTACTCAGCAATACCTGCTCACGGATGCTCAGTGTGGGTTCCGTCAGGGTCACTCAGCTCCTGATTGTGGTGAATGTATAAGTACTGTTAATTCACCAGTATACTGTGTTGCATTATGCCATGCCATTAACCCTGTGGGCTCCATCTATGGGCCACTGTGTGGCTTCACCCACAGGGGGAGATGTGGAACATGTACAGGCTCCGCCCATGGCTCCGCCCCTTATAGGAAGTATAAGAGCAGCAGACCTGCGGGACCACCTTCAGTAATGTACCAGTCGCAGGCAGGCAAAGTTGTAAGCTGATTAAAACCACTGTTTACTTCGACTCGAGTCTCCGAGTGAATTGATGGTTGCATCAATTTAATCAGCTTAGAGAACTACTATGGAGTCAGCCTTCAAACCTGACAGACTGGAACTCGATCCACAGGCCGCGGAGGGGAAAGACATTTTTTCACATTGGCTTCGGTGTTTCAAGGCCTACCTGGCCGCGTCGTCGACATCATCCGTCACGGACGAACAGAAATTGAGTCTTCTCCACGCACGGGTGAGCCATCACATTTCTGCCCAACTCGACGAAGCCACCTCCTATACTGAGGCCCTCGCGACACTCGAACGCATCTATGTGCGGCCTGTGAATGAAGTCTACGCGCGACATATCTTCACTACTTGCCGCCAGCACCCCGGGGAGTCGCTAGATGACTATCTGCGCGACCTCAAAGCCCTCACGCGCCCTCGCCGTAACTATCAGGCCGTTACGGCCACTCAGCACATGGAACTCGCCGTCCGAGACGTTTACGTTGCGGGGGTCCGATCGAACTATGTGAGGCAGCGTGAGCTCGTAAAAGGGGCCCAGGACCTGGTCAAACTGGCAACCTCGCTGGAGGTCGCTTTTCAGAGTCTCGCTGCGTTCCCAGCCGATCACGCGACTCCCTCGTGGGCCCCGACCAGAGACTACCCCAGGCCTGCACCGCGCGGCCGCCCGCCCACCACGGGGGGGACTATCCTGCCATTTTTGCGGCCAGCCCCACATCCCCAGCAACAATGCCCGGCCGCAACGCGAACTGCAGCAGCTGTGGGCGTAAAGGACACTTCGCAAAGGTCTGCCTGGCCAAGCCCAAACACTCGAACTCGAACGCACAAACTCGATCCACCGACTCTCAGGCCCGCAGACCCCATAATGTGACAGCGTGTCTGCCGACCCCGACACCGCACAATACGTGCGACTCACGGGGCTCGCAATCTTGGCCATCCTCCCCCACGCGGCCAGCCACGTGCGATTCATGGGGGCCGCCATCTTGGGCGCCATCTCCCTCGCCGCTCGCCACGTGCGATCAACGGGGGCCGCCATCTTGGCCATCACCCGCTACGCCGCTCGACGCATATGATCTGCACGGACAGTCATCGCGGGGCCGCCCCAGCACCTCCGACCACGCCGCCGACTACCCTCAACTCAGTGCAGTCACCTTGGACCAGTCAAGACAAAAGCACCTCAAGAGCTCCATGATGGCCGTCCGGGTTAACGGATACGAGACACCTTGCCTGTTTGACTCCGGGAGCACCGAGAGCTTTGTCCACCCGGATCGGTAAGACGCCGTTCGCTCCCGATATTCCCGACGCAACAAACAATCTCCCTCGCCTCTGGGTCGCACTCAGTATAATTCCAAGGGGGCACTACTGCAACCTTAACCATACAGGGCGCCCAGTATACTAATTTTCAATTGTACGTGGTCCTAGACCTCTGCGCCCCTCTCCTCTTAGGACTCGATTTTCAGTGCAATCTCAGGAGCCTAACACTTAGTTTTGGCGGACCCCTGCCCCCGCTCACCGTGTGCAGCCTCGCAACCCTAAAAATCGACCCCCCCCTCCCCCCTTCGCTAACCTCACCGCGGACTGCAAGCCAGTAGCCACTCGAAGCAGGAGGTATAGTCTGCAGGACAGGGCACTTGTTAGGCCCGAGGTCCGGCGTCTCATCTGGGAAGGAGTCATAGAAGCCAACAATAGCCCCTGGAGAGCTCAGGTGGTGGTTGTCAAGACCGGGGAAAAGTCCTGGATGGTGGTTGAGTACAGACCATTAACCGGTTTACGCACCTTGATGCGTACCCCCTTCCCCAGATTGCAGACATGGTGAATCATGGTGAAGCCCCGGAAGAGCCCCCCCCACCAGAGTCCACCCCTGGGCCCGCACCAGGCCCACTTCCACAGCCACCCAAAACGGCTGCAACACCAGCGCTTCAGCGGTCGCAACATACGATCCGGGCACTGGACCGACTGAATTTGTGAACCCGTCACCCCCGCCGGACTTAATTGTTTTTACAGGGGGTGAATGTATAAGTACTGTTAATTCACCAGTATACTGTGTTGCATTATGCCATGCTATTAACTCTGTGGGCCACTGTGTGGCTTCACCCACAGGGGGAGATGTGGAGCATGTATGGGCTCCGCCCCTTATAGGAAGGATAAGAACAGCAGACCTACGGGACCGTCTTCAGTATTGTACCGGTCGCAGGCAGGCAAAGTTGTAAGCTGATTAAAACCACTGTTTACTTCGACTCGAGTCTCCGAGTGAATTGATGGTCACGTCACTGACCTCATTACAGCCTTGGTTCGAACATGGACAAAAGAGCTGAATGCCAGAGATGAGTTTAGAGTGATGCCCTTGACATCAAGGCAGCATTTGACCAATCATGGCATCAAGGAGCCCTAGCAACATGGGAGTGATTGGAATCAGGGGAAAACTCTCCGCTGGTTGGAGTCATTCCTAGCACAAAGGAAGATGGTTGTGGTGGTTGGAGGTCAATCATCTCAGCTCCAGGACATCACTGCGGGAGTTCCTCCGGGTAGTGTCCTCGGCTCAACCATCTTCAGCTGCTTCCTTCCATCATAAGGCCAGAAGTAAGAATGTTTACTGATGACTGCACAATCTACAGTACTATTTGTGAGCCCTCAGATAATGAAGCAGTCCATGTCCAAATGCAGCAAGATCTGGACAGTATCCATGCTTGGGCAGACAAGTGGCAAGTAACATTCATGCCACATAAGTGCCAGGCAATGGCCATCTCCAACAAGGAAAGGATCTAACCCATCGCCTCTTGACATTCAGTGACATTACCATCACTGAATTCCCCCCACTATCAGCATTCTGGGGGTTACCATTGATTAAAAACTGAACTGGACCAGCCACATTAATACCGTGACTACCAGAGCAGGTCAAAGGCTAGGAATCCTACGGCGAATAACTCACCTCCTGACCCCTCAAAGCCTGTCCACCATCTACAAGGCACATATTAGGAGTGCAATGGAATCCTCTCCACTTACCTGGATGAGTGCAGCTCCAACAATACTCAGGAATCTTGACACTACCCAGGACAAAGTAGCCCACTTGATTGCTCCCCTTCCACAAACATTCAATCCATCCACCACTGACACACAGTAGCAGCCGTGTGTACCATCTACAAGATGCACTGTGGTACTCACCAAGGTTCCTTAGGCAGCACCTGCCAAACCCACAGCCGCTACCATCTAGAAGGTCAAGAGCAGCAGATACCTGGGAACACCTAGAGGTTCCCCTACAAGTCACTCACTATTCGAACTTGGAAATAGCTCACTGTTCCGTCGCTGTCACTGGGTCACAATCCTATAGTTCCCTCCCTGACAGTACTGTGGGTGTACCTACATCACATGGACTGCAGCGGTTTAAGAAGGCAGCTCATCACCACCTTTTCAAGGGCAAGTATACATGCGCAATAAATGCTGTTCCAGCCAGCGATGCCCACATCTGTAAATACATTTTATAAAACAAAGTTGAGCCCCTGGGAATATGAGAGGACAGATAGATAAGGTGCATAAGATAAAGATGCATGGCATTAAGGGTAAAGTAGTAGCATGGATAGAGGATTGGTTAATTAATAGAAAGCAAAGAGTGGGGATTAATGGGTGTTTCTCTGGTTGGCAATCAGTAGCTAGTGGTGTCCCTCAAGGTTCAGTGTTGGGCCCACAATTGTTCACAATTTACACAGATAATTTGGAGTTGGGGACCAAGGGTAATGTGTCCAAGTTTGCAGATGACACTAAGATGAGCGGTAAAGCAAAAAGTGCAGAGGATACCGGAAGTCTGCAGAGGGATTTGGATAGGTTAAGTGAATGGGCTAGGGTCTGGCAGATGGAATATAATGTTGACAAATGTGAGGTTATCCATTTTGGTAGGAATAACAGCAAAAGGGATTATTATTGAAACAATAAAATATTAAAGCATGCCGCTGTTCAGAGAGACTCGGGTGTGCTAGTGCATGAGTCGCAAAAAGTTGGTTTTCAGGTGCAACAGGTGATTAAGAAGGCAAATGGAATTTTGTCCTTCATTGCTAGAGGGATGGAGTTTAAGACTAGGGAGGTTATGTTGCAATTGTATAAAGTGTTAGTGAGGCCACACCTGGAGTATTGTGTTCAGTTTTGGTCTCCTTACCTGAGAAAGGACGTACTGGCGCTGGAGGGTGTGCAGAGGAGATTCACTGGAGGATGAGGGGGGATCTTATAGAAACATATAACATTATGAAGGGAATAGATAGGATAGATGCGGGCAGGTTGTTTCCACTAATGGGTGAAAGCAGAACTAGGGGGCACAGCCTCAAAATAAGGGGAAGTCGATTTAGGACCGAGTTTAGGAGGAACTTCTTCACGCAAAGGGTTGTGAATCTATGAAATTCCTTGCCCAGTGAAGCAGTTGGGGCCACAAAAGATCAGCCATGATCTCATTGAATGGCGGAGCAGGCTCGAGGGGCCAGATGGCCTACTCCTGCTCCTAGTTCTTATGTAGGTCTGCCTTGAACTAAAGATTTGTTTAATGTAAACAAGATTGGAATTTAAACAATCCTCTGTGTACATGACTAACAGTGTATAAATTATTTGTCCATGTGATGATTGGCAGAGTGTTGTTTCAGGGGTCTCACTGAGATAGCCCCTGCATGCTTGAATCTTGAGTAAATGATCGTAACCTGTACCTGGATCTCCTGTGATCGGTTATTCGGACATCACCACAATGCAGTCATTGGGATTCAACTTAATCTTCAATTCCACCTCTTGTAAAGATGTGGGAATCATGACTGTACCCCTGCTCCCAAGACAGCTGTGTCTTCTCCAGAACTTTATAACATGTTATGTTATACAAGCTTATACATGGCAGACTGGTACAAAAGGTGAAGTGACACGGGATCGGGGTGAGCTGGCAAGATGGATACAGAACTGGCGAGGTCATAGAAGGCAGAGAGTAGCAATGGAAGGGTGCTTTTCTGATTGGAGGGCTGTGACTAGTGGTGTTCTGCAGCGATCAGTGTTGGGGCCTTTGCTGTTCGTAGTATATATAAATGATTTGGAGGAAAATGTAACTGGTCTGATTAGTAAGTTTGCAGACGACACAAAGGTTGGTGGAATTGCGGATAGCGATGAGGACTGTCAGAGGATACAGCAGGATTTAGATCGTTTGGAGACCTGGGCGGAGAGATGGCAGATGGAGTTTAATCCGGACAAATGTGAGGTAATGCATTTTGGAAGATCTAATGCAGGTAGGGAATATACAGTGAATGGTAGAACCCTCAAGAGTATTGACAGTCAGAGAGATCTAGGTGTACAGGTCCACAGGTCACTGAAACTGGCAACACAGGTGGAGAAGATAGTCAAGAAGGCATACGGCATGCTTGCCTTCATTGGCTGGGCATTGAGTATAAAAATTGGCAAGCCATGTTGCAGCTGTATAGAACCTTAGTTAGGCCGCACTTGGAGTATAGTGTTCAATTCTGGTCGCCACACTACCAGAAGGATGTGGAGGCTTTAGAGAGGATGCAGAAGAGATTTACTAGGATGTTGCCTTGGTATGGAGGACATTAGCTATGAGGAGAGGTTGAATAAACCTGGTTTGTTCTCACTGGAGCGACGGTGGTTGAGGGGCGACCTGATAGAGATCTACAAAATTATGAGGGGCATAGACAAAGTGGATAGTCAGAGGCTTTTTCCCCAGGGTAGAGGGGTCAATTACGAGGGGGCATAGGTTTAAGGTGCGAGAGGCAAGGTTTAGAGGAGATGGACGAGGCCAGTTTTTTTTACACAGAGGGTAGTGGGCACCTGGAACTCGCTGCCGGAGGAGGTGGTGGAAGCAGGGACGATAGTGACATTTAAGGGGCATCTTACATGAATAGGATGGGAATAGCGGGATACGGACCCCGGAAGTGCAGAAGATTTTAGTTTAGCCGTGGGAAAGTTTAGCAGCATGGTTGGCACAGGCTTGGAGGGCCGAAGGGCCTGTTCCTGTGCTGTACTTTTCTTTGTTCTTTCTTTGTTCTTGTTCAGTACAGCTTCCCTTGGATCCAATAACCTCTATATATGATGTCCGAGGACTCCTCTGCTTTCAAAGGTTCACAACAAAGGTCAAAAGTCCGACACGTGCAACCGGGATGAAAAAAAACGTCAAGAAACATTTCCCCCCACACCGTGAATTTCCACGTATAAGGCCGAATAATTACAACAGAAATATTAAGCAAAGCCAAGTTTTATTGCAACATAGTCCTGCATAGTGATATACATACTCCATTGGAGCCTTCCTTACAAAAATACTGAGCCAATATTCACTTTAAAATATATTTATAATTCCATAAAGTTTAGGCATTGTTTGGATAACTACATAATAAAAGTTCATAACATCAGATCGAGAAAATAAAGGTTCAATCCTTTGGCGTCACCAACAAAAAAAAAAAGTCTGAACCCTATTGTGCTGCACCTGGTATGTCAATGAGCCATTTTGATCATGTTGGACAATTGTAATCGATCAGGAACACTAACCTGGCTCGGCTGACTGACTGAAGACTGATTTTGGTTTAATGGTCGGTACCATTCCCTATAGCACACCTTGCTTCACTGCATTTACTCTACACTATCACAGATACACTACACTATCACATATACCCTACACTATCACAGATATCCTAGACTATCACATATACTCTACAATATCACAGATATCCTTGACAATCACATAACCCTACGCTATCACATATATCCTCGATTGTCACATATACCCTACGCTATCACATATATCTTCGATTGTCACATATACCCTACGCTATCACATATATCCTCGATTGTCACATATACCCTACGCTATCACAGATATCCTTGACTATCACATACATCCTACACTCGCACACATGCCCTGCCTATGCAATCACATATTTTCTACATTATACTACACTTTAATGCATCTTATATCATAGTGATGATACCAAATACCCCATACATACTTCTCATGACACATGTTTTGCTACAATAGATGCTCAAACCTTCTGGCATTTTCAATGCTGTGTGGAGCAATGGTACTACATAATCTGCCCTCTCCAGGGGGCTGGTTAGCGTGTGTTTCAGAATAACACCAACGACGCAGGTTCAATCCCTGCTTTGGCTGAGGTAGACATGGGGCCTGCCTCCTCACCCTGCACACGCAATGATGCAAGTAGCACCCTTCAGGCCAAACAACCAAGTTTGACAGAGAGAGGTACCTGCTGCTCATCCTGGACTATGGCTGACAACTTACTTACCCTATACACGCTCCTCACTTTATTAAGTGCCCAATATTGTGCTGTTACCTACATTAATTCACACCCACGCTATCATATATATTCTATATTACACCACACACCCTACACCCCACCGATGTCCTCATATTAACATATATGACCAACTTTATCTCTTGACCTGGACCCTAATTCCCAGCAGCAGCAATAAATTTCTATTAGTGACGAATGTATTTCCACAAACTATACAATATCCTTCTTTCACAGCTGAGCGAGATAATTAATGTTCACAGCTAATTGTGCAGAGTCATATTCTGTGGAGAAAGCAATGGGAAAATATGTTTCTGGATCAAGTAGAGGGAGAGGAGGCTCGAGTGGGGCATACACAGCAGCAGATCAAGTTGGGCCGAATGGCCTGATTCTGTGCTGCAAATTCTCAGTCCATCAATGGAGAGTAGAGGTGGTCTCGTGAGCAGGGTAAGTAACCTTTTCCAATTTACTTTCAGTTAGCGCTGGTAGTGGGAGGGGAAGATCAGATAGAATTTTTGATTCATTTTACACGATCTGGGCACCGCTGGCTAGGCCGACATTAGTGCTCTTACCTAAATCTGGATTGTTCTGTTCTGTGGGGGCTGTCTATCTTAACCTTGGTAAGAAGTCTTACAACACCAGGTTAAAGTCCAACATGTTTGTTTCAAACACTAGCTTTCGGAGCGCTGCTCCTTCCTCGGGTGAATTAATTCCTCACTCGTGTTTGAAACAAACATGTTGGGCTTTAACTTGGTGTCGTAAGACTTCTTACTGTGCTCACCCCAGTCCAACGCCGGCATCTCCACATCATATCTTAACCTTGTATTGAGAACGGCAGCACTGCATCAACTCAAAGTCTCTGCTCCCTTTCCCGTGGAAGAAAATGGCATTCAAGCTAAAAGCAGTGAACTGTGCTCCAGCAGGCCGTGTGTCCTCAATAACCTGCACAATCCCCCGAGAGTTACCCATTGCCAGTAGACCTAAAAAAGTGAAAAGGTTCCCACTTGAGTCCTAGGGGGATGTAAATCCAAATGATCATTTGCTTAGAATGTGGAACTTGCTCCTAGAAGGAGCATCTGAGGCAAAGAGCGTAGAGCGTAAGGGAAAGCTGGGCAAGTAGAACGATGGTGAGAGGAATAGAGGACTATGCTTATAGAGTTGGATGATGAGGGCTAGGAGAAAGCTTGAGTAGAGAACAGAACAATTGGACTCAGTGGCCTGTTCCTGTGCCATTGAACTTGAACGGTGGGATTTTCAGCCCCCTCTATGGGGTGTTTCGCAGTGGCGGAGTCGGCCCGCTATTGGCTGATGTGGGGGGGGGGGGGATCTTCCAGTCCCGCGGGAATGTCCGGAACATCCCACCCAACGTAGAACTGTGTGCTGGATTCATGCGGGGGAGAAACGGCATTGTTGCTCTCTGCGGAACCCAACAGGATGATTGAGAAGAACTGACCTTTCTGTGCACACCTTAACCTGTCAGGTCACGGAGGTGCGAGCAGAATCACTGGAGTTTACCTCGCTATCTAAAGAGTACTGCCATCACATGGAGGACTTTTCAACCTCAGCTGATATTAGGCTGGAAAGAGATTGGCATTCCAGCTGATCCTATCCGTTGCCATGTTCACCTGAGTGACAGGTTGCTTAATCCCAGGATTGCAGTGCTTCTCAAAGCCCTGACAAGCTCTCTTTTTGACCTTCGCCCTGAACCTGCCCGATAAACAGGCCTAATATTTTCGCTCATATTTTGAATTGAGACATGGATTGCAGAGAAAAATAAAGATCAATCACAACACACTGGTTTCTAAGTGCTTCCAATTTGGCAAAAGTGGCTGTGCGAAGGAAGGTAAAGAAAAGCTCTTGAACAGAAGCAAAGTTAATGCAGGCAAATCCCTAATAATGTTCAAAAAGGATGTGGGTGTCACTGGTTAGGTCAGCATTTATTTCCCATCCCGAGCTGCCCTTCAGAAGGTGGTGGTGTTGCCTTCTTGAACCGCTGCGGTCCTCGAGGTGTAGGTCCACCCACTGTGCTGTTAGGGAGGGAGTTCATCTGTCTGGACAAGGACAAGGGCAACAGACAAGGGAACTACACCGCCTGCAAGTTCCCTTCCAGTCCGCACACCATCCCGATTTGGAACTAAATCGGCCATTCCTTCACTGTCGCTGGGCGGGTGAAAGTAGAACTAGGGGGCATAGCCTCAAAATATTGGGGAGCAGATTTAGGACTGAGTCGAGGAGGAACTTCCTCACCCAAAGGGTTGTGAATCTGTGGAATTCCCTGCCCAGTGAAGCAGTTGAGGCCACCTCTTTGTACGATTTTAAGGAAAAGCTCGATAGATTTTTGAACCGCAATGGAATAAACGGTTATGATGAGTAGGGGTGGGTAAGCGGAGCTGAGTCCACAAAAAGATTAGCCATGATCTTATTGAATGGTATAATAGGCTCGAGGGGCCAGATGGCCGACTCCTGTTCCTAGTTCTTATGTAACCTCCTCCCTATCAGCTCTGTGGGTGTACCTACACCACGCGGACTGCAGCGGCTCAAGAGGTTGACTCCCCACCGCCTTTCTCAGGGGCAATTAGAGTTAGGCACACACCCTGTGAAAGAATTTTTAAAGAACTTCACCTGTCAGTTCCCGAACCACAGATGCCTTGTGCAGTGAAGCATGTGGCGTTTTACAAATAAGAGTAGCAAAGGTAAACTCATGGAGGAACCATTAACTCAAACTGTACTGACCAATAGCCATTGCTTTTCACTGTTGCCCTTGTCACTCCTCCCAGTGTTCAGAGCCAAGCTGGCAGGGAGCTGTCACAAAAAAATAAGTTAAAGTGCCCAACGATTATATTGCTATCAAATATCCTTCATGTCCTCAATCCTCAGATCAGGTAGTGCGCCGTGCAGAACTTCATTCCAGGCTTTTAGAAAATGCCTCTTTCCAGTCATTAGTTTGAGGAGGTTGTTGAAAAGGGGAGTGAAACCAAGTAGGCCACACAAGAGTTAGGTGTTGCCAACCTTCCAGGATTGGTCAGGACCCCCAGGGGTTGAAGGTTAATCACTAGGGTATGGGCGATTAAAACAATTGTGATTTTCATTCATTTTGATTGTCATAAGAATATTGAAGGTGGGGTGGAAAGTAAGGCCATACAGTCAAGTATCATCCAGTCAGGTAATGAATAAAGAGTCTCTTGGCTTCCCAGTTGGTTGGGAGAAGGTGAGGGGCCGTGATGACGGACGGGCCTGTCAGATGATTAATGGCAGGGGTGTGGGGCAGGGCAGTTGGCCAGGGGGGCGGCGGGGGAGGAATCATGTGATAAAATCTCCAGGGGGACGTCCGACCAGAGTTGGCAACACCAACAAGAAGCCAAGTCTCGTTCGGCAACAACGCGGAAAAAAAAACGCCCCCTCTGCAACTTTGCCATTTGCAAAGTGTGAGAATGTAAGCAAGCGAAGATTTACTAGTGGCTTCTTGAAGCGTCTGGTACCAAGGGCTTTCAGTTGTTGGGGGGGGGGGGGGGTGAACAATAAGTCAATCATCAGTCAGTCTGTAGCATTATTGGTGTCAAACAACAGCCTTTGGAATGGCAAACAAATAATATTTACAGGTCTGCGACATATAGATTAAAATGTAGAATCACTGAAAACGTAGCTAATTGTACAAACTCACAGGCCCATGAGCAAAACTTCATATCTATATGTGTGTGTATATATATATCATATTTTATATATATATATTTTTTGAATACAAAACATGTTATAGGTTTTTTACCTCCATTTATCTGAAAGATTAACTCTTAACTCAGTCTAGTAATGATCATTTGTCCATCAAAATTATTGGCTCATTGGATCACTGGTGAATCATTTCTCACAGAGCAAGTTGCGTAACCCACAAACACCAAGGGGTAAAAACAAACCCAGAGACGAGTAATAGGCTGAAAAATACAATTGGTGATGCCTGGACCTCGGTACTTGCTGCTCCAGTGGGGGCACTCTCCGGGGGTTTGAAGTGCGGCTGGCGTCCAGTGATCTAGTCTGCTCCTCTCTTGCCCTGCAGCCTAATGGTTATATTGTCCTAGCTACATTCGTAACACATGCACGTGAGGTACAGAGGAGGCAGGGAGACTGCTTAGCATTGAAGTCACAGCACTGGCACAATGTCATTCTGATACACAGGGTGCTTCCCAATGGGAGTTTAATAGTCTTGTAGACACTAAAAACGCCCGAGCAAAACTGGCAGCCCCCCCCCCCCGAGCTATCTTTATTTTAAACAGATACAAAAGCATGGGAATAAAGACCAAAAATGCTCTGCAAGTCTCACTGAAAATAGTAAACAGTATCATGCAATTATTACGCTAAGTTCTTCTGACCTTTTATTAACACCCTTTTATTAACACTGTCTTCTGTCCATCCTGGTGCCCCCTCCCGAAGTATTTAAACACAGTTTCTGCAGAAGTCCCAGGGTCTAGGCGACTAACTGGGTCCACCCTAAATGCTGCTCAGTTCGATCCTGGAGTCCTGTTTCCTACTGGGGCCCCCAGTCCGTCCCTCCACTCAATGCTGGTAGATGAACTGTACGCAATGCAGGCACATTTTGTCAGCCGTTTGCAAGAATAAGGGACATGCAGGGGGAGCCTACACTTCACGACCTCGATGCTTCAACCAAGATGCAAGGGCGCTGGAACATAACCACAAAGTTCGGGTTTCTAAAATTGCAGGTTGGCAAAAAAAAAAATTTAAATTATGTGTCTCCTTTTTTTGTAAAATGTCAGCTGCCCCATTTTTGGTTCTTCACCCATCAGCTACTCTCTCTCCATATCCTTTCCCTCCACTGTCACAATGAACAAGGACGTCCAATTGTTCTTTCGCTCGTCAAACATGGCGCACACTAAACTTCACTGCAATAAATTTTTTAAAAAGTAAAAGCGAAATCTTATTTGTATTGATCGTACAGTTAGAATATGGGATAGCAGGCTGTTTGCTTTGGGCGATGTGGGAATGATTAAACTGCAGGCTCAGGATGGACATCAAAGAGGGAACAGTGAAAGGACTGAGACACGCTGTGGTTCCAGCAGTGCATCTTTGTGGAATTCCTTGCTTTCCATCAAGCCCCTTGCTGCTCTTGAGGACCACATCGGAGTGCAAACCCCCCTCCCCCTCTCCCCCTCCCCAAGTATGAGAGAAAAAGGCAGCTTTAATTAAAAGAGATTATAAAATATAAATATGGGGAATGGTACCACAGTGGTAATGTTACTGGAGCAGGGGCCTGGACGACTGATACAGAGCAAAAGTTTGAAATCCCGACAAGGTGGCTGGGACAATTTAAATTCAATCAATTAGTCAAAAAAAAATCTGGAATAAAATAACAGTCTTCTTAATAATGAGCATGAAACAAGTGGATTGTCGTAAAAACCTAACTGGTTCACCAATGTCCATCAAGGGAGGAAATCTGCCATCCTTAGCTGGTCTGGCCTACACGTGACTCCCGCCCACAGTAGCATGATCGGTTCTTAGCGGCCACTCTGAAATGGCCGAACGAATCACCCACTAGCGCAAACCACTACAGGAAAAGAAAAGAACACTGGTGGGGGTACCTGCACCACATGGACTGCACTGGCCCACCTTCTCAAGGATAATTAAGGGTGGGCAATAAGTGCCCACATCCAGAGGAAGGAAAATTTAAAAAAAACGTACGCAAAAGCGATCTGACCATGGCTATGTACACGGAGGCTAACACCAGCGGTCTGTGTGACTGTGAATCAAACACAGCTTGTGCAGAGTAAGATACAGGGACACCAGCAGTATGTATGCATGTACAAGCAATTGACTCTTCACACCCTGCAGTCGCTGCCAGGGAATCCTTCTCTGTTTTTTTTTTGCACTATCTGGGTGGAATCTGAAAAGTCAGAAAGCTCCTCTCCGTTTACTGTTCCATCGTCCTCGCAAAAGGCAGCCACCAGACCTCCCTGCAGAGTGTGTGGCTTTGCAATGAATAAATACGCTGCATTGTACCAGTTCTCCAGCAACAATAACAAAACAAATACAGGATACTCTTCATCCTTTTCCTTCGCATGGCAACATTAAGATTCGCTACTTCTCCTCGTGGTTGGCATAAATGCCAGCCTCCCAGCGCAGAGCCATGGCACTTTTTCGACGGGTCACCCTGGTCGCCTCAAGGACCTGGAAAAGTCACAACACCCAAGAGAAGTCAGCGAGAGGCCAACGAAAATCAAAGAGCAAAACCAAGGTTTTGAATTTAAAAATTCATTCCTCAAAGTGAACTCCCATAATTGTGGTGACGGGCCTTACTCTTCGCCAGGCGTCACGTTCCCCAAATCTTCCTTCGCATTATCCCCAGATTGGAATTCAGTAATTTGGCAGCAATCAAACAGATTGTTAGGGATCTGAGAAATGTGACCGTGTGGAGTCTGCACCTTCTCCCCGTGTCTGCGTGGGTTTCCTCCGGGTGCTCCGGGTTCCTCCCACAGTCCAAAGACGTGCAGGTTAGGTAGATTGGCCGTGATAAATTGCTCTTTAGTGTCCAACGGTTAGGTAGGGGATAGGGTGGGAGCCGGGGGGGGGGGGGGGGGGGGGGGGGGGGATGGGCCTAGGTAAGGGTGCTCTTTCAGCGGGTTGGTGCAGACTTGATGGGCCGAATGGCCTCCATCTGCACTATTGGGATTTCATGATTCTATGAGTACTGGAAAAAGTATGCACGCTCATTAACCTCTGAAAGAGGGCTGCCATTTCCTGAGCGACCCTCCGTCAGGGATAGTTTCAATATTAACCTGCCCAGTCCACTAAGCTTCCCCTGTTTTTCTTAATCTTACATTGTCCCTTTTGACATCAAACTGAACAGTGTTCGTCAGGAGTGACATGAGATGCTTCATTTGGGGATATTGATTGAAACACTCAGGGAATGAAGTGCTGGATTTATCAATGATAAAAAAAAAATAATAAGTGGACCAGGTGCATTGATGCCGTGACCTTGGTAGCAACTGGTTCCACTTGACCTTTATTCCGACGCACTCGCTGCCATCGTGCGGGCTGCGAGCTTTCTTGAGCCCCCTTTTGCTCTGGCTTCACTTTCATGTTCCAGATGAGGAACTGGGAAGCCACAATTGGAAGTCTCTTGCTGTTAGTCACATCAACTGGGAGAGTCACTTTGAGATGCATTCGTGTGCATGAACAAAAGGCAGAAGTTAAAGGTACCATTGGTTAACCTAGGCTGGAGTGATTCACCACCATTAATTACACTGCGGTATCCACTGGATATTTTGAAACTGTATTCCTGACTTCCTCTTGTGCACAGGCCCAGTTCAGAAGAGGGTGTCTGGAGCTTTGCACGTCTCAACATGGCCACTTTACGCTTTTAAACTTCAACATTTTTGAACAAAATTAACTGGAGTAAAACACACTGCATTACTGAATTCCAAATACATCGCATGCCTCTGAAAATATTTAGTAATCTGCTGGAATATTTTCCCTGACTGAAATGGGCTAAATGTAGGCCTGAGATTGTGTGCTGTGCCAAACTAAACCCGGGTATTGATTGGTCAGATGTAACATTATTTGTTCTTGGGCTGGCACAGTGGTTAGCACTGACGCCTCACAACACCAGGGACCCGGGTTCAATGCCAGCCTTGGGCGGCTGTCTGTGTGTAGTTTATATGTTCTCCCCGTGTCTGCGTGGGTTTCCTCCGGGTGCTCCTATATCCTCTCTCATTCCAAAGATGTGCAGGTTAGGTGAATTGGCCGTGCTAAATTGCCCCTTAGTGTTCAAAAGGTTAGGTGGAGTTATGGGGTTACAGGGATGGGGTGGCGGAGTTGGCCTTGATAGGGCGCTCGTTCAGAGAGTCGGTGTAGACTCAATGGGCCGAATGGCCTCCTTCTGCACTGTAGGGTTTCTATGATCCAGAGATGTGGGTGTCACTTGGCCAGGACAGCATTTAAGCCCATCCCTAATTGCCCTCGAGGAGTTAAGGTGATGAGCTGTCCACTGTAGGCACACCCACAGTGCTGTTAGGGAGGCAGTTGCAGGATTTTGACCCAGCGGCAGTGAAGGGACGGCGATATAGTTCCAGGTCGGGATGGTGTGCAGCTTGCAGGTGTCAATGCAGGTGCTGGTGTTCCCCCTGCATCTGCTGCCCTTGTCCTTCGAGGTATGGGGAGGTTATGGGTTTGGAAGGTACTGCCCATTGGGCCTGGGTGGGTCGCTGAGGTGCTACGCACTGCTGCCACTGTGCGTTAGTAGTGGAGCGAGTGAACTATTAGGATGGTGCCAAGCGCTTGGGCTCTACCCTCTTGGGTGCTGTCGACCATCTTGACATTAGGTTGATGAACAATTAAGAACTTTTCTCTTCTGCAGACACACAATTTCAGGCCTGCCCAAAGGCTAAATTTGGAGGCAATCTTTCTGACCAGAGGCACGCTTTCATGAAGGGCGAGATTCCACCAAACAGTATGTCAAGCAGAGCTGTTGGATACCAACCCAGCCTAGGTAAAGTAAGAGAAAATGCACACCACCTATTCAAAAATAACAGTTGTTTATGAGATGGAGCACTTGTGGGTAAAAATTCACAGAACCTGACTACAACATACATGGGGCATAAATATTACTCTTCAAATGATCATAGCCCATTTTAATCAGCAGCCATCTTTTTACCTGGTAAATTTAAGTTTGATTAGTGAGTATCCACTCTAATCTCCACATGATAACTAGAGAATAGTTGGCGGCAGTGAAGTGGTGCGGGAAAAATTAGAAAATAATTGCCTTTATTTAGCTCCACGGCACTTTCAAACCAAGATGTTTATTATTCAGTGTTGTCCTTCAGAAGATCAACACCGTTTTTTCTCTCTTCCTTCACGGGATTGGGCATCGCTGGCAAGGCTAGCCTTCGTTGCTAATCCCTCAATCACTGGCAAGGCTAGCCTTCGTTGCTAATCCCTCAATCACTGGCAAGGCTAGCCTTCGTTGCTAATCCCTCAATCACTGGCAAGGCTAGCCTTCGTTGCTAATCCCTCAATCACTGGCAAGGCTAGCCTTCGTTGCTAATCCCTCAATCACTGGCAAGGCTAGCCTTCGTTGCTAATCCCTCAATCACTGGCAAGGCTAGCCTTCGTTGCTAATCCCTCAATCACTGGCAAGGCTAGCCTTCGTTGCTAATCCCTCAATCACTGGCAAGGCTAGCCTTCGTTGCTAATCCCTCAATCACTGGCAAGGCTAGCCTTCGTTGCTAATCCCTCAATCACTGGCAAGGCTAGCCTTCGTTGCTAATCCCTCAATCACTGGCAAGGCTAGCCTTCGTTGCTAATCCCTCAATCACTGGCAAGGCTAGCCTTCGTTGCTAATCCCTCAATCACTGGCAAGGCTAGCCTTCGTTGCTAATCCCTCAATCACTGGCAAGGCTAGCCTTCGTTGCTAATCCCTCAATCACTGGCAAGGCTAGCCTTCGTTGCTAATCCCTCAATCACTGGCAAGGCTAGCCTTCGTTGCTAATCCCTCAATCACTGGCAAGGCTAGCCTTCGTTGCTAATCCCTCAATCACTGGCAAGGCTAGCCTTCGTTGCTAATCCCTCAATCACTGGCAAGGCTAGCCTTCGTTGCTAATCCCTCAATCACTGGCAAGGCTAGCCTTCGTTGCTAATCCCTCAATCACTGGCAAGGCTAGCCTTCGTTGCTAATCCCTCAATCACTGGCAAGGCTAGCCTTCGTTGCTAATCCCTCAATGCCCTTGAACTGAGGGCAGTTAAGAGTCAACCATATTGCTGTGGGTCTGGAGTCACCTGTGGACAAGGCCGGGTCACGGTGACTTCCTTCCTTAAAGGCCAAACGATGATGGGTGCATTTCTCAGACTAGCTTCGGAATGACAGATTTTAGTACATGAGTTTAAATTCTACCAGTTGCCGTGGTGGGATTCGAACCCATGTCCCCAGAGCAGCCTCTGGATTACTGGTCCAGTGACAATCCCACTACGCCACCATCACCCCCGCTGGTCTCTTTACCATCTCTCCCCTCTCACCTTAAACCTATGCCCCCTGGTTCTAGACTCCTCTCCCTTTGGGAAAAGATGTTGACTATCTACCTGATCTAAGCTCCACATTATTTTATAGACCTCTACAAGATCACCCCTAAGCCTCCTAGGCTCCAGCGAAAAAAATCCCAGTCTGTCCAGCCTCTCCTTATAACTCAGACCATCAAGTCCTGGTAGCATCCTTGTAAATCTCATCTGCACCCTGTCTAGTTTAACAATATCCTTCCTATAATAGGGTGACCAGAACTGAACACGGTATTCCATGTGTGGGCTTACCAATGTCTTGTACAACTTCAACAAGACCTCCCAGCTCTTGTATTCAATATTCTGACCAATAAAACCGAGCTTGCTGAATGCCTTCTTCACCACCCTGTCCACCTGCAACTCCTCCTTCAAGGAGCTGTGAACCTAAACTCCTAGATCCCTTCTCCCTGGTCGCATTTCTCATTGAAATAGAAAAGGGGAGGTTCTTAAGAGCAACTAGAGGGGAAAGTGCAAGACTGTGAAGCCTGGTGAGATGAACAGAAAGACCTGCCCTCGGGCAGGTCACTAAGATACCCCCCACAATGCAACCCGTCCTCATAATTGAGCTTTTTTTTTTAGCCCTAGGTCAATGATGAGTGTGAAGCTGCCAAAACACATCACCTTATCATGTGAAGGATACAGCAGATACCCACAGTGTCACAATAATTCAAAATAAGCGCACAGACCAATTATTGCTGGCAACGGTGAGGAAAAAGAATTAGCTGTGGGCGTTGCCAGGTTACCAAAAGAAAACCCCATAATTAGACGTAGCCACAAGATACTCAGAATTTGCACCCCAAGTTTGTTTCACGGTGATGAACGCAGGCGGCTTCTCGCCCTGGTAATTCGCGGCTGCTAAAACCCGTTAGGTTGTATGGGCGCGGAGGGGGGGGGGGTCAGGGGAGTAACCTCCAGAACAACCCACTCACAACAGGCCTGCAAAATGCGCCATCGCTGCCTGGACAAGCCGTTCTGAGGGTTGTTCTCCAGACTCCTCGCAGGTTGAGGGAAGATGATCTTGCTGTTAATGAGGCACATGGGGGGGGGGGGGGGGGGGGGAATGTCAGCTTGTTACATGTTGCCTTGGCAACGCCTCAGCTGCCGGCGACGGGCTGAGCGGTCACCACAGTCGGGTGGAGATCGATTAGGCGAGTTAAAAAGGAAGCAGCGAGGGGAAAGAGAGAAAGAGAAATGGTCGCAGAGGTTTGTATCCAATGAGGAACCATTGTAGATCCATTAATCAATACATGAACCGTGGCCTTTGGCAAACTCACTTTCCTGGGGCTCCCCCTCTGGGTGAAGTTGATTACTCCATCTGTACCGTGTAAAATAGTGCAACATTACAATAGCAGAAAGTCTCGAGAACACATGCATATTCCACTGAACTTAAGAGAAATGTTTCTTTTCAACAGCTCTGTTCTCAAATCTCCTCTTCATTTGATAAAATAACTAACGATGGGCAGCACGGTGGCATGGTGGTTAGCATTGTTGCCTCACGGCGCTGAGGACCCGGGTTCGAATCCCGGCTCTGGGTCACTGTCCGTGTGGAGTTCGCACATTCTCCCCGTGTCTGCGTGGGTTTCACCCCCACAACCCAAAAGATGTGCAGGTGGATTGGCCACGCTAAATTGACCCTTAATTGGAAAAAATAATTGGGTACTCTCAAATAAAAAAAATAATAACTAAAGATGATTCACGCTGTACATTTCTGTGAGCTTTGCTGCAGTTTAGTTTTTAGTTTTACGCCTCTTCCTTCCCCTGCCTGGAGTTATTTTTGCCCTGCGGGGGGGGGGGGGGGGGGGGGGGGGGGGGGGCTCCTCACTGACTCCCGAAAATGACAGAAAGGCTTGCATTTCAAAAGCGCATTTCCACACCCTCATCAGGCCCTAAGAGTGCTTTACCAAAGAAGTGTAGCGAGGGAGGTGCTCAACAATTGTGAGTTTTTAAAAAAAATCTTTAAGCATTTCGATTATCAGCCGCGGCTCAGAAGGTAGCATTGTCACCTCCGAGTCAGGCGGTTGTGGGTTCAAGACCCACTCCAGGAACTGAACACAACAATCGAGGCTGACCCTCCAGCGCAGTACCGAGGGGGTGCTGCACTGTCAAAGGTTCTGCTCTTCGGGTCAAAGGTTAACTGAGGCCCGTCTTCCCTCACAGGCCCAGCTAAAAGGCCCCCTGATGTAATCCGGAAGCAAGGCATGGGGGTTCTCTCAGGTGCTCCGCCCAATATTTCCCCCTCAATTAACATCACAGAAACAGGTTAACTGGCCATTAGCCTGCTGCTGCTCACGGGATCTTGCTGTGCGTGTAACGGCGGTCGCAACGGTGGCTACACCTTCAAAGGGTGTTTCATTGGTTTGTAAAGCGCATTGTTAATGTCCTGGGCCCATGCTGTATAAATGCAAGTCTTTCCTTTTTTTTTTTATTTATTAGTTTTTAAAATATTGCAGTTTGGGAAATACTTTTACTGGATGGGGCAGCTCTTCGGTGAGAGGTTCAGGAACATCTTCAACCAGAACTGCCTTCCATAATGGAATAGAATGACCACCATTTTACCATGCCACCTCCGGCAGTGACAATGCGTAACAAGATTTCTATTAGGTCTCGGATAAAGGTTACTCTTCCGTTGTAACTCAGCAATAACTAATGGGTCTTTACTCAAGAAGCAATAAAGTTGCAATTGACTTTTCAAAGATTGAAACGACACTAGGTTCACGAAACACCCTTGACCACAAGTGTGAGACTGCTGGACTTGACATCGGGAAGCCCTCAAACGCGTTAAAGGTCTCAGCCCCCCCCCCCCCCCCCCCTCCCCCCCACCATCGACTTGAAAGTTGCTCTCCATGTGTCACTCTCGATATTGAGATGGTGAATGTCAACAGGCCCCGGGGGGGGGGGGGGGGTTTGGGACCGGGCGGTGTGATAAAGGGGGCGTTATAGATGGGGGAAGATTCTATTCACGCCCACACGGACACCAAAGCAGCTGGAACCACTTTGCCGTGGTCAGGATCTGGCCGTGGGAGGAATCGGCATAAATTCCCATTCCAGATAACGGCACGAGGGCTGAATATTCAACGTCTGCGAACAAAGACACTCACTGCCTCACTGCCTCTTTATATTTGGGCGGCACCGGTGGCGCAATGGTTAGCACTGCTGCCTCACGGCGCCGAGGTCCCAGGTTCGCTCCCGGCTCTGGGTCACTGTCCGTGTGGAGTTTGCACATTCTCCCCGTGTCTGCGTGGGTTTCACCCCCACAACCCAAAGATGTGCAGGGTAGGTGGATTGGCCACGCTAAATTGCCCCTTAATTGAGAAAAATGAATTGGGTGGTCTAAAAAATTTTTAAAAACAAAGTACTTGACCTTACAGGCCAGTATCAGTATATTTGGTCTTTCAGTCTGAACCTCTTCCACCTTCCCCCACTTCATCTCACTCTGTCCACCAATCAGACTATTTCTTTCTCCCTAATGTGTTCATCCAACTTCTCCTTAAATGCACTGATTCTATTCACCTCAACCACTCCTTACGGTAACAGGTTCTACACTCTCACCACTCTCTCAGTAAGGAAATTCCTCCTGAATGGCTTATTGGGTTTATTAGTGACTCCTCTATTTACGACCTCTAGTTTGGGCTCCCCAGCGAGTAAAAATATTGGGCGGGATTCTCCGACCCCCCGCCGGGTCGGATAATCGCCGGGGGTCGGCGTGAATCCCGTCCCCGCCGGCCGCCGAAATCTCCGGCCCGCCAAAAGTGGGTGAGGCGTGAGTCGCGACGCCCGCCCCGGAGAATGGCGGGGACCGGCGCGACTCAATGGGCCCCGGGGCTGCCCGAATTCTCCAGCCCGCGATGGGCCGAAGTCCCGCAGGTTTTTTGCCGGTCCCGCCGGCGTGGATCAGAGTAGGTCCCCTTACCGGCGGGACCTGGCGGCGAGGGCGGGCTCCGGGGTCCTAGGGGGGGCGCAGGCCGATCTGGCACCGGGGGGAGCCCCCCACAGTGGCTGGGCCTGCGATCGGGGGCCACGATCGGAGGGTGGGCCTGTGCCGTGGGGGCACTCTTTTGCTACGCATCGGCCGTGTCAGCCTCCGCGATGGTTGACGCGGAGGTGACCCCCGCCCTGCACATGCGCGGGGATGACATCAGCAGCCGCTGAAGCACCGGCGCATGCGAGGACTCTCGCCGGCTGGCGGAGCCTCTTCGGCCCCGGCTGGCTGGGTGCCAAAGGCCTTCCACGCCGTCCGGCGGGGCGCAAACCACTCCGGCGCCGGCCTGGCCCCTGAAGGTGCGGAATTGGGGCGGGCCGACAACGGAGTGGTTCACGTCACTCCGTCCCGCCGGGAGCCCTCCGCCCCGCCGGATATGGGGAGAATCCTGCCCAAAGTCTCAAAGGATTCCATCATTTTTTAATTTTTTTAATTTTTTAAATAAATTTAGAGTACCCAATTTATTTTTTTCCAATTCAGGGGCAATTTAGCGTGGCCAATCCACCTAACCTGCACATCTTTGGGTTGTGAGGGCGAAACCCACGCAGACACGGGGAGAATGTGCAAACTCCACACGGACAGTGACCCAGAGCCGGGATCGAACCTGGGACCTCGGCGCCGTGAGGCAGCTGTGCTAACCACTGCGCCACCGTGCGCCCTCCATCATTTTAAAGGCCAACGCGCAAGTCTTCTATTTTCTCCCGAATGCTGAGCTGGGTGCAGTGGTGAGTGAGTCCCTCCAGAGGTATTGGGAGTCGCGGTAAAAAATATCCAATTTTGCTTACTGTGTGGACCAAAAAATTTATTCCTTCGTGGGATGTGGGTGTCGCCGGCAAATCCAGCATTTGTTGCCTGCCCCCAATTGGCCTTGAACTGAGGGGCTTGCTAGCTCAGAGGGGAGCTAAGAGTAAACCACATTGCTGTGGGTCTGGAGTCACATGTAGGCCAGACCGGGTAAGGACGGCAGATTTCCTTCCCATGCCACTCGCTTCCAATTACAGATTTCATGAACTGAATTCAAATCCCACCATGGGGTTTGAACCCTTGTTGCCCAAACGTTAGCCACGGCCTCTGGATTGCTAGTCCGGTGACATTACCAGTACAGCACCCGCTCCCTCAAAACACCGTCAGCAATGCTGACCCAAAACCCAACTGCTTACATTGGGCTCGTCCCTCCTCTCCCGCCGTTTAACCTTCTGCGTCTCGTAGTCTTCCAACAACGTCTCCATCAGACCTCTGGAACGACTCAGTCCTGAAGCCTCCTGTTCCGTAGGCGTGGGCTCCGGCTGTGCGGGGGGCACGGCGCTTTCCGAGACCGATGCTGGGCTGGACTTCTCAATGTTTCCTGCAATCAGAAGAGCTCAACAATAAGGGTCAACGGCACTCGACCCAATGTCAAGATAACTGACGAATGGGTGGAAAGACCATTAAAATCCGACCACTGCTGCTCAAGGTGCCAGAGAATACAAGGTTAAAGGCTAACACTAGATTTTAGGCTGTGACCTCTTGCCAATATCGGGCCAACAAAAAGAAAAATATTGAAATATGCAAGATGGCAGCCTCACGGCGCTGAGGTCCCAGGTTCGATCCCGGCTCTGGGTCACTGTCCGTGTGGAGTTTGCACATTCTCCCCATGTCTGCGCGGGTTTCGCCCCCACGACCCAAAAGATGTGCAGAGTAGGTGGATTGGCCACGCTAAATTGCCCCTTAATTGGAAAAAATTAATTGGGTGCTCTAAATTTATAATTAAAAAAAAGATCTTGCCTGTTAGCCCATCGAAAAAGTTTGAACGCAAGTGTTGTGTTCTTGCAGGGGTCAGACCTGAGAGTTGGGGATCAGACAAGGCTGAGGAAGGGGTGGGTGGGGCAGGTGTTATACTTGAGCTCTGACGGGAGGGCGAGGGAGACACGGGGGCTGTTCCGATCAGGAGGGTGGACTTTTCGGTGGCTAATATTTAGGTGGATTCAGGAGGGAGATATGTGATAGTGAGTGGGGGTGTTGGCGGGTGTTCCGGTTGTCTGGTGAAGGTATGCACTCCGAACTGGGGGGGGGGGGGGGGGGGGGAGGTATGGATTTTATCAAGACGGTGTTGGCGGTCATCTCTGGCCTGGACTCATAGAATCATAGAATTTACAGTGCAGAAGGAGGCCATTCGGCCCATCGAGGCTGCACCGGCCCTTGGAAAGAGCACCCTACTTAAGCCCACACCTCCACCCTAGCCCCGTAACCCCATCTAACCTTTTTGGACACTAAGGGCAATTTTGCATGGCCAATCCACCTAACCTGCACATCTTTGGATTGTGGGAGGAAACCTTGATCATGGCGGGGGGGGTCTTTAATTATGTGCTTGAGCCCAGACTAGATAGGTCGTGCCCCCACGTCCCTTAGACATTGAGGGTGACAAAGGAGCTGCTGGTGTTAATGGAACAGATGGAGGGAGCGGACCCGGGAAATTCAGATACCCGAGGGAGAAGGAGTTCTCCTTCTCTTCCCACATACACTGGGCTTACTCTCATATCGATTCCTTTGCAGTGGGAACATCATCACTTCCTGGGGTGGGTGGGTACATCATCACTCCTGGGGTGGGTGGGTACATCATCACTTCCTGGGGTGGGTGGGTACATCATCACTTCCTGGGGTGGTATATTCGGTGATTATCATAATTGACCATGAGCCACATTATCTGGATTTGTGATTGGAGAAGGGCCGCGCTCAGCGACCCCCCCCCCCCCCCCCCCCCCCCCCCCCCCCCCGTGGAGGTTAAACACGGCGTTGCTCACAAACAAGGGGCCTTGTGAGAGGATAGCTTCTGCGACTGGGATGTATGTGGAGTATTTTTTTTTACATTTAGAGTACCCGATTCTTTTTTTTTCCAAGGAAGGGGCAATTTACTGGGGCCAATCCACCTACCCTGCACATCTTTTTGGGTTGTGGGGGCGAAACCCACGCGGAAACGGGGAGAATGTGCAAACTCCACACGGACAGTGACCCAGAGCCGGGATCGAACCCGGGTCCTCGGCGCCGTGAGGCAGCAGAGCTAACCACTGCGCCACCCTCGGCGTGCCGACGATGAACATGAACATTGATGTTGAAGAACTGAAGCCTGGTTATTGAGATTAATCAGGTATCTGGACTGGAGAAAGGCAGTTTGCTGAATGGGCCCAAGGTCTCAAATGTTTTCTTTTTTGCAACTGGGTAGATTTTCACTGCAGCCACCAGAGGGCGGACAAGAGCCAACATCAACAGCCCAGAGCGCTGAGGAAAGTCATGTCCAATGTGCCTACTTTCCATCTTCCGATCTTCCCAGCAGTATTAAAGTGTGTTATACCTACTGGGTATCAGCAACTCATAGAGCCACAGAAGGAGGCCAATTGGTCCATTGAATCCATGTCGGCCCTCTGTAGAGCGTTAATCCCAATCCCCCGCTCTATCACTCCATCCAATTTAATTTCGAAATAATTTATCGCCTCTGCTTCCACTACCTTTGTGCAGTAAGAAGTCTTACAACACCAGGTTAAAGTCCAACAGGTTTGTTTCAAACACGAGCTCGTGTTTGAAACAAACCTGTTGGACTTTAACCTGGTGTTGTAAGACTTCTTACTGTGCTCACCCCAGTCCAAAGCCGGCATCTCCACATCATGACTACCGTTGTGGGCAGCGAGTTCCAGATCATTACCATTCGGAGGTGTAAAATTGTTCTCCCTCACATCCCTTCCTTCCTTTCCCCTCCCGTGTCTCTTGCCCAAGACCTTCAGTCCATCTCCCCGAGTCCTTGACCTACGAGCTAATGGCATCAGTTTTTTTTGCCACCTCCCTTGCCTCCAGCCGTCTATAACCTTGGACATCTTGGTCAAATCTCCCTCGCTCGAAAGAGACCAGCCTCAGCTTCACTGGCCTAACCTTGTCGCTGAATTCCTTACAACTCTTACAACCTGTCGGGTAAATCTCCTCCGCACCCTCTCAAGGAACCTCACATCCTTCCCACAGTGTGCTGAGCAGAAATGGCCGTTCTAGTTTGGGGGGGGGGGGGGGGGGGGGCACAGAGCTTGCGCAAGATTCAACATAACTTCCCTGCTTTCCTTTTTTAAAAATAAATTTAGAGTACCCAATTCATTTTTTCCAATTAAGGGGCAATTTAGCGTGGCCAATCCACCTCTCCTGCACATCTTTGGGTTGTGGAGGCGAAACCCACGCAAACACGGGGAGAATGTGCAAACTCCACACGGACAGTGACCCAGAGCCGGGATTGAACCTGGGACCTCGGCGCCGTGAGGCTAACCCACTGCGCCACCGTGCTGCCCTACTTTCCTTCTCGATTCCTTTTTTTTTTACAAAGCCCGACATCCCATATGCTTTGCTAACTGCCCTCTCAATAAGTCCTGCCACTGTCACTGATGCAAATATACCTCCGGGTCCCTCTGCCCCTGCGCACACTTTAGAAATGTGCCATTAAGTCTACATTGCCTCTCCCCATCCCTTCTCCAAAAATGTATCAGCTCACACTCGTCTGCGCAAAATCCCATCCAGCGTCCGACTGATCCACCCCGCCCTGTTGCCTCCAGGTTTGGCAGGATTTCTTTTAAATATAAATTTAGAGTACCCAATTCATTTTTATCCAATTAAGGGGCAATTTAGCGTGGCCAATCCGCCTACCCTGCACATCTTTGGGTTGTGGGGGCGAAACCCACGCAGACACGGGGAGAATGTGCAAACTCCACACGGAGCCGGGATCGAACCTGGGACCTCGGCGCCGTGAGGCAGCTGTGCTAACCACTGTGCCACCGTGCTGCCCTGGGTTTGGCAGAATTGGCAAATTCTAAAATATCTTAATCCTACGATGTGCTCCTTGAAAGATTTCCACCATTTCTACCCGGGGGATTGAATTTTGTAGAGCTGCCTGCATTATTCCTGTCCCTGTAACTTTCTTTACTTAGTCACACAGCAGAACTCCACACAGATACAGGAGACGTTAGCATCCTACACGGGGCACGACTGTATAACATACAAGCATCGGCCGACCGCACGGCTGGGCACCACTGGGTGCGCTATTTCGGCAGTGAAAGGACCAATAAATATTGGACATAAAAGGGATTTAGTCCACATATTTGGATCTAGGTGGTGCACCCCCTCCCGTGACACAGCCTGGAGGTGGAAGGCCATGAGTATTATCATTGTTTGATGTTGTGTCATTATTATTAATTATGGAATAGGATGCAGCACACCACTAAAGCGGTGCCAGCCTTGGCTCAGTTGGTAGTTCACTCCCCTCTAATTCGGAAGGTTGTGGGTACAAGCAAGTTTTACCGCCTCCCCCCCACACCTCGGGTGCCCCACAAAGGTTTTGCCGCATAACGCAGGCAGACATTTCAGTGCGGCACCGAGGGAACGTGTGCTGGGTACTGTGCGTAAAACCGGCAGTGACCCGATCCCGTCAATTTGGGGGCGGGTTGAATCCTGCATCGCACTTGCGCGTTGGGCTCATCGCTGACTTTACTGGGGAGAAGCACACGTTGGGGGGGGGGGGGGGGGGCAGAGAACTGGCATTCATATAGCGCCTTTCCCAGCATTGGGATGTCCCAAAACACATTGCAGCCAATCCAGTGCCGCCCATGCGCAGGAGCATCAAACCAACTTGCAACGTGATAGTCCACCTTTGTGATGTCCGTCTAGATTTGCTGCTTAAATCTCTGGAGTGGAGCCTGAACCCAGGTTGAGAGAGGAGAATGCCGCCAACGTGAACTGTGCCTAACAGACTGCCAATGCTTTTGATCCACACCCCGCACAGCTGACCTGAAGCAGAAGTATTATCAGGTTGATAGTTCTTGCGCTTTATGTCAAAAGCTGATTTTTGAGTTTACTGGCTGGAAACGCCTAGCCGATTTTTTTCTATAAAAGGACTAAAGCCACCTTCCAGTGACTTGGGATCCCAGTCCAAGATGACGACACATTTGCATCACTGTACCTTGCACCTTCCCACAACATTGAAATGGAGGCAGCCCGATTCAAGGCTGCACGAGGAACAATTGCTTCAAAGGAACATGAATGGGGACCATCTCCTACATCGTTAGAAAGCATCTGGACAATCACCTGGACACTCAGCTGGGTGGATGCAAACCATCAGACATAGCCACGTGGACAATGGGTCACTGGCTATGAAAGGAATGGGGCCAGACATAATCTCATCATGTAAACAAGGCAACTGGAATACACGAACCATGACCATATTTGAGTCACTAGTCGGTCGGACAGAGAAGGTCATGTGACAAGCCAACTAACCCTTTGTGGGCTTAAGCACCGGTTTTCTCTGCAGTTCAGGACAACAACCAAGACACAGTGGGTTTCCTCTCCTTCTCTCCCCCTCTCTCTCTCCAGCCAACCTGCACGTTTTGAACGCTTTCTCCTCATTTTGACTATCCAGGAGCCGCAGACAGAGATTTTAAAAAGAGCTCAGCCCAGTTGCTCCTGTTTCCAGAGAAGAAAAAAAATTGTCTGACTGGGGCTGGAATTCTCCGGCCGAGAGGATTCTATGTTCCCGCCCGCAGTGCACCTCCGCCCGTGGGTCTCCTGGCGGCGTGGGGTGGCTACAACGGGAAACCCCATTGACAAGCGACGGGGAGTAGGGAATCCCGTCGCTAGCAAAACGGCGCGCCGCCAAGAATCACGGGGCCGGGGGAGCGGGGAATCCCGCCCCACATCTTCGAAGCAGCAGGAACACCAAGTGCGGCCTGAAGACGGGCGGCAGGGTAGAAGGGCGGTTAGCATTGCTGCCTCACAGTGCCAGGGACCCGGGTTCAATTCCCTGCCGTGGGTCACTGTCCGTGCGGAGTCCGCCTGTTCTCCCCGTGTCTGGGTGGGTTTCCTCCGGGTGCTCCGGTTTCCTCCCACAGTCCAAAGATGTGCGGGTCAGGTGATTAGCCATGCTAAATTGCCCCTTAGTATCCAAAGGTTAAATGGGGTGATGCGGATAGGGTGGGGGCGTGGGCCTAGGTAAGGGGTGCTTTCAAAGGATAGGTGCAGACTCGATGGGCCGAATGGCCTCCTTCTGCACTGTCGGGAGTCTACGATCCTCTGATTATAAGACAGCCAATTCACCAACCTCCAAGAGCAATATACCCCATTACTTGACATTCAATTGTTTAATCTATCCTCCCGCTCTGTGAACTGCTCGAGTGTGTGAGAACTCGGAGTGCTGCTTTTTGATCATTTAGACTGGGTTAAGTACAATAAAAACTCAAATCATGTCTTTTATGGTCACAGCACAAAAACAGCCAAACACTCACTGAATTTCAAACCTATCATTCTCAAACAAAAAGACTTGTCATGATCTAATGTGGAAGAGAGGGGGCGCCATTTGATAAAGGCTGGGATCTTTAGGATTCCTGCCGCCCGAGGAGTCGGCGGTGGTACTGCGGCCTGCCCCGCAGTCATTTAACTCCCCAGCAGGGCGAGACCTCCCCCCCCCCCCCTCTCTCCCCCCCATCTCAATTCCTGTGGGGGCCAGAATCTGCAGTGGACAGGACTGAAGCAGTCCACGCAACCTAAATCCTGGGTGACCAGGCTGAGTTCTGGGGGTCTCGGTGAGGGGGAGGCCCAGGGGAGTGGGCAGAGGGCAGTGGGGGATTGAGGGAGGACCTGAAGGAGCCGGACCACCTGAGGGGGTTGGAGATGTTGGTGGCGCCTGATGGTGCCTTCCCCCGCCTTCCCTCCTGATGTCTGAGCAGGGTCATATTTCGGGCCCCCTGCCCCGGCCCCCTCCCGCTAGCCTGAAAATTGAGGCCGGGAGGGGGGGGGGGGGGGGGGCAAACGGTCTTTAAATGGTCAGTAGTTGGCCGTTTAAGGGCCTCAACTGGGGCAAGGCTGGGCAGGCCGACTTAGGCCTCGCCCATCCCATGGGTAAAATGGCGGAAAGATCAGTGCGGGTGGGAGCCCATTGGGAAGGCCGACCGAGAACTTTTACACCCATTCCCCCCCACCCACAAACGCACCTGTGCGGGAACGTGAAAACCTGCCCATAATGTAAATCCACGACCCGGCTGCCTCTAAACTCTCTCGCACCAGCGATACACAGAGCCTGACTGAAGTGCCGTCACTGCTGGAAGAGTTGTTTGGTTCAGTAAAGCAGTGACCCCCCCCCCCCCCCCCCCCCCGACACGAACCTCCACCCCCGCCCCCACCCGCACCCCCTCCCCCACTTTCAGGAGTGAATGGAGGATTTCACTGCACAAGACTCTGACCTCCTGATATTTCATTTCCTGTGTGGGGCTGGGAAGAAAGGACAATTGGTGACATTTTAACAGAGAACAGACATTGACTGCCCGTGAACTCATCCTGGCTCCGTGACAGTGTCCCCAGATCGGGACCGTGCCGGGTGCCAGGAAAGGGGCGTGCCAGTGTGTGGGAGTGAACACGCAGGCCTGGTCTGCCCAACGTTAAACTCAACGGCTGGGACACGACGGATGGGGCAAAACTGCAGACTGAGCTCACCAAAACAAAAGCCAAGTTGAAGAGTTTATATCAGGAGTGTTCTCGCTTATCTAAGGAAGCACCTTTGGAGGAGCTGGGTTCCTCCAGAATGATACCAATTGTGAGAACTGGTTACCAAGACGAGGTACATTCTCCAGGCCCGACTTTCAGTGCCTTTCCCATGTCGAAAATAAATCTGTTTTTGTATTGTTTGGAATATAGAAGATTAAGCGGTGATCCAACTGCGGCCTTCAACGTTATTAAAGGATTTGATTGGGTTGATGGAGTTAAACTATTTCCTCCGCTGTGTGAGGATCCAGAACAAGCGGGCAGAACCTTGGGGCGGGATTCTCCGCCCCCCCCCCCCCCCCCCCACCCCCCCACCCGCCGTGTTTTCCAGCAGCGGCCTGCCATTGGCTGCCAACGGAATCTTCCAGTCCCATCGAAGCCCACGCCGTTTCACGTGGCTCGCAGCCTCCGCCACCGGGGAACCCACCGCCAGGGGTCCCCACCGCCGGGGCGGGAAGATCCAGCTCTTAAACCTACAGCCAGGCCGATCCAGGGTGAAATCATAGAACTTACAGTGCGGACGGAGGCCATTCGGCCCATTGAAATCAGGGAGCACTACTTCACACGGAGGACAGTGGGAATCTGGAACACTCCCCCCCCCACCCCCCGGAAGGTCATTGAGGCCGAGAGCGTCAGTTCTCAAAACCACGACAACCTGCATTTGTCTAGCACCTTTCACATGGCAAAAAAAAATAAAAAAATCCTAAAGTGTGAGCAAACCAGAACTGGCGCGGAGTCAGTTATTCGGACAGGTGAGCGCAAGGCTGTTCAATGAGGTGGGTATCGAGGAGCGTCGTAAAGGTTGAGGGGAGAGGAGACGGAGAGGTTCAAGGGAACGAATTCCAGAGCCTTGGGATCTGGGCAGCCGAAAGCATGGCTGCCAATGGTGGAGCACCTGAATTCAGGAACGATCGAGAGGCCGGAATCGAAGGAGGGCAGTGATTGACGGGTGTGGATTGGTTCCATGTCCTGACTGAAACAAAGTGGGTTAACTAAGCTGAGATACATGTCAGCCATGGTTGTACCTCCAGGAGTGCAGCACTCCCTCAGCGCTACAGTCCAAAGATGTGCGGGTTAGGTGGATTGGCCATTCTAAATTGCCCGTAGTGTAAGGTTAATGGGGGGGATTGTTGGGATACGGGTTACGTGGGTTTAAGTAGGGTGATCATTGCTCGGCACAACATCGAGGGCCAAAGGGCCTGTTCTGTGCTGTACTGTTCTATTCTATTCTACACTGGAGCGTCAGCCTACATTTTATGCTGCGGATTTGAGAGTGGAACCTGAACCCTTTACCTGATGCCTAGGATAGGGAGGGTTACCTCGCCAGGAGAGGTTGGACAGGCAGGTCCATTGCACTCACGTCCCTCAGCTGTCAACCTCCCTTTTGAATTCATTTAATAAGCTTCCGCTATTTTTCCAGGTAGAACATTCCAGATCGCGACAACTCTTGGGAGTAAAACAAATTCTCCCCATCTCCCCTTCTAGGTCTTTTGCCGATGATTTGAAATCGATGAACTCTGGTTTCTTGACCCATTTGCCCAGAGGCTCCTGGATGAAAGGCCGTTTGAGGCCTAGTTCATTGATAAGCCAGGGTTTCTGGATCGGTATTTTTTTTTTCTGATGGCCTTCTCTCTCCCAGGGGTGATGACCTGGACACTCCAGAGGTCGGCAAAATTCTGAAAGGGCTTGAAATACAAAAGACTTGGAAAATATGGTTTGGGATGGAGGTTGCCGGGGGAGGGGGTGGGGATGGGTGGTGAGGAGATCAAAACTGGAGACATCTCTTTCCACAGAGTGTGGTGAAAATGTGAAAGCCACCACCACGGGGAGCAGTTGAGACGAATGGTGTGGAAATGTTCGAGAGGAAGTTGGATAAACTGGTGAAGTGAAAAGGTCGAGAAAAATATGCTAATCCTGGGGGCTGAAAAAGGCCGAGAGGAAGTGGAGCATAAAGGCCAGCATGGATTTGATGGGCTGAATGGCCTGTTCCTACGCTGTAAATTCTATTTAATTTATTGAATCATAACATAGAAGGAGGCCATTCGGCCCTTTGCACATGCACCGACTCTTTGAGAGACCAAATTGGTGCCATTTCCCAGCAAATTCTTTTGTTTATATCCCTGGAAACAAAGTTGGCACAAGCTAACTGACGTCTGTTCCCCCCCCCCCGCATTCAGGAGAATCCAGGAGATGGTGCATGCGAAAGAACCCAGCCTGCCCCTTCTGAGGATGTAGTGCAAAGTCTGCAAAATAGTTGCAGGGTCTTACCAGGGCCCTTTATTCTGGGGCAGAGGATCTGCATGGGTCGGCGAGGTTGGCTGTCTTTGCCGGCTCTTTGCGCTGTCTTGAGGACCTCCCTCTGGCGCCGCAGTTCGTCCTCGCGATCCTGGGCTGCTCGGATCTCCTGCTCAATCATCGACAGGGTCTTCTGTTTGCGGGAGCGCAGCTTGAAGGGTCCAGTCTGGGCGATGACCTCCGGCTCCTGCGAGTGACTGACAAAGACGTTGTTTTGGGAATAGTCCGTCGGCTCCAGGTAGTTGGCGCTGTCGCTGAAGGGGCTGAACTCGGGCTTGTACAGGGAGGGAGGGGAGCCGGCCCAGGCTGCGTCGGCACTGCTGCATTGTCTAGCTGCAGCTGCCGTCAAGCTTTCCCCCTTGCCACTCTCCATCTCGCCATCAGGCAAACCCTTTGGCGCCGAGGATCTCCGTTCCTGCACTAAAGGTGCCGGTGTCTGTGACGGCGCTAGCACAACAGTCCGTGACTCCGCCAGAGGTGCAGGATCGATCCCCGCTCTCCCGCTGCCCAACGTTGTCTTTTGTTGCAACGGCTCTTGACCACCTTCACCCGGCCCGACGTCCGCGCGGCTCTGCTGTGCCAACGCCAGCTGGATGGCATCCTGCACCAACCTTTCTGCTTGGCATTGCAGCAGTCGCTCCCTGTCCGACAGCCCGGAATACCTCCGCTGGTAGAAGTCGTCCTCACTGAGTGGGCTCAACGTTCCCCCTCTCTTGTGAGAGCTCTCGTCACGCTCCCCGTCCACGGGTGTTAACGCATGGGGTGTCTGAGGCTGGGAAAACTCTTGCGACCCGCTCAAAGAGTAGTCCAGGGAAACATTCATGGTCTCGTTTGAAGCCCCACTGTCGCTCACGTTATCGATGCTGAAGTCATTGGAAAGAGTTTCCATCACCGTGGTGTCCTGGGATCGGAGAGACAACTCGTCCAAGCCAGAATCCAGTTCCTCTGAGGTGCTAGGAAGACCAACGCATTTGTAGTAGGACTCGGAAACGTCGTTGTCTTCATCTTCACTGAGCACCGTCAAAACCGCCCTGGCCCGGGTAAACCCTTCATCATCCACATGGACCTTGTTGACCATCTCGGCTTTCATGCGGTCACTGATAAATTGGTCAGGAGATGTTTGCCGAGGCCTCTCCAGGCCCAAGGACTCTTTCTGCCCATTGGCCTGCGGAGCTGGGGTTGTCACCTGGATTGCGGCCATTTGCCCTCCCTCAGGCACAAAGCTGACTTTGGAAGCTTTAACAACCGCCACTTCACTGGCCCCGATGTGCACCGTCTGCCCCGGAGCCTGGGTTGACTCAGTCACCAGGACCAGGGCCGCGGTGCTGTCCTTCTGAGGTGCCTCCGCCCTCTGTGACCCTGGCCTGACAGAAACCCCTTTCGTGGCCACCGGCCGCTTCTGGTTGGCCTGAGCACCGTTTTCAGACCTGTTCTCCATTTTTAAAAACTGCTGCCTCGCTGCGGAAAAGTCTATCTGCTCCGTGAGAACGTCCTCTCTGCTTACACCGACGGGGTCTGGCGTCACAAAGACGTGGGCTCTCTGCCTGGGAGAAACCGGGGAAAGACCCCCACCTTGTTTCCTCTGCTTTCGTTCTGCGTATTTCTTGTGCGATTCCAGCTTATCCGGGTCCAGCTGCTCTTCAATGGACTTCTCCTGTGGCGGCTTCCATTTCTCCGCGATACTGGGGTTCTTCTTTACCACCTGGCTTTTAATGACCTCCCGGCGCGCTCTCTCAAGCTCTGCAATTTCACTGGACGCTCGCATTTTCTTAATCCTGTAGGCCTCACTCTTGTCCTCGTCCCCAAAAAGCCTGGCGGGTTTTTTGTCCTTGTGCGAGGCCCGGAGTTCAAATTTGGCTTCTTTCTTCAGAGGGGCGGCGGCGGCCAAGCCGTCCTTCGAGGACCTCCTGGAGTTTGACACCTGAAGCTCTTCCCCTTCCAGGTCGTTGTGACCGGGAAGAGGTTCTGCCGTGGCAGGGCCCGGAGAATGGCCATTCAACTTCATCTCATCTTTCCTCGAGTCGCCAGCCTCCTGTTGCTCGACAAGAGGCAGCTCTGGCCTCACAACGGTTACAACGGAATTGGCAGGCGAGGCCGGAGCGGCGGACATTGAGGCAACAGGTGGGCTTTGCTCGCCCACTATAACCGCACACGGCTCGGGAGAAGCCGGCACACTTGATCCGTTTTCCAGGTTGGAATCACAGCAGTTGGCTTCCAAGACCTCATCCAGGTACCTGATCTCCTTCGCAACGTCACTGTCCAGTGATTCATGCTGGCTCTTGAGGCCATTTTGGTCTTTCCCACCCAGGTGATTCAGCTGACCGTCCACTGCAGCCAACTCCGAGATTGGGACCTTTGGCGTCACCGCGCCAACGTTCTTTGCACTGTGATGCTGCTCCTCTATCTCCATCCTTCTCTCTAGCCCAGGCGAATCAGTCCTTTTCCTGCGTTTTCCCTTCTTCAGTTCAGTCTCATCCTCCAGGAAGCTGGGAGGGGATTTCTGCACAAAGTATAAAAGACGAAAACCATTAGTCTCAAATATCCAAACAGCATGAAAAATACATACTTTACATTACAGTGGCTGGAGACACTTTGGGCATTTGCGCAACAACTTATGGTCATTGAAGAGCCGTTTTGGTGCCCCCCCCCTCTAGAGGGGACCCATGTGAGCAGGGCATACAACTTGATGCCTCCTCAACCAATCAGGGAGCTTCTGGAACAAAGGCAAGGAGATGGAATTAAGATACAGGTGAGCCACGATTGAATTGGAAGGTGGAGCAGGCTTGAGGGGCTGAATGGCCTCTTCCTGTCCCTTTATTCCTCCCTCTGACGTCCTTGACTGTCTTTCGTTTTCTCCCAGTAGGAGAAGCTTCCTGCATTGACTCGCCCTTTTGCTCCAGAAGCTGCCTTAGTCCCAGTGTCCCATCGGCACACGGCGGGCATACCTGGCTTGCCAGCTCAATACAACTGAATTCACCGGGGCATCTCCTAAATCTGGCACGAGCCTGTCACCGGTTTAGTCCCACGGTTGACCATTCGCGGATGCTTCCGCCAGAGTAGCGGAGAGGAATTATGGCCACTGAGAGGTTAAGGTAGCATATGCTCACTTCCAACAAGCGAGCTGAAAATAAACTTTACACGCAGCACCTTGAAGAGGTTAGTCGTGTTTATTTATAGCAGTCAATAAGAGGTTAGTCGTGTTTATTTATAGCAGTCAATAAGAACATTATCTTTGGCTTTAGCAGCATGCTTTATTAGACCCTGGGTTAATAGCTGGAGATATATTTTTGACAGATTATATTTTCCACATCACTTTCTCTCAGTATCGTTTCCCTCCGAGCCTAAATTTAGCACATCTCCTTTCATAGTTGCTTTGAACCATTAAAATCTGTGTGTTCAGACCGGATTCCTGAAGAGAACCACACAGCAAGGATGACCTTATTAGGTGCACGACTGTTGCATATTAAACCTTGCTGACATCAAGTCTTGTTGCCTTAATCCAGGTTTAGCAGTGGGGCTGTTCGAGTTGCCTTGCTCGCACTCCTGGTTCTGAGTGGAACAGACCCAATGTTTCTCTCTCTTTTCCCTTGCAGCACGGAGGAGGCCACTCGGCCCATCGTGTACAGGATCCCTGCCCCCCCCCCCCCCCCCCCGCCTCGGCCTATCGTGTACAGGTCCCCCCCCCCCCCCCCCCCCCGCCTCGGCCCATCAGGTGCCTGCCTGAGGAGCCTCTGTAACCAGCCGACCTTCCCCTCTGCTCAGCAACCTTCACTGAGGCCCTTACCTTCACCCAAGGTTGCCAACTGCGATTAAAAGTCTTCCTGGAGGTTTTGTCGCATGACTTGCCTCCTCCCCATTTCAGCCATTATAATAACCGTTAATGTCACAAGTAGGCTCACATTAACATCGCAATGAAGTTACTGCGAAATCCCTCCAGTCGCCACATTCCGGCGCCTGTTCAGAAGAATTCAGAATGTCCAATTCACCGGACAAGCACGTCTTTCGGGGCTTGTGGGAGGAAAGCGGAGCACCCGGAGGAGACCCACGCAGACACGGGGAGGACGTGCAGACTCCGCACAGACAGTGACCCAAGCCGGGAATCGAACCTGGTGCCGTGGAACTGTGAAGCAACTGTCCTTTGACCCACTGTGCTACCGGTGGCTGCCCGTAAGTCACCTCTCCACTCTGCTGGGGGGGAATGGTGGGGTTAGTGGCAATGTCACTGGACTTAGTGATCCAGGCTAATGCTGTGAAACACAGGGGTTCAAATCCCACCCAGGCAGCCTGAGGAATTCAAATTCAGCTCATCCCTGCTGGCTCCTTCGCACGCCGTCCCAGCTGGTACCTCTCTACCCGCGCAAGGTTTCATCCAACTCTCCTTCGACCCTTCAGTTACCCCTGAATATGTTCCACCTCCATTTCAGGCAGCGCAGAGCAGATTATAACAACTTGTTCACGTAAATTCTTCCATCCAGTTCTTAGCAATAGCCTGAAACACGCGCAAAATACGGTGGATGCTACAAATTTTCCACGCGTCCCTCCCCCACCTAATAAGTTCAGGGCACTCCCGGGTCCTGGTGTGCTCCATGTGCCTATCCAATAACCGCTTGAAAGTTCCACTATCACAACTAGCGTACCACCCCGCCCAGACCCCGACCAACCAAGGGCCTCCGATGGCCTGGGAGGAGGACCCCCCCAGGTGCCGTTATGCCAGGCCCACGTTTAGAATTCCTATGGTGCAGAAGGAGGCCGTTCGGCCCATCGCCAATGCGCCCGCCCTTGGAAAGAGCACCCTGCTTAAGCTCACGCCTCCACCATATCCCTGTAACCTAGTATTCCTACTTAACCTTTTGGACACTAAGGGGGCAATTTATCATGACCAAACCACCAGACCTGCACACCTTTGGACTGTGGGAGGAAACCGGCGCACCCGGAGGAAACTCATGCAGACACGGGGGGAACGTGCAGATTCCGCCCAGTCACCCGTGGATAGAATTGAACCCAGGTCCCTGGAGCTGTGAGACAGCAGTGCTAACCACTGTGCCACCGTTCTGCCTTCTGTGGATCAGTGCTTAATGGAGCCCTGGTGAGGTTTCCCAGGCGTGGATGTTGGGAGAATCCGGTACGGACATATTTAAGTGAGCCCAACTGCTCACATAAATATGCAAATCTGGATCCTGTCCAGTGAGGGTGAGATCCAGATCGCAACATCTCACGAGATCTCATTAGATCATGTCCCGGGCATCGCAAATCTTGCGAGAGGTTAACGGTCTTGTTGTGTCCTGAGTCAGGTGTGACGAGGCCATTAGATCGGGCCCAGTTAACATAGAACATAGAACATAGAACAGTACAGCACAGAACAGGCCCTTCGGCCCTCAATGTTGTGCCGAGCATTGTCCGAAACCAAGATCAAGCTATCCCACTCCCTGTCATTCTGGTGTGCTCCATGTGCCTATCCAATAACCGCTTGAAAGTTCCTAAAGTGTCCGACTCCACTATCACAGCAGGCAGTCCATTCCACACCCTAACCACTCTCTGAGTAAAGAACCTACTTCGGACATCCCTCCTATATCTCCCACCCTGAACCTTATAGTTATGCCCCCTTGTAACAGCTACATCCACCCGAGGAAATAGTCTCTGAACGTCCACTCTATCTAACCCCCTCATCATCTTATAAACCTCTATTAAGTCGCCTCTCATTCCCCTTCGCTCCAATGAGAAAAGCCCCAGCTCCCTCAACCTTTCCTCATAAGACCTACCCTCCAAACCAGGCAGCATCCTGGTAAATCTCCTTTGCGCCCCTCCCAATGTTTCCACATCCTTCCTATAGTGAGGTGACCAGAACTGCACACAATACTCCAAATGCATTTCGCATCTGGCTCATTTGGAGAGCCAGTGCTGGCATGGTGGGCCAAATAGCCTCCTTCTGCACCATAATGATTCTTTGATGTGACTCATTAAGCAGAAGCGTCATATTGGACTCGAAACGTTAACTCTGATTCCATCTCCACCGATGCTGCAGGAAGCTGCTGAGCATTTCCAGTATCTTTCGTTTTTACCTCAAATATGTGTCTTCGGTTTGGAGTGAAGTATTGTGAACACGTGTACTGTGATGCAAATCCACGCATGTTCACTCATTTTAATTGCCCTCTGTAAGGTCTGGCAGTGATTTTCAACAACCTTTGTATGGGAGGTGCCTTGCAAACATTGATAAACTCCAGGGACCTGCTGGTCACACTCCAATCTCAATCGGCCAGAGGGGAAATGAGCTGCTGAATGCATAACAGCGATGCGATTGCATTAAACTAAGTCGCATAAACATGTTATGCCCCGGTGATATGGAAAGCAGAAGATAACAAATTGAAGGGGATGTTGTAGAGTCCCTGGCATTAGTTTTGTGACAGGCCGGGAACCCAGGCTGGAAGGCCTCCACTCTCGGAACAAAGTTAGATGGTGAAACAAAAGGGAAAATGCTGGAAACACTCAGCAGGTCTGGCAGCATCTGCAGGGAGAGAAAAGAGCTAACGTTTCGAGTCCGATGACTCCTTGTCAAAGCTTTGTCAAAGTTAGATGGTGTCAGAGCTGCTTCAGGGTTGCCAACCCTCCTTGATTAATTCCTGGAGATTCCAGGTATAATAACCCAGAGGAAAAATTAGCCGTAGACAAAGTTAATTTTGTTACATATTTGCGATAGTCTGCGCAATGTATCAGCTCACTCCAGTGCAGTCCGAGAGGGAAGGGTTGCGCTAGTATCATTTGGGGGGGGGGGGGGCACCTCCAGGGATAGATCCTACTAAAATTGGCAACTAAATGTTAACAGGGCCCTGGCTCCATGATGAGCTTGAATGGTCAACTCTCCCGTCTTAGAACCACTGCTGCCCCTCAGCAGTGTGACGTGTAATGAAGGAGTGTACAATGAACAGGGTTTATGATAGTAGGGGCCAGCAAATCGGCTATGAATATTGCACTTTGAAATGTTGAGACCAAATTGTAAATATGACCATCACATGCTCCAGTACACCACTTGCTTCAACAGTGGTGTTCCTTAATATGGCAATAATATAAAGCAAACACACTGGGCAGATAGCCTGATATTCTTGCTGGAAGTGTGGTGACTTGGCAAAGTATTTCGGAATTCTAAGCTTAGCGAAAGTTTTGATGGCAAAGCTCGTCAGTCACAATTACCAAATTTACATTTCAGGCAGAAACTCTTGGCTGTTCCAGTGTTACGTTCAATCAACGGCTCGAGGAGAGAAACAGCAACGTTTGTAAACGTCCAGCCCTCGCAATACCTTGTGCAATCAGAAATCCAAGACTCCATAAATGCTGAGGTTTATAAATGCTGAGGTTTATAAGCCCTTCCTTCTTGGATAGTAAACTCAATGGAGCCAGGAGAGGCGGCACAGTAGCACAATGGTTAGCACCGTTGCTTCAGAAATCCAGGGACCCGGGTTCGATCCCCGGCTTGGCTCACTGTCTGTGTGGAGCCTGCACGTTCCCCCCGTGGGTTTCCTCCGGGTGCTCCGGTTTCCTCCCACAAATCCCAAAAGACGTGCTTGTTAGGTGATTTGGACATTCTGAATTCTCCCTCAGTGTACCTGAACAGGCACCGGAGTGTGGCGACTAGGGGATTTTCACAGTAACCTCATTGCATTGTTAATGTAAGCCTATTTGTGACACAATTAAAGATTATTATTATCTCAATGTACCCCAGTTCCAAAATGTTTGGATGAACCACACTGTGCTGCGTGCAGATAGAGTTACTAACCCTCCAGGATTGGCCGGGAATCTCCAGGAATTGAAGATTAATTTCCAGGCTAGCACCCTGCAGGGCGAGGAATATGTGACGCTTTCACGTGAGTTTTTCTGGCGTGAAAATCCACAGTTCGTACGACGGCGTGGGGACATAGTCCCAGTAAACAGAGAATACAGCCCCTTGTTTAAAATATATATAGGCCGTGTATCTGCAAAAACTGTAATTAAGGAGTCGTAAAAGGTGAGGTTATGATTCATTCTAATCACTCACTTGATCACAGAAAAAGTTCTAATGGAATATTATTATAATTGCTGGAGATTCCCTGGAATGTAGATAATTTATGGGGTGAGCGGTGTTAAGTCCTACCTAAGCAGGTCATGGAACTTACTGACATACAGATGATGTAATTAATGGGAGGACAAGGTCTGTCTGTGTTACAGTTTACCATAGGATTGGAGGCTGACAAGACAGAAGGATTTCATGTTGAACAGCAGTATTGCCAAATGCTTTTAGGTTGAGCATAAGTGGACCGAATCTACTCTTGAAAAGATCTCTCTCCAAAGACTCCACATAGTTGAGCAAGTAAACCTGATTTGTTAACTTTATTTATAAATGGCATTTGAACTGTATTGGGTTGCTTAATTGAAGTTAGTAGCGGGTATAGATAGCAAGTTTAAGTTTTTCGTTTTGATTAAGAACGGTTTAACAGATAATTGTAAAGCTATTTTCTTTGATGTTAATGTGGTTAATTCGGTGCTCAAATTTGTTTTAGCATAAAGGATATTGGTCAGTGTCATCACTCCCGGTGGGGGGGGGGGGGGGGGGGGGGGAGTATAATTCCTTTGCAGTTTTACAAGTTAAGAAAATAATGTCTGGGGTTCTAATCCAGTATCTAACAATTGTTGGGGTCTGGTCCGGTTCTCAAATACAATAGAATAATGGCAGTTCCAACCATTCTGGAAACACTGCAATGTGGTACCAGGCAAGGTCGTGCACTAGGACTCCGGAGCCACCAACTTTCCAGTGGGAACTCTGTCTCCCAAGCAAAAACTGTTCATCAAAGGCATCCCAGGGGTCTTGTGGGAGTGGAAGCATGGGAGGCGATAATCTAATTTGGAACAAAATAGTAAAAGTTAAATCACGGCAGCAGTATAAGTCCATTGACCCAAGAGGACTGGACCTCCTGGCCTTAAGCGCCGTGAACTGATGGTCCGGCTTAGCAATGCTGAGCTGAGCTGCCACATTGTGTGCAGCTAAGACCCTGGCTCACTCTCAAGGAATTTGGGAAAGTGAGCGGTTGTCGCACTGTTTTGCAGGAAATTGAAACCGAACCTTAGTTCAGTTAGTGGGATGTCAAAGGCTGCCTTCTTGAAAAGGAGATACAGATTTCTGGCAAAGGAAGTCAATGGTATTCTCAGAAATGGTTGAAGAAGGACGGGGGGAAGGGGGGGGGGGGGGGGGGGGGGATGAACAAGAAGAATCAACCTACCAATTTTCACAGAGTGTGGAATTTTTCAGGGGAATGTTTCCGCATAGTTTTGACCCTGTAATTTCCAGAAACGCAACAGTTTTCTTGTACTTAACTTTGCTTAAGTGCCGCCTTAAGAGAAGGGGGAGTGAAAAGCAGCTGGAGACAGTGGTGTTGACGTTTTGACTGATATCAAGAGGAAACAAATGCTCTAATCATTATTTGAATTGCAGTATGCCCTTTCAACTACAGTGTAAAGTTTGATATAGCCCCCATCCATCAGTTCGTCATTGTTCAAGACTTCCAATGCCCTGAGCTAGGACTGCTTGAAGTTTGGATTAATTTATTCCTATTTTTGACAGTTTTATAAAAAACGTTACAATTTTCTTCCAAGGTTGTGGGGTTGATAAACTTTTCCAATTACAATTTTGGTTGTCTTCCATTAACTAGCCATGCTTACAGCAAATGATCTACATTCCAGAGACTCTCCAGCAATTATAATAATATTCCATTAGACCTTTTTCTGTAATCAAGTAGGTTGTATTACTTCACAGACTAACAATTTGTGGCAGCATCACTGGCTCAGCAACACAGAATGTGTTCATTGGCAACTTAGCAATGTTACGATTCCAGTTGGTGTTATAACTGGATGGGAAGATCCCAGAATGGAACCCCTGGCTTCGTCACTTTAACCTTTTTTGTATAAACATGGACGAACAGAGTCGTAGGACCGTAAATTTGTTTTAACAAGAATTTTTAAAAAAATTAACCATGAAAACAACGTGGAATGATACAATACTCCTCCCCCCTTAGCTTAACAATTACACACAGGTTTTTAAGATTAACACAAAGTACACCTTATGCTACAATGGTCTCATTAACACACAAAGTCCCTTTTAGGTGCACAAGATGACTGTGGTAATACAAACCTCTCCCTGAACCTAAGTGAATGGTTGGGAATTCTCCTCAATATATGCCCAGATTATTCTTTTTTTTAAATATAAATTTAGAGTACCCAATTAATTTTATCCAATCAAGGGGCAATTTAGCATGGCCAATCCACCTAGCCTGCACATCTTTGGTGATGTGATGGTGATGGTGAAACCCACGCAAACACGCGGAGAATGTGCAAACTCCACACGACTGTGACCCAGAGCCGGGATCGAACCTGGAACCTCGGCGCCCTGAGGCATCAGGGCTAACCCACTGCCCCGCCAAATTATTCTTATACCGTGAGCCTCCCTGTCTCACCAAACTCTGACTGCCATATAAATGATTTCAAATTCTGAATTCTAAAGTCACACTTCCAAATCTTCTTTTACATTATGCTTTCTCTCGGCTGTTTCCATCAAGGATTCACTTTCAGGTTTAACATCTCTCCAATCAGGTTTCCTTTGTCTTAACCATTACTCCATAGTATGGGTTTTCTTCTAGTAAGGCTGAGAGAGATGTTTCCTCTTTAGCCTTCTAAAACCAACTACTTCTAGCAGAGCTGTGAGAACTGCCTTCTCCCTCACTGTATTACCCTTCCAGCCACAGAAACATTAAATTAAACTCACTTAAAACTATACATTATTTCTAATGTTTACCAATGCAAATATAAATCCCTTAAAACTACGTTTTTTCCCGAACAGTAAGCGGTCTAACTCCCTGCCATAGTTGCCTCCAGATGTGATTATTCCACTCCTCCTCCAGCCCGTCTCCCATCTCCCACTATCTGTAAACTTTCACTAATCCAAAATCCTGCTGCTCGTATCTTAACTCACATTCAAGTTTCATCCTTATGCTCGAATCCCCCCCATGGTCTTGTTTCCTTTAACCAATAACCTCATCCATCCCACAACCCTCGGAGAACAATGTGCCCCTCCAATTCAGGCCTCTCCCTTCCCGAACTTGATCACTCTACCGTTTGCAGCCCTGCTTTAGCTGCCTTGACTCGAAGCTCTGGAATTCATCCCCGACATCTCTGACCTTCTCCCCTCCTTTTAGATGATCATTAGAATGTAATGCGTTGACCTTTGGTCATCTGCCCTAATATCGTGTCAACTTTTGTCTCATCACGTTCTTGTGAAGCTCCTTGACAGACTTTACTCGGCTACAGGATTGCCAACTCTAGCTGGACATATTCTGGGAGATGTCACATGACCATCTATCTGCGCCCCTACCCCCCCCCCCCCCCCCCCCCCCCCTCTCACTCTCCTGGCATTGGTCCCTCAGCCAGATTGAGAGTCGTGCAGCTTTGGGCCATCCCAACTTTCCCAGGCCCAGGCCCTCACTATATTTCAGGTTGAGCCCAGCTTCTCTCTTGCACCCCCTCCTGGAATGGGCGGCCCCTCAGCGAGAACTAACCCCAAGGCTCCATACTTCCCCCCACCCCACACCCCCCCAAGCCCTCCACCTGCATTTTCCCCACCTCAGAAGTTCTGCAGGTAGTGAGGAGACCAAGCCAATCTCCAGACTCCACAGAGAGACCCGACGATATCAACCCCATTCTGGAGGCCGCCACCTTTACCGGGAAGTAGAACCGGCGCTCTGCAAATGTCCGGCTACCTCCAGCATCCCCCTTAGCATCTCCCCCAGACAAAAGGTCCCGCTGTCTGCCAACCCCAGCCCCTCCCTCACTCAACATCCATCTTGTATATCCTGTTAAAATCTTTTTGGTTGGCTTTTAATAATCACCAAGTGATATGATGCCGATTCCAGTCGACTCCCAGCTAATCTGGGAGGGTTGGTAACCCTATTCTGTTAAAGAGGCTATATAAATGAAGGTTGTTGCTGCAATGGAAGGGAGATACATTCTACTCTTGCCTGCTCCGACATTTTCTACCCTGGATGTGGCTGCTTCCTTGCTTTGCTCACTTTTCAATTTCCCTACAATGCACAGGTTTTGCAATATCAAATCGCTAACTTATCTGATCGCTCGTTCTCCATCTTTCACCCTCACGAGTGCCCAGTGGTATGTATTCTGGTGCTTTAGTTCAATTGAAATATTTAAAAAAACACATTGAGGCCACTATTTCTGGTAAGCCAGTTGAAATGAACTTTAAGGATTATCTATAAACCCTTCAAAATTGAAATATATAAATATTATATATATTTAATCTGTTGCCTGAGGCGGAATTCGGAGATTTCTACAATGGAACATTCTGATGGTTGAGTGTTTGAATGTTATGATGAGGATAATTTTCATTCGGAGGACCAGGCCATCATCCTCACCCACACTGAATGCCTCAAAATTGGTCTGATGACTCTCCGAACAGGACAGAAGGACGCCATTCAGCCCACCCCCTGTGCACTAGCTCTTTGAGAAAGAACATAAAAACTAGGGGCAGGAGTCGGCCATCTGGCCCCTCGAGCCTGCTCCTCCATTCAATGAGATCATGGCTGATCTTTTGTGGACTCAGCTCCAATTAATAATTGAAAGGTATCCAATTATTCCCCAATCCCTTGCTTCCGCCCCCCCCCCCCCCCCAAAACCCCCGAAACGTCCTCTTGAAAGTCGGTGTTGAATCTGTTTCCATCGCTTTTTCAGGCAGCTCGTTCCAGATAACAAATCACTACATAAAAAACATTTCCCTCGTCTCACCTTGGTCTCTCTTGCCGATACCGTGTACCGCGTCCCCTGGTTACTTCAGCCAGTGGAAATAGTTTTACCTCATCAAAAATAGGAGCAGGATGAGGCCATTCAGCCCCTCAAGCTCCTCCACCATTCAAGGATATAATGGCTGATCTGGGGCAGCACGGTAGCACAGTGGTTAGCATTGCTGCCTATGGCGCTGAGGACCCGGGTTCGAATCCTGGCCCTGGGTCACTGTCCGTGAGGAGTTTGCACATTCTCCCCGTGTCTGCGTGGGTTTCACCCCCACAACCCAAAAGATGTGCAGGGTAGGTGGATTGGCCACGCTAAATTGCCCCTTAATTGGAAAAAATAATTGGGTACTCTAAATTAAAAAAAAAAAAATAATGGTGATCTGTTCCATGATGTCATCGACCCACCTTGTCTCCTTATCCTTATTGAGCGAGAATCATTCAGTCTCAGGTTTAATATTATTAATTGAGCCTGCATCTCCTGCTTTTTGAAGGAGAAAGCTCCACAATTCTATCACCTCTTGCGAGAAGCAGTGTTTCCAAACGCTTTTCTTGAATGGCTTGGTTCCCTTCTCCTAAACCTGTCTGCCAGCAGCAAAGGGATCCCTCTCTCCATAATATCAAAGAATTAAGAAAAATACAGTACAGGAACAGGGGGTGGGTTTGTCCGAGCCCTCAGCGGGCGTGAATCCCGCCGCGCCGCTCCGACTGCCGAATTCTCCGGCGCCTGTTTTCGGGCGGGGGGGGGGGGGGATCACGCCGCGCTGATCGGGGCCGTTGGAATCCCCCCCCCCCCCCCCCCCAGGTAACTCTCCGGGCCACGATGGGCCGAACAGCCGCCCGTTTTCGGCCAGTCCCGCCGTGTGAAATGGACATGGTCCATCCCTGCGGTCCATCCCTGGCTTGGAGGGCAGCTAGCAGTCATCGGGAGGGTGGGGGGGATCCGGCCCCTGGGGGGCGGGGGGGCACGGTGGCCTGGCCCGCAATCGGGGCCCACCGATCTGCGGGAGGGCCTGTGCCGTGGGGGCACTCTTTCCCTCCGCGCCGGCCTCTGTAAGGCTCCGCCATGGCCGGCGTGGAGAAGAAACCCCCTGCGCATGAGCAGGAAACATGCCGGCGGTTCTGCGCATGCGGCCATCTCGCGCCGGCCCACTGGCGCCGATTGGCATGGTACCAACCCCACTGGCGCCGATTGGCATGGTACCAACCCCACTGGCGCCGGCCGATTCCGCAACTTCCGGACGGCCCGACGGCGGAGTGGTTCACGCCGCTCTTGGCACCGGCGTCGGGCCGTCCCGCCAATTGTGGGTGAATCCCGCACAGGCTCTTCAGCTCTCCAAGCCTGCACCGAACATGCTGCCCGTCTGGTGGGCAGCACGGTAGCACACGTGGCTAGCACTGTGGCTACACAGTGCCACGGTCCCAGGTTCAATTCCTCGCTGGGTCACTGTCTGTGCGGAGTCTGCAAGTTCTCCCCGTGTCTGCGTGGTTTTCCTCCGGGTGCTCCGGTTTCCTCCCGCAGTCCAAAGATGTGCAGGTTAGGTGGATTGGCCATGCTAAATTGCCCCTTAATTGGAAAACATGAATAATTGGGTACTCTAAATTTAAAAAAAAGTTCCTTCCTACTTTCCTTATATTCCTCTCGGACTTTATCTGTTCCCAGTCTTCTCGCCTTTACAAATGCTTCCTTTTTCTTTTTGACGAGGCCTACAATATCTCTCGTTATCCAAGGTTCTCGAAACTTGCCATACTTATCCTTCTTCCTCACAGGTACATGACAGTCCTGAATTCCTAACAACTGACATTTGATTTACCCTCAAACATCCGCCCCCAATCTAAATTCTTCAGTTCCTGCCTAATATTGTTATAATTAGCCTTCCCCCAATTCAACACCTTCACCCGAGGACTCCTCTTATCTTTATCCAAGAGTACCGTAAAACTTACTGAAACATTTCAAAATCCTAAAGACCTCACTCAAACAGAAGAACGCGCACAATTATAATAATAATCTTTATTGTCACAAGTAGGCTTACATTAACACTGCAATGAAGTTACTGTGAAAATCCCCTAGTCACCACATTCCGGCGTCTGTTCGAGTACACTGAGGGAGAATTCAGAATGTCCAATTCACCTAACAGCACGTCTTTCAGGACAAGTGGGAGGAAACCGGAGCACCCGGAGGAAACTCACGCAGTCACAGGGAGAACGTGCAGACTCCGCACATGCAGTGACCCAAGCCGGGAATCGGACCTGGGACCCTGGCGTGTGCAGCAACGGTGCTAACCACTGTGCTAACGTGCCGCCCATCCATGTAACATTTGAAACTGCTGCATGGCTCTGACGGCAATCTGCTGATACGGGAAACAAGGCAGCCAATTTGCACACAGGAAACTCCTCCTGTGGAATGTAATCCCGCAAACAGCAATGTGGCAAATCTTACTAATCTGTTGACTGAGGGAGAAATATTAGACCAGGACATCGAGGAGAATTCCCCGGCTCTCCTCCAGATAGTGCCATGGGATCTTTTACACGCACCCAAGCAGGTGGATAGGGCCTCAGTTGAACATCTCCCCCAAAAGACGGTACCTCAGACAGTGCGGCACGCCCTCACTACTGCACAGGATTGTCAGTCTTGATTTTTGTGCAAGACTTGAGCCCCGGTCCCTGCGACTCAGAGGTGACAATGCTACCAACTGAGCCATGACTGACACACGGACATCTCTTTCCCCATTATATTTGAGGGGTTATGAACTCTGGCTGTGATCCAACGGCCTCGTCATTCCCGACGCGGGACGCGACCGGTAAATCTCTCGAGAGGCCGCGAGCAAGATTTATGCCACGTGTTATGCCTCTTGAGATCTCACGAGATATAACGAGATCCGGGGGGGGGGGGGGGGGGGGGGGGGGATTTGGATCCTCCCCTCAATAGGCGGGGCCAGATTTGCATATTTAAGCCTGCAGTTAAACTCACTTAATTATGTCTATGCTGGAGTTACCCAAGGCACGGTGTAGACATCTGGGATGGCCACTTCCAGAATACAAAATGGACGCTCGCAAAGAATGTAGGGAACTGTGGACAATGCTAGAAAACAAGCAAGCACAGAGCATGCATGCATATTGGGGAAACAGCTCCCAGACGGAATTGAAACTATAGGTCAATTAGCGTATTGATGGCCCATCTCCGGGAACAAAGGAATGACACTCAAGTAACCGATACTATTTCAGACATCCCGCCGCCAGCTCCCCAAACCGAAAGCACAAACAAAGCCAGGCCAACGGTCACCTAAGACACGTCCAGCCATCAGGGGACCCACCCCTTTACTGGTCAAGATCGATAGCAATGATCGAGAAGCGGCCCAATTAATTGGGGCCAAGTTTAATGCCCGCCTAAAAGCGCGCAAAGCCCCTCCAGGTATAAGAAGGAACCTCTACGAGAGAATCGCTCTCTTGGACTTGGCTCTCATCAGCATCACCAGAAGCAAGTTCAAGGTCAACGCTCGCTACCAGACGGACGACCTTAGCTTGTTCTCCTGTCACCTCTTCGAACCCAACAACCTCAGATCCGAACAACGGCCATTGTTCCTCTGACTGAGTGGGCACCCGAAGCTAAGTATAGGCGTTAGCGTTAGAGATAGTTTAGTTTGTACTACTTTGTGCATGGGTAGATCTTACTGTGTGTGTAAATAAATAGTATTGACTTTGAACTAACTAACTGGTGTATTGGCTCTTTGATCAGTATTTGGGTTTGAACCTTGTGGCGGTATCGAGAGATACCTGGTGACTCTAAAGCAAACATAATTAGGGTTAAGGAAGGCGACCATATTGACCGCCATATTTACAACCAGAGAACTAGAGGAACAGCGGGATCGAACGGGATCTTGCCCAAGCTGGGGATCGGTCCTGAGGGTGCCCTTATGAGATGAAAATGAAATGAAATGAAAATCGCTTATTGTCACGAGTAGGCTTCTAATGAAGTTACTGTGAAAAGCCCCTAGTCGCCACATTCCGGCGCCTGTTCGGGGAGGCCGGTACGGGAATTGAACCGTGCTGCTGGCCTGCCTTGGTGTGAGATGGTGTGCGGGGGGCTCGAGGACCCCCTAATTGGTAGGTTGGGGCGTTCCGCAGACCATGGTCGGGAGTCCAGAGATTGTGGCGCCATCTCTTCCTACACTGGCGAGCTGAGCTCAGTGCGCCCTCGTCCAGGCCCAAAATGAAGCAGAGTCTCGCTTACTAGCGGGGCCGTTCTCGGCACTGCAAGAGCCGGGAAACACCCCGTTAAACGCACCCGAAACACCTCTGTGTCATTTCCGTTAAATCGCCCTCTCAGTTTGTGCAATCGCGTCGCATAATCTAAATCTTGCAACCCCCGGTAACATTCTTTAACCTCAATGTGGCCTAACTCCCAATGAACCCAATTCCACCAGCAGGGTGGAAGAATGGGTTCTTTTGCTGTCAATTAATAATCGGGTGTTGGCGATTTCAGAGAGCTAATGAGGGGCGCAGCGATGTAGAACATAGAACAGTACAGCACAGAACAGGCCCTTCAGCCCTCAATGTTGTGCCGAGCAATGATCACCCTACTCAAACCCACGTATCCACCCTATAGCCGTAACCCAACAACCCCCCCCTTAACCTTACTTTTAAGGACACTACGGGCAATTTAGCATGGCCAATCCACCTAACCCGCACATCTTTGGACTGTGTCACAAAGCTGTGCTTCTTTCTTTTTGAAAATGCTCTTTTTAAACTTTCATCCGAACAGTTAAATCCGTTCTGATTTGGAAGAGGCGTGCCCTCGAGAAAAAGAAACGTAAACCTTTGTGACAATCAACCGAGGGGGCTGAATAGAGAGTTCGGGCAGCCTAGTGGTTAGCCCTGCTGCCTCACGGCGCCGAGGTCCCAGGTTCAATCCCGGCTCTGGGTCACTGTCCGTGCGGAGTTTGCACGTTCTCCCCGTGTCTGCGTGGGTTTGGCCCCCACAACCCAAAGATGTGCAGAGTAGGTGGATTGGCCACGCTAAATTGCCCCTTAATTGGAAAGAATAATTGGGTAATCTAAATTTATTTTTAAAAAATGAATAGAGAGTTCACCCCTTCTCACCCCATCGCAACAAATGACTAAACATTTTCAACTTTTGCTCAGAGAAGGATAATCGAGAGAACTAAAGAGGTTCAACGGAAAAAGGAGTTGAACTCGATTCAGTCAGGAAAAAGCACTCCCTGCCAAATCTCGGAGTTGATGAGTTCTGCTTTTCGCAGTGCTGTACGGGAAAAGAATTTGGCTGTGACTGTGGTGTTAAAAGCATCAGATCAAACTCACTGGGTGTGGAATCAAACAGGAAAATCCAGGGAATTTAACGGGAAAGGGCCGTGAGAGTGGGCCAGAGACAGACTGTCCGGTGGGAGAGGGGGGGGGGGGGGGGGTGCTCCACATTCTTTTTGACCTCGGCTCGTTCTCTTTCGCCGTGGGACTTTGCAATGAATTCTGAAGGAATCGTAGCCAAAGATATAATTGTGTATTCCACTGCATGCCGATCTCATGCTTCACACACAGTCGCCAGCACAGTGTGCAAATGGATTCGGCATCGTGCAGTTTGGACCAGAACACTGACATCAACAACTGGGGAAAAAAATGCCTCGTACATTTTGTGGCAGGACAGTGGGACTAAAGAGTGACTAACACCATAACAATGGAGTCGACATTTCACAACACAATGCGGAGATCACACTCTGTAAGCACATTCGGACCCAACGTTACAGCTCAGCAGGAAGCTATTCAGCTTGGATTTGTTTTTGAACCGATGCATTTTCATTTACACTCTTTGGGCGCGATCCAATGGCCACGCTGCGATGGAAAAGCAGCTTGCCGCGGCGCAGCATGGCCGATAAAGAACGGGAGACCCCCGCTCCCGGGATCTACCCGGCTCGCAATGCCCCCGCGCGATCCAACCCATTGTGGGCGGGATCACTTTGGAAAATCTGCATATCTTCCTCCCAGCAAGGACCGCGGAATACCATGCCCTGCCCACCTACAGCTGCCAATCAGAGGCTGCCAATGCCACAGGGTAGGTCATGGTTGCTGACAGAACAATCCCCCCCCTGGAGTACCAGGATCATGGAACGACCTAGGAAAAAGATAAACACTGTTGGATGTGGGGGGATGGGGGTGGTGGGGGAGGGGGGGGGGGGGATGTGGCAGTAAGGAAAGGGGGGAACCATGGAGGTTGGCAGCAGGGGCAGGAGCGATGGCCATCAGGGGCCCAGACCCCGCCTCACATCCATGTCCTCAATCATGCGCAAACTAGTACAGATCATGGGACCCGCCTCCCTCCCTCCTTCCAGCTGAACTGGTGGCGCAGCGGTTAGCACTGCTGTCTCACAGCATCAGGGACCCAGGTTCGATTCCAACCTTGGGTCAGTGTTTGTGTCTGCGTGGGTTTCCTCCGGGTGCTCCGGTTTCCTCTCTCAGTCCAAAGACGCGCAGGTTAGATGGATGGGCCGTGCCAAATTGCCCCTTAAGTGTCCAAAAAGGTTAGGTGAGAGTATGGCATGGGCCTAGGTAGGGTGCTCTTTCCAAGGGTTGGTGCAGACTCAAGTGTGGCTCCCATTCTTCTGCACTGTAAAGATTCTACGGGACATGCAGCCCACGCAGTTGTGCAGGATGTACGTCGACAGGAGCATCTGGAGCAGAGACAATTGCAGCAGAGGTTGGACGTCACTTAAGAGTCTCAAGTGGAGGCATGATGGAAGGGTTTACCATGGGCCTCCCATCCAGAACCAACGACCAGTGGAGGCGGCAAGGTGTTGGGTATCGGTCTTGGTGTTAACCCACCTAAATTTCATCCCTCCCACCTCCTGTGAGGGGCAAAAGACTCCACCTAGAGGCAAGAGAGCAGCCCAACCAGCTGCAGCTGACCCTAGCTCAAGACTGGGTGGGTTGACCTGTGGGATTTAGTGCTACGTTATGCAGTTCCATACTGGCGCCTGGAGACTGGGATAACTTGGGCGCAGATTGATAACATGGAGCAAAGGGTTGTGGGATTTGGTTTGCAAGCGAGTTGTGTGTGTGGCTGCAATAAGCCACTGGCACTCAAATATTCACATTCTCCAGTCGCGCTCTTCCTCATTGCTCTGCTCGTGTATTTGACCAGAATGACAGCGCAGGGGGAAAGAGAACCATCTGGTATTTCAATCGTAAGTTAGTGAACTTTGCCTTAAAAAAAAATGGATCGTCACTGAATACTGCCCGGCCACATTAAAAGTGGAAAAGATTCTCTGATGGCAGACCCATGTTAGCTTAAGTGAATTGAAACTTAAATCTTCACTATTTATTTGCATCGCAGACGAGGCCAACATTTGTTAAGATTGCGAAGATCGTAATACTGAACTGAATAGTAAGAGCTGTAGGATAGAAATGTCTAGTCCTGATAATGAATCTACGAAAAGCCTTAATAAGACCAAGAAAATTGGAGTAGTGTGGACATTGAGGAAGGAGAGAGGGTACAGCATGGCAGCACAGTGGTTAGCACTGCTGCCTCACAACGCCAGGGACCCGGGTTCAATTCCGGCCTTGTGGAGTATTCATGTGCTCCCAGTGTCTTAATGGGTTTCCCTGGGAGCTCCACTTTCTTCCCAAAGTATAAGGTTAGGTGGATTGGCCGTGATAAAACTGCCCCTTAGTGACCAAAGATGGGCAGGTTAGGTGAAATTATGGAGATCGGGCGGGGGAGTGGGCCCAGGAAGGATGCTCCTTCCGAGGGTCGGTGCAGACTCGATGGGCTGAATGGCCCCCTTCTGCACTGTAATTTTGATGGATTCAAGGCCGGATTCGCTGGGATGCTGCCTGGAATGAAGAAATGCAATGTGAAGAAAACTGGAGTCGTTCTTGTCACACCAGGAAATTATGTTGTGAACCAACAGAGGTGTTTAAAATGATGACAGGATGAGATGGAGTGGACAGAAACCGATTTTTGTTTCTGATTGAGACAATGTAATAAGGATTGCCTTGGAGACTGAGAACATGAGAAATCTTTGAAGAGTTAGTGATTGAGGACAGAGCGTGTTAACATTTAGAAATAGTTTACGATGGGTGGTCAGTATTAAGGAGAATGAAAGATAGGAGGTGGGCCTGTAGGATTAGGGGTACTGTTCAGATGGAAGATGAAGGGTGGCAGGGACTGGTTGGACCCAATGGTCTGTTCGGTGCATACCACACTTGCACTGACAAAACGGGTGGGATGCAAATTCTACATTCCATCTGATCCCCAAGTCTCCGACTTGAGTTCGGCTAAATTTACCCTGTTTGAATCTAACGTCTGGGTCGCACCCATTGAGAAACTCAATGTGCGCCATGCACTGCATTGTGTAGATGGAGTACGAAAGGACAACAAACACTCACTTTTATCCTGAATCTTGGCGGTTCACTAAATATAACACCAGAAAAAATTCCAACTTCACTCCCAAGGCTTGGTGTTATCTTTGTTCGGCTCTGAGGGAAGGACATTTGAGGTTAGTATATAACTGCATAACTGGTGGCAACGCTGAATTCTAAGATTTTGGGAAACCCCCTTTGAAGCTTCAATCAAAGCAACATTTCCCGCCGGTATTTCCCAGCTTTCTTTCGCAAGGCCACTCATTTAAATGAATGGAAGAAAAGGGACCATTTAACCCTTCCAGTGGTGGCCTTCCCTACATGGCTGGCTCCTTTGCCAAGTCTTCGCCCCTCCACCCCTGAACATACGTTGTGCGATACCAAGATTCAAGCACAATAGCTGTGGTTTTAACATGATGTGCTCGATGGGCTACACACCGTCAAAGCCTACACAATCTGTCCTTTCCTTACTGTTGAAAAGAGACACGTTGACAAAGCTTTTTGTCTTGGACGCATCAGATCAAACGCACGTATGCCAAATTTCAAACTATCACAACAATTTATTCTGCAGGTGGAAAGGGTGCTGATTATTTCAAGCCAGTTCAGATTGCCCGAGGGGTTTCCATGGAGAAAACAATGGGGAATTATAGCCTCCCCCACTGTCCCCCCATCCCAAACTCCTGGGTAATTCAAAAATGGCACAAGGTTTATGGGATGTGAGGGAGGTAGCGGTGGGGTATTTAGCATATACGGCTTGAGGGAACAATTCTGAAGGAGAGTCACGTTAGACTCATAAACGTTGACTCAGTTTCTCTCTCCACAGATGCTGCCGGGCCTGCTGAGTTTTTATTCCAGCAATCTCTGTTTTCATTCCAGCCTTGGCAGCTGAAGGCGAAGATAATGGGGAATGCGCAAGAGGCAAGCTGTCTTAAGGTTGTAGGAATGGAGGACGTAACAAAGAGAGGGAGTAGAAAGGCCCTGGAGGAATTGGAACACAAGGAAGAGAATCTTAAATGCACCATTGCTGGACCCAGGGAAGCCAATGAGCATCGGTGAGCGGAGGGGTGAGCGGGACCTGTTACGAGTTGGGACAGGAGCTGCAGGATTTGGGATGAGCTCAGAGTTTCCACCGGGTGCTTCAGTTTCCTCCCACAGTCCAAAGACGGCAGGTCAGGTGGATTGGTCATGATAAATTGCCCTTAGTGTCCAAAAAAAGGTTTAGGTGGGATTACTGGATTACGGGGATAGGTTGGAAGTGTGGGTTCAAATGGGCTGCTCTTCCGAAGGGCCGGTGCAGACTCGATGGGCTGAATGACCTCCTTCTGCACTGTAAATTCTATGATAAGCTCGTATTTATGGAAGATGGAGACTCGCCTGGCGAGCATTCAACGAGGCGAGTATTGAGGGTGCAAAAGCACCGAGGGAGGAAACTCAGCAGCAGACTGATGGAAGGAGGGATGGAGACAGGCCCATTACAGAGATTGGAAGCAAGATTTAACCTCCACTTCCCTTTTGTAAAGTTTTGGTGATGGAGAGGATAGTGAATCGGAAGCTCAACCTGGAGTCAAGTAAGGTGACGTGGCCACAACCAGCCTAGTCCCACCCGAGACAGAGATGGAAGGGGGAGATGGAGTTGGTGGCTATGGAACCAAGATCATGCAAGGGCTGAAACCAAAGGACTTGATCTTCTCAATATTAAATTTAATTTTAGGGGTAAAACCCCTCCTGTTATAGATCTTTCACAAAACCAACTGACAAAGAAACTTTACCCAATGGTGTGTCAATGTGAACAAGTAGCTTGGGGAGCAAGCCTAAAACCAATCGAAACTAAACCAATGTGGCAGTCTTGCCACATCCACATGTGAACGGTGGTGGACAATTAAACTCACGGGGAGGGGGAGACCCCACAAATATCCCCACTCTCAATGATGGTGGTGCCCAGAACATCAGTGCAAAAGGCAAGGTTGGAGCATTCACAACCACCTTCAGCCAGAAGTGCCGAGTGGATGACACATCTCCGCCTCCACTCGAGGTCCCCCAGTATCACAGACGCCAGTCTTCAGCCAACTTGATCAATTCAATGAGATATTAAGGAATGGCTGAAGGCATTGGATACAGCAAAGGCCACAGGCCCTGACAACATTTTAGTAATGGTACCGAAGCCTTGTGCTTCAGAACAGGCTGTGACCTCAAACAAGCTGCTCCAGCACAGCCACAACACTGGCAATGTGGAAAATTCCCCAGGTATGTCCTGTACGCAAAAAGGACAAATATTATTCGGCCATGAATGTGGGGGGCGAGAAAGAGTTTTTTGTTCTATCTTCAGGTGGACTGCAATGGATCAAGGCAGCGGGCGGCTCACCTTCTCAATTAGGGACGCCTACCAGCCTTCCCGTACCAGCCTCCCCGGACAGGCGCCGGAATGTGGGGACTAGGGGCTTTTCACAGTAACTTCATTGAAGCCTACTTGTGACAATAAGCGATTTTCATTTCATTTTCATACCACATCCACATCCATTCTCACATCCCACGGGCGAAAGGACAGACAAGTGGTGCTGATTGAACTCAAGCTCGCTCGGATTGTTATCGCCAGCCAACGCTCGCTGCCCGTCAAACACCCGGCTGATGGGTAAAGCCACAAAAAAAATGTTTCACTTTTGGATGCTTTAAATGCAGCGATGCCAGCTGCTGTATGTGGGGCAGACGCACAGCGAGCAGATAAATACGAGCAACGGACGCAGTCGTCCACCAGGCAGCATCATGCACGGTTCATGATTTTGTTTTCACCGATCAAATAATTAGTCTATCAGCCCGGTTCTTGCCCGTATTAATCAGAGCTGAAATTGTTGTCCCTGCAGCCTCACACCCAGAATCAGCAAACGCCCGAGTCTGTATTACATTCCACACCCACACGGGCATCGTGATGCAAAAGCATAACGTTAATCCAAGCTTTAAAGTGGCATTAGGAAATGGGAAACAACTTCAAAGCTCCATTTCCTCTGTCAGCCGTTACTTTTAATTTACAGCAGATGACGCCGCCTTAGCCCCTCGTCATCCTGGGGCGAAAAGGACTCAGAAACAGTCAGAGATAAGTTTGAATCATGACTGCAAGAGGCAGTCGGAATCTATCCTCCCTGGAAGGTTAACTCAACTGATTGCAGAGGTTTCCTCTGGAAGAAAGGTTGGTCAGGCCCATCTCCATTGGAGATCAATAAATTGCGAGGTGATCTTATTGAAACATGTACGGTCCTGAGGGAACTCGACGGGGCAGATGCTGAAACGTTGCCCCTTGTGGGCGAGACTAGAACTCGACGGCACAGTTTAAAAATAAGGCGTCTCCCATTTAAGGTGGAGATGAGAAGAGATTTTTCTTTTTTGTGTCAGAGGGTCGTGAATCTTTGGAACTCTCTCCCCCAGGATGTGGTGGAGCCAGGGTCGTTGAATGTTTTTAAGGCAGAGGGAGATAGGTTCTTAACAAACGGGGGAGTCACAGGATATCGGGGGTAGGCGGAATGTGGAGCTGAGACCATCACCAGATCGGCCATGATCTTACAGAATGGCGGAGCAGGATCGAGGGGCCGAATGGCCTCCTCAAGCTCATGATTCATGTTGGTCTGTTCACTAGATGGCATTTGACGCTACTGCTTAAACTGCTGCATCTTCACAGCACCTTTAACATTGTGAGATGTGACACTGAGACTCATGAGGAGATATGGGGATAGGTGACTAAAACCTAGGTAGGTTTCAAACAGCATCGCCAAGAGGAGGGGGCAGCAAGGTAGCATTGTGGTTAGCACAGTTGCTTCACAGCTCCAGGGTCCCGGGTTCGATTCCTGGCTTGGGACACTGTGCGGAGTCTGCACATTCTCCCCGTGTCTGAGTGGCTCATTTTAGCATTGACTGAACACTGGGCAGCACGGTAGCATTGTGGATAGCACAAGTACTTCACAGCTCCAGGGTCCCAGGTTCGATTCCAGCTTGGGTCACTGTCTGTGCGGAGTCTGCACATCCTCCCCCTGTGTGCGTGGGTTTCCTCCGGGTGCTCTGGTTTCCTCCCACAGTCCAAAGATGTGCAGGTTAGGTGGATTGGCCATGCTAAATTGCCCTTAGTGCCCAAAAAGGTTGGGGGGAGGGGGGGGAATAGGGTGGAGGGGATAGGAAAGGCAGGATCCAGACAGAACTGTGATAGGGTGGAGGAATGGACTTTGGTAGGCTGCTCGTTCCAAGGGCCAGTGCTAATTTGATGGGCTGAATGGCACTGTAAATTCTATGACTCTACAAGAAGAGAGCGGTCGAGAGGAAGAGCATACTCCAGAGCTTGGGATTCAGGCAAATGGTGAAATGGTGAAAAGCCAGAATTGGAGGAGCGCAGAAATCTCAGATTGATGATGTGAGGCTGGAGGAGGTGACGGGGGAGGGAGGAATGAGACCATGGAGAGGGCAGCCCTGGAAACATACTTCACCATTCCCCCGCGATAGGTCAGTCTGCGGTTGTGGGGCAGGTTTGGAAAGGCAGGGGCCAGGAGCCAGACAGAACTGTGGCAGCTGAAGATTTGAAATCAGACATCTCTTTTCTGTAAAAGGTGTTGCAGGCAGTGAGAATCCCAGGCTTTGAGCAAGTTTGCGTGGCAATGAACACTGACAAAGACACTGACTACCTGGCATCAAGGTGTTTGCAATCAAGGTTATCCACTCCCAATAGCAACTCAAAGTCGAACTCTCTCCGGAATAACACCAGCGTGCTCCTGCCACCATCCTCCTCCATCTGGCTTCACATGCTAAGCCATATTTTGGCCTCAGTAACAATTGTTTGATGCTGCGAATGATGCGTTTGATGAAACGATGAAAAGGAGCAAGTGGACAATCCAAAATAAGTCCATGATCTTGCCCCTCCCGGCCTGTGCAACCTCCTCCAGCCCCACAACTCTCCGAGACATCTGAACCCCTCCAGATTTGGCCTCTTGCGCAGCCTCGGTTCACACTGTTCCAGCGTTGCTGGCCGTACCTTCAGTTGCCTGGCCCCTGAACCCCCACCCCATACCTCTCTCTCTACCCGTTAAGACTTTCCTTCACACCTATCTCTTTGGCCAAGCCTTTAATCAGTTGTCCGAGCACCTGCTTATGTCACCCGGTGCCAAATTTGGCTTGATGTCGCTCCTGTGAAGTGCCTTGGGATATTTTAATTTCTAGGTGCTATGCAAATGTAACATGTTACTACAGACTCTAATGTCCTGGAGACTTTCCTCCCCCCTCTTTAGCTTAATCATACAATCACACCAAATTTTAGTCCAGGAAAGGCTTATTTGATTCATATACCAGCATTGAGACTCAAAACAAGCCAACTATCGCAGTGTTTACATCACTTCACCCTAACTATATCTTTCCAATAGTTTCCACCTCTTATATTTCCCTGGCTTCCCTATAAATGCATCCGAGCTTTCAGCAAGCCCCGCCAAATAACCACTCCATGTGATAGCGAGTTCCACAGTCCCAATACCTTGGAAGGCTGGCTGAAAGTACAAATGTGTTTGCCAATCAGGGAACATTCTGCTCTCATTCTGCTTCCTTCTAGTATGAACTGATTTATGTATCAGCAAAACTAGGTTATATCGCTCTTTGCCACTTCTCTCTTGCCGCCTGTGTTGCCAGAGCTATGAGCTATCGTGAATGCAGGAGCACAGCACGGAATACTGAAAAGGAATTCATGATGTGCAGACAAGTGCCCCTCAGTGAGGTTACTAAAATTACCATAGGCGAACTTGCTTTTTCATGAACTTTAATAAAAGGACTTCCACCCCCAAAGGGGTTCATTTGAAGTATATATTGGGAATTTCTTCCTACATTTCCAAAGCATGATTGATGACTCAGTCGCGAGTCACAATCTGCGTTCCTGGTCTTTCTGAAAACTCATGCCCTCGTGTTTGATGGCTGGCACAGACTAGATGGGCCGGAGGGCCTCTTTCTGTGCTGTAAAACTCTATGGCTCAGGTCCAGACCCAAGTCCATCTTCACTTTGATCTTCTCCTTACCGCTCCCATCACCTTCTCTCTCCTGTTGCCGTGCCTTGTTTCATTCCTCCCCACTTAGTCCCCCTCCCCCAAAAGTCCCCCAACCCCACCCTTCAGCTCCCCCTAAACCTCTCTACCCCCGTTGCTTCCAATAAGATGCCCCCTTCAAACCTGCAGCTCAGACCAAGCGTTTGGTCACCTATCCGAATATCTCTTTTCATGTCTGTGCCACAATTGGTTTGATATCACTCCTGTGAAGCACACTGGTACGTTTTACAATGCAAAAGGCACTATACAAATGCACGTTCCTATGTTGATAACACGCCCCCCCCAAAGCTCTGAGAATAACATTGCTGTCGACGGTTAGTTTGTGAGACACATGAGGCAACAAAGACGTAAATTGGTGACCGAATGCCGCGTTACATTATTCACAATTTTCTCCAATAGCTTCCAAAAAAAACCTCTTCAACTTGCAAGATTTAAATGATTGATTTATGTGACCGTCTCCCGGGTGTTTATCCAGCTCCTGTTTGATTACATCTCCGCACAGGGGCTGGTTTAGCACACAGCTAAACTGCTGGCTTTGAAAGCAGACCAAGGCAGGCCAGCAGCACGGTTCAATTCCCATACCAGCCTCCCCGAACAGGGGCCGGAATGTGGCGACTAGGGGCTTTTCACAGTAACTTCATTTGAAGCCTACTTGTGACAATAAGCAATTTTCATTTCAATTGCTCAGTTTTATAATCTTAGTGGTCTCCCGGCACTGGTGGAATCAACTGAGAGCCAGGTCGCCCAGGGGTGAAGTCAGGAAGCCCTTCACAGAAAAGATAGCGGAAATCTGGAACTCTCTCTCTCTCCCTCTCCCTACAAACTGTTGAGGCGAGAGGCCAATAAAGCATTTCTAAGATGAGATTGATGGATTGTTGTTGGGTATGACGGAACCAGTTAAGCTTACTTGCCACGTCTGCACCTACATTCTCATTTCTGTATTGTCGAGCTACAACTTGATGTTGGTCTGGAGTCACACGTAGGCCAGACTGGGTAAGGATGGCAGATTTCCTTCCCAAATTGGCCATTAGTGAACCAGATGGGTTTTTACAACAATCAATGACACCTGCCATGGTTACCATTACTGAGACTAGCTTTACAGTCCAGAATTATTAATTGAATTTAAATTCCACCAGCTGCCGCGCTGGGATTTGAACCCAAGTCCTCAGAGCGTTAGCCTGGGCCTCGGGGTTATTGGTCCAATGACATGACCACCATCTCCCCACCCCCGGCACCCCTCAGAGCTTGGAATCCAATGAACGGAAGGTATAGCCACCGAAGTTGGCCATTCCCTCAATACAAAATGGAGGAATGCAAAGCTTGCAGGGTAAAATGGACAAAGATTGCAGCACAAGCAGGCTGCACCAAGCCAATGTGTACTCTGTGTGCTAAGAGAGCAGACAGCACCGAAACGAACATTCCGCATACTAATGAGGCAATCTCTGGGACAGTTAACATAGCAATGGAACGATCCCAGGGACAATGGACACAAATAGGGACGTGATTGCAACAGTGTATGGGAAACCAGACACCCCGGCACCAGCGGGGTTCGAAGACAAAGCACCTGAAGGCCCGCCCAGTAGCCTCAGTATTGGGGGGATTCAAACAAATCGATTGGGAAGAGACCCAATCGATCCCCAGCAGATAGAGGGTCCGCCAAAAAGGGCGCGAAGCCCTAGGACCTATAAAAGACAGGTCCCAAACTCAGTTCGTTCTTCTTGACCAGCCCTCCTCTCTTGACCAGCCCTCTCGACCAGCTTTTACCGAAGAAGACCTTGACCGAGAGAGAGGAGTGGTTTGGGACAGCAGCCGCCAGCAAGTAAGTGTCTCACAACGATCGCTACCAGAGATAGACACTCCTGACCCCTTTTTAACCCGTACCAACCTGAAGTCTGCGGACCAGTGCAGAGCAAGAGGCCTTGTCCCCTGATCCGGCAGTTCCTTTTAAGATAAGTATTGGTTTATTTAGTGGTAGGAATAGTTTAGTCATCTTAGCGTGTGCATGGGTAGTATTATAATTGTATTATAATAAACTCATTTATTTGAACTTACTAATTGGTGTATGGTTTTATTGCTTTGAACTTGACCTTGAAACTTGTGGCGGTATCTTAACGATACCTGGCGACTCCAGAGCTAAGTAATGAAACAGAGCCAAATTGAGTGTTAAGCACACTCACCCAGAACGAGCAACAAAGGTGCAGCCACTGGTGAAGGAGGGAAGGAAATGGGGGATGCGCGCGAGGCAAAAATTGGAGGAAGGCATCAATCTCGAAGGGTTATTGGCCAACATGACAAACCAACCCCCAAACGCACAAGTCACAAACATGGGAGGTCCCATTGACAGGGAGGCAGGGAAACCCAGAGTGACATTATTAGCAGAGTGGCTTGGGGCATGGTATCCACTCGCACTCTCCAAGATTAGCACAGAGAGGGGACGAGGCCAGAATTGCTTCAGATGAAGGAATCTCACCTCGTAGTTAAGAAAAAGAAATTAGGACTCACAACACTTTGCAATAGTCCCTTAATTCCCTGACCTTTGTCACTGTGCTCTCTATTAATATTCGGTAAATTGGTTCCTTTCAAGCACAGATAGAACTAATCAGCCATGGTTCAGTCATTAATAGTCTGCCTCTTATGTCAGATGATTATAGGTTTGCTTCCCACTCCAGTGACCTGAGCACAAGATGTATGCTGATGACAATTCATTGCACTCTGAGGGAGTGCTGCATTGTCAGAGGTGCCTCCCATCTATTAGATGGGAGATTAAACTGCCCGCAGGAGGAACCAAAAGAATACGCTATTTGGAGAAAGTTCTCCTGATGTCCTTCAATATCTAATATCTGATGATTTCTGTATTTCGCACCTCTTTGTGTGACCTTGCCACGAGCAAACTAGCTGCTGCATTTCCTCTGCCTCAACACGGACTACCATGCACCTCAAAGTTACTTCATTGGACGGGCGGCATGGTGGTTAGCGCTGCTGCCTCACGGCGCTGCGGACCCGTGTTCAATCCCGGCTCTGGGTCACTGTCCGTGTAGAGTTTGCACATTCTCCCCGAGTCTGCGTGGGACTCACCCCCACAACCCAAAAATACGGGGCAGCACGGTAGCATGGTGGTTAGCATAAATGCTTCACAGCTCCAGGGTCTCAGGTTCGATTCCCGGCTGGGTCACTGTCTGTGCGGAGTCTGCACGTCCTCCCCGTGTGTGCGTGGGTTTCCTCCGGGTGCTCCGGTTTCCTCCCACAGTCCAAAGATGTGCGGGTTAGGTGGATTGGCCATGCTAAATTGCCCGTAGTGTCCTAAAAAGTAAGGTTAAGGGGGGGGTTGTTGGGTTACGGGTATAGGGTGGATACGTAGGTTTGAGTAGGGTGATCATTGTTCGGCACAACATCGAGGGGCGAAGGGCCTGTTCTGTGCTGTACTGTTCTATGTTCTATGTGCAGGGTAGGTGAATCGGCCACGCTAAATTGCCCCTTAATTGGGGGGGGGGGATAAAGAATTGGGTACTCTAAATTTATTTCTTAAAAATGACTGAATTGGCTGGAGGCACCCTGAAGTTATTAAAAGCGCTATGCAAATGCAAGTCTCTTTTTCTTTTCACAAAGAGAAGGTGGACATGTTTAGGCTGCAGAACACCAAAGGCAGGGAGGGTAGAGAAAATCTACGCCGGCTGTGGAACGGTTGCCTTTCTGCCACAGGCCACGTGTTGTCTGTGTCCCAGGAGGGAGAGGGTCACGTCCCATTGAAGACGACTGAATTCCATCCATTGTTACTGCTCCGCTGGTAAACACAGCAAAACAGCCGAAAATTTAAAACTTCACCTCTATTGTCTTCCCTTTTTCAGTAAGCAGGAATATCCAAGTGTGAGTGAGAAGAGTTTATTGCTGGCGTACCAGAGCCATTAAAATTTATAATTCGGATAAACGGACCATTCTTTGTCGAATAAAGGGTTGATTATACACAGTATAACTATTCATCTATTTTAAAGCACCATTTCATCTATTCACTGTGTTAAGTGCAACTTAACCACGATTGCAAGTGAGTTTTGTTATTAATAAGTATTTAGCACACTGGGCTAAATCGCTGGCTTTTAAAGCAGACCAAGGCAGGCCAGCAGCACGGTTCAATTCCTGTACCCAGCCTCCCCGAACAGGCGCCGGAATGTGGCAACTAGGGGCTTTTCACAGTAACTTCATTGAAGCCTACTCGTGACAATAAGCGATTTTCATTCCATTTCAAGTAGTCTGAATGAAAAGCTATGGCACTCTTTTGAAGACGAGCTGGTGAATTATCCCCGGCCAAAAGAGAAAAAGGTTGGAAAATCTCAGCAGGTCTGGCAGCATCCGTAGGGAGAGAAAAGAGCTGACATTTCGAGTCCTGATGACCCTTTGTCAAGCCCTAGTGTCCTGGCCAACACATCAGAGGTCCCCAGCCGCTGGGGTAGGGAGTTAAATCCCACAGCCCCCCCCCCCCCCCCCCCCTCCCCCCCCATTACGCTGGAAATGGGTTGGCTGCTCGTCCCTGGATCCACCTCCATAAAACAGGGGAGCTTTTTAAAATTCTAACACTTGACTCCCGCCCCAAAACTGGCTGATGACGGAGGCTAAAATTCGGCCCGGTGTCTCTCTTCAGAAAGTATCTCCAATCCTCCACAGAACCTCTCACCGTTGGTGAATCAGTTGAAAGTTCTGAGCTGCAAGGTCACGGCAGTTGGCTGTGGACGTTGGGGTGGGGTGGGGGGGTCTGCCCCAGGGAGTGGGTTGGGTGGTGGTGGGTGGAAGAGGGGTGGTGTGGGCTGCAGGCAGCACAGAAGCGCTGGCGCTCCTAAGATGGCCGAGAGAAAAGGAAACCCAGTTCCCTCTCCTCACTAAAGTGCAAACAGAAAATGCTGGAGAAAATTCAGCGGGTCTTCCAGCAGCCGTAGCGAGGGAAACAAAACACCACGTTAATGTTCTGAGTCCGTCTGACTCTTCCTTAGAGCTCCTGACGTTTCTGCTTCTGACTGCTATTTGGCTCCAGCTAAAGGTGTAGGGGATGGCATTGGGCACGGACTGGAGCAATCCGAGCTGTGATGCCTCCAAGGGCAGCACGGTAGCACAGTGGTTAGCACAATTGCTTCACAGCTCCAGGGTCCCAGGTTCGATTCCCGGCTTGGGTCACTGTCTGTGCGGAGTCTGCACGTTCTCCCCGTGTGTGCGTGGGTTTTCTCCGGGTGCTCTGGTTTCCTCCCACAGTCCAAAGATGTGCAGGTTAGGTGGATTGGCCGTGCTAAATTGCCCCTTAAGTGTCCAAAATTGCCCTTAGTGTTGGGTGGGGTTACTGGATTATGGGGATAGGGTGGAAGTGTGGGCTTGGGTAGGGTGCTCTTTCCAAGAGCCGGTGCAGACTCGATGGGCCGAATGGCCTCCTTCTGCACTGAAAATTCTATGAATGGTGGAATGGCCATTGACACAAATTGTCCCCATCCACACAGAGTAGGCCGTATCTGGATAATCTAGTTGACTGTTTTTGAGGAGGTCACTGTCATGGTGAAAATGAGAGAGGCTACGGACATTGTCTTTGGGGTATCCGTAAGATTCCACACAAGTGAACCTTGGTAGAAATGGGATTACGTGGAATTAAAGATAATCCTATGACGTGGCTCAGTAATTGTTGGAGACAGAGTACAGGGATAAAGGGTTTGTTTTCATAGAATCAGAATTTACAGTTCAGAAAGAGGCCATTTTGGAAAGATCACCCTACTTAAACTCACACCTCCACTCTATCCCCGTAACACAGTAACCCCACCGAAGTTTTTTGTTTGGACACAAAGGGCAATTGATCATGGCCAATCCACCTAACCTGCACATCTTTGGACTTTGGGTGGAAGCCGGAGCACCCGGAGGAAACCCACGCAGGCACGGGAAGAACGTGCAGACTCCACACAGACGGTGACCCAAGCCGGGAATCGAACCTGGGACCCTGGAGCTGTGAAGCAACAGTGCTAACGACTGTGCTACCTTGCCGCGACCAGATCGCCGAGATGCGCCATGTGGACCTGTGCTCCCTTGCAGCTTTGTAGCATTGGCAGCAATGATTTGGTTGAAGGAACGGAAAGTTGTATGTCCACATTAGCAGGAATTTACAGAAAAGTCAAAGACCGATCAGGTGAGCAGGCAGAACAGTGACTGATTGGAGTTCAATGTGGGGGAAAGAGTAAACCCAAGCCACTTTGGGTCCGGGAAGGACAAATCTCATTATTTTCTCAATAGTGAGGAATGAGGAACTGCAGATGAACAAAATTACAGCTCGACAATTCAGGAAACCTAAATTGCCCCTTAATTGGGAAAAAAAATAATAATTGGGTACTTGAAATTTATTTTAAAAAAACAAAAAAAAAGGATTGTTTCGTTGGAGTTCAGACGAACGAGGGATCTCATAGAGAATTATAAAATTCCAAGAGGACAAGACAGGGTAGATGCAGGGCGGATGTTCCTGATGGTGGGTGTGTCCAGAACCAGGGGTCACAGTCTGAGGATTCAGGGTAAACCATTTAGGACAGAGATGAGGAACATAGAACATACAGTGCGGAAGGAGGCCATTCGGAGTCTGCACCCAACCCACTTTACCCCTCACTTCCACCCTGTCCCCCAAACCCAATAACCCCTCCTAACCTTCTTGGACACTAACGGGAATTTATCATGGCCAATCCACCTAACCTGCATATTTTTGGACTGTGGGAGGAAACCGGAGCACCCGGAGGAAACCCACACAGACATGGGGAGAACGTGCAGACTCTGCACAGACAGTGACCCAAGCCAGGAATCGAACCTGGGACCCTGGAGCTGTAAAGCAACTATGCTAACCAATGTGTTTCTTCACTCATAGAGCAGTGAGCCTGTGGAATTCATTACCACAGGAAGTTGTGGAGGCTAAGACATTGAATACATTCAAGAGGCGGTTAGATATGGCACTTGAGGCAAATGGGATCAAGGGTAATGAGGAGAAAGTAGGATTAGGCTATTGAGTTGGATGATCGGCCATGATCATGACAAATGGCGGTGCAGGCTCAAAGGGCCGAATGGCCTCCTTCTTCTCCTATTAAGGGTAATGGAGCAAAAGCAGGTAAATGGGGTTAAGATGCAAATCGACCATGATCTAAAAGAACAGCAGGACTGGCTCAAGGGACTGAATGTGGCCTCCTCCTGTTCCTATGTGTCCACGTACGGTAAACAGACATTTCCTCTACCGCTGATGTGCTGGGAGCCATAGTAACCAAATTAAATATCTAAAAGGGAGTGTTTATTATCATTTCAGTTACATAGACAAAGCCAAACTGAAGCATAGTTCATTAAGGCAGAATGTGTTTAGATAACACAGCCCTGACTATGAAACCAGGCCAATTAAGCTGTCGATGCAGGAGTGGAAAGAGTTAATATTCCAGGTCAATGACCTACTGTCCAAAAAGACAATTTTGTTTCCCCATTAACGCCTCCTGCAAGTCCATCTCCTCCTTCTTCAATCTCCTTTTACCTCTGCGCCATCATTCCTTTCGCCATTTAATCTCTTACCTTCCACCCCATCACAGACCCTCGCTTTTCTCCCCTTCCCCCCACCTCTGTTACATCTCTTAATTTTCAACCAGAAACGTTGGCCGGATTCTCCGATCCCGCGCCGGATCGGAGAATCTCCGGGGCGGCGCGAGAATTGCGCCATGGCATTCTGATAGCGGGAAGCCGATCCTCCAGCGACCGGAGAATCAGCGGCAATCGCGCACGCGCCGGGGTTGCTGGCGTGCTGGTCGGGGGCCATTGAAAGCGCCCCCCCCCTCCCCGGGCGATTCTCTGAGCCTCGACGGGCCGAGTCCCACCGGCGTGGGTTACGTATGGTCCTAGCCGGCCGGACCTCGGAGTTCTGGCTGCCGGGGCTGTGCTGGTGGGGGGTGGATCCGACTTCGGGAGGGGGGGCCTCCACGGTGGCCCGGCCCGCGATCGGGGTCTACCGATCGGCGGGCGGGATAATTTCATGGGGGCCTATGTTGCTCCACGCCGGGTCACTGGAGGGCTCCTGCATATTGCCTGGGGGCCGGCGTGGAGACAGCAACCCACGCGCATGCTTTCGAGTGCCGGAGCAGCGGACACCACTCTGGCGCCGTACTAGCCCCCTTGGAAGGGGTAAACACCTGGACCTGGAGGCCCATTGACGCCGGAGCCGCTCACGCTGCTTTTGACGCCGGCGTCAGAACTTGACCGCGGGATCGGTGAATCCCGGCCGTTAACTCTGTTCTTCGTCACACAGACGCTGCCAGACCTGCTGAGCATTCCCAGCATTTTCTGTTTTAAGTCAGGTTTCCAGTATTGATTGACACATTAAGCGTTTGGAAACATTTGGCTAACGTGGGAACCAGCAATGTTGTTTTGCATCGATAATGTTGACAGGACACGAGGCACTGAGGGTGTTTCAATGTCACTTGCAACCTGTAGTTGGTTAAACTTGGGTTGGGTATTATTTTTTTTAAAGACCACCCGTTTTTATTGATCTGAAGTGTGATATGACAGCTTGGTCGAGTGAGCGGGTTAACTGATCCATGATTTAGACCAGATGCTTCAGTATCCTAACCACAGACCATCGTGTATCCTCATTCTTTGACCTCTGCCGAGGATTTTGGAACAGTTAAACACAAAGTTGAACACCTGACCTGAACAGAACCAGGTACCTAAACTGATATTTCCAGTATTTTCTTTTTGGTTTCAGATTCCAGCATCCGCAGTAATTTGCTTTTACCTAAACCGACTACATCTTCCCTCAGCATCTGTGTTCATTTTGCAATAAGCTGGTGTCTGGTGTGGATTCATATCAATTGAACGGAGTTTGATGCTGGGATTAACACTCACACACACAGACACAGAGACACACACACAGACACAGAGACACACAGACACACACACACAGACAGAGACAGACACACACACAGACACAGAGACACACACACACACACAGACACAGAGACACACACACAGACACAGAGACACACACACACAGACAGAGACAGACACACACACAGAGACACACACACACACACAGACAGACACACACACACACACAGACAGACACACACACACACAGACACGCAGTGACACACGCACACACAGAGACACATGTACACACAGACAGACACACGCGCACACACACAGACAGAAAGACACAGACAGACACACACACAGACACAGAGACACACAGACACACACACACAGACAGAGACAGACACACACAGAGACACACACACACAGACAGACAGACACACACACACACACAGACAGACACACACACACAGACACGCAGTGACACACGCACACACAGAGACACATGTACACACAGAGACAGACACACGCGCACACACACAGACAGAAAGACACACAGACAGACACACAGACAGAGACACACACACAGACAGAGAGACACACTCACAGACAGAGACACACACAGACAGACAGAGACACTGATAGACACACAGACAGAGATAGAGACACACACACACAGACAGAGACACACACACTCACAGACAGAGACACACACAGACAGACACACATGGACAGAGACACTGACAGACACACAGACAGAGACAGACACAGACAGAGACACTGATAGACACACACACACAGATAGAGAGAGACACACACACAGACAGAGACACACACAGACACACACAGTCAGACTATCACACAGGAGAGCTTCCTGGACTCATTGGGACACGCAGCCTCTGAGCGTGCTCCAATACGTGAAGCAGATGTGACCTTGTACCCTCAAAGCCTTTGCCGCCGGTGGCCAGCTTTCTTCACTAACAGTGCAACAGTTGAGCCGATGAACGGGAGGGCCTGAATAAAAACACAATGTCACCGCTTTCAGATTCACGATCTGTCCTCATACCCCTCTGCCTTCAACTAAGATGTGTTCAGTGGACTGCTGAAAGTTAGTCATACATCTTGCAAACAAACAGCTGGACACCATGAAATCCTCAAACTTCTAACTCTCCCTCAGTTATTTAAGGACTGCCGCACCCGCGAACTACCCCAATTGCCCCCCCCCCCCCCCCCATCACAGTGCACATCAATGAAAAACACATTAGCTCCACATTTAGCCTTCCTTAGTAACTACTCACTGACACACAGCAGAAAGAAATCCTCACCAGGGTTCCATTGACCTGTGGAGCAGTCCCACTCTGCAGTTGCTACAGCCTGCAGTGCCAGCACAGATCTGTGTCACAATGCTTTCTCTCTCTCTCTCTTTCTTCTCCTCACACATTCCTTTCCTGCCTTCTGCAGTGAGTGATGTCAGCGAGCAGGGATTGTATGAGGGAACCCAGTCCTTCCTCCCACTTTATTCACACAAAGAATCTCTTGAACCTTGTGCGGTGTCATTCCCCAAACCATTGCAATGCTTGGAGACTGACAGCACTGGCACCGCACCCCTTTTGCCCCTCCTACCCACCTCCTGTACAATGACTCTATTTGAACCTTATGAGGATTTTTTTTTATTTTTTTTTTATATAAATTTAGAGTACCCAATTATTTTTTCCAATTAAGGGGCAATTTTAGCGTGGCCAATCCACCTACTCTGCACATTTTTGGGTTGTGGGGGCGAAACCCACGCAGACACGGGGAGAATGTGCAAACTCCACACGGACAGTGACCCAGAGCCGGGATCGAACCTGGGACCTCAGCGCCGTGAGGCGGTTGTGCTAACCACTAGGCCACCGTGCTGCCCAAACCTTATGAGGATTAAGCGGGCACTGATGGATTTTGTTTACTTTACTTGAAATTTAAGCGTTGAATTCCCTCCCCCACCCCTGCCACCCACCCCCTGCACTTTATAGAATCCCTGGTACTCTATCTTTTAAGCGCTATCATTCTTTCAGAATGAACACAAAAATGACACTAAATTCCTGACATGGGCTATTGTGAGCGAATCAATCTTTTTGGACTTTGTCACATTCAATCTATCCACCCATGACGCACAGTGGCAGCCGTGTGTACCATCTACAAGATGCACTGCAGGAACTCACCAAGGCTCCTTAGACAGCACCTTCCAAACCCAGGACCACTACCGTCTAGAAGGATAAGTAGACAGACTCATGGGAACGGCACCACCTGGAGTTTCCCTCCTAGGGTGGGGGGGGGGGGGGGGGGGGGGCGCTGCAGGAGGTTAAAGAGATGGGGGAGGGGTGAGGGCCTCCTGGGAGTTGAGTACAAGGACAGGAATGTTAAAGTTGAGGCGTTGCTAGATTGGGAGCTGATGTAAATCAGTGAACCTAAAGTTTGTGATTCAACAGGACTTGGAGGGCATGGGCAGCAGAATCTGGGAATATAGGAGATAGGAGACGGGCCAGGAGAGCATTGGAATAGTCAAGTCTGGAGGTTACAAGAGCACAGGGAACAGACTTATGATGCTTTGGTTGGCAGCAAGTCTTGGCAACACCTCTAGAAGGCCCACACCCCTCCGACTGTGGCCGCCTTATTCTGCTAAACGTGGTGGGGTGGGACAGCGCTAAAGAAACTTCAACTAATGCTCCCTCTCAGGTAGCCCTGAAAGATCCCATGGCACCATTTCCAGAAAGCTAAGCGAAATATCCTTGGTGTCCTGGCCAATATTTATCCCTCAATGAACACTGAATTATTAAAAAATGATCTGGTCACATCATTGCTATTTCTCGCGATGTGCAACTTGGCTGCCGTGATTTCCCTACATTACAACAGTTGACGGGAACTACTCTCTCTGCAAAGGGTTGAGTCACGATGAGGGGGAGGGGGTAAAAGGCGCTAGAAAAATGCACATCTTTTCTTGTGCTTTCGCTGACTGGCTTGTGTGGCACAGAAACTGGTTTGAGGTATGGTTCCATTCTCCAGCACTAATATTGCAACAATTTGCTGTAAAATGTCAGAACATGTAGCATTTGAATGTTATTCGTCTCTCTGTGGCTGTGGTATTTTACAGCTGTCTGAGTTGCCATGGCAACATGCACTTATACATGCACGCTGTAGGCTGAAGCTATGGATGGTGATGGTAAAGGCTCCAACTTTTTCACAGCTGACCAGGAATTTCTGGTGGCTGGTTTAGCTCACTGGGCTAAATCGCTGGCTTTTAAAGCAGACCAAGCAGGCCAGCAGCACGGTTCGATTCCCGTACCAGCCTCCCCGGACAGGCGCCGGAATGTGGCGGCTAGGGGCTTTTCACAGTAACTTCATTGAAGCCTACTCGTGACAATAAGCGATTTTCAAAATTTTCATTTTTCATTTCTCATAGAATCATAGAATTTATAGTGCAGAAGGAGGCCACTCGGCCCATCGGGTCTGCACTGACCCTTGGAAAGAGCACCGTACTTAAGCCCACACCTCCAACCTATCCCCATAACCTCACTTCACCTTTTTGGACACCGAGGGCAATTTGGCATGGCCAATCCACCCAACCTGCGGTATTAAAAATCATGAAGGGTTTCAACAGTAGATCAGGGGAAATTGTTCCTGTTGCGGAAGAACCAGAGGGCATAGATTTTGAATAGATTTTAAATCATTGGACTGTGGGAGGAAACCGGAGCACCCGGAGGAAACCCATGTAGACACGGGGTGAACGTGCAGACTCCGCACCAGACAGTGACCCAGCGGGGAATCGAACCTGGGACCCTGGAGCTGTGAAGCAACAGTGCTAACCACTGTGCTACCGTGTCGCCCTTCCCTCTCTCCCACCAGTCATTGATTTTTTTAAAAATGTTTTTTATTGGGTTTTTCACACATAATATATTTGCAGATGTACTTAAAGAGAACCAAAAAGAACAAGATAAAAACAACACTATATAATTAGAAAAATCACGTAAATAAATAAAACACAGGGTGGGAAAGTAAAAGCTGTTATATAGCTGTTAAAACCCTCCAAAAAGTTAGATCTCGTCATTGAGGTGTAACTGGATTTTTAGAGGCAAAATAAATCAGAATTACTGTTGCAGAACCTCTCCAACCTTGGAACGCTAATTTTATATTTGTGCAATGTCAAAGTTTTGCATTATGATAAAAATTCTCGCGCCTTTTTACCATTTATTTTAAGTTAATGATATTTTAGTTTTCAACATGTCTGTCCCAGTCTTTATTTCACTCCCTGGAAAACGTATTAAAAGTTGAAGGATAATCCGTGTATTTTACTTGATGGTTGCCGATCTGTTGGAATACATCAATGTGATTGGCCGCTGACCATGCTTGATGACAACAATGGCAGCAGATTCACAGTGGCATCAGGAAAAGGGGAAATTCATGCCACAGAGATCACTAGCTCTGTGTGGGCAATGGGCAACTTTATTTGAGGTCAGTGGTATGCATTGTTACTTTGCTGCTGGCTGCAAAACCAGCTATACAGTGATGCAGGTTCATTCCACAAAGAGCCAAGCTATCCGGTTTGCTTTTCCCTTTCCTCTCTGGGCTGTCACACCTCCTTCAGTCTCCTGTCATTGCTCTGTGCTGAGGAAAATAAGGGTCGAACTAATTAAATTGATCCCCAGTATTGATGCAGCCCAATAATACCCCCTCAAAGAAAGAGATGGCTTTGAGTGGAGAATGGCATTCGCAATGTTTAATATATTGGCGGACATCAACTGGGGATTCATTTGTGCCCCACTAAATAGGAACAGACAGAAACTGTGGTCGTTGGGTTCGGAGGCGCATGTTTGTAATGGTTATCTCTGCAAATAAATGCTTATATTAGCGTATGACGATTAGCGTACAGTTTGATCCTTCACCACATAGTCTTCTAGAATATAACAAGCAATACGGTCTCTTCACAACATGACACACAGATCATAGATCGCAAAATTTGCAGTGCAGAAGGAGGCCATTCGGCCCATCGAGTCTGCACCAGCCCTTAAGAAAGAGCATCCCATTTAAACCCACACTTCCAACCTATCCCCGTAACCCAGTAACCCCACGTATCCTTTTTGGACACTAAGGGTAATTTAGCATGGTCAATCCACCTAACCTGCACATCTTTGGATTGTGGGAGGAAACCGGAGCACCCGGAGGAAACCCATGCAGACACGGGGATAACGTGCAGACTCCGCACAGCCAGTGACCCAAGCCGGGAATCGAACCTGTGACCCTGGCGCTGTGAAGCCATACTGCTAACCACTGCGTGCTGCCCCTAGCACATGATTTTGAATCTTAGATACCTCACTGCTGGCTCTGAATGACACATTGCAGTGCAGGAGGAAAGCACCCTCTAAAGCACCTGGTAGGACATGTGCCTAATTTATCCATCGCGAGTAGCACTTTGCAACTCTATCAACCGGAATTTCTGCCACTTTCCGTGCCGGCAAACATTATCACCTCGCTGGCCGAGTGCTTTTGATTGGTGACACTGTCAGAATAGTGCCCAGGCTGTCCCAAGTCATTGCACATAGAAGCCTTAGTGTTAGCAGAAAAAGGAGGTTTCCATTTCATCAGTACCGGTTCAAGACCCAAGATCCCCTTCAATGAAAGGGCAGTGTGTTAGCCTGCTGTACCACCATGCATCCTCCCCCCTCCCCGACACCTTGAAAAAATAACATCAGCAGTCAGGGGTATCATTGAGAAATAACACACAGCATCTTACAGTGGGACAATCCTCCTATGGATATATAAGCATAGCGTCGCTGCTACCCTTTATAACATGCTTGATGCATACAGGGCAGTCAAACAGGAATCTGTGGAAAGTGTGCCATCATGTTTAACATCAGGCATCAAGGGGCTGTACAGATACAGGATCCCAGCAATCAAATATTCAGCTAACCCCTTGTCTGATGGTTAAACCTTATTGAGTTGCATATGTGTAGCTTTGATTCCTGACCTTTGACTTATTTTTCCATTCTAGCATATGGCGGGACACAATGGGGGCCAGTGTCTTTTCATGCTCTTGTTTTTTAGTTAGTGCTGCTTGGCTGGAATTCCGGAGCATGATCCCGAAATGGTTCTCAATGGCTGGTAACAGAGAGCTTCAGCTGTCCTGTTAAGATTCTAGCTGGGCATTTTTTTTTTAATAAAAAAAGGAAATATACCGTAAATTTGTGCTGCTCAAATAAACGTCAGTATAGAATGTGGTTGGAAGCTCGCTTTAACCCCATGTTCACGAGTCACCTGATTTGAGCCCATGGACCAGGGCAGCTACACGATTGGTCAAGAAGCAGAAAGGAGCATGCTGGCCCAAATCCTCTTCGAATTTCCGGAGCTGAATTACTGTCCAGGACTTAATTGGGCCAGGGGAAAAAAGAAAATGTATGAACTGCATTAAGTAAAAGTTCTACAAGACTAACACGGAGAGGGCGGAGCTGCAGGCTGCCCTCAGGTGTGACTTCAATATAACATAACAATCATCATTGTTACATTAACACTGCAATGGAGTTACTGTGAAAAGCCCCTGTTCGCCACACTCCGGCGCCTGGTCGGGTACACAGAAGGAGAATTCAGAATGTCCAATTAATCTAACAACACGTCTTTTGGGACTGGTGGGAGGAAACCGGAGCACCCGGAGGAAACCCACGCAGTCATAGGGAGAACGTGCAGACTCTGCACAGTAACCCAAGCCGGGACTTGCACCCGGGACCCTGGCGCTGTGAAGCCATAGTGCTAACCACTGTGCTACCGTGCCGCCCGCTAAGTGACTTCATTGTGCGAGGTGGACGGGATCAATCGTAACGGTTTCCAGACGGAACTCGTCCAGAGATGCTCCCTTTTTTAAAACCTTCATTGTGGCAAAACAAACCAATTCAGAGATTCAGGGGCCTTTGCTTTCGCAAAAAACTGTTGCGCACAACAACTTCCATTTGCATTGCTCCTTGACCCAAAGCTTGGTCAAACTGGTAGCTTTTCAGGAGGGTCTTACAGAGAGGGGAGAGGATCAGTCGACTTCTGCAGAGGTTGCCTTGACCGGCTAGTTCAAATCCATCAGCTGAAAACTCGAATCCATCAGTATTTACCTGGTAACACCCTCGAATGAAGTGCCAAAGGGCAGGACAATAAGAGTTGGCACCTCATCCCCTCTCCCCATCAGTAAGTGTTAACCAAAGGAATAGCATTAAATAAGGAATTTGACAAAACCCAGAGTTTTGTAGAACAAAGAGGGAGCCTCATTACCTTAAAAACAATTCACACACTTGAAAAGGGCGATGATTAGTGTTATCTGCCTGATTTCCTGCTTACTTCGACTGATTTATACATACCAACCTTTAAAAAAATATAAATTTAGAGTACCCAAATTCATTTTTTCCAATTAAGGGGCAATTTAGCGTGGCCAATCCACCTACCCTGCTCATCTTTGGGTTGTGGGGGCGAAACCCACGCAGACACGGGGAGACTGTGCAGACTCCACACGGACAGTGGCCCAGAGCTGGGATCGAACCTGGGACCTCGGCGCCGTGAGGCTGCAGTGCTAACCACTTGTGCCACCGTGTTGCCCGACCAACTTGTGTACTTTAAAAGAATGCTTATCTGAGCTCATCAGTACAATCGAGTAGCAGGAGGTAGTCATCCAGATGGTGAAATGTAGTTAAGTTAGAAAGCACACAGTTCCAATGCCAGGAATCTTTGCTCGGAACAGAGGGCAGCACGGTGGGGCAGTGGGTTAGCCCTGCTGCCTCACGGCGCCGAGGTCACAGGTTCGATCCCGGCGCTGGGTCACTGTCCGTGCGGAGTTTGCACGTTCTCCCCGTGTCTGCGTGGGTTTCACCCCCACAACCCAAAAGGTGTGCGGGGTAGGTGGATTGGCCACGCTAAATTGCCCCTTAGTTGGAAAAAATGAATTGGGTACTCTAAATTTATAAAAAAAGAAAAAGAAATCTTTGTACGTAACAGACTCACCAAGGATAATTTAAATCACAAAATGTTAAAAATCTCAAACCTGACCCCAAGCTGCTTGCAACCCTCCCACTTTCAGGATCAACAGGAATGGGCATCTGAACAGCTCCCAGGAAGCAGAGTGACCAAGGAGGCTGCTACATGTCATTGGTTTAATCGGCCTTCCAGGTTTAACCTTGCCCAACTGAGTTTCCAAGGACCCGGGAAACTAGGCAGCAGAAGGGAGGCAAGGGCCTCCACCTGGGGAAAGGTAAATGCCTTTACAGCACAGTTCATGGGCCGAGAGGAACAGGAGTGCTTCCTCCAACACCCCCAACTCCCCTCAGTCCACCCGGTTTACCTTCTTCTCTGCCTGCTAATAATACGTTAATTATATTGCCAAGTATATATAGGTGAAGAACAGTATTTCATTAACTAGAGAACTTGGAAAGAGAGATTGCTGAAACACTGGGATGGTGGGTAGAAGGCAGGCTATGTAACGCTGTACTCTGTAAATAAACCTATTATTAAGAAAATAATTGGCCTTGAGATTTATACTTCATCATCTGGCTCGGGATCCATTTAACGTTCCTTTCCTCAGATCCCCTTCCCATCCCCACATTCCACTCATCCACCGACAGGATCTGGGTTTGATCTCCTCCCTTCCTTCGAAGTAAAAATCAGACTGTCTCCTGGGACCCGGCACTCGTTGGACGCGAATCTCCGGCAGCGTGGACTCTCGCTTGAGCGTAACGCGGCCAGAGAATGCTGGGAGAGGGTTACAGCAAGGCTCCCGGCAGGCTCCGCGCCTTCCTGGATTCTCCGACACCCCCGAGAGATGACGGACGACACCGCCCTAAATAGACGTGATCGAATGACGCTCACGGGATTCACCGGGCTCCCGTGATTTTCCGGCCTCCCCAGGGAGGCTGTAGCCGAGCTCAGATCAGTGCTAGCCCACACAAATGTGGACCAGGCAGAACGGCACCCGGGGGTGGGGGGCTCCAGGACTACCGGAGACCCCATGGTGGTCAGGGTAAGTGCAAGGTGGCTCCCTGGCCCTGCCCCTGGAGGTGGGCAGCTTGGCACTGACCAGATGGCACCTTGGCATTGTGACCCTGGCACCTTGGCATTGCGACCCTGCCAAGCCAGCAGGGGCACTGCCTGGGTGCCAAGGTGGCAGTACAAGGGTGGCTGAGTGCCAGCGTGACACTGCCAAGGGTCAGGGGGCAAGTGGCCATGCCCATAAAATGAGGGTGGAGAGGAGTTTGCAGGGCAAGTAGGTAGGGACGTCCGGGAGATGACCCTTCTGGACTCGAAACGTTAGCTCTTTTCTCTCCCTACAGATGCTGCCAGACTTGCTGAGATTTTCCTGCATTTCCTCTTTGGTTTCAGATTCCAGCATCCGCAGTAATTTGCTTTTATCCAGTACTTAAGAGAAATAGGATACAGAATCATGCACGCCCTTTGCAAGTCTTGTGGAGAAGTATCAGTCTCAATACTTGCCCCGCAGGGTCTGTTGTGGGATTGCTTCCAATTACTACGCGTATCATAATAATCTCAGCATTGGTCCAAAAACAGAGGGACAAACTTTCAGACAGTAAATAATCCTGATGGTCAAAAGGTGCTGTAAGGAAATATTGTCAAAGTTGTGGAATAGGTGTAAAACCTTGGTACAAATTAATGACCTTGGCTGAAATGCATCCATTGCCGCGGTGACTTGAGCAGTATTCAGGCGTTCTTGGCGGTCTCTTGAATTGTCGCCTGAAACTCTTGACTAATTTTCCCAGGCTCTGCAGGGGCCTATACAGGCAAGTGCACAATGGCACGGTGGGAGGCTGCTCAAATTGACCAACGTCCATTTTCAGAACATGGAACCAGAAGGGCAGCACGATAGGACAGTGGTTAGCACTGCTGCCTTACAGCTCCAGGGTCCCAGGTTCGATTCCCGGCTTGGGTCACTGTCTGTGCGGAGTCTGCATGTTCTTCCCCTATCTAGAAGGAAACCCACGCAGATAGGGGAAAAACGTGCAGACTCCGCACAGACAGTGACCCAAGCCGGGAATCGAACCTGGGGCCCTGGAGCTGTAAGGCAGCAGTGCTAACCACTGTTCCAGTTTCCTCCCACAGTCCAAAAATGCGCAGGTTAGGTGGAACGCGAATTTGCCCTGAGTGTCCAAAAAGGTTGGGTGGAGTTACTGGGTTACAGGGATAGGGTGGATGTGTGGGCTTGAGTAGGGTGCTCTTTCCAGGGCCCGGTGCAGAATCGATGGGCCGAATGTCCTCCTTCTGCACTGTAAATTCTACCGAAAAAAATATGGGAGCGGCTCAAAAACGATGAGCTGCTGTCAGTCTGCTCATAGAGAACATGAGGATTGATGGTGATAATGTTTGGGCATAACATGTATGCGAGCCCAATTTCAGGGGACTGTTAAAGCTGGTGTCTTTGACGGGCTTTGAAGTGCTGCTGCCCATTTTGCGGCCGCAGTTTGGTGCCAACCAACTATCCCCTCCAGACCCTTCCCAGGGCTGGGGGGCTACAGGCCACTTCTTCAACCTTCCTTTCTTTTTTAAAAATAAATTTAGAGGACCCAATTCATTTTTTCCCAGTTAAGGGGCAATTTAGCATGGCCAATCCACCTAGCCTGCACATCTTTGGGTTGTGGGGGGGAAACCCACGCAGACACGGGAAGAATGGCAGCATGGTAGCACAGTGGTTAGCACAAATGCTTCCCAGCTCCAGGGTCCCAGGTTCGAATCCCGGCTTGGGTCACTGTCTCTGTGGAGTCTGCACGTTCTCCCCGTGTGTTGTGGGTTTCCTCTGGGTGCCCTGGTTTCTTCCCACTGTCCAAAGATGTGCAGGTTAGGTGGATTGGCCAGGCTAAATTGCCCTTAGGGTCCGAATTGCCCTTAGTGTTGGGTGGGGTTACTGGGTTACGGGGATAGGGTGGAGGTATGGGCTTGGGTAGGGTGCTCTTTCCAAGAGCCGGTGTAGACACGATGGGCCGAATGACACAGAGCCGGGATTCGAACCTGGGACCTCGGTGCTGTGAGGCAACAAGGCTAACCCACTGTGCCACCGTGCTGCCAGCCTTCCTTTCCTTGACCGTTGCCCCCCTCCCTGCTACTTTCAGTGACCACTGAATGACACAAAACCACCATCCTCTCTCATGAAGGAATCATTCGCACAACAGCGAACAAGCGAGCACCGATTTAGCACCCCTGAAATTAGTCAAGATGTTCCGGAGTGCTCCGTCAAAGAAAGAGCTCGTCAGTGAACCCCAGGAGATGATGTCACGACCAAACTCCCGGACAAAAGAGGTAGGTTTAAAGCAGCGTCTGATAGGAGGGAAGAGGTGGCGACGTGAAGCAAGGGAATTCCAAAGCTTCCGTTGCTCCTTTTTAAAAGCAAACCACGTTTTATTTTGGCTTCCTTCTTCAATCACGCCCCCTCCCAACATTCTGAGAGCGGAGGTTCACGAGAGAGAGAAAGCACGCACACCCACTATTTACACCCACCTTGCCACAACATGATAGGGTGGCAACCACTTCCTCATCTATTTTGTGCTTTGTTACTTAATGACATGGATATCCTGAATCGTGGTTCTGAATCGAACAGGGTTTCGTGACCAGTGTGAATAATGAGGAAATATCGCAGTGAAACAATGATTTACAGTCATAGCAGCAGAGAGGAATTCATAGTTTACCATATGACTAGTCATATGGGTTCAGTAATAGAAACTTGTTAGTCAACCGGTCAACTGGTAAACTAACTGGCTGTCAAGGCTAGTCAGTCGGCATTTAGTTCTGGTGTTTAATTCACTGCCAATTTTCGTCCAAGAGCTGGCGGTACGGTGACACAGTGGTTAGCACTGCTGCCTCACAGCGCCGGGGTACAGGGTTCGCTTCCCGCCTCGGGTGACAGTCTGTGTGGAGTTGACACTTTCTCCCAGTGTCTGCGTGGGTTTCCTCCCACAGTCCAAATCTGTGCCGGTGAGGTGGATTGGCCATGATCAAACTGCCCTTCAGTGTCCAACGTTGTGGAGGTTAGGTGGGGTTACGGGGATAAGGCGGGCGGAGTGCGTTAGGTGGGGTGCTCTTTCAGAGGGTCGGTGCAGTCTCGATGGGCCAAATAGCCTCCTTCTGCACCGTAGGGATTCTATGTCCCAGGTCTGAATTCTGCTCTTCTCTCTGACTTCCTTTGGTCATTTTTTATCTCGCTCACCCTCACTTATTCCCACTGGCACTCCAACTTCAATTCCACCCTGCTACCTTCGTTATATTCCACATGACAACTGGAGATTGTTTCTTTCGTTCTTCCCTTCTCACCCCACCCCTCCATTCCTTCCCCCCCCGTCTCTGTTAGACCTCTCACTCCCCCGCCCCCCCCCCCCCCTTCAACATTTTCAAACACGCATAGAGTTTCCACTAATCACAAGGGGTGACGGAACACAAACAACACCATGACCAATTGGTCCTTCTTACTAAATTTCCACATTTACTTTGACACGTTCACCGTGAATTTGACAGGGGGGCAAAATGAATTTGAGAAGTTTGCACTGGGTTAAAAGATTGTAATGTAATGACAGTGCGTTTAGTTTCTTAATACAACCACAATGGTGTCCCGTTACCCACGGCGAGTTCTTTTAACAGCTATTTACGAGTTAATAAATACATTAAATCTCTTACCCTAGATTCTTGCTCCATTGAATGACAAAGCACCTGTCATGGTGATGTGTATCTGAACATCATCAGCAATAATTAGGTGGAAAATCCTGTCCTGAAGCTTTAATTTCCAATATACTCAGGGAACATTCAACACCGACTATTGGGACTGGGGTTTCTGTGTACTTGATCACAACAGAAATCCGTGTAAAGCTGCCTGTAAGAAGCTTTCTTACATTAGGAATGATCCTTACGTAAAACTCAATGACGTGAGCATGTAATTACATTGAATGTCCAGCACAGAAACCGACCATTCGGCCCAACAGGTCTCTGCTGGTGTTTGTAGTCCTGCCACCCAGGGAAAAGCAGCCCCCCCCCCACCCCTCTTACACATTCAATCGTCCACCACCGATGCACAGTGGCAGCCGTGTGTACCGTCTGCAAGATGCACTGCAGTGACTTGCCAAGGTCCCTCCGATGGCACCTTCTAAACCCGCGACCTCTACCACCTCGGAGGACAAGGGCAGCGGACATATGGGAATGCCAGCACCTTCGAGTTACCCTCCAAGCCCCACGATATCTGGGCGTAGAACGATATCACCACTCTTTCACTGTCTCTGCATTGAAATCCTGTAATGTCCTCCCGAAAATCACTGAGGACGCAACTACACCACATGGGCAGGGCAATTAATGGGCAATAAATGCTGGCTCCGTGATCCCAGGAATTAATGAAAAAAGAATTCCACCCACCTCATCTCAGCCGCTCCACATATCTTTCTATTCCCATTTCTCCCACATTCCACATATGAATAGTGAAAAAGAAATGTTTCCGATTGAAAATTATCGACTTCCGGTGGCAACAACTTCCACATTTTAGCCACTCTCTGGGTTCAATAATATCTCCTTTGTTTCTTTGTTGGGTTTGGGAGCATAACCATCACCTACTTATGGCGCCTGGTACTGGAGTCAATCACGCCCACAGGTGGGCAACGTTCCCTCCACACCTACCCAGTTCAACACCCTCCTGGTCTTTTTGCTTTTCCTAAAAGGGAAAAAGCCCCGATCTTTTCAATCTTTCCCGGTAGCTGTAATGGTAGCGGTGTCTTTTCTCCAGAGCTTGTGTGTCGTTTTTAAGAGAATGATAACCTTTGACCCTGCCTGCCCCTCAGTACCAATAATGGATCGAGCCCCTCTCCTTGTGCTAGTCACTTGCCCCAATGGATTGAGCCCAATCACTCGAGCACAAACCATAGCAGGCCGAGTTTGTTGAGCAAAAAGTCTGGTTGCCAAGTGGCTGTTTGTAGTCCTGCTGTCCTTGATGTTTGTTCACTTAACAGATTGATAAAAGATACTGGATTAATGGTGCATGGAATGTCACAGCTCAGGTGACATGGAAAAGGATCTCAACTCCTGACCCAAGTGACTGAACCACATTCAGAAGGCACAATAAATAAGCCCTTGAGGAGGTTTGGCTTTGTGATAGCTACTGAGAGAGTGATTGTCTTTCCAAACATCAGTTCCCTCTGGAATTCCCTCCCTAAGCCTCTCCGTCTCTCTCTCTCTCTCCCGCTCTCCCTCCAAATGTGTCTGATAGCGCTCCTGTGAGGTAACTTGAGATTCTTCTCAATGCAACAGAGAGGCTAACTAAATGCAAATTCTTTTGTCACAGAGATTGGCACTTCTCGTAGCTCCATTTCCCGACCCATGTTATCATAGCTTATCCAATCAATGTAAATTGCTTTATCAATGGTTTTGGATGATTACCTCACCATTGTTCATTCTCTTTGATAGACACAATCTGTATCAATAGTGATTACCACCTTTGACAGCTTTTTCACAATGAATTTACTATTGAACTGCCTGAGGTTAAAACTCTCGACATACAGTTTTGTAGAGATCCCCGCTGTTCATTATTTCTGTTATTTTTCTCCATTAAAGCCCCTGGGCAAATTACATTTTGGCGATGGGGGGGGGGGGGGGGGGGGGGGGGGATCCATCGAATACCTACAGTGCCGAAGGAGGCCATTTGGCCCATCAAGTCTGCACCGGCCCTTCGAAAGAACAGCCCACCTAGGCCCAATCCCCTACCCCATAACCCCACCCGACCTGCACATTATTGGACACTAAGGGACAATTTAGCATGGCCAATTCACCTAAGCTGCACATCTTTGGGCTGTGGGAGGAAAGCGGAGCACCCGGAGGAAACCCACGCACACACGGGGTGAAAGTGCAAACTCAACACGGCCATTCCCCCGACTCGAGGCTGCTGCTCCATTTCTACCAGGACCTGTCGAGCCCGGAGACTACAGGATGTGCATATCCAATCGGGGAACTCCATCGAAGTGAAGTAGAGTCAGAGGAAGACAAGGCACCACCCCTTTTTACAGCACTAGGGCAAGTTTATAGGTATTGTCTTAATGTTAGTGAATGTTAGTGGATAGGGGAATGATTGAATGGGTAGGTGGGCGTTGCAGCTAAATGTGCATCTTTGGGTTGTGGGGCTGAGACCCACGCAGACATGGGGAGAATGTGAAAACGCCCCAGGAACAGTGACCCGGGGCCAGGATCGAACCCAGGTGCCTTACGCCGTGAGGCAGCAGTGCTAACCACTGCGTCACCGTGCAAACCCTACATCCCAATCCTGACCCAAGTAATCTCAACTACCCCACAACCTGGGCAGCATGTTGGCATAGTGGGTTAGCCCTGCTGCCTCACGGCGCCGAGGTCCCAGGTTCGATCCCGGCTCTGGGTCACTGTCCGTGTGGAGTTTGCACATTCTTCCCGTGTTTGCGTGGGAGGAAGGAAGGTGTGTGAATACACGGCTGGTCAGGAATGTAGCCGGGTGGTCGGGGAGGCAGGAAGTCAGGTTGTGGGGTAGGTTTTTTTTGTGTTTTATACATTTAGAATACCAATTCATTTTTTCCAATTAAGGGGCAATTTAGTGTGTTCAATTCACCTACGCTGCACATCTTTGGGTTGTGGGGGCGAAACCCACGCAAACACGGGGAGAATGTGCAAACCCCACACGGACAGTGACCCGGGGCCAGGATCGAACCTGGGACCTCGGCGCTGTGAGACTGCAGTGCTACCACTGCGCCACCATGCTGCCCAGGTTGTGGGGTAGTTGAGATTACTTGGGTCAGGATTGGGATGCAGGGTTTGCATGGTGGCGCAGTGGTTAGCACTGCTGCCTCACGGCGTAAGGCACCTGGGTTCGATCATGGCCCCGGGTCACTGTCCCTGGGGAGTTTTCACATTCTCCCCGTGTCTACGTGGGTCTCACCCCCACAACCCAAAGATGTGCAGGGTGGGTGAATGGGTGGCACGGTAGCACTGTTGCTTCACAGCTCCAGGGTCCCAGGTTCGATTCCCGGCTTGGGTCACTGTCTGTGCGGAGTCTGCACGTTCTCCCCGTGTCTGCGTGGGTTTCCTCCGGGTGCTCCGGTTTCCTCCCACAGTCCAAAGACGTGCTGTTAAGTGAATTGGACATTCTGAATTCTCCCTCAGTGTACCCGAACAGGCGCCGGAATGTGGCGACTAGGGGATTTTCACAGTAACTTCATTGCAGTGTTAATGCAAGCCAACTTGTGACAATAAAGATTATATAAAAAATATTTCCCCTTAATTGGAAAAACATAATTGGGCACTTTAAATTTATTTTTTAAATGTTTGGAAGGTAGTCCGGTAGTGTCGTGAGGTAGGGAGGGTCGTCGAATCAGCTGGCAATTGGGTGGTCTGGGGAGGTGATAGTTGGGTCAGGTTGGCAGGGTGAGGGTTGACTTGTTAGGGGTCATGGAGGTGACTGGGGGGGTATGTTTGGAGGTTCGGTTGCTTAATTACCCAGACATCAGACTAGGTTTTAACATCTAACATTTCCTGGGTTAACCACCCAGGCGAGTCCATCCAAAGTCTCAGATTCTAACTCAGATTTGAAGACATCAGCGGAGGTTCTTGGGGAGCAGAGAAATTGCCCGCTGGAAGTTGAAATTGCCAGGCAATTCCCACATAGGCCCGCGCATCAGGATTTTGACAGGGTCTCAGCAGGCAACTCCAGTCAGACGCCCAGTCTCTGACCATCCGGAGATCAGAAGGTCTGGGCCAACATTACGCTGATGGGTTGAGCCCCGGGCACTGCAGCCCTCTCTTAATACTGCACTGGAGTCACAGCCCAGATGGTGCATTCACCTCCTGGGGTGAGACTTAATTCAACAACATTAAAGCTCCTAAAACTCAGAATTGCAGCGTTGATGCCTGGCCAGTTCTTTGCTGACTGAAGCACTTTGTGGAAATACGTCGTTAGCGCATCATAAGTGTGCTTGGAGCAACAAATCTCAAGGATTCCCTTGAGTTTTAAGATCAGGGACATCAATAGATTTGTGGCCACGGAGGGATCTGGAGTTAGGGCAGGAGGGTGGTGTAGCAATCCAGTCATGATTTTATGGAATGGCAGAACAGGCTTTATGGGCCTACGGGCCTGCTCCAGTTCCTGTATTTTATGTTCGCAAAAGCCTGGGGTTTGATTGCACCTTTTTAATCGTACAACAGGAGAAACAAGTTTTCAATCTTGTGTTGGCATTCTGACCAAAGTCCCATGCCCACGCCTCCTTCCTCTTACCCACCAAACTAAACCTCCTCCCAGGTTTCACCAGGTCCATTACCCTGGCCATCCTCCTTTTGTTTCTCTCTCATCCACCTCTCAGGAGTGATTTAGTCCACGTGACCCATCTCCTGGCCCCTTGACCACATCCTGAGTAAACAATTACAATCCAAGGATGAGGTTAGAGTTCATTCCTGAATCTGGTCGGCTCAAAATGACCCATGAAGTTTGATTGGCTGAAATGAATGCTCTTTGGCTCGAACATCGCGATTTATTCCACTTCATTTTGCACATTGGTGGTTTTGAGGGCTTTAAACTTTCATTTGCCAGTGCTTCCCTGCAAATAACACACATGAGCTTTGCATTCTGATTTGCATCGGCAAAATTAATAAAGCCATACCTCAAGAAATCATCGTTATACTACCTTGTTCCTGATTTCAGCGTCTTCTTTTTTTTTTTAATAAACAATTTTATTGAGGTAGTTTTTGGCTTTATAAACAGTTACAGACATCATCAGAAAGGAAGCAAAAAAGGCAAAAATGTGCAAACATCCACGTTCTTTCAATACTTCCACCGTAACATATTGCACAAGCCCGCTCCCCTCCCACCGGTACTACCCGCCATATTTTCCCTCCTACTCTACTCTAACCCCCCCCCCCCCTGCTGACGCTCACTCTCCCGCAAAGAAGTCAATAAATGGTTGCCACCTCCGGGTGAACCCCTGCACAGAACCCCTCAAGGCGAACTTGATTTTTTTCCATCCCCAGGAAACTCGACATGTCCGCAAGCCACCACTCCGTCTTCGGGGGCTTTGAGTCCCTCCACGCCAATAGTATTCGTCGCCGGGCTATCAGGGAAGCAAAGGCCAGCACATCGGCCTCTTTCTCCCCCTGGACGCCCGGGTCTTCCGAAACCCCAAAAATTGCCACCCCTGGGCTCATCACCACCCTTGTTTTTAGCACCTGGGACATGACCCCCGCAAATCCCTCCCAGTACCCCCTCAGCTCAGGGCATGCCCAAAACATGTGAACATGGTTCGCTGGTCCTCCCGCGCACCTAGCGCATTTGTCCTCTATCCCGAAAAATTTGCTCATCCGAGCCACCGTCATATGGGCCCGGTGAACGACCTTAAATTGGATCAGCCCGAGCCTAGCACATGTCGCGGTCGAGTTTACCCTACTCAGGGCCTCTGCCCACAGCCCATCCTCCATTTCCCCGCCTAGCTCCTCCTCCCATTTAAGTTTCAGTTCCTCTGTCTGGGACCCTTCCTCCCTCATGAGCACCTTATAAATACCCGAGACTCTACCCTCCCCTTCATCCCTCCCAGAGACTATTCTGTCTAGGATCCCCATTGGCGGGAGGCGCGGGAAAGATGGGACCTGTCTACAAACAAAGTCCCGCAACTGTAGGTATCTAAAATCATTTCCCCTTACCACCCCAAATTTCTCCTCCAAGCTCCTCAAACTCGCGAAGCTCCCTTCCAGGAACATATCACCCACCCTTCCCGCCCCTGCTCGCCGCCATACTCGGAATCCCCCATCCATACTGCCGGGGGCAAACCGATGGTTGTCGCAGATTGGCGCCCAGACAGACGCCCCCATCTCCCCCACATGCCTCCTCCACTGGCCCCATATCCGCAGGGTCGCCACCACTACCGGGCTGGTGGTGTACTTGGCCGGCGGCAGCGGTAGAGGAGCCGTGACCAGGGCTTCCAAACTGGAGCCCCTGCACGAAGCCGCCTCCACCCGCTCCCAAATAGACCCCGTACCCACCATCCACTTCCTTATCATAGCGATGTTGGCCGCCCAGTAATAATTGACCAGACTCGGCAAAGCCAGCCCTCCCTCGCTGCGGTTCCTCTCCAACATCGCCTTCTTTACCCGCGGAGACTTTCCCGCCCAGACAAAGCTCATGATCAGCCCGTTAACTCTTTTGAAGAAGGACTGTGGGATAAAGATTGGGAGGCACTGAAAAATAAACAAAAATCGAGGGAGGATTGTCATCTTTACAGTCTGCACCCTCCCTGCCAGCGACAGCGGGAGTGCATCCCATCTCCGAAACTCTCCCTTCATTTGCTCCACCACCCTGGCCAAATTTAACTTATGCAGCCTGCCCCAGTCTCGTGCCACCTGGATTCCCAAATACCGGAAATTTTCCTCAACCAGCCTAAACGGTAGCCCTCTCAATCTGTTCTCCTGGCCCCGTGCCTGGACCACAAACATTTCACTCTTGACCGTATTTAATTTGTATCCTGAGAACTGGCCGAACTCCCTCAGCATTCCCAGTATAGTTCCCATCCCGGCCACTGGGTCCGACACGTACAGGAGCAGGTCGTCTGCATAAAGAGAAACCCTGTGTTCAACCCCGCCCCTCACCATCCCCTTCCAACCCTCTGCGGCTCTCAGCGCCATCGCCAGCGGCTCTATGGCCAGCGCAAACAGCAGCGGGGAGAGCGGGCAGCCCTGCCTGGTCCCTCGGTACAACCTAAAGTACTCCGACACTTCTCTGTTAGTCCTGACGCTGGCCCTCGGGGCCTGATATAATAATTTGATCCAATCCACCAATCCCTCCCCGAACCCAAACCGTCCGAGCACCTCCCATAGATAGTCCCACTCTACCCGGTCAAAGGCCTTCTCGGCGTCCATTGCCACCACTACCTCCACATCTCTACCCGCCGGGGGCATCATTATCACGTTGAGCAATCTCCTCAGGTTGGCCGCCAGCTGCCTACCTTTCACAAACCCAGTTTGATCCTCCCCAATCACCTCCGGTACACAGTCCTCCATTCTCCCCGCCAGTACCTTTGCCAGGAGCTTGGCGTCTACATTAATCAGGGAGATTGGCCTGTAGGACCCGCACACCTCCGGGTCTTTACCCCGCTTCAATATCAGAGATATGGTGGCTTGTGACATTGTCGGCGGCAGGGTCCCTCTGTCCCTTGCCTCATTGAAAACCCTCGCCAAGACCGGGCCCACCAGCTCAGAGAACTTCCTATAAAACTCTACTGGGTATCCATCCGGCCCCGGGGACTTCCCCGACTGCATGGCCTTTAGGCCCCCCAATACCTCCTCTACTCTAATCGGGGCGCCCAGCTCTTCCACTTGCCCCCCCCCAACTGTTGGGAATGTTAACCCGTCCAGAAACCTTTTCATCCCCTCCGGTTCTTCCGGCGGCTCCGAAGTATACAGCTTACGATAGAAGTCCCGGAATACCCTATTCAATTCTGCCGGATCCTCCACTTTGCGCCCCCCCTCGTCCCTCACTCTACCTATTTCCCTGGCCGCCTCCCTCCTCCTGAGTTGCTGCGCTAACAGTCTGCTAGCCTTTTCCCCATACTCGTACACCACTCCCCTCGCCTTCCTAAGCTGTTCCACGGCCCTGCTCGTGGATAGTGCCCCCAGTTCCGCCTGTAGCCTCCGCCTTTCCCTGAGTAAAACCTCCCCCGGGGACTCCGCGTGTTCTTCATCTATCCGGCCCATTTCCCTGACCAATCTATCCATCTCTGCCCGGTCTGCCTTGGCTTTGTGGGCCCCAATTGAAATCAGCTCCCCCCGAACTACTGCCTTTAGCGCCTCCCACACGGTCGCCGCTGAGACCTCCCCAGTGTCATTCACCTGCAGGTAATTTTTTATACATTTCCGAAGCCTCTCGCAGATCCCCTCCTCCGACAGCAGTCCCACATCTAGCCTCCATTGCGGGCGTTGATAACTCGCTCCCCCGAACTGCAGGTCCACCCAATGCGGGGCATGGTCTGAAATGGTAATTGCTGAGTATTCCGTGTTCTTTACCTCCCCCATACAGTCCCTGCTTATTACAAAGAAATCTATCCTGGAATATACTTTATGGACGTGCGAGTAAAACGAGTAGCCCCTTCCTGTTGGCTGTCCCTCTCTCCAGGGGTCCACTGCCCCCATTTGCCCCATAAACCCTTTCAGCTCCCTTGCCATTGCTGAGAGTCTGCCCGTTCTGGGACCCGACCGATCCAAAGTCGGGTCAAGGACCATGTTAAAGTCCCCTCCCATTATTAGCTTGCGAGAATCCAAGTCCGGGATCTTCCCCAGCACTCTTTTAATAAAGTCCACATCATCCCAGTTCGGGGCATATATATTCACCAGCACCACCCTTCTCCCCTCCAGTCTGCCCCGTACCATCAGGTATCTGCCCCCCCTGTCTGCAGATATGCCCTCTGCCTCAAATTGCACGCGCTTGTTGATCATGATTGCCACCCCTCTGGACTTCGAGTCCAAGTCCGAGTGGAAGACCTGGCTAATCCAGCCCTTCCTTAGCCTGGTCTGGTCAGACACTTTCAGATGTGTCTCCTGCAACATAATTATGTCCGCCCTCAGGGCCCGCAAGTGCGCGAACACCCGCGCCCTCTTAACCGGCCCATTCAGTCCCTTGACGTTCCAGGTGATCAGCCTGGTCGGGGGGCACATCCCACCCCCCCCACCCCGCCGGTCAGCCATAGCCTTTCTCGGGCCGGCCCCTGACCCGTGCGTCGCGCCATTCCTGGCCCGCCCTTTGGCTGCCTCCACCCTCGACCTCTTTTCCAGTGCCTATTTCAAGTCCCTCTCCCGTCAGCAGAACAACCCCCCCCTCCCCTAACCCCATCCCCCGATACCCCCACCCCCGCCATCTACTGGCTGTTACTTCCCCCCCCATCTGACTTCCTTGACTAGCCAATCTGCTAGCCCGGTGACTCAACACTCCGGCGCCTTCCTGTCCCATTCCCCTTGTTTCCCCGTCCTCCTCCCCCCCCCACTGGGGCAAGCCGGTTCCAGTGTCTTCCGCGAGCTGCACAAAAAGCCCAAACAGGAAAAAAAAAAAAAAACCCATAAAAAGGGAAAAAAACCACAGAAAAAAGAGAAAAAGCACATAAATGTCCATGAACAAAGGAAAGAGTCTCAAATGTTCCGCTTGGCCCCTTTGGCCCAGCAAACCGTTGAGCAGCGGTCCAGGCACATTCGGTGTTCCTTCCCACAAAAATCCTCGGGCCCTAACTCGCGTCCTTGGGGCCTCCTTTCGGGACCAGCCCCAGGTCCCTCACAAAATCCATCGCTTCTTCGGGCTCGGAGAAGTAGTGGTGTTGACCCTGGTGCGTGACCCATAGCCGGGCTGGGAACAGCAGACCAAACTTCACGTGCTTCTTGAACAGCACCTCCTTGACATTCTTAAAGGCTGCTCGCCGCCGAGCCACCTCCTGGCTTAGATCCTGATAAATGCGGAGAACACTGTTGTTCCACGTGCTGCTCCTGGCGCTCTTTGCCCACTGCAGCACCCGCTCCTTGTCCACGAACCTGTGGAACCTAATCACCATCGGGCGGGAGGGTCCGCCCGGCCGCCCCTGCCTTGCCTGCACTCTGTGTGCCCCCTCCAGCTCCAACGGTCGTGGAAAGGCTTCGGCTCCCATCAGCTGCTTCAGCAGGTCTGCTACAAACGCTGCAGCATCAGCTCCCTCCGCCCCCTCCGGGAGGCCGACCATCCTCAGATTGTTCCTGCGGATTCTATTCTCCAGCTCCTCCACTCTGTCCAGCAGTCTTCTCTGCCGCTCTTTCAGGCCGTCCACTTCTACCGCTGCAACCGTTTGCGCATCCGCCTGCTCCTCCACCGCCTCTCCCAGCTCCTTAACTTTCACATCCTGGGCGTCCATCCTCTGGTTCAGCTGATCCACTGCTTTCTGGATTGGGTCCAAGCTGTCCCGCTTCAGCGCTTCAAAACTGGACTTCATTACCTGGAGCATATTATCCAGCGCCAACTGGATTGCTGAGTCCGGGGTCCGTGTGTCCGCCATCTTAGGTCCCAGGTAATTTTCTTCAGGTCCTTGTCTCTGTCCCTTTTTCTCCTTCTTCTTCTGCCTTCTGGAATCCCGCTGTTCCATATGCCGCAGCCCGCTCCTCAGCGCCTCCGCTGCCGCTTTCCTTTGCCCAGCACCTTAAATTTTTACCCCCTCCTGGGCATCTGAAGTGGGTCCAAGCTGTCCCTCCTCAGCAACTCCAAACTTTTTTTTCCCTTTGTCCTGGAGGAAGGAAGGTCCGTGGGTCCGCCATCTTACCCTTCAGGTCAGCTTCCTCCTTGCCTCCGTCTCTCTCTCTTTCTTCCTCACCTGCTGGCCTCCCACACTTTCATTTTCTGCAGCCCGCTCTCCTCTTCTGTTCCCGGCAGCCTTTCTGCCGCCTCCGTGGTCCCGCTATCGCGGGGAAACAGCTGTTCAGTCCCGCCGGAGTGAGAGCCCACCGAATGTGCGGCTCACTCGGACATCGCCGCCACCGGAAGTCCTCATTTCAGTGTCTTCTTAATGGGTTGTTCACCAGAGTCCCTGGAGCTCACACCAGCACTGCTGGCAGCTACAAAATGAAGGAATTTCTCTCATGCCCAGAGCACGTGATGTCAGTGTACGGGGCCCGTGATCTGCTCTCTGCCGCCGCTACTGGAGAGAAGACGCCATCGGTTTTTAAAAAGAATCTGCTTCTCGGTCAGCACGCTGACGTCAGGAGGAGGCGGTCTGCCCTGCTGGGCTCTGCGCACTGCCGAGGGGGCACGCCTGCGCGGGATAGCCAGCATTCTGAAAGCCGGTCGCGGACGGTATTTTAGAAAAAACAGTCGCGGCCATTGGGCACTTCTTCCTCCAATCGGGAAGCCCGCGACTGATGGAACCCCGCGACCCTCCGGACACCCACCCGTGACCCACCCAGGAGTCGCAACCCTGAGTTTGAAAATGACTGTTCGACATCTCTTCCATTAAGGCTACACGGCTGGTTCGGAGAACAAAAGTGGCCCTTTGTATTTTTTCGGTAAGTGGCTCTCCCTTTCACTGCTTTACTATTCACTGTGGGGCTACTGATGATCAGCTTAGGGAAGCCATTGACATATATAGAACATAGAACATAGAACAGTACAGCACAGAACAGGCCCTTCGGCCCTTGATATTGTGCCGAGCAATGATCACCCCTGGAATATATTCCCTGCGTAACTCTCAAACCTGCCACGGGCAATACCTCGGCACGCCGTCTCCTTCACACTCATTATTTGCCGCAAATAACTATTGCTCACTAACACTTTGTATTTTGGGGGAAGCAGTCACAAATATTGCTTTGTTCAAGGCGCAATTTCACAAATAGTCCAACAAACACTCTCCAGATCAGGAAGACGTACATCTATCTCCAGGACATCTCTGTGACACAAGGAGTTTAAGCGGACAGACTCCCAAATAGTGAAAGGGAGATAGAAGAACAAATTTTTTTTTTTTATAAATTTAGATTACCCAATTATTTTTTCCAATTAAGGGGCAATTTAGCATGGCCAATCCACCTACTCTGCACATTTTTGGGTTGTGGGGGCGAAACCCACGCAGACACGGGGAGAAAGTGCAAACTCCACACGGACAGTGACCCAGAGCCGGGATCGAACCTGGGACCTCAGCGCGTGAGGCGGTTGTGCTAACCACTAGGCCACCGTGCTGCCCTAGAAGAACAAGTATGTCGGCAAATGTCTGCCTGTAAAAACGAAAGGGCGATAATAGTTGGAAAATTTAACTATCCCAATATCAACTGGGGTTCAAACAATGTAAGGGGAACTGAGGGAGAAAAATTCATGCAGTGTGTCCAGGAAAGTTTTTTCACCCAATTAGTGACAAACCCAACGAGAGGAGATGCAATTCTAGACCTAATCTTGGGGAACGAAGAAGGGCACGTGGGTGAAGTGACAGTTGGTGACCATATCGGAGATAGTGATCATAATTCCAGTTAGATTCAGTATTACCATGGGAAAGGGACCTGCAAAGTAAAAATTTTGAACTGGGGGGGGGGGGGGGGGGAAGGCAAATTTTGCAGAAATGAGAAGGGATTTGGCTGAGGTGGACAGGACAGCACTGCTAGAGGATAAATCAGTGGAAAACCAGTGGAAAGTATTAAAAAGCGAGATCCTAAATGTACAAAGTAGACATGTCCCTTCAAAAAATAAGAGTAGGACTGTCAAACCTAGACGCCCTGGTTGTCTAGAGGGGAAGATCGAACAGAAAAAGAAAACATACGATAGGCACAAAGAACTAAGCATTAAAGATAGCCTAGACGAGTATAGGAAGAGCAGGGATGAAGTCAAAGAGGAAATTAAAGAGAGAGCATGAAAAAAGATTCGCAAATAAAGTGAAAGAAAACCCAAAGATGTTTTACCAATACATTAATGGTAAAAGATTAGCTGAGGAAAAAAATGGGACCCATCAGAGATGAAGAAGGCAACATGTGTATAGATGCAAAGGCTGTGGAAGGGTTTTAAATGGGTATTTTCTCTCTGTGTTTACAAAGGAAAGCGATGATGCAGTTATAGTAGCCCAGAAGGATATATTGGATGGGATAATCATAGAGAGGAAGTACTCGAAAGGTTGGAATCCTTGAAAGTTGATAAGAAGCCAGGGCCAGATGGATTGTTTCCAAAGAAGCAGAACAAGGTCAGGGAGGAGATAGCAGATGCTCTGAGGATGATTTTCCAATCCTCACTAGACACAGGGGAAGTACCGGAGGACTGGAGAAATGCAGATGTGGTTCTATTGTTTAAAAAAGGATCAAAGGAAACGGTGAACAATTATCGGCCAGTTAGTCTTACATCAGTGGTGGGCAAATTAGTAGACTCAATCCTAAGAGATAGAATTAACTGTCACGTAAAAAGGCATGGACTAGTCAGGAATAGTCAGCATGGATTTGTTAAAGGAAGGTCTTTCCTCACAAATTTGATTGAATTCTTTGAGGAAGTGACAAGAATGGTTGATGAAGGTAGTGCAGTGGATGTGGTGTATGTTTATTTCAGCAAGGCATTTGACAAAGTCACGCATGGCAGGTTGGTCAAGAAAGTGAAAGCCCTTGGGATACAGGTCAATGTGACGAACTAGATGAAAAGTTTGCTTAATAACATGAAACAGAGTAATGGTCAATGGCTGCCCTTGTGAATGAAAAGTTGCTTCAAGTGATATTCCACAGGGCTCGTGTTGGGACTCTTACTGTTTGTGTTATATATTAATGATTTGGATGTGCACATGGGGGACATGATTGGGAAATTTGCAGATGGCACAAAGATTGGTTGAGTAGTGGATTGTTCAGAGGATAGCTAAGTCTTCAGAATATAGATGGGTTGGTGGAGTGGGTGCTGAAGTGGCAGATGGAATTTAACAGCAAGAAGTATGAGGTCATGCATTTAGCGAGGTCAAACAGTTATTGGGAGGACACAATAAATGGGAATATACTAAGGGTTGGCACTGTTGCACAGTGGGTAACACTGTTGCTTCACAGCACCAGGGTCCCAGGTTCGATTCCCCGCTGGGTCACTGCTGTGCGGAGTCTGTACGTTCTCCCCGTGTCTGCGTGGGTTTCCTCCGGGCGCTCCGGTTTCCTCCCACGTCCCGAAAGACGTGCTTGTTAAGTAATTTGGACATTCTGAATTCTCCCTCTGTGTACCCGAACAGGTGCCGGAATGTGGCGACTAGGGTATTTTCACAGTAACTTCATTGCAGTGTTAATGTAAGCCTACTTGTGACACTAATAAAGATTATTATGATTATTATTATGAAGTGAGAGATCTTGGCGTACAAGTACACAGGTCCCTGAAGTCAGCAGTTCACGTAGGCAAGGTTTTAAAGAAGGCATAAGGAATGCTGTCCTTTACTGGCAGAGGTATAGAATATAAAAGTAAGGATATAATGTTGGAATTGTATTAAACACTGGTGAGGCCACAACTGGAATATTGTGTGCAGTTCTGGTCCCCACGTTACAGGAAGGATGTTATTGCGCTGGAGACAGTGCAGACGAGGTTTACAGGAAAGTTGCCAGGGCTGGGTTGGGGTCACCTTCCTTGGAACAAAGAATGCTGAGGGGCGACTTGATGGAGGTTTATAAAATTATGAGTGGACGAGATAGAGTGGGCAGGGTAAATTATTTCCTTTGGTGAAGAATTGTAGAACAAGGGGACATAGATTCAAGATAAGAGGCAGAATGTGTAGAGAGGAAGAACGGTTTTGGGCAGCGGGTAATGGGTGCCTGGAATTCGCTGCCCGAGTTGGTGGTGGAGGCAGAGACCCTAAAGTCTTTAAGAAGTACCTGGATCTGCACCTTAAGTGCTGTAAGCTGCTATGGACCGGGTGCAGGGGTAGGATTAGAAAGGGCACCTGGGTGTCCCTGGGCTGGCATGGACAAGATAGGCCGAATGGCTTCCTGCTGGGTTGTAAATTTCCAATGGTTCTGAAAAAGACCATTCATTCCATCGAGACCATGCTGCCTCTTAGCAAAGCAATACAATCAGTCCCATTCCCTGCTCTATCCCCGTTGCCTGGCACTTGCGTGCAGTAAAGTTGCAGCTGCTGCCGCTGCTTCTATGGCGGAGGGACTTCCAGGAGATTGACCCAGTCGACAATGATGGAATAGGAGTACATGTCTCAGTCAGGACTGTTTGGAGCAAAAATAGAGAATGCCAGAAAGGCTTAGGAGGTCAGGGAGCATCAGTGGAAGAGAATGAGTAAGTTAACTTCCAGTGACCATCAGATTTGGACTATCCCGCAAGTAGAAAGATCTTCGGCCGCAATTCTCCGGCCGTTGGGATTCTCTCTGTTCCCGCCGGCAGCGCACCCCCACACGCGGGTTTCCCGGCGGTGTGGGATGGCTTCAATGAGAAATCCGCTGACAGGCAGCGGGAATAGAGAATCCCGCCGCCAGCGAACGGGGCGCCGCCGGGAAACACGTGGCTGGGAGAGCCGGAGAATCCCGTCCTCACGTTGATCCCATCGAATCCTTCCTTGACACGGCATCCCACACTTCTTCAGCCCAATCTTCAATGGATGTTTGTCGGGCAACTGTTGCTGATTAACAATTGCCGGACAGTAATAATCTTTTCCTGCGCCTCTATAGGCCTACTCGAACGGCCGCCGGAATGTGGCGACTAGGGGCTTTTCACAGCGACTTAATTGAAGCCTACTCGTGACAATAAGCGATTATTACTATAGGATAGAGCACAACTGTGCACGGCGACAAGAATAGAGCCAGGCGGCAGAAGAAACCAAATTTGGATATGCTGCTGCTTGGAGTTTTTTTTTAACAATATGAAAGAAATCGTGACGCATGCAGTTTGCAGAATGTCTGCGAAGCAGGCTTACACGGTGCTGCCTGTGACACTGGACCATCTGTGCACAATGTGTCTGAGGAAGCAGAGGACCGTTGCAAGGCATGAACTACACGCCCGACTTAACTGCACGGGGGAAGTGATCCAGTGCTGAAAACAAAGCTGGCACAGAGAGACATTGTGTCCCCTCCCACTGCAATTCCTCCCCCCCCCCCCCCGCCCAACCAACACCTTGTCTCTCTTTTTTTTTTATAAATTTAGATTAGCCAATTATTTTTTCCAATTAAGGGGCAATTTAGCGTGGCCAATCCACCTACTCTGCACATTTTTGGGTTGTGGGGGCGAAACCCACGCAGACACGGGGAGAACGTGCAAACTCCACACGGACAGTGACCCAGAGCCGGGATCGAACCTGGGACCTCAGCGCCGTGAGGTGGTTGTGCTAACCACTAGGCCACCGTGCTGCCCTCACCTTGTCTCTCTTAACAACCATTCCTCATGGGTAACCTAACAAATGCTGAATGATTATTCCACGATAACCTCATCCGAACGGAGCTGATACTTTGTTCCCTTCGGATGGGTGTGTGTGTGGGTGTGGGTGTGGGGGGAGGGGAGGGGGTCACTTGTCACCTGATGACGCACAAGAATAATACATTTGGTCCGACTTCCAACCGATTTATGTCGACATTGCGTTTACGTTGACTGAATAAAAGGTGTCAGCCCAGCCTCTTCTTTTTGTGTACATTTAAACATAAGTTTTGCTATCTAGATAAAAAGAAATTGCATTGATATAGCGCCTATCAAGGCTTCAGGATGTTCCAAAGCACTTTAGAGCCAATGCAGTGCTTTTCTTTCTTGCGTAGTCATTGTCGCATTGCAGGCAATGGGGATGATTCCTCCCAAAAGAGTGGGGAAAACCGAAGAGAATCCTGTCGGCTGTTCCGACGCAATTCCAATCGGAAGTAACCCACACTGCAGTCATTTTTCTTTTTGCAGCTTGGGGAGATTCCCACTTGAGTTCTCCCACACTTAGGCCAGGATTCTCCGTTGCGCGTCCACCCCACTAACAGCTGCCAGCGAGGACGGAGGATTTGGTGCTCAGTGCCATGGTGTCAAGGGGCACTGCCAAGGAACATGACGCAGGCATGAGGATCCATCCTTGCCAGCATTGGGGCATCGTCTCCCCCCCCCCCCCCCCCCACCCCCCCGCCCCACCAAGAGTGTGATATGCCGGTATGGAGTCACCAGAGACCCCTCTCTTTCAGGCACCCCCCCCCCCTCCTCCACTTTATGCGCTCCCTTCAGGCCCCTCCCCCTCAATTCCCCCCCTCCCCTATCATAGCCTTGACCCCTCTCAGGCCCCGTCCATTGGCAGTGCCTCCTGGCACTGGCCCCAGCACCCTGGCAGTGTCAATCTGGTAGGGTCATCTGATGGGGGTGCCTGATGGGAGGGTCAGTAGGGGGTGGGGAGGGTCGATCGGGTCATCCTCATGCCTGCGTGCTGTGGGGGTGACGCGCTATTCCCATGGAGGGGAGGGGGGGTTAGTATGCTGCTCCTTGACAGTCAGGGAGGGGGCAGGATTATTGCTGTTGGGTTGAGGGGGGGCACCCGCCGGACCTTGGGATTGGGCCACCCGCTCGAAACGGCGGGAGTCCGACGAAATCCGGCGAGCTCTCCACCCTGCATATATTTACATAATTAAGGAGCGAGACGCGCACCTGGGCCCCGTTCCCAGTGCCAGTGGATCCAATCCCAATTCTCCGCTAGCGGGATGAATTAGCCGCCGGAGCGGAGAATCCAGGCCAGCATCTCCAACCCCCTCGGCTGTGCACTGGGGCGTCTGTCTATGTTCTGTGCTCAAGTCCCCGTGATCCCCCAGCCTCAGACTCAAGAGATGAGGGGTTGACGCTGCCATGGTGCCCGGCTGGCGCTGCCATGGTGCCCGGCTGCCGAGGGAGTGCCGGGGTACTATCCTGCCCTGCCCCGACCACCAGTTGGCTCTAATGGCCTCAGTTCCTGATGGCTCATTTAAATACCTTTATCGGGGGTAATCCAGATTTGGGCCACTCCCGGGAGTCACCCGCCCCACTCCGCGCCGGGCCGGGCGCAACGCGGTGGTTGAATCGTGCCCGTAATGTCAGAAACCACTGCAGCCAATTCTGCCTGATCTTCTTACTTCACACATTCTGAAAGAAGTTTGAGATTCCCGACAGACTCCGAGCTATAAAAAGGAGAGTGCTCTTCACCTGCATTGGGAAATTAATGAGCTCTGTCGTCTTTTCCACACAGTGTCTCGTTCATCATGCAAAAAGTATGTCACCAAACATGCCAGAGCGTGTTAATTTATGGCGCTGGAACGGTAGTTGGAAAATACTTTGGGCTAGCTTTTAGAACATAGAACATACAGTGCAGAAGGAGGCCATTCAGCCCGTCGAGTCTGCACCGAACCACTTAAGCCCTCACTTCCACCCTATCCCCGTAACCCAATAATCTCGCCGAACCTTTTTGCTCACTAAGGGCAATTTATCCTGGCCAATCCACCTAACCTGCACGTCTTTGTACTGGGGGAGGAAACCGGAGCGCCCGGAGGAAACCCACGCAGACACGGGGAGAACGTGCAGACTCTGCACAGACAGTGACCCGGCGAGGAATTGAACCTGGGACCCTGGCGCTGTGAAGCCACAGTGCTATCCACTTGTGCTGCCCACGGTAGAGGGCTTTGGAAGACCTGATCTGCTGCCTTCTCTGCCTTCGGAAATGCACGCCTGAAGCACGTGCGACCTGGGGTGTACGTCCTTTCACACAGTCCGATTCGGTTTGTGAGCCGCGATGGAGGGAGTGAGGAGGGTGGCCGCAGAGGTGGGCTGGTGAGAAGACCTGCTTCGGTTCTCCAACACAGCAGCCTAGCTCCCAACGTTGATTGAAGGCCTCTGGAACCTCAAGGTAAGGGTCAACTAGACTTTGCAGGACAGGTACCTATGGAGAATCACTGCATTAAAAACACATCTACAACACAGCATCTAATAGTGACATGAGGAGAGATTATGTGAAATAGTGGTCATGGTACTAGGCTAGAAATCCAAAGGCCCAGGCTAATGGTTCAAATCTGGTAGTATTTAAACTTAGTTCAATTGATTAATGAAAAAAAAAACCTGGAGTTGAATGCTAGCCTCAGTAATGGTGGCAACGACTGTTACAAAAACCCACCCCTTTCACTAATGCGCTTTAGTGAAGGGAATCTGCCATCCTCACCTTGTCTGGCCTGCATGAGACTCCAGACCCAGATCAATGTGATTGGCTCTGAACCGCTCTTTGGAATGGCCCAGCGAACCAGTCAGTGTACCAAGCTGCTACAGAAAAGGAATAAAACCGGACAGACCGCCTGGCATCGACTCAGGCACTGGAAACGACAAAAGGCGCACCCTGTCGCCAACTCCTTACTAACATCTGGGGAGGGAACTTGTGCCGAAAAGGGGCAGAGCTGTCTCACAGACTGGTCAAGCAACAGTCTGATGTAGCCATCCTCACCAGAATCATACCTTACAACCTGATGATAGGTTATTGACCTGAAATGTTGACTGGGTTACTCTCTCCATGCATGCTGCCAGACCTGGTACTTGTAGCCTTTTCTGTCTGCGTTGCCACCATCATGACCCCTGGGGTATGTCCTGCCTCCACCAACAGGGGCTGCGACACAGCTGTGTACAGTCGGGGGGGGAGCTGCCCTGGGAGTCATTAACATTGACTCCAGACCCCATGAAGTATCATGGCATCAGATAAAACATGGGCAAGAAAACATCCTGCTGGTTCCCACCTCGCACCCTTCCTCAATTGATGAATCAGTACCACGCCATGTTGAACACGACTTGGGGGAAGCATCGAGGTTGGCAAAGGTGCAGAATATATTCAAGCTGAAGGACATCTATCTCCATCACGAGTGGCTTGGTAGCACCGCCAATCACCCACTTAGTTGCTAGATTGGGCCTACAGCAGGTGGTGATGGAACCAAAAAGAGGGAAAAACCTATTAGAACGTCCTCACCACTCTGCCCGTCACTGGTGCACCTATCCAAGACAGTATTGGATGGAATGACCATCGCATTGTCCTGGAGGAGACTATGTCCCTTCTTCACATTGAGCATACTCTCCATCGTGTTATGTGGCACTACCATCGTGCCAAACAGGTTAGGTTCAGAACAGACTTGGCAACTCAGGACTGGGTATCCAGGAGGTGCCATGGCCCAGCAGCAGCAGCAGAAATGTATTCAACCGCAATCTGTAACTTTGTGGCCTGGCTGGCCTCTCTCACTCTACCATTACCATCAAAGCCAGGAGATCAAACCTGGGGGCAGGAAAGAATGCCAGGAGCAGCACCAGGTTTACCCAAAAGGTGAGTTGCCAACCTGGCAAGGCTAAAACACAGTAGTGCACGTGTGCTAAACAGCAGAAGCAACACGTGATAGACAGGGCTAAGCAATCCCACAACCGATGGATCAGATCTGCAGTCCTCCCACATCCATTCATGGATGGTGGCGGACAATTACACCGCTAACAGGAAGAAGAGGTTCCACAAATATCCCCCATCCCCAACGATGGAGGAGCCCAGCACATCGGTACAAAAGACAAGGCTGGAGCAGGTGCAGCAATCTTCAGCCAGAAGTGCCGAGTGGATTGTGGTATTATTGTAACTGTAAGAACTGCAAGGGTTAATGAAGCATCTCGAGCGGCCACTAGAGGGAGCTACAGTTACAACTATATAAGGCAAGTGCTGCTAAGCCTTGTGGGAGAGCGTGTGCAAGAGTTAGCGAGAGAGAGTCAGAAGTAAAAAGTGTAACTGAGAGCAGATCATAGTTTATATCAGTGGTGAGATTAGCTGTAGATGAGTGTGGTTTAAATGTTATTAATCAACTCTGTATTCTTTAGTAGTAAGTGTTGAATCCAAGTTAGCAGTGTTAATAAATTTATAGCTTTGTTTTTTTTTGTGGTCTTTCTGAACCACAAAATCAACCAACCATCCTGAAATAAGCAACACAAGGAACACCACATGTATGATCCATCTCGGTCTCCTCCGGAGGTCCCCAGCAACACAGATGGCAGTCTTCAGGCAATTCGATTCACTCCGTGTGGAATAGCTGAAGGCAGCGGATACAACATTCCGGTAACAGTACTGAAGACTTGTGCTCCAGAACTAGCTGCGCCCCCCAAGCCACGCTGAACCTGCACAGTTATCTATCTGGTGAAATGGAGAGTGCTGTTTCAGTCATTCCCCTGGAGGCGTGACGGTGAAGTGGAACTTGTTTCAAAAAGCTGTCGTAATGGACAAGCTGCAGTAACTCCATCTCCGCCCCCCCCCCCCCCCCCCCCCCAAACACACCACTCAGCTCTTAGTAACATTTCTCCGTGTAATTGGACAAGGTAGCTTCAGCCTCCAGGCAAGCATGTGGGAAGGTGGAGAGAAAATTAATAGCACAAAATGTCCTTGTCAGCTCGACTTTATTTCCTCCGAGAGGTACTGACCTACATTCCACTCCTTTTGTTGACCTTCAGGGGGCATTGCGTCGAGTTATGTAGTTCGGCTGTCCTCTTTTCAAAATTATTGGACTTAAAAAAAAAACGTCGTGCTTTATAGACTTCTCAAACAGAGTAATGCACTGCACAAAGTTAAAACAGTTGAAGGGCTGGTGTGCGAAAGACTCCCGGAGTTTACGCCACTCACCTTGGTTTTTGGTTGACCCCCTAGGGGATGACATTAGACAGCACCTACTCTCCCCATCCCCCATAAACTGCAGAGGAATCCATGCTGGATTAACCTATTCCCATTGTTTGGAGAGTAGGCAGATTACCAGCCCACAGACAAGGGTGACTGCAGTGTACAGCCATGTTACCCCCATTGTCCAGGCTGCATGCATCAGAAGCTGGCCCCAAATCATCAGAAAATATTACCACTTAAAACCAGCCTGAACCTCATAAATGGGGAGGTGCACTGTGGGACAAGCCAGTCTGCACATCTTAAAGCCAGTCTGCACATCTTAAAGCCAGTCTGCACATCTTAAAGCTAGTCTGCACATCTTAAAGCCAGTCTGCACATCTTAAAGCTAGTCTGCACATCTTAAAGCCAGTTTGCACATCTTTGTCATGATATGCAGGCACACACACACACATAATGATATACAGACAAGCAGCTAATGGACACAGAGTACAGGACATGACCAATAAGCAGGCAGGACACTCAGGGGTGGGATCTGACTATAAAAGACACAAGGCACTGACACTCCGCCTCTTTCCATTGATGAACATCTAGAGAGTCAGTCAAGGATGTTGTTACAATCTCACACCTCCCCCACGTGGCTAAGAGCTAGTCTGGTTCAGTCAGACAGAGTAACCACATTTAAGTTAGCAGAGAGTCGAACTCACAGAGAACTGTGCTAACTGTGCTATTAGTTCAGTAAACCTGACTGAACTAACTTCAAGATCTGGAGTATCTTTCTGATCTAAACTGCATCCAGTTGCAGCCAGTGTTAGACCAGTGTACCTAACACGACAATCTTAAAGCCAGCTTGCACATCTTAAAGCTAGCCTGCACATCTTAAAGCCAGCTTGCACATCTTAAAGCCAGTCTGCACATCGTAAAGCCAGCCTGCACATCTTAAAGCCAGTCTGCACATCGTAAAGCCAGCCTGCACATCTTTTTTTAAATAAATTTAGATTACCCAATTATTTTTTTCAATTAAGGGGCAATTTAGCGTGGCCAATCCACCTACTCTGCACATTTTTGTGTTGTGGGGGCGAAACCCACGCAGACACGGGGAGAATGTGCAAACTCCACACGGACAGTGACCCAGAGCCGGGATCGAACCTGGGACCTCAGCGCCGTGAGGCGGTTGTGCTAACCACTAGGCCACCGTGCTGCCCTAGCCTGCACATCTTAAAGCTAGCCTGCACATCTTAAAGCCAGTCTGCACATCTTGAAGCCAGCCTGCACATCTTGAAGCCAGCCTGCACCTCAGAAAAGAGGAGGTGCACTGAACAATGCTGGCAGTCAGAGAGGAAGTGGACCTGACCTGGGAAACATTGCAGAATGGAATAACACAGGAGAGGATAGGCTCCAAGGTTTCCAGTTGCTGCACTGGGTGGAGGAGGATTGGAAAGCAGGAACAAAGTTGGATCACCAGAAGCCTTCCAGACACAGGCTCGGAAGGCAGCGGGAGCAGGCTGCGGTGGAGATTACTGCCAGGAGCTACGCAGCCCGAGGGCCTTGGCGCAGGGCCAAAAGAAGTTAAATGACCTCGCCAGAGTATTGAAGGTCGCGGAATGCACCTTCAAATACCACATTCTACCAACTGCAGCACTAACCTCATGTTCTGCTCAATTTACCACAGCACCATCGCTCACCTACCAGCAATCTCTGTTAAATCACGATTCATACCTGACATCTCATCCTCACAAGAGTTAGCACTGCTGCAAACCTCACACCCCCATCTCACAGGCTGCACATGCTGCTTGTTATGGTCCATAACCTTGCACAACACACAAGTGACAAACTTCCCTCTTTCTCTCTTGCAGGACAAGATGGTGTACAGCCGGACGTTGAGAGAGCTAACCAGAGAGGGAAGGCGCGCATGTTTGCCCTGACGTCCGTGGGAAGAGACAGAGCTGACCATTGTTTGGCAGTGGATGCCATTTTGGTCTCTGATCTGTCTAAACGACAGGTGGTACTGAGCCCAGTTCCACACATCCTGGCGTCTGACTCAGAGATTCCCAACCCTCCAAAATTGCGCCAAAGACTCCAGGAATTCAAGACCAACCTTGAACCAACCCAGGACAAGGGACATGGAAAATCTTTCTGTACTTTCTTTCCTCCTAATTTTCTTTGAACAATTCTCTTTCTAAGCCACATTGATCCACAAGAATCAGTACTTCGGCCCCGGCTATTCACAATCTATATAAATGATTTGGATGTGGGGACTAAGGGCGCGATCCTACGGCCGAACTGCACCGAAAAAGCTCTCTCCGGTCCCACTGCAGTGAACGGGAGATTTGGCTAAGCGCCACGTTCTCCGTCCTCGCCGGCAGCGGTAACGGGGCGGACCCGCAACGGAGAATCCACTTTGGCAGCAGGAATGGACGTGCCGGTTATTTATTAAATAGTGAGGGATTGGGAAACGTTGATGTCCTGGGTGTCCTTGCTCAGAAGTCACTAAAAGCTAACATGCAGGCGCAGCAAGCAATTAGGAAGGCAACTGGTAGTTTGGCCTTTACCGTAAGAAGATTTCGGCACAGCAGTAAAGATGTCTTGCTTCAATTGGATAGAACCTTGGTGAGACCACACCTGGAGTATTGTGGACAGTTTTGGTGTCTTTACCCAAGGAAGGATACACTTGCCGGAGGTGCATTAGACCAATTCCTGGGATGGTGGGACTATCCTATGTGGAGAGATTGGGGAGGCTGGGCCTGTATCCTCTCAAGTTTAGACAAATGAGAAGTGAGCTCATTGAAACTTATGGAATTCTTTAGGGGCTGGACAGGGTAGGGACAAAAATAATGTTCCCCCCGATATTCCTATCCCAGACCAGATCCCAACAGTGATGAGGATGCGGGACAGAAACCCCAATATTTGATCTTAATTTGTAAGACTGCGAGGAAAGGATACCTCGCTCAAGGAGTTATTTTATGCAAAATAGGGATATGATATATTAAAACAAACTTTATTACTAACACAGTACTAAAATATCTTTCACATCGCACAAGAAAATAGTTTACAATGACCTCTTAAAACAATGCTAATCAATACACTGACACAATAACCCTTAACTGCTATCTTTACTTCCACTCAAACAACAGAACCATCCCCGATCCCAATCCACTTATAAATACAGTGAGCAGACCCATGCATACTTGTTTCAGAGATGTTCTTTGAGATAGTTTTAAGAGATAAGCCTGAATCCTGTCAGAATAATGCAGGGTCTCTAGCTGAAGTCTTCAGAAATGGTCTTTGCTGGTTTGACTTCCAGAAACCAACTGAACATTCTCTGCTTCTCTGCAAAAAATTGGTATTTTAGCTCCTCTCATTGGTTACATCTTCCTACCAACTAAATATAAAGGCCTTTTATGAACTACCCCGCAGGGAGTCCTCTTAGTACAAACAAAAATCCATCAGCCTGAGCTTTTATGATGCTTTAATTGCACCTCTCGCCTCAAAAAACCTTTCAAACCAGGATTAATTTAAAACATGACTACAGCAGTCATACACTAACCCAGGATATTAACCCTTAGTGCACTGTACAATATATCTGAGATTCCTACATTCGTCAGACCTGGCTGGGAGGGTGGGGGTGTACGTATGGAGGGACGGGGATCTAGAACCTGGGGGGACACTAGGAATAAGGGGTAGGACTGAGATGAGGTGGCATTTCTTCACGATGGTGTTGAATCTTTGGAATTCTCTACCCCAGAGGACTCTGGAAGCTCAGTCATTGAGTATGTTCAGGACTGGGATTGATAGATTGCTCGACATTGAGGGATGTGGGGGTGGCGTTGGAAAGTGGCTTGGGGTAGATAATCGGCCATGATCTAGTCCAGTGGTTCTCAACCGGGGTCCACATGGACCCACCTGGGGGTCCATGTAACATTACTGGGGGTCCACACAAAAAGAATACCGAATTGGGGGTCCACGGTGATATTTTAGTGGTCCATAGAGCAATTCTACTTCAGAACAATTGTTATTACTGAGAATTAAATTTTTACAGTAATCTACACCATATTAAAATACTAAAAGTAGAAATATTCATGTAGCTATGAATTGTTTATGGCAATCAAGTAGAAGAAAAAAACTTTACATTTGACAGTGTCGTAAATTTAAAGTTACCTAGAACAAACGGAGGTGAAAATCACCCATCGTTTCGCCTTGACAAGTTTAATGAATGATTTAACACAGTAATCACTAGAAACTGTGTATATTTGAAATGAATTGGTTATTTTTAGAGTAATTTAATTCAATTTAGTCAGTAAAAAGTTTTTTCATTACTTTTCATATTAGAATAAGTTTGGCAAGGTACGAAAATACCGCTAATCCGTTTCCAACCCTCACGGTAAGGGAGATGGACTTTAGTCATCGGACAAAATATAAGGATTAGGAATGGCTATGGGGGTCCACAAAAAAAAATTAAGAGGAAAAGTGGTCCATGGGTTAAAAAAGGTTGAGAACTCCTGATCTAGTCCAATGGCGGAACGTGCTCGAGGGGCTGAATGGCCTACCTCTGCTCCTGTGTTCCGAAGGACATTGGGGATGGGGTAACAAGGCTGTTTGAGTGGGTGGGGTGGATGGAGCCGTGTGGTTGTGTGATGACACCTTCAGTGATATATTCAACCAGAGGTGGCTACACATTATTATTAAGGGAAATTGGTGCTTTATGAACAAAAGCAACCATGGCCCAAATGGTTTCCTTCTGCCTTGTACTATCTTATTAGAGAAAAAAAGAAAGGGAAGTTGCATTTCTACAGCTCCTTTCACAATCTCGGCATGTCCGAGCCAATTAGGTACGCGTGAAGAGCGAACACAGTTGGAGGGCAGCACGGTAGCATTGTGGTTAGCACAATCGCTTCACAGCTCCAGGGTCCCAGGTTCGATTCCGGCTTGGGTCACTGTCTGTGCGGAGTCTGCACGTCCTCCCCGTGTGTGCGTGGGTTTCCTCCGGGTGCTCCAGTTTCCTCCCACAGTCCAAAGATGTGCAGGTTAGGTGGATTGGCCGTGATAAATTGCCCTTAGTGTTCCAAATTGCCCTTAGTGTTGGGTGGGGTTACTGGGTTATGGGGATAGGGTGGAGTTGTTAACCTTGGGTAGGGTGCTCTTTCCAGGAGCCGGTGCAGACTCGATGGGCCGAATGGCCTCCTTCTGCACTGTAAATTCTATGTAATCTATGAGGGAGTACGGCAGCCAATCGGTACACAGCAAGCTCTCACTAAAATACAGTGCTAACGACCAGATCATCTCATTTACTGAGGTTGGCGATGAGAATAAATATTGACTCAGACATTGTGGCGAGCTTCCCAGCTCTTTTCCAAATGGCGGCCTGGAATTTTTTACAATTGGCCTGAGAAAGCTGTGGTTTCACATTTCAGCGACACCTCTTACAGCGCAGCACTCCCTGAGCCTTACGCATAATGAACCAAAATCCTAAAAATATTCAGACCGTTATCCGCTGGAGCTATATGCAACCAGAGGAACGTGGGCAAGCCCTAATTCAGATGAAAGGCTCATTGAATGACCAGAGTGAAGATTAAGCAGTTTACGAGCATCAGCAGAACTCCGGGATTGAATTACTGCATTCAGCTGCCTTAGCTATTTATTAATTTTTTAAGTCAATTGTTTTCCTATTGTGCAGCGGGAAAAGTGATCACGGCAAGAGGTGATGTAAAGCTAAATGAAATTATAGTAGGACGATAATGAGGGTAATCTTGCAATAATGGCAGTTATTTTGCAATACCAGTTATCACATCATATTGGCATTTACTACATAAAGCACGTTACAATCATATACACGACCGATTGCAATGAACACATTAATTCTGTGGTGAATGAGTGCCCACAAGATGGAATTGAAAAGTTTGAGAACATTTTATCAATCGATTTTCCTCATAACTATCTCATCAATGACTGCAAACAGTACACAGCATTGTTAACACTCAAAATCAATGCATCTCCGTGATGCTCGAGTCGATCAAGAGATACTTAATTGACAATGGCAATAATTACAATCGATCACAAACTACAAAGATTCACTCTGTGCTGTAGCTTTAGCCTCGAGCTACTACGTTGGACAGCAGCTCTGCAGAATTAGATTTAGATTTCTTGTCACGTGTATTGAGGTATTGTTCTACTTCCAGTCCAGGCAGATCGTCCCATATATGAAAAACATAGGACACACGATAAATACACGATGTAAATACGCAGACATCGGGTGGAGCATACGGAGTGTAGTGCCACTCAGTAGAGGAGGCACGTGGAGACATCAGTTCAGTCCATAAGAGGGTCATTCAGGAGTCTGGTAACAGTGGGGAAGAAGCTGTGCATAGCATCAAACACAGGGACAGTCGCAAAACCATGGGCTGGATTCTCCGCCGTCGGGATTCTCCGTTTTGCCGGTGCCCGGGGTTTCCCCGACGGCGTGGGGCTGTCCCACAATGGGAAACTCCACTGACCGGCCGGCGTAATGGAGCATCCCGCCGACGGGGTGAAACAGAAATGTGGCGCAGCGAGGCGGAGAATCCAGACCCACATGCCTCACAGCTCAGGAGGAGGGTATTTACCCCATCGAGCCTGTCCCAGCGGCTTAATGGAGCGATCTACTCAAATTCCTTTGCACCCCTTTATTAAATAGTTAATTATGAGGGAGACGAGAAGAAACAATTCACACCGGTGGACGGAGGGAGTCAGTCTCCAACAGGACGCAGAGGGGAGTTGGGGAGAATCATTTTTTAAATGTAATCATTTGGAATACATTGACTGGAAAGATGGTGGAATTAGATTCTTCAGTAACTTTGAAAGAGGATTGAAAAGATTTACCAGGCTATGTGGAAAGAGCGGGGGGAGTAGGATTAACTGGGCAACTCTTTCGAGGAACTGGCACAGATTGGACGGGCCCTACGATCTCTTCTATGCTGTATCATTCTATGATCCTAATGGAAATAATCTTTCACTATTAACACCTCAACGCCCCTCAGAACCATGAAAACATCCACTGCGACCTCTGTTCCAGTGGAAAAGGCCACCATTTGGTGGAACTTTCTCCATCCCTGATATCACCACGGTGATTCTTCGTTGGACAAAATCGTTTAATAAACTTCTTCCACAGTCGGGTTCTTCAGCCGTGACCCTGCACTTCCATCTGTAAAGGGCAACATTTCTGCATAATTGCTCAAGGGATGAGAAACTTTGGTTATGAAGATAGAATGGAGAAGTTAGGACCTCTTTCCCTTAGAGACAAGGCGGCTGTGAGGAGATGGACAGCTCATTGGGCACCTGGACAGAGTAGACAGGGAGAAACTGTTCCCACTTGCGAAAAGGCCGAGAACGAGAGGACGCAGATTTCAAACAATTGGCAAAAAGGACTGGAGGAAAAATGTTTCCGCGCCGCGCATGGCTGGGGTATGGAACGCACCTGCCAGTGAGAGTGTGGTGGAGGCAGTTTCAATCCACGTTCCACGGGGGAATTGGATGATTATTTGCAGAGAAACAACCCGAGGTGTTTTTAGAGAGAAGGGAGGAGAATTGCACCACCCAACACGCTCGTTTGGAGATCTGGTACGGCCACGATGGGCCAAATGGCCTGCTCCTGCGCTGTAACAATTCTGTGATCCCGGTCCCTTCCTATGTCAGTGATATCCTACGGAAGGCTCTACAACACTCCAAGAATTCTGCGGTCTTCTATTGTTAATTCCTGATTATTTTGCTGTCAGTCTGGATTCAATAAAATCTGAGATGGATTTGCAGGTATCATATCATTTAATAATAACGAACTTGCAAGGCTGACTCAATCCATAGGACCTCAGGACACACACACTGTCTTCTGAGAGCCCAGGATAAAGAGAACCTCAGGACAAAGGAACACTGGAGATATACTTCAAATTACATCAAGATTCGCATACAAACTTCCCATTGGTCATTTTACACACCTCCTGACCTGGTCATATATCCTAATTGGCTCACTCATCCTGGCCTCTTGTTACCCAGCATCCTTTTCACTATTCTCTCCACGAGGCAAATCTCCCCTCCCCCTTCCTAGCCATGCTGTGCTCATCCCTTTGTTCTCTGTCTGTGAACACATTACCCTCTGGGTCCTACTGCCCATCATATTCGTTTGTTCACTTCCTCACTATTGCTGGCCTCGTGTGCCCCCTAATTCATTCGGTTCCTCTATGGGGGCTCAAGGACCTTAGGTGTTCACCGTTGACAGACTCCTTGCAATCACTGTTAGTTTTACACTCTTCTCGCTGCAAGGTATTAATTACTCTCCATGAGTGAATCCTCTCGGAGATTAATTATTTTCTATAGAGTTGGAAATTGGGTTGGAAAACATTTGTCTCATTTGCCTCATCGGGGCTTAATACATCAAGAGCAACAATTCATGAAGACTGCATTTTTAGCCCAAGAGGCTGTCACAGCTATTATTAGCCTACGTTCCAGCAAAGTGCATCAACCTAGGCACAGTACCAGCTGGGAGGAGCGCTCGGATCAAATAAGCCAGATGAACAACACGGTCGAATGAGACTTTGAAAAGGCCGTCCGTGGTCAATGACAACAGTGAGATCCTCAATAATAAATCACGATGACTTAATCTGAAAGTGAAACCTGATTGGTTAACCTTGGAACATCAGTCCAGAGGACTACTGCTGTTGACATTTGGGTGACGACCCTCCACTGGGTTTTCCCGAACTCCTGGAGTGGTCCATCAGAATCCCCAGAGGAATTCCGGAAACTGTTGTTTATTGAGCCGTTTAAACATCTTCTCCAGAGTCACCCCCCCCCCCCCCCCCCCCCCCCCCCCCTCCCCACCACTGTAACTCCCAGGCAGCCATCAGATTGTGAATGCTCCTCATCCAGTTGGCAGATAAAATGTATCTGCCTCCGTAACAGACACTGACTCATCAGTGTGAAGGGTTGGGACGTTGACTCATTCAGAGATACACCGGCAGTTGAATACCGATGAGAGGAAGAGTGCAAACAGTCAACTTTCACTTACAGCGCATCTTCAACAACATCCCAATTCAATTCGCAGGAGTGATTATCAAACAAAACTGGATGGCAAGAAAGATGTCAGGGAGCATGACCAAAGGGTTTTTCAAAGAGGTAGGCACCGAGGAACATCACAGAAGTAAAAGAGAGGTAGAGATTTAGAGAGAGAATTGCAAAGTTAGGGCTTCGGCAGTGAAAGTATGGCCGCCAAAGATGGAGCGGTTAAAGTTGGGAATGTGCAAGGATCGAAAATCGAGGGCAGCACGGTGGCCTAGTGGTTAGCACAACCGCCTCACAGCGCTGAGGTCCCAGGTTCGATCCCGGCTCTGGGTCACTGTCCGTGTGGAGTTTGCACATTCTCCCCGTGTCTGCGTGGGTTTCGCCCCCACAACCCAAAAGAATGTGCAGAGTAGGTGGATTTGCCACGCTAAATTGCCCCTTAATTGGAAAAAATAATTGGCTAATCTGAATTTTTTAAAAAAGGATCGAAAATCGATGGACACATAAGGAACCAACGCAACTCCCTATCGAATTTGGGTATGGTTTATAATAATGATAATAATCTTTATTATTGTCACAAGTAGGCTTACATGAAGACTGCAATGAATTTACTGTGAAAATCCCCTAATCGCCACACTCCGGCGGCGCCTGTTCGGGTACATTGAGGGAGAATTCAGAATGTCCAATTCACCTAACAGCACGTCTTTCGGGACTTGTGGGAGGAAACCAAAGCGCCCGGATGAAACCCCGTGTCACGGGGGAGAGCGTGCGGACTCCGCATAGACAGTGACCCCAGCCGGGAATCGAACCCGGGTCCATGGCGCTGTGAAGCAACAGTGGTAACCACTGTGCTGCCGTGCCGCCCACCCGCTTCTTGGTTTAGTTCAGCTAACCCGAAGATAATGCAATGATTTTTTTTTGTAGTAGGTTGTACTCACTCCCCCACCGTACTACATCATGCAGGAGGATGTGCTGTTACTTTCCACACATTCAGTTCGCCAAACTCAGGACGAGACATTTGAAAGGTTTGGGCCACAGGGCAGGGAGAGGTGGCATGCGGAAAGGTGACAGTGAAAGTCACTGTTGGCTACTTGCCAGGAATCGGCAGGCCTGGGAACCATTCTCTGTTTGGGTACAGTGGGGTGGGAAGGAAAAGAACAACAAGTTCAAACAATGTCGGCACATGGATTTGACCCAGGGTTGAAGTAACTGAAGGACAAACGAACCTGAAGTATTTAGCTGACCACATGATCAAAAATTACTTTGTGATAATTTAATTAAACGCACATGTGTCACAATCACGGGATAAGTTGATATTTATAACTGTGATAAATTGGCATTCAATGGAAAAATGCACCGTGCAAGATGGTATCAAACAAAAATATCTCGCACCAACTGGCATTCAGCAGAAATATATATCGTGTTCTATGACATTGAGATATTGGGTGGAATCTCGTGGAGGTGATACAGGTCTTGGCGAGTCAGGAAGATGCCCATGTTGCCTCTTTTTAGGAAGATCTGCCACACCTAGAGCCACTCAAGCACTGAACAGACCAACCGTCGGGGTGGGGTGAGGGAGGTCCCACCCGCCACGAGCTGCCAGCCAACCAGGGAGGGGGTAGATGGTTGCTGCCAATTCCACACCCACCTGAGGCCTCAGATCAAGGAAGGGCGCCCTGGCACAGGTGAGTGATGCCAGGAAGCAGGGTTGCGGACATTAATCACCCACTTAAAGGTCCCACTTGGCGGCAGGGCGGGAAGGTTGTCCATGGGCCTATAATCGGGGTGGAGGCAGGGTCTCCACCACCACCCTCCCACCTGATTAAGTGCCCCCCCCCCCGTCACCCCACACAGCCACCAAGCTCTCTAAGGGGGCGGGCACAGGATTCTGTCTATCGAACCAGCTGACAATACAGATAAATCACACTAGCTGGTATTAGACAGGAACATCACAAACCAGTCAGCATTAAATCGAATGATCTCACGCCAGCAAGCTTTAAATACAATCACTTTGCACCGGCTGACATGAAACACGGATACACAAGCTCTCCCAATAATTGAATGGGAATTCCACTGCGTGGTGGCAGAGGTTCCCTGCTTCGAGTCCCGGTCCTTGCCGATCTTGCAGAGTCACACAGACAGCTGCTGAAGCACCACAACTAGTCTCGACCATTGAGCTTGGAAGGAACAAGGAATTCCCTTCGTATTAGCTTTAAAACGTCTGTGTTGACATGAAGGTTGGTTACCTGGATATTGTACCAAGGGAAGTGCCCTATTAATGCCTTCGGGCAAGGAGAGAAGACCACGAGGGAAGGGCAGACAGCCTCCGCACTGTATCAGTAATAAACTGAGGGCATCGAATATAAGAGCAAAGACAAGGAAGAAAGAACCGTGGAGATGGCGGGACTGGGGGATTGTGTATAGAAGCCATGTTGGCTGGGTATGGTTGTTAGTTGGGGGATGGGGGGGGGGGGTGTTATGTACTGAATTATGTTTACATTTGTATTTGTTGTTGTCATGTGAGAGTACCTTTACGAAATGGGTGTTTATAAATGGGTGTGTATATAAATATCTGTAGTGAGTACCTTTAAGAAATGGGTGTTTACTATTGCAGTGATGTCAGAGAGTGGGTGGAGCTGGGCTGTCTGTCAGCTTTTTAACTTTTGTTTTTGAGCAGGCTGCAGGGTGTGTTTTAGTTTCTTTTTCAGTGTTGGAGCTGAAGCCAGACCAAGCAGGTGTCCTGCTGTTCTCTCTAGTATAAGGTGTTAGTGAGGCCACACCTGGAGTATTGTGTTCAGTTTTGGTCTCCTTACTTGAGAAAGGACATACTGGCGCTGGAGGGTGTGCAGAGGAAATTCACGAGGTTAATCCCAGAGCTGAAGGGGTTGGATTATGAGGAGAGGTTGAGTAGACTGGGACTGTACTCGTTGGAATTTAGAAGGATGAGGGGGGGATCTTATAGAAACATATAAAATTATGAAGGGAATAGATAGGATAGATGCAGGCAGGTTGTTTCCACTGGCGGGTGAAAGCAGAACTAGGGGACATAGCCTCAAAATAAGGGGTAGTAGATTTAGGACTGAGTTTAGGAGGAACTTCTTCACCCAAAGGGTTGTGAATCTATGGAATTCCTTGCCCAGTGAAGTAGAGGCTCCTTCATTAAATGTTTTTAAGATAAAGATAGATAGTTTTTTGAAGAATAAAGGGATTAAGGGTTATGGTGTTCGGGCCGGAAAGTGGAGCTGAGTCCACAAAAGATCAGCCATGGTCTCATTGAATGGCAGAGCAGGCTCGAGGGGCCAGATGGCCTACTCCTGCTCCTAGTTCTTATGTTCTTATGTGAGAGCACAATCTCTGTTAGATCTCCCATTTGGTGAAGGAGCCCAGAAGTCAATCTTTGCTCAGTTTAGATTTATTCACACAAAGTGGTACATTACAGCCCCTAACCCTGCTCACCCCCCCAGTGTAAATAAGTATCTTCCTATACCCTTTCGAGTCCACCAATAAAAACAAATATACATTGATAGCGCGTTAAAGGGGCACTGTAACCAAGACATAACTTTAAAGGATACGTATCTAATAAAATTAAAATAGTGTTTTGGGGTTTATGATGCCCTCCAGTCCCTGCGGTGCCCAAGGATTGCAGAAGACATTAATGTCCCAGTGGACACTGGGTGCTCCCTCTCCAGGTACAACCAGGTATAAATGTAGCTGCGAAAGAGGGGCAGACAGTTGGAAGCATCTCCTTAATATGCTCCGTTGAAACCAATTAAACAAAATGACCAAACAAACTAATTGAATTGACAGCCCCTTCTCGGAGCATTGTCACAAAAAAAAAACTTTCAAAGGAAACTTCACCGTGTCCCCAGGTGTGCTGTTGCCCACCGGGTATGGAAGGCCTCAAATGTGCCGGTGGACCCCACATGCTCCGTCTCTAGGGAGACGCGGGTATAAATGCAGCTACGGAAAAGGGCAGACGTCGGGCCGGATGACCCCCTTCAACCGCCTCAACCTATTAATGGCTACAGGCTCAGGAGCAGGCTAACGAGGAGGTAGTATCTCATTACTCAAATAACCAATGTCCCCCACCTGTTTATCCTTACCCTTCCGTTGTCCAGCTAACAAACTCTTGACTCAGAAGCAAAAGCTTACCGACTAAGTGCTGCTTAAAGAGGTGATGATACATCGGTACCAGCCGGTGGTCACATTGTGTGCTTTTTATTAATTAAGGGGCAATTTAGCATGGAAAATTGCCCCACCTCCAACACTGCCGCTGATGGTGCCGCCGCCCCCTCTACTTCCACTGGCGCGGAGGGGAGGGGGCAGATGCGTGGCCGGAAGGCTGAGAGGAAGACCAACAGGGCGCTTCGCCAACGGCCGGGGTGGACCCTTCTGACCCTGACTGACCCAGTGCCCCTGGCAACTGACTCGGGTGCAGCTCACCCATTGCCCCTCACCCCACCATCACCCAGCAACATCCTCAGCCCGCTGACATTTCACCATCGGTGGCCAGACCCGGCGACACTTCTGCGCAGGCCCCTCTGGGTGGCGGTAGTGAGGTGTGCGACCTTGAGCCAGAGGGTGCTCTGTCCCAGCCACAAATTCTGGAGAGAAGCATTGAGGGACAAGGAGTCAGCCTGGAGGGGCCTCCAGAGATAGAGGTCTCCCCGGTGGTGTAACCCTCTTCCCCCCGCAAACGGCATTAATCCGGGTTCTTTTCCATAGATGTCACATCCAGTCCCCAAAACAGGCGGGGGATAATGAGGAAATCCCAGCTGCTGCCACTGGCCCCCGAGCAGGGTGCTTCGGGGTCGGACAGGACCCGAGAGAGGGTCCGTTCCACCCAGTACAATTTAGCACCCCGGTCTGATTTAATTTCTCTGGGGAGGGGGTCAGCAATAACCCCCTGCTTCTTAGGTTCTTAGCGGGTTATAGTTTGGAAGACCCTTTGTCCCAACCGCTGCCTTCGGGCACCTTTGCTGCCATCCTGGACCTGTTTCCGGAGTTGTATTCGGGGCCTTCCAGTGACCAGGCAAGAGAGGCGGAGCAGGCATCTGCACCACCACCTCCCGCTGGCACGGGGCCCCGGGAGGAGCCCGAGGAGAGCTCACCTGTCGATGATCCTGGATGCAGGCCTGTGTCGCCCGCTGCACTCAGTGTGGTGGAGGATTCGTGCCGCAGGGCGACTGTCCGAAGGCTGCCAGCCGCCCAGTGTCGGGAGCGCAGGGTGCACGAGACACACTGCAGTGGGGTGAGGGTCCCGCTTGTGCCTGACACTGTCGCCCCTCACTCCCTCTGGGGAACTCCCACAATCTGGCACATCATAATTGAAGGTTCTTTTGTTTTTCTGCCTCTGTAGATAGTTCCGGCAGTGCCCTATTTGCCCCACCCCCCCTTCACCAACACCCCGTTCCCTCCCTCCCTCCCCACCACCCTCCCCTCCCCTCTACCCTCCTTTCCCCTCTCTCCCCACCACCCTCCTTTCCCCTCTCTCCCCACCATTCCCCTTCCTCCCCCCACCACCCTCCTTTCCCCTCTCTCCCCACCATTCCCCTTCCTCCCCCCACCACCCTCCTTTCCCCCAACCACCCTCCTTTCCCCCATCTCCCCACCATTCCCCTTCCTCCCTCCTTTCCCCTCCCCACCATCCCCCTTCCTTTCCCTTCTGTCGGTACAGTGGCGAGGGTATTGGGTCACCCAGCGCAAAGTTTAATGCTTGTATCATTTGTTTATTGTAGAAACGTGTTGTGAACTATTTTAATAATCAGAGTATCCCACCCCCTCCCTGTACATTGATACTGAGGGGAGGATACCCACGCAGTTACGGGGGGGGGGGGGGGGGGGGGATGCGCAAACTGCACACGGACAGTGACCCAGGGCCGGGATTCGAACCCGGGCCCTCAGCGCCGTAGTCCCAGTGCTAACCACTACGCCACGTGCCACCCCCATGTTGTGGGGTTCTGTTCTTATGTTGTGGTATTAAACATAGCAGCAGAGACTGGGTAAGAACAACCTTCACAATGCTCTTGGCAATCTTGCCGACATTGTTGACATGTAGAGGGATCGCTGAGACACTGCAACCTCCCATTTCTGAACGGAATGGGAACACGAGGAAGCATCTGCCTCGCGTGACCCCGAAGACAATGAAGCCAATCTGCGCCAAAGAGGAAAGTTTAAAAAAAAATTAAAACCTCCTATCTGAATGGAACACCGATATAAACAAAGCATCACTAGTAAAGACAATTCTGTGTCTTAGCACGTACAGAACTCGATGCAGTTTCGATTGCCAAGTTTTTCAGCGCAACCAAGTTTTAAACAATTCAGGATAATCAAAGATTTTTCCTGCTCCGCTCACTCTTTGGGCCAATGCGCAAACACACAGACAGATAGGTCAGAAATGTGGTGATTGCAAAGCAAAGCAGAGTTTAAAAATCCCAATGACAGTCACGTTGGTTAGTCAAGTTGGATGCTGTGCTGTATTCATACTGTGTGTGTAGATTTCATGAAAATAAACCCATGCACTGTCAGACACACAGCATTGCATTCTGCTTTATTATTCTTGGTTTAGTGTACCGTCATTGACTCAGAACTGACTTAATTACAATAGGGGCTGGTTTAGCACACTGGGCTAAATCGCTGGCTTTGAAAGCAGACCAAGGCAGGCCAGCAGCGTGGGTTCAATTCCCGTACCAGCCTCTCCGGACAGGCGCCGGAATGTGGCGACTAGGGGCTTTTCACAGTAACTTCATTTGAAGCCTACTTGTGACAATAAGCGATTTGCATTTTCATTCCTCCCCTCACCATTCTGCTCCTTTAAATCGGAGGGGGGGGGGAGGAATAAGGGAAGGAATATTTGCATTAATAGGGAGCATTTCAGAACTCCAGGATGTCTCAAAGTGCTTTCCAGCTAATGAAGTACCGTTTACATATAGCCACTCTGGAGAGGTAGGACATGAACCCCTTTCCCATTCATAGATGGAAATCCGGTACTGTGCGAGACCCAGCCCCGAATCTCAATTGCCAATGCATGCTGGATACGTGCACAAAAAGTGTTGGGGAGAGAAGTGATTAACTATTGTCCCAAACAAAAAGTAGGTCAGCAGCTGAAGTTAATGGTAATGGGGCAATCAGCTGAGTTGTGTCAATAAAAATAAAGGTTGGGGAACGACGCCAAAAATGCGAAACTTGTCCCCGTGACCAGTGATTTTCCGATCAACATCAAACGCCCCAGTTCGCAATGGTGAGGCTGCACCTGAGATCTCCAGTACCTTCCCCTAATTTAGCAATCATTAATCGCGTACCCAATAAAAACATTTACGCGAGTCTCAATTTGATTGTAGATGAGCAGCAGCCGACATGCGCCAACAACATGACTCTAATTAGACTGAGCGGGTTGTGCAAGTGGAGAGAGCAACCTTGTGGAGCCCAGAATTGGGCACGGTGCTCCAGCTGTGGACTAACTGGGACTTTGCACAACTGGAGTACAATTCGCACCCCTGTGCATTCTCCACTGGCGTGGGGCTTGAACCTACGACCTCCTGGGCCAAGTTGACGCACAGAGGAGCTGATGCCATCGCCACGTCCATTAATAAACCAAAGCCTTCTCCATTGCCATGGTGTACACTTCAGCAGTCAAGCATCACCGGACTTCAACAGGAAGTAATCACACACACCCAGCAGTTCTAACAGACCCAACTACCTCACTGCCCAAACAACCAGCTGCTTTCCAAGACATATCTTTAAGGCAATAATGTTCTCCCATACAGCTACTTGTTGATTGTCACGTATACACTGGCATGGGCCCGTTGGGCTGAATGGCCTCATTCGTTGCTGTAACTGGGCTAGGTTTTGCAGTCAGCAGCAAAACAATGGCACTCACCACTGACCCAGAAAAGGTGCTCACAGAACTGTACCAATCTCTGGGGTGTAGATTTCCCCTTTCTTGACAGCCGTTTAAATCTGGCACCAAGTCAGGCGTGCAGGAGCAGTGATGTGAGAACGGCAGAAATAGGAGCAGGAGCAGGCCATTCAGCCCCTCGAGCCTGCTCTGCCATTCCTTAAAGATCATACCTCACCTCTTTTCTCAATTCCACTCGCTCGCCACGTCCTCCATTTCCTCAGAGGCCAAAATCTATGCTTTTTTTATTTTTAAAATTTAGAGTACCCAATTCATTTGTTCCCGATTAAGGGGCAATTTAGCGTGGCCAATCCACCTAACCTGCACATCTTTGGGTTGTGGGGGGGGGGGGCGAAACCCACGCAAACACGGGGAGAATGTGCAAACTCCACATGGACAGTAACCCAGAGCCGGGATCGAACCTGGGACCTCGGTGCCGTGAGGCAGCAGTGCTAACCACTGCGCCAACGTGCTGCCCTCCCAAAATCTACGTTAAGCATACTCAACGATGGAATGTTCACAACCCTTTGAGAGAAGAAATTTATCCTCCACCCAGTTCTAAATGATCTGCCCTTTAGCCTGAGGTCACGCCCCCTCGTTCTAGATTTTCCAGGAAGCAGCCAATCAACCTCCAGTATTTCCACAGACAGCAAACCAATAATTAAAAGATGCTAATGATCATCTTTTCAGTTTTTACCTCAATCTATAGAGAACGAACTAAGTGATTGTGACTAGATTTAGATTGAAGTTAAGACGTTAATATAAACAAACTGGGAAAAAAAATACTCGAAAAGTACGTGTGACTTTGTCATCTCGGAAAACCGACAAATATAAAATAAACTTTTCAGTCACTGAGGGTGTTTCGCCTCAATTATGTAAAGACACTTCAAAGGGCTTTTCACAGTAACTTAATTTGAAGCCTACTTGTGACAACAAGCAATTTTCATTTCATTTCATTTTGCCATTTATCTTCTAGAACATGGAGTCACTTAACACGGTTTAAAATAAAGCACAGACAAGCACATTCACTTCACGATAGCGATGAAACTATCTGCTAGACGGCTGGAGTTAATCTACGACGTACGTACCGAGAGCAAGGAGCACAGGAGTAACCAGGAAATCATGGTGCCTAGTTCCCTCAGAAGTGTCAAAGTGAAGGACAATGCTTTATCCGCCCAATAAATCCTGCAGGCAATTGCCTTCTTCCTTTCTCTTGCTGCCAATCCCTGTGTGGGGGGGGGGGGGGGGGAAGAAAAATTCCCAATCCCAAACAAACCTCGTTTTTTAAAAAGAAAATGTTTGTTTGTTTTCAGGTGGCAAAGTATCTCCAAAGGCCGCAGGGAATGAGTGCACCGCTCCTGCCCACCTCTCCTGTCCAGGCACCCCCGGAGCTTCTGAAACAGGTAACCTGCACCCTCCCCTCCCGGAGCTTCTGAAACAGGTAACCTGCACCCTCCCCTCCTCCAAAGGACCAGCCAAGTGCTGCCTTCCACTCAATCACATGCCTTCTGAAAGTCAGCAGTCCTGTGCAGAGAGGTGAAGCTGCTTACTTAAAAACACACACGCACACACATATACACCTTTGGCTCATTTGCATTGATATGTTATCCAGCCCTCGAAGCACGACCTTGGAAGTTTTATCTCAGGGCACACTCCTGCTTCGACTGGTTCCCGTAGCCACAGAGGCACGAACACAGACTGGACATGAGAGAGATGAACTAAAGCTGTAACAGCAGCAAACTGTCAGCAGAGTTTTGGATTTCTGCCTCCTTCTAAGTAGCTCCCAATCACACTGCCGCAACCGAAATGCACATGAAAGAACTGCATTTATATACCGCCTTTCACAACCTTAGGACTCCCTCAGTACGGCACTGGGGAGTGTCGGCCTGGATTTTGTTCTCAAGCCTCTGCCGCGGGATTTGAACCCCCCCCCCCCCCCAAACCCCCAACCCCCAACCCCCAACCTTGACTCAAAGTGCCTCTACTTGTGCTTGGTGAGGCTGGACACCCATCCTGTGTCCAGAGGGGAATAGTTGGGCTCTCCCCAGCTTTGCAACAACTGGTTGGAGGCAAGAGTCACGCACACATGAACATGCACACGCACACATGAATAGGGGCAGCAGGGTAGCATGGTGGTTAGCATAAATGCTTCACAGCTCCAGGGTCCCAGGTTCGATTCCCGGCTGGGTCACTGTCTGTGTGGAGTCTGCACGTCCTCCCCCTGTGTGCGTGGGTTTCCTCCGGGTGCTCCGGTTTCCTCCCACAGTCCAAAGATGTGCGGGTTAGGTGGATTGGCCATGCTAAATTGCCCGTAGTGTCCTAATAAAAAGTAAGGGGGGGGTTGTTGGGTTATGGATATAGGGTGGATACGTGGGTTTGAGTAGGGTGATCATGGTTCGGCACAACATTAAGGGCCTGTTCTGTGCTGTACTGTTCTATGTTCTATGTTCTATGCGTTGGTACAAATGAAGAGATAAAAGTTCTATACTAGCAGCATTGCAAAATGGAAAAGGGTCTGGTTTTCTGACACTCGTCAAACATCCATTCTATATTGCTTAGATAAGCCATTAAGCTACTCTTTCTGCCCCCCCTCCCCCCTCCCCCACTGGCCTCATGTGTAGCCAGTGCCATGCAAGATAAAATTGCAATGTGTATTGCATTAAGTATCATGGGGGACCGGGCAGAATTTAACCTCTTGTCCTTGTGTGTATGGTGGCAGCTTGACGACACCTGTTCCCATGGGGGAAAGAGCTCAGCAGTGACCTTAAAGGGACAGGCCCCAGCTCTGAACACAAATCTCTCTTGGCATCCAAACTGTGGCCTGGCCCCCAATCCGCCAATTAACAATTCCTCAAGATATTGTTCATTACCTAGCATGATTCTTAGTGTTGAAGTCAGGTAACTTGTGTAAATGCCAGACAATGATCATCTTCAATAAAAGAGAATCTAACCCTCTCCGATGACATTGCCATCGCTAATCTCCCACGAACCACATCCCGAGACCAAAGCTGAACGGGAACTGCCACATCAATCCTGCAGCTGCGTGAGCAGGTCAGAGGCTGGGAATTCCGTGGTGAATGACCCACTTCCTGACTTCCCAATGCCCATCCACCAACTACAAATCACAAGTCAGGAATTTTTATTTATTTTTTAAAATATAAATTTAGAGTACCCAATTCATTTTTTTCCAATTAAGGGGCAATTTAGCCTGGCCAATTCACCTACCCTGCACATCTTTGGGCTGTGGGAGTGAAACCCACGCAAACACGGGAAGAATGTGCAAACTCCACACAGACGGTGACCCAGAGCCGGGATCGAACCTGGGACCTCGGTGCCGTGAGGCAGCAGTGCTCACGCACTGCGCCACCGTGCTGCCCTCAAGTCAAGAATTTGACGGAATACTCTCCATTTATCTGGATGAGTGCAGCCCCAACAAAGCTCAAGAAGTTTGTCACCATCCTGAACAAAACAGTCTGCTTGATTGGTGTCTTACCCATCATCTTAAACATCCACTCCCTCCACCACTGACGCACAGTAGCAGCAGTGGGTGTACCATCCGCAAAACTCACCAAGACTCCTTAGACAGCACCTTGCGGCCCCACAGTCACTGCCACCTAGCAGATCGAGGGCAGCAGATGCACGGGGACATCACCATCTGCACATTCCGGGTCAGGCACGTCGCTGAAACATATCGCTGTTCCTTCACAATGTTACTGGGTCATCCTGGAACTCCCTCCCTAACAGCACTGTGGATATACCTGCACCTCATGGACTGCAGCGGTTCAAGAAGGCGGCTCACCACCACCTCCTTCGAGGGCAATTAGGGATGGGCATCAAGTGCTGGCCTAGCCAGCCACACCCATATCCTGTGAATTATTAGTTTTCTTCCTCTGAATTTCACAGTGTGACAAGCCCATCAATATTGGCTCAGTTTTTCATATTATGGAACCGATGGGACGTTTTATTTTGTACTTCCCTAATCTGCACCATTGTTACTGCCTTCAGTGCCTTATCGTTCCTTCCCCAACCCCGCTACCTCCATCCTCCAGAAGGAACAATTGCCCAATGCCACTGAACGGTTAGATTGTTATTACAGAAATGCATAAAGTGATCCACGTGTCTCTTTTGTAATCAGCCACATTTCCATTTTGCGTCGGTATCACTTAACAGCACAGAGAGGAAGACCATTTGGCCATTCATGCCTATACTGGCTTTTCGAAAAGGTTTTCCACCTGATCCCATCCCAGAGCCTTTTCCCCACAGCTGTCAAAAGGCTTCTTTGTCCAATATCTTTCCTTGCTCGTCAGTAAAGGCTATTTTGGATTCTACTATCGCCCTTTATTGCAGGTCCGGAATTTCATAAATGTACAGCTCTCTGCTTAAAAATTGTTTCCCTACCTTGCCATTTTGCTGTGGTCTTGAATTGATGTCCTTTAGTTATCAACTCATGAAGGTCTTGTGGTACAGAGGGGACATCTCTACCCGTGTGCCAGGAGCTCTGGGTTCAAGTGCCACTCCAGGACTCACCGGCAAAGGAAGGTGCGTCCATAACGCAAACTGGTTGCTTTATTAACCTGTAAACCCTTTCAATGCACAACCATGGACAGGCGGTAAGAGCAGCAGAGATTCTTGGTCAGCTACGTAATGGGGAGAAAGTTGAAGCCTCCACCAAAGCTCCAGACTACAGCACGCATGTAAATGCAACCCCCCCCCCCCCCCCCCCGCCCACGTGATCTGTGACACAACAGTTGCCAACTCAGCCTCCAAAGGGAAATAGTTCCCCACCCTACAACAAAACTCCTCAGAACTCTGAAGCATTTGCAACAACAGCTTGCTCCTATATATATACACCACCTGCAATGCGGCTAAATGTCCCAAATTACTTTGCGGGAATGTTAGAAGGAATCTGACACCAAACTACATAGGGAGGTATTAATACAGGTGGCCAAGAACTTGGTTAAAGACGTAGGATTAACGGAGCATCCGAAAGAGCAGTGAGAGAGAAGGAGAGAGAGAGAGAAAGAGAAAGAGAGAGGAGAGTCATAGAGGTAGAGAGAGAGAGAGAGTCAGAGAGTCAGAGAGAGAGAGTCAGAGAGAGAGTCAGAGAGAGAGTGTCAGAGAGAGTGTGTCAGGGAGAGAGAGAGTGTCAGAGAGAGAGAGAGAGAGAGCGGTGATGTGTTATCTGAGTTGGTTTAACATTGACTGCAACTGGATGCAGTAAGACTAGAAACAGGCTTACGACACAGGAGATGGTCCAACACTGTTTTATTGAACGTGCTGATTGCTGTCCATAATCTGCTGTGGGTTGACACTCTATTAATCTAAACTGATAAACTCAGACTGGCTTGACCAGACTAGCTCTCTACCACATGGGGACGGTGTTCACTGCCTTGTGCACTCTTAACTATCTCTGTAGCTGTATCCAGCGAGTAGAGGGAGAGTCTTGATGCCTTGTGTGTTTTATAGTGGTAGTGTCCTGTCTGGTGATTGGTTGTTCTGTGTCCTGTGTGTTTATTGGTTATTCTGTGTGTCAGTCACTGCCTGTCTGCATCTCATTACATACATGAGTGGATATTATGACATCTCCCCTTTTTGAAATAAATTTTGGAATATGGCTGTATATACATGTGTGACTAGGTACAAGTGGTGAGTGAATGAACATATGTACATGGGAAGGTGTCTATCGTGCAGATACAGAGCAAACTGAACAAAATTTACAAGATTCAAGTCAAAAGATTCAGTCTTTGTTCATTCACTCACCACTTGTACCTAGTCACACATGTATATACAGCCATATTCCAAAATTTATTTCAAAAAGGGGAGATGTCATAATATCCACTCATGTATATAATGAGATGCAGACAGGCAGTGACTGACACACAGAATAACCAATAAACACACAGGACACAGAACAACCAATCACCAGACAGGACACTCCCATTATAAAAAGTCTATAGATTCAGTCTTTGTGGTTGGTGACAAATTCTTGTCGATCGCCTCAGAGGTGGGGGGGAGGTGGAAACGCCGGCACCTGGACAAGTGGGATTGCTGCCAGATCGGTGGCCACGTGGTGCGAGATGTCCGGAGGAGGCATGATGACATGCGGAGAGGTGCGATCACTGGTGGGCAGTCAACTTTGCCCAGATGCTGTCGAGGTCTGACTGTGATATGAGATTCGCAGACGCGCCAGTGTCCAATTTGAATCGGATGCAACACCGGTTGAGCGTGATGACAGCACACCACTCGTCGTCAGGGTCCACACTCAGGATTGAAAGGCAGTTTGCAGGAGCGGAGGAGACCAGCTCGCGTGTGGTGATGATGCCCACCCGGTATGGAGACTCGAGGCAGTCAGCATTGGGGTCCGTTGGGCTGTCGGGATCCGAATCCTGCATGCCTTGTTGTACGCAGCGGACATGTCTGCACTGCAGCTGGGATCGCTGGCTGTCGGTCGGTGGAGCGGACCTGCATAAGGCCGCATAATGCCCAGGCTTTCCACACTGTAGACATCGTCTTCCTTTGGCTGGACATTGCCGCTTTAAATGGGCGGAGCCACAATTTGAACACGTCACTACGCTGACGTCAGCGCATTCTGTGCGCCGTCGCGCATGCGCAGTGCGGTTGACCGACGTTTGCACATGTGCAGTAGGGTTTTTGGCCTCATCGTCCCACGTGGCGCACATGCGTAGGGACCCGGGAAAAGCGCGCAAAATGGCCACTCTCCTCGATGCTCAGGCCTCGCATTCTTGCCATGGCCTGCACCCATTCTGCCTCGTGGGAGGCCAGTTTTGCAGTTTCTGCCGCCCTGATGTGGGAGTATTGATTGCTGGCACGCTCATGGATAACGCACGTTTCAATGGCGGCGGAGAGGGTCAACTGTTTGATTTTGAGGAGCGGCTCCTGCAGGGGATCGGACTGGATCCCGAAAACGATTTGATCCCGGATCATGGAATCAGCCGTCGAGTCATAATTACATGACTGCGCTAGGATGCGGAGATGGGTCAAGAAGGAATGAAAAGGTTCATCCTTACCCTGAAGCCTCTGTTGGAAGATGTACCGTTCAATGCTCTCATTCACCTCAATGTCGCAGTGGCTGTCGAATTTCAGCAGAACCGTCTTGAACTTTGTCTTGTCTTCACCATCGGCAAACGTGAGCGAGTTATAGATGTGGATGGCATGGTTCCCCCACAGTCGACAGGAACAGCGCGGCCGTTCGGGCATCCGATGCTGCCTCGAGGTCGGAGGCCTCGATATACAGGAGGAACTTCTGTTTGAAGACATTCCAGTTAGCACCGAGGTTGCCGGAGATCCGGAGTTGCGGAGGAGGTTGGATCTTTTCCATGTCGCTGGATGGCTGCGTGCTGGTCGTTGCAGATTCACTCGAGGTAGGTTCGTTAGAGTTAATAGCTCTCTGGTACCATGATGTGTTATATGAGTTGGTTTAACATTGACTGCAATTGGATGCAATAAGACCAGAAACAGGCTTCCAACACAGGAGATGGTTCAACATTGTTTTATTGAACCTGCTGATTGCTGTACATAATCTGCTGTGGGTTGACACTCTATTAACCTAACTGATAACCTCCTACTGGCTTGACCAGACTGGCTCTCTGTCACATGGAGACGGTGCTCACTGTCTTGTGCACTCTAACTATCTCTGTAGCTGTATCCAGCGAGTAGAGGGAGAGTCTTGATGCCTTGTGTGTTTTATAATGGGAGTGTCCTGTCTGGTGATTGGTTGTTCTGTGTCCTGTGTGTTTATTGGTTATCTTGTGTGTCAGTCACTGCCTGTCTGCATCTCATTATATCCATGAGTGGATATTATGACAAGAGACAGAGAGACACAGAGTGAGAGACAGAGAGAGACACAGAGACATAGAGAGACACAGAGACACAGAGTCAGAGAGACACAGAGACAGAGAGAGAGAAAGAGACAGAGAGAGAGAGAACGAGACAGAGAGAGAGAAAGAGACAGAGAGAGACAGAGAGAGAGACAGAGAGCGAGGACAGAGAGAGAGACAGAGAGCGAGAGTGAAAGAGAAACAGAGAGAGAGGGGGACAGAGAGAGAGGGACAGACTGAGACAGAGAGACAGAGTCAGACAGACAGAAGAGAGAGAGAGAGTGTGATAGAGAGAGACAGAGAGAGGGAGAGACAGTGAGAGGGAGAGAGAGAAACAGACAGTGAGAGAGAGTCAGTGAGAGACAGAGAGAGAGACAGAGAGAGAGAGAGGGGGGGACAGAGAGAGAGAGACAGAGAGAGAGACCGAGAGAGAGAGGGGGACAGAGAGAGAGAGACAGAGAGAGACCGAGAGAGAGAGACCGAGAGAGAGAGAGGCAGAGAGAGAGAGAGGCAGAGAGAGAGAGAGAGAGAGAGGGGGACAGAGAGAGAGAGAGAGCATCTGTGAGAGAGACAGAGAGAGAGGGACAGAGAGAGAGAGACAGAGAGAGAGAGACAGAGAGAGAGAGAGTCAGAGAGAGACAGAGTCAGAGAGAGAGACAGAGAGAGAGAGAGAGACAGAGAGAGAGTGACAGAGAGACAGAGAGAGAGAGTCACAGAGAGAGAGTCAGAGAGACAGAGAAAGAGAGTCAGAGAGAGAGAGTCAGAGAGAGAGAGAGTCAGAGTGACAGAATGAGAGAGAGAGAGAGGGACAGCGAGAGAGAGAGCATCAGTGAGTGAGACAGAGAGAGAGGGACACAGAGAGACAGACAGAGAGAATCAGAGAGAGAGAGTCAGAGAGAGAGAGTGAGACAGGGAGAGAGAGACAGAGAATGAGAGAGGGACAGAGAGAGAAAGCGTCAGTGAGAGACAGAGAGAGACAGAGAGAGAGACAGAGGGAGACAGAGAGAGAGACACAGAGAGAGAGAGAGAGGCAGAGAGAGAGACAGAGAGAGAGACAGAGAGAGAGACACAGAGAGAGAGAGAGAGACAGAGAGAGAGAGCAGAGAGAGAGCAGAGAGAGAGAGTCAGTGAGAGACAGACAGACAGAGAGAGAGAGACAGAGAGATAGAGAGAGAGAGAGAGACAGTGACAGAGAAACAGAGAAAGAGAGAGTGAGTCAGAGAGAGAATATCAGAGAGGGATTCAGAGAGAGAATGTCAGAGAGAGACAGAGAGAGAGCGTCAGAGAGAGAGACAGAGAGAGAGAGAGAATGTCAGAGAGAGAGAGAGAGTGTCAGAGAGAGAGAGAGTGTCAGAGAGAGAGACAGAGAGAGAACCAGAGAGAGAGAGAGACAGAGAGAGAGAGACAGAGAGAGAGAGACAGAGAGAGAGAGACAGAGAGAGAGAGAGAGAGTGACAGAGAGAGAGAGAGAGACAGAGAGATAGAGAGAGAGAGAAAGAGAGAGAGAGAGAGACAGTGACAGAGAAACAGAGAAAGAGTGAGTGAGTCAGAGAGAGAATATCAGAGAGGGATTCAGAGAGAGAATGTCAGAGAGAGAGACAGAGAGAGAACGTCAGAGAGAGAGACAGAGAGAGAGAGTCAGAGAGAGAGTGTCAGAGAGAGAGAGAGAGTGTCAGAGAGAGAGCGAGTGTCAGAGAGAGAGAGCGAGTGTCAGAGAGAGAGAGTGTCAGAGAGAGAGAGAGAGTGTCAGAGAGAGAGAGAGAGAGAGCGAGAGAGAATGAGAAATAGAGATAAAGGAAAATCCGCAGCCAATGGTGGAGCAATGCTATTTGGGAAGCCAGGATTGGGGGTATTGGAGTATAGGTCATGTAGGCTGGATGTCCAGTGATATTGTTGTTACAAGGTTCCAAAATTAAAATAAGGGACCTGCAGAGAGTCGAGAAAATGGGAGGATGTCGGCTTTGGCATTAAGAATAGAAAAACAGTGGAGCGAGACGGCAGAATATGGCAGTACAGATGGATCTGGGTGTCTTTGTACATGAAACACAAAGATAACATGCAGGTACAGCAAGTGATTAGAAAGGCAAATGGAACATTGACTTTTATTGCCCGAGGAATGCTTTAAGTCATTGTGCTGAAGTCATGTTACAGCCACAGAGGGAATCGGCGAGGCGGTATCAGGAGTACAGTGTACTGTTTTGGCCACCTTACATAGAACCATAGAATTTACCGTGCAGAAGGAGGCCATTTGGTCCATCGAGTGTGCACTGGCTCTTGGGGAGTGCACCCTAATTAAGCCCCACGCCTCCACCCCACCCCCTTTATCCCCGTAACCCCACCTAACCTTTTTGGACACTAAGGGCAATTTATCATGGCCAACCCACCAAACCTGCACATCTTTGGACTGTGGGAGGAAACCGGAGCACCCGGGGGAAACCCACGCAGACACGGGGAGAACGTGCAGACTCCGCACAGTGACCCAGCTGGGAATCGAACCTGGGACCCTGGCGCTGTCAGGCAACTGTGCTACCGTACTGCCCTAAGCAAGGGTGTATGAGCATTGGGGGAAGTTCAGAGGAGGCTCAGTTGACTGGTGTCTGGGATGAGAGGGGTTGTCTTTGACAGAAAACTGAGCAAGTTGGGTTTCACTGGTCTGGATGAATGGGAAGTGATCTTGTTTAAACAGGCAAAATTCTGAGGGGTCTTGACAGGGTGCATGCGGAGAGGATGTTTTCCCTCATGGAAGAATCCAGAACCCGGGAAGATAGTTTCAAAATAACGGATCAACCATTAGATGTGGAGGAATTTCTTCTCCTTGGAGGTAGCTAGTCTTTGGCATTTTCTTCCACAGGGAAAAGTGGAGACTGGGTCTTTAAACACATTAAAGGCCGATTTAGACAGACCTTTGATCTAAAGGCAGTCGAGGGTCGGCAGGAATGTGGAAATTAAGGCCACAGTTTTATCAACCATAATCACACCGAAAGGCACTGCAGACTCGATGTCCCCAGGGGCCTACTCTTGTTCCCAATGTTCCAATTGACAGAATCATACTATAATCATACTATATGGGGCTGGTTTAGCTCACATGGGGCTGGTTTAGCTCACAAGGCTAAATCGCTGGATTTTAAAGCAGACCAAGCAGGCCAGCAGCACGGTTCGATTCCCGTACCAGCCTCCCCGGACAGGCGCCGGAATGTGGCGACTAGGGGCTTTTCACAGTAACTTCATTGAAGCCTACTCGTGACAATAAGCGATTTTCATTTTCATTAGTAGAATTTACAGCGCAGAAGGAGGCCATTCGGCCCATCAAGTTTGCACCGGCCCCTGGAAAGAGCACCCCACTTAAGGTCACACCTCCACTCTATCCCCGTAACCCAGCCTAACCTTTTTGGACACTAAGGGGCAATTTAGCACGGCCAATCCACCTAACCTGCACATCTTTGGACTGTGGGAGGAAACTGGAGGACCCGGAGGAAACCCACGCACACATGGGGAGAACGTGCAGATTCCGCACAGACAGTGACCCAGACGGGGTATCGAACTTGGACCCTGGAGTTGTGAAGCAACAGTGCTTTTAAAAAAAAAAACATTTTGGAATACCCAATGAATTTTTTCCAATTAAGGAGCATTTAGCGTGGCCAATTCAACTACCCTGCACATCTTTTGGGTTGTGGGGGCAAAACCTACGCAAACATGGGGAGAATGTGCAAACTCCACACGGACAGTGACCCAGAGCCGGGATCGAACCTGGGGCCTCGGCGCCGTGAGGCAGCAGTGCTGCCCTTGAAGCAACAGTGCTAACCACTGTGCTGCCATGCCGCCGACAGAAGGGTCAAGGACCCCAGAGGACACAGATTTAAGGTGGTTGGCAAAATAATGAAAAGTCTCATGAGGAAAAGCAGTTTCACGCAACAAGTGGTTCGGATCTGGGGGACACACAGCCTGAGACTTAAGTGGAGGGAGATTCATTTGCGGCTTTCAAATAGGAATCGGATGAGAACCCGAGGGGAATAAAATTACAGGGCTAGGAAGAAAAGGCAGGGGAGTGGAACTAACTAAACTGCTCTTATAGAGAGAGCACACATGGACTCGATGGGCCAAATGGCCTCCTTCCATGCCATCCCATGATTAATTTTCAAGTCTGGAGGTGGTTACAAAGATAGGGGAGGGGGTCTGACCATAAAACAATTTGAAAACAAGGATAAAAATATTAAATTTGATGCATTACCAGCGTGACCATCATTCCACCCTACAAGATGCCATCAACCATACTGGGTGCCAAAGTCCTACCTGCGGGATGATAACTTGGGTTAATAGTTCTCAGTGTTTCGGTCAACAGAGAGGCTGATTCAGAATGAGGTCAAAGGGGCATCCGGGACCTGAGTAAATGAGTGATCCAATAGTGCGTCTCCAACCAATGAGAGTTAAGGATTGAAAAAGAAAAGACCAGAAAGGAAATGGAATAAAGAGTCAAATCACGTGCAGAGAGAGGAATTAAGAGGGAAAGAAACGTTAGATAAAGAAAGAGGGAAAAGAAAAGACGGAAAGAAGGAATAAGTAAGAACTTTAAAAAAAAATTGCTAAGAATAATTTATTCCTCCAGTACAATTGCATAGAACATTCACGTTGCAAGCTCATTTCTCTCCCAAGATTTCAGCAAAGGTACAGTCACACGAAATGTGCATCTCAGTTGTGACAGTGAACACAAGACACATGGAGAGTTGTACCTTTTGTGGCTGGAGGCTTAAGGGATCGATGGGAGGGCATGGAAATACCATGGGTAGGTGGCTGCTGGCATTTTTCTGGGTGCTGTGTGCATCTCAAGGCTCGCTGCCCCTTGTTCATCTTCCACCCCCACCCTCAAGGAAGATACCTCTCTGTGGGAGAATCCATGCCACTCTTGGGAGCCTAGACTCCAGTCAGGGGACCCTCATGTGGCTCCCTTACCCCTACACTCACCTAGGTACTAGTCTCGGCCTGGTTTCCAATCAGCCTAAGGAGTGGGTACTCGCGACATGGGCCAATTTCCACCTCTGATCCTGGCTGTTTATTTGCCTCCTTAAAGGGACAAGTGGAGGTTTCTCCGCTCGGAATGCAATCAGGAAATTTCCTCGAAGGCCAGGTTTTCTGGGGGCTATGGTGGGAGGCTTGGCTGGGGGATTTCCTAGCCTTCGACCGAATAAAATTAGGCCTTGTAAGGAGAAAGTTCTTTGACCTACAGGACGCGGAGGTGAAGTTTATACTATTCATTCAAGGGCAGCACGGTGGCCTAGTGGTTAGCACAACCGCCTCACGGCGCTGAGGTCCCAGGTTCGATCCCGGCTCTGGGTCACTGTCCGTGTGGAGTTTGCACATTCTCCCCGTGTCTGCGTGGGTTTCACCCCCACAACCCAAAAATGTGCAGAGTAGGTGGATTGGACACGCTAAATTGCCCCTTAATTGGAAAAAATAATTGGGTAATCTAAATTTATAAAAAAAAAAAAAAAAAAAATACTATTCATTCAAGCGATGTGGACTTTGCTGGCTGGGCCATCATTCACTGCTTCTACCCAAGTGCTCGTCAGTCCTGGGTTATGCGTTATACAGATTAAAATGGTGGAAGCAATTTGAGCTGGTTAAACCTCTCAAAGTATTAAAAAAAAACATTTATACTTCATTAGATTATGCCTTTGACCCTGTGAAATTGCTGGCCTTCTAAATTAGGCTGTGTATTCCATGCTGCAGGCTATCAATACGCCAGGCCCAGAGCACTTTGGAGAAGAGTCTATATTTGGCTTTGGGCCAATGCGAGAAATTCCTTACTTCAGTGACTCCATCCATTTTAGTTTTGAAGTATTCCAAGGGGGCCTAGTCTCCTCACTGGCCCGGACACTGCTATATAAACTCCTTTAAGCTCCTGGATAAAATTTATGCAAACATAAGCTCGGAGCAGCCACTCTTTAAACAATCAATCACAGCTCCACTTTATGTACACCCAGCTGGACGGTCACTGATCTCCGACACAAGGTACAGGGCCCGATTGATAAAGGGCAACACACTGTACTTGGAGGAGAATACAAACGCCTCTTAGTCCAGGAAAAAGGTCTCTACGGCACCATTAACCTAATTCTGTCTTTTCCTTACAAGCTTTGACGAGAGAACCATCTGCAACAGATTAGAAATCATCGAATCATACAACACGGAAGAAGCCTTTTGGCTCACCGTTCCTGCAATTCCTGGATCTCCAATTAATCCCACTGCCCTGCTCTTTCCCCACAGCTTTGAATTTTTATTTATTTTTTTTATTTTGGCTTTTCAAACACGCGTCCAAAGCCACAGAATCCGCCTCCACCATCCCTCCAGACGGCGCATCCCAGATCAGAGCAACTTGCTGAGCGAAAAGGAATTCTTCTCATCTGCCTTTCCTGATAATAAGCGTAACGTCAAAACAATGCACAGTCCTGGGCTTCTTTTCTTCTGAGTCGTAGTTTCCATGCGAGAACAGCTTTCAGCATTTCCACAAAACGGAAAATTGGCGTACAGAGCCTGTGGGGTGCCTCGCATTTCCCCGGGCTGAATTTTCATCCCCTGGGGTCATTTACCCCACCCCCCCCAAAGGTGTGATGAGGGAGCGGGGGGGAGGGGCACCACTCAGCGAGTGACAAACGGTCGGCAAATACGTTGAGTTAAAATCCAATTATCTAGTGCGAGCCTTGACTCACTTGTCTAGGGCTCCCTTGTGGCATCGGGGCAGCCGAGTTTCATAGATTTCATAGAATTTACAGTGCAGAAGGAGGCCATTCGGCCCATCGAGTCTGCACCGGCTCCTGGAAAGAGCACCCTACCCAAGGTTAACACCTCCACCCTATCCCCATAACCCAGTAACCCCACCCAACACTAAGGGCAATTTTGGACACTAAGGGCAATTTTATCAAGTCCAATCCACCTAACTTGCACATCTTTGGACTGTGGGAGGAAACCGGAGCACCCGGAGGAAACCCACGCCCACACGGGGAGGACGTGCAGACTCCGCACAGACAGTGACCCAAGCCGGAATCGAACCTGGGACCCTGGAGCTGTGAAGCGATTGTGCTATCCACAGGGGCAGCACGGTAGCATAGTGGTTAGCATAAATGCTTCACAGCTCCAGGGTCCCAGGTTCAATTCCCGGCTGGGTCACTGTCTGTGTGGAGTCTGCACGTCTTCCCCGTGTGTGCGTGGGTTTCCTCCGGGTTCTCCGGTTTCCTCCCACAGTCCAAAGATGTGCGGGTTAGGTGGATTGGCCATGCTAAATTGCCCGTAGTGTCCTAAAAAAGTAAGGTTGGGTTACGGGTATAGGGTGGATACGTGGGTTTGAGTAGGGTGATCATTGCTTGGCACAACATCGAGGGTCGAAGGGCCTGTTCTGTGCTGTACTGTTCTAAAATAAAAGGCTACCGTGCTGCCCGAGTTGCCTGCAGGTGGCATCCCAGTGGCAGATTGAGGGAAGCTGGCACTCCAGGCAGGCTTTTCGACCTTCCCATCACCAACTACTCCCCTCCACCCCCCACCCAAACTACTTGGCCACAGCTACAGCCACAATGATGGCTTCGCAGCTCAGGCCAGTGTGAGGGTCCTCCTGCTGATTCCCTTATCTCCTGTTTATTTATTTTTGCTGCCCTCCAGCTTCCCCACTGCTTGTACAGTGGCATGGTGATGATGGCGGGACACTGGACACTTCACCCCCCCCCCCCCCCCCTCGCCTTGACCCTCCCTTTTACAGGCCCAGCCTCTCCACACATGTGGCTGCAGTGAGAGAATGAGCCGGAGGTGGGGGGGGCCCTCACCCTGGAGGGAAGTGTAAATGCCGCCCGCTCTTCAGTTAACGGGTTAAAGGACGTTTCAATCTCCCGATCACCTGCTGGCCAACTCCGGCTGGAGAAGCCCGTCAGATGGGGGTCACGACCTGGACTGACACAGCCAGCCAGCTGGCACCCTTTCAGCTGCAAGCCCTGGAGATTGTTAAAAGATTAGAAGCAGCCCAGCAGCTGGGAAGGCAATGGAATGTTCCGGCAACGTCTGGGGAAGCCGAGCAGAAAATAACCATCCCGTCCAGGGCTGCACAATCCCGTGGCTCGGAGATATCCGGTGTGGGCGAAACAGGGACATCTAACATTGCACCATCTGTTCCAGCGGGACAATCTCTTTCGTGCTGGTTTTTACCCTCCCTTCCTGAATGACTGCTGAGGCACAGGTCTCCCAGAGCCTGACCTAAGTAACCATTAAACAGTTGTGTGAGCTTTAATAGTCAGTGTGGAATGTTGCCGGGGGTCTCAGTGGCTAGCACTCTCGTCTCTGTATCACAATGCTGTCTGCAAAACATTCAGACACTTCGACCAGTTATCTTAATACCCATTTACCCAGATGGCCTTACTCATGAGACTCACAGAGTGGATTTTATGACTGAATGCTATGATTCAAATTCCATTCACAAAACAACTCTGAATCCTTAAACTAACTTATTAATGCTACACGGTCTGAGACTCATACCACCCGTCCAACTGAAGTTGGTCAGGCTGCATCGCTGGGTACCACGCTTTGCTGAGCTCTGCTGATTCCAATGACCTTGCATCGTGAACTCGGGACCTTCTTCGCGAAGGTGGATCTTGCACAGCCTCTCCTGTCGCTGTCGTGTCTTCTCTACACTGGGTTGGAGTCTTCGCTGGGGGGTGGAGTCTTCGCTAGGGGGGGGGGGGTGGAGTGGAGTCTTTGCTGGGGGTGAGTCTTCGCTGGGGGGGGGGGAGCGTATAGTGGAGTCTTTGGGGGGTGTAGTGGAGTCTTTGCTGGGGGGGGGGGGGTGGAGTCTTTGCTTGAGGTGATTTCCAGGTGTCTCCTCTTATACCCCCTCCATTCTCTCTTTCACACCTTTCTGGAAAGTTCTCTGGCCTCCATACAATGAGGTTACCCGAGGGCTGGTCGCAGCCCCCGATGGGATTGTCAATTCCACACATGGAAGACGCCAGGAGTCACCTCGGGGCCCATTCTCCGTGTACGCAGCGCCCAAGCCCTTTCCGTATGTGGTGTTTCGGATCAATTATTGACCCGAGGTGCCGCGAGTCTGACCGATGCTAACCAATACACAAAACACTGTCTTCATTTGTCCCAAGGTCAAGCACCTAAGGTCCCAACTCCCAGGACAAGTTTGTTCACCTCTGACCCAGTGTCTGTGTTTATTGGGCCCGATAAACTCCCATCAGGCCTGGCAGTTCAAGCTGTTGGCTGTGGTTTAATGTAGATTGCCCAATTCTGTATCTGGCCTAGCTATTTAAGCTGTTGGCCATTTGGTCACAGTAATGTCATCACTTCTATGTCTGATTCAGATTGCAAACATTTACACTGGTAAGCTGAATGCAATATGAAAATGCCACCTTTCAGCAAGGGTGTAAACTGAAACTCTGTCTGCCCTCGCCAGCGATTAACATCACTATTTTGGGGCAGCGTGGTGACGTTTTTCTTGATAGCCTGGCCAATATTTGTCACTCAACCATCAAAACAAAAACCCCCCAGAAGATCTGTTCATTTATCCCATTGCTGGTTGTGGGAGCTTTCTGTGCACAAATTGGTTGCCATGTTTCCTTCATTACCACGGTGACTACTCTTCAAAAGGGGTGCTTTGGGGTGATCTCTGGTGGCGACAAATGCAAGACTTTCTGTCTTACTCAATGGCGGGCGGTCATTCATAGCCAAGTGTAATCCAGTGCGGATATGGGGCGCACACATGGCCACTGACTGGAAGTTCTGGTGCAGAAGGACATCCAATTATTCTGCTTTGTTTCAATCCTTCCGCTCGTGCATCGCATTTCTCTCTCTCACTGCAGCCAAGAAGCAGTGTCGGCTGAGGCTCGTGCCCGGAGACAACCAGGTTCAAGTCCCGCCCCCGCCACTCAAGACAAAATCCGGGTTGGCACACCAGGGAAGCACTGAGAGAGTGCTGCCCTGTCAGAGGAGACGTCTCTCAGATGAGACCGTCAACCGTGGCCCCAGCTGCCAGCGTGGGTGCATGTCAAAGATCCTGTGGCAGTACTTCTCAGAAGGGCAGCAATGTTACCCTCGAGTGTGTTTGGCCAATATTTATTCCTCAACCAACCTGACGAGAAACAGATTGTCTGGCCATTGTCATGCTGCCGTTTATGGGAGCTTGCTGTGCGCTAACTGATTGAAATTGTCCCCTACATCACAATAGTTTTTTTAAAAATAAATTTAGATTACCCAATTATTTTTTCCAATTAAGGGGCAATTTAGTGTGGCCAATCCACCTACTCTGCACATTTTTTTGGGTTGTGGGGGCGAAACCCACGCAGACACGGGGAGAATGTACAAACTCCACACGGACAGTGACCCAGAGCCGGGATTGAACCTGGGACCTCAGCGCCGTGAGGCAGCTGTGCTAACCACTAGGCCACCATGCTGCCCTACATCACAATAGTGACCACACTTCACAAGTACGTCACTGGCGCTTAGAGACGTTCAGTGGCTGCAAAAAGTATTTTTACTGTTCTGTAGATTGTGAAGAGATCATGGCTGACTCTCTCAATGTCGCGAGTTGGTGACATTATTGACTTTTTTTAGTCAATCACAGGCTGCGGACGTTGCTAGCCTGGCCAGCATTTATTACCCTTGCCCAATTGCCCTTAAGGAGGTGGGGCGGGATTCTCCGACCCCCCGTTGGGTCGGAGAATCGGCGGGGGTGGGGGGGGGGGGCAGCGTGAATCCCGTCCCGCCGCTCCGACGCCAGCTGCCGAATTCTCCGGCCCTGGTTTCCGGGCGCGGGTGGAGATCACGCTGAGCCGGTCGGGGGCCGTTGGCAGCGGCCCCCCCGGCAATTCTCCGGGCCCTGATGGGCCGAGCGGCCACCCGTTTTCGGCCAGTACCACCAAAATGGACATGGTCCATCATGGCGGGACCTAGCTAGAAGGCCGTCTACCGGAGTCCTCGGGGGGGGGGGGGGGGGGGGGGGTTGGGGGAGGGGCCCAGATGGCCTGGCCCGCGATCGGGGCTCACCGATCTGTGGGTGGGCCTGTGCCGTGGGGGCACTCTTTCCCTCCGCGCCGGCCTCCCGCCTGTGGTGTGGAGCCGCCTTCCTTCCCAGTTACCAAAACAAAGGTGCCAACGCCTGTCGCTAATAAATAGGTGATGCTGGTTTCCTCCCGGAAGGAGGGGGTTTGCACTGCTGCCTCACAGCGCCTGGGACCCGGGTTCAATTCCAACCCCGGGTGACTGTCTATGTGGACTCTGCGCGGGTTTCCTCCGGGTGCTTCGGTTTCCTCCCACAGCCCAAAGATGTGCAGGTTAGGTGGGGTTGCGGAGATAGGGCAGGGGAGTGGGCCTAGATTGTGTGTTCTTTTAGAGGGCTGGTGAAGACCCGATGGGCCAAATGGCCTCCTTCTGCACTGTGGGGATTCTGTGGAAATAGTGCTCCCAGGGAGCACTTTGCACCAAACGTCGTATTGGATCAAAATCAGAACCAGGCTGCGCACTACATTGCCCAACCACTCAGACTCGAATCGTTCACCCCATTTGTCTCTCCATCGATGCTGCCGCGCCTCCTGAAGTCTTCCAGTACTTTCTGTTTTTTATATCAGATCGTGCAAATCGAAAAAGCTGTCATGACCTTTCACCTTCCCTTTATAAACCTAACACTGAAGGAAAACCCGAAACCTGCACAAATCGCCGAACAATCATCACAACATTGGAGATTAATCAATTATTCAGAATGGCCGGAAATTATTCAACTTCAAAACTCCATTCGAATAATTCTGTTGCATGAAGGGCGACAAGAGGTGAAAACTCATCTGACACAGGGAACTGGAACCTCGCTCTGGAGACAGAGCACGACAGGAATGCATCAAAGCAGGTCACAAACCTGCGATCCATCAGAAACAACAACCTGCATTTATATAGCCTCTTGGACAATGGTGAAACATACCACAGGAGGAGCATTATTCAACAAAATTTGGCACCGGGTCACGAGGAGATATTTGGACAAGGAAGGTTTGGTCAAAGAGGAGGATCTGAGGGAGGGTCTCATAAGAGTATAAGAAATAGGAGTAAGAGTAGACCAGACGGCCTGTCGAGCCTGCTCTGCCATTCAATATGATCATGGCTGATCTTGGCCCTTGACTGCATTTTCCCGCCTGCCCCCTGTACCCCATAATTTCCAGAGAGGCCTAAAACCTGTCTATCCCCAGCCTCAAAGTACTCCACGATGGAGCACCCATATTCCTCTGGGGTAGGGAATTTCAAAGATTCGCAACCCTTTGAGTGAAGAAATTTCTCCTCATCTCATTCCTAAATGATTGTCATAAACCCCACGAAGACCACGGGAAAGCATTCATTGATTTCCCTGTGGGACTGGAGGAGTCCGAGCTCCCCAGGTAGGGGGCGGAGGACAACCACCCTGGGCCGGTTACAGGCAAAGGTGAAGATCAGGCCCAGATCGAGGCCTGGTGGAACAGGTCCTCCCCGCCAGGGATGCACTGGGAGGGAGATACTGCGTTAGGCAGACCCTTGTAAATAAATCTATCTTACATGTGTCATTATAGCCCCTCATCCTGAAATTATATCCCCGTGTTCTAGATTCCCTGACCAGCCGAAACAATGTCTCGTTGACCACCCTGTTAAACTCCACTCCCGGGGGAGAGAGGTAGAGAGAGCTGGAGATAATTGGGGAGGGAATTTCAGAGCTTAAGACCGAGGCAGCTGAATGGAAGGCTGCCACGGGTGGAGGAGATATATATATATGTTTTAATTAGCGATGCGCAATAGGTCAGAATTGGAGGAGGGGGGGATATTTCCAGAGGGTCGCGGGGATGGAGGAAGTTATGAAGATCGGGAGGTGTCAGTTGAACTGACACTAGCGCAGCAAGAGGTTTCAGACAGCCACAGGACGCTGAAGTGTGACGCTTCCTCTCAGGTCGCAGAAACACAGACGACAGAAACCGCGCAACCGTCAGGGGGCAAGTCAATTCAATTTCCCAAACAATCCCAACCTGAAATGCTGCAAAAACGCTCCAGAGAGGAAAATATCGATCGCCTGATTTTCCTTTCGCACACGCAAAGTAGTTTCAGCTTGAAGGAGATCTTTAGAACCGTTCTCTATCTTGCAGACAGCACACTGCCGCTGCCAACCGATATCTGCTCTGTGGCTAGAGGTTGTGAAATGAGGAACTGGTGACACAACTTGGCCCTGGCAGCTGCTTGGCGCTCACTGATTCGGAGAACTGTGCCTCTTCATTGAAAGAAGCCCAACATGGTTAAAACCTGCAATGCCGCATTTAAATAGCATAAATTGGTTCACGTTATAAATCTTTTTAGTTCACTGGGAGCGTACTTTCAGCTGCCCCAGCTCCCTAAACCTGGGCAGCACGGTGGCACAGTGGTTAGCATTGCTGCCTGTGGCGCTGAGGACCCGGGTTCGAATCCCGGCCCTGGGTCACTGTCCGTGTGGAGTTTGCACATTCTCCCCGTGTCTGCGTGGGTTTCACCCCCACAACCCAAAGATGTGCAGGTTAGGTGGATTGGCCATGTTAAATTGCCCCTTAATTGGAAAAAATAATTGGCTACTCTAAATTTAAAAAAAAATGCTCCCTAAACCTTGTTCGCCTCCTTTTTAGGAGGCCCCTTGAAACCCATCGGACCCATGAAGATTTTAGACATCTGTCCCAATGTCAAAGAGTCGCACAGCACAGAAACAGGCCCTTCGCCCACCATCTGTCCCAATATCATAGAGTCAAAGCGTTGTACAGCACAGAAACAGGCCCTTCGGCCCACCATGTTCATGTTGGCCATCAAGTACCAATCCATCTCTTCAAGTGGCTCAGAGTTTCAAAGGATGAGGGCTGATTTCATTGAAATGAACAAGATTCATTGGAGAGATTGTGTACGTTGGTCGGAGAATCTGAATCGCGGGGTTGGGGTGGGGGAGGGGCGCGACACAGTTCTCAGTATAAGGGGCTGAGGTGAGGAGAAATTACCTCACTCAGAAGTAATTCACTGGGAATCTTTGGAATTCTCTCTGCCTGAGGGCTGAAGAAGCTCGGTCATTGAAGACATTTCAGGCCGGGGATAAGACAGATTTGTCATCTCTCAGGGAATGAAGTGATATGGGGAGAAGGCGGGAAAATGGAGGTGACACCCAAGGGTCAGCCATGATCTTATCGAATGGAGGAGTCGGCTTGACAGGCCATCTGGTCTACTCCTGTTGCTATTTTTTGGGTTCTAGTGGTGTCACATTTTGTTTGATCATTGATCCTGGATGTTATACTACATTAAAGGTGCTCTATGAATGCAAATTGTTGTTGCCACCATCCCGGTGACAACATACCAACGGTAACGGATCAGATGACGCGTATCAGTCACACCTCCACAATGATAAAAACCAGTCCGTCTCACCCACATCCAGTGAAAATGTTCTTCGACAAAATATCTCACTTCAACATGCGCTAAATCTACGCCCGCGATTCTCCACAAGGTGTGACTGATTTAATTGGTCAGAACCTGGTGATAATGACGTTAGCCAATGTTTCACCAGCTGCCTTTGCCAAATTGTCATGGGCAAAACTGTTCTGTCAGATTTGAAATTTGAGTTTTATGAAGAATTTGGTTTGCCTTAACCTTTGGAATACCAGAGATCAATTATTTCATTCGAACAAGTTTAGGGCTGAAGGGGGGTTGCCTTGTGTATGATGTTTTTGGCTTCAACATAAAATGATGTTTAATTGGTTGTGCTGCAGTTAAAAAATTAAAATCAAGTCCTCTTTTGCAGTATTTCTACAGTAATATTGGGGGAAGATGATGGCATCGTGGGAATGCCACCATGTCAAATGAAAGCTGGGAGATCCTAATTCTCTGGATCTACTCGGCTCGCAACAACCCAAAGCGATCTCACGAGACGTTGCTACGCAAATCCTGCCCGTTGTGGGCGGGATCGCTTTTGTAAAATCTGCATATTAGAGCAATACAGCTAGTCTCAATCCAATGTGCAGATTGCCTGAGGCTTTAGGATTCACCCCTTGACCTCGGAGACCTTGGGCGACGTTGTTCAGCACTGGTCCCCAATGGAATAGCACTAAGGGGGCCTCCCAGGTGATCGGAGGCTCCCAGCTGCATCCCCTCTGGGCAGGGTGGTACCCAGGCACTGCTGTTGCTACCTGAGTGCCAGCCTGACACTGCCATAGTGGTGCTGGCAGGGGCACTGCCAGGGTGCCAGTGCCCAAGCTGGCATTTCTGCAGGCACACAATCGTGCCGGGGTGCCCTGCGCAGGGTGCCAGGGACCCTCCCATAGTGCGTTCAGATGGGGGAAAATCGCTTCAGGGGCCTCGGAGATCGAGACGTCATCTCTTGCTGCATTGGAGATTTCCGGCGAGCGGAGCTCCTCACTGTACAAAGTGAGCGCCGGGGAAACAGGTGGCTAAACGCCCTTGCAATGGGATTTTTTTCTGTCTTAGACACAGGAGAATGTTACTGAGCCTTGGTTTGGGAGCCCTTTACCTTCAACCTGGGAAAGACCCTCTGTTGAACCGTTCAGGCTTCCCATATCAGATTGTGGTGGAATTAGTGCTGCTCCCTCTCAGGCATGGAGCACTTGCTTTGAACATGTGCACAGTAAGAAGTCTTACAACACCAGCTTAAAGTCCAACAGGTTTATATCAAATCACTAGCTTTCGGAGCACTGCTCCTTCCTCAGGTGAATGAAGAGGTATGTTCCAGAAAAAAAAATATATATATAGACAAAGTCAAAAATGCTAGACGATACTTTGAATGCTAGTCTCTGCAGGTAATTAAGACGACAGGTCCAGATGGAGCCACTGGAGAGAGGGATAATCACAAGTTTAAGAGGTGTGAATTGTCTCAAGCCAGGACAGTTGGTAGGATTTTGCAAGTCCAGGCCAGATGGTGTGGGGTGAATGTAGTGCAACATGAATCCCAGGTCCCGGTTGAGGCCGTACTCATGTGTGCGGAACTTGGCTAGAAGTTTCTGCGTTGTCGCGTGTCCTGAAGGCCGCCTTGGAGAACGCTTACCCGGAGATCAGAGGCTGGATGCCCTTGACTGCTGAAGTGTTCCCCGACTGGAAGGGAACATTCCTGCCTGGTGATTATCGCGCGATGCCCGTTCATCCGTTGTCGCAGCGTCTGCATGGTCTCACCAATGTACCACGCTTCGAGACATCCTTTCCTGCAGCGTATGAGGTAGACAACGTTGGCAGAGCCGCACGAGTATGTACCGCGTACCTGGGTGGTGTTCTCACGTGTAATGGTGGTATCCATGTCGATGATCTGGCACGTCTTGCAAAGACTGCCATGGCAGGGTTGTGTGGTGTCGTGGTCGCTGTTCTGAAGGCTGCGTAGTTTGCTGAAAACAATGATTTGGTTGAGGTTGCGCGGTTGTTTGAAGGCAAGTAGTGGGGGTGTGGGGCTGACCGTTACAAGATATTCGCATTCGTCGATGACACATTGACGATGTCGTAGTTTCTCCGCTCCGGCGAAATATTGAATGACGAAGGGTACACTGTCGGTTGTATTCCATGTTTGTCTTCTGAGGAGGTCGTTGCGGTTTTTTGCTGTGGCACGTTGGAACTGTCGATCGATGAGTCGAGCGCCATATCCTGTTCGTATGAGGGCATCTTTTAGCGTCTGTTATATTCCTCCTCGTCTGATATCTGTTATGTTCCTCCTCGTCTGAGCAGATCCTCTGTATACGGAGGGCTTGTCCATAGATGGCTTGTTTAATGTGCTTAGGGTAGAAGCTGGAGAAGTGGAGCATACTGAGGTTATCCGTGGGCTTGCGGTAAAGCAAAGTGCTGAGGTGACCGTCCTTGATGGAGATGAGTGTGTCCAAGGATACAACCAATTCTAGAGAGTAGTCCATGGTGAGTCTGATGGTGAACACGTGAACATGGAAATGACTCATTGCTGGGTCCTTGAGACTCAAACAACATCTGGAATTCCTGCTCCTCGTCCCGTGACGTAACATCGGAGGAACGTTCACAAAAAATCCTCGCAACATTTGCATGGTTCCTCGGCTGACGTTTTCCTTAATCAAACCAATTCTCGTGGCTGCCCACCCTCTCACCGTTTGTGTTAGCAGAGGATGCCAATAAAGATGGTCGACCCTGGTAACACCCTGACTGGAATGAGGCCTCCAAAAAGTGAACAGAGGGGTTTACGGGGGGTTATTGGGAACTAAAGAAGACGTTGATAACAGCTGGGGCTTTTAAAACGTTGTGTTTCTGTTCAACCTCTCACAGGATCACAGGCCAGAATTTTACAGAGCTTGAGCAGGCGAGTGCCCGAACTGAATGAGGGCAAAATTGTGCTCTGCGGCCAACTGTGGCAAGAAAGCGCATTTCACTCCCGCTTCCGGGCCCGATGGGTGAAAAATTCAGGCAACAGAATCTTTAATCTGCAGGAGGCTATTCGGCCCATTGAGTCTGCACTGTCTCTCTGGAAGAGCAGTTTCCCTCGTCCCACTCCCCTGTCTTATCCCCGTAACCTTGCACATTCTTCCTTTTCAGATGACACCTCCATTCCCTTTTTGAATGCCTCAATTAAACTTGCCTCCATCGCCTTCTCAGGAAGTTTGTTCCAAACCTCCAACTACCCGCTGGATGGAAAACTTTCCCTCGCCTCACTTCTGCTCCTTTGGCTCACTTATCTTGAATCAGTGCCAACCAGTTCTTGATGTCACCTGGAGTGAGAATAGTTTCTCACTATTTACCCCTCAGGATCTAGAATACCTCTATCAAGTCAAGGAAAACAGTTCCAACCTCTCCAATCTATCCTCATAGTTATACAGCTTTATCCTTGGAATTCTTGTGAATATCCTCTGTACTCTTTCCCAGGTCTTCAACTTCCTTCCTCAAGTATGATGCCCAGAACTGGACACAGTACCCCAGCTGAAGTGTATTATACAAGTTCAATATGACCTCCTTACCCTTGTACTGAATGCCCCTATTAATAAAACCTGGGATGCTATGTGTTTATTAACTGCTCTCTCAACATACTCTGCCACCTTCAATGACTTTATGCACCGAGGTCCCAATGCTCCTGCACCTCCTTTCTAGTTTCCCTCTTTATATCGTCTTTCCATATTCTCCCTGCCAAAATGAATCTCGGTTTAGCTTCGGCTGGACAGCTGGTGTGTGATGCAGAGCGAGGCCAGAAGTGTGGGTTCAATTCCCACACCTGCTGAGGTTATTCATGCCTTAGAGGGTACAGAGGAGATTTACCAGGATGCTGCCTGGACTGGAGGGCATGTCTTATGAAGAAAGGTTGAGGGAGCTAGGGCTTTTCTCACTGGAGCGAAGAAGGCAGAGAGGTGACTTGATAGAGGTGTACAAGGTGATGAGAGGCAAGGATAGAGTGGATAGCCAGAGACTTTTCCCCTGGGTGGAAATGGCTGTCACGGGGGGGGGGGGGGGGACATAATTTTAAGATGATTGGAGGAAGGTATAGGGGAGATGTCAGAGGTCGGTTCTTTACATCAGGAGTTCTCAACCTTTTTTAACCCATGGACCCCTTTTCCTCTTAATTTTTTTTTGTGGACCCCCATAGCCATTCCTAATCCTTATATTTTGTCCGATGACTAAAGTCCATCTACCTTACCGTGGGGGTTGGAAACGGATTAGCGGTATTTTCGTACCTTGCCAAACTTATTCTAATATGAAAAGTAATGAAAAAAACTTTTTACTGACTAAATTCAATTAAATTACTCTAAAATTAACCAATTCATATCAAATATAGACAGTTTCTAGTGATTACTGTGTTAAATCATTCATTAAACTTGTCAAGGAGAAACGATGGGTGATTTTCACCTCCGTTTGTTCTAGGTAACTTTAAATTTACGACACTGTCAAATGTAAAGTTTTTTTCTTCTACTTGAGCCATAAACAATTCATAGCTACATGAATATTTCTACTTTTAGTATTTTAATATGGTGTAGATTACAGTAAAAATTTAATTCTCAGTAATAACAATTGTTCTGAAGTAGAATTGCTCTATGGACCACTAAAATATCACCGTGGACCCCCAATTCGGTATTTTTTTTGTGTGGACCCCCAGTAATGTTACATGGACCCCCAGGGTCCATGTGGACCCCGGTTGAGAACCACTGCTTTACACAGAGAGTGGTGGGTGTGCGGAATGCATTGCCAGCAGAGGTGGTGGAGTCAGAGTCATTAGGGACATTTAAACGACTCTTAGACAGGCACATGGACAGCAGTAAATTGAAGGGGTATAGGTTAGGTTGATCTTAGATTAGGACAAGTGGTCGGCACAACAACGTGGGCCAAAGGGCCTGCACTGTGCTGTACTCTTCTTTTAAAAAAAATTAATTTAGAGAACCCAATTAATTTTTTTCTAATTAAAGGGTAATTTACCGTGGTCAATTCACCTAACCTGCAATCTTTTGGGTTGTGGGGGCAAAATCCACGCAAACACGGGGAGAATGTGCAAACGCCACACGGGGAGTGACCCAGAGCCGGGACCGAACCTGTGATCATCTGGGTCTATGGTGACTTTACTATATCACACATTTGTTATGGGCCAGGGTTTAGAGAACCCCAAAGTGTATCACGGAGTTCACCTGACCCACAACTTTTAATAGATTGTGGTATGGGGAGCACACGGCCCACTCTACAGGTGTGGTACAGCAGAAATTGAAAAGTATTTTTTAAAGCAAAACAATGTTTATTCTATGAACTCAAGTTAACCTTTTTAAAACATACAGTGAACATCTTAGCAACCATCAATTCAAATACAACCCCCAAAGAATACAGCACTAAGTAATGCGTACGCTCTCCTTTTAACATCCAGAAGACTCACAAAAAAATAACCTTTAACAGAAACACGTTAGGTTAAAGTCACTACTCAGAACATTTATAATTCTGAATTCACCAAATGATCACGAGACAGTCTTTTCATGGCAGAGAGAACACCTGCTCGGTCTGGCTTCAGCTCCAACACTGAAAACGAAACTAAAACACGCCCTGAAGCAAACAGCCTAAAACAAAAGTAAAAAGCTGACAGACAGCCCAGCTCCACCCACACTCTGACATCACTGCAGTAATACGAGCAGCCAAACATTTCTTAAAGCGACATTCTCATGACACATTATACCTACAAGCTAAAACTATTCATCTAATTTATTGACCTTCAAATATAGAAATAAATAAATATTATGCTTCAAAGTAAAATCAACTTTGGCGATGCGAATACTCTGAACGATCGAATACAGCTGTTTCCTTTAAAACTATCAACCCTCCTCACCAAAATTAGAACACTCACAACTTCAGGGTTTCCCAAGGTGCTTCACAGCCATTGAAGTACTTTTGAAGGTGGTCACTGCTGTCCCACAGGAAATGCAGCAGCCAATTTGTGCCCAGCAAGATCCCACAAACAGAAACGTGATCATGTCCAGATCATCTGGTTGAGGTATAAATAGTGGCCAGGGCTCTGGGGAGAACACATTCTGAGTAAAGGCATGGGATTTTAAAAAACCCACTTGGGAGCACAGATGGGGCCTCGGTTTAACGTCACCATCCAAAAAATCTGAACTAAAATAATCTCCTCGAACCATTCCCCCGACAGAAAACCTCATGTAAACCAAACTCTCACAAGGCTTCTGAATCTGAACAGAGTTGAAAGATAACTTCACACTGGAAGAATTAAAGAAGCGTGGGGCGTATAGTGTAGTTAAAATGTTCCTCTCAAGCAAAATCCTCTTGCCAACTCTCTCAACACATCAGATGCCTTGAAATCCATCACTAAGATTTCGAAACAATTATGAGATCCTTTTTATACCGCTGTCTGTTTTACAAGACAGATTAAAGAGACTTGTTTTATTTCGGTGACTCATCAATACTTAATTTAATGTCTGTCCATCTTCCTGTGTTGGAAATCCACAAGACGTGATCAATGGATACAAGGTCTGACAGGAATGCTGGCGGGAACCAAGCTGAATTTCTCGGACAGTCAAGTGCGGAGGGAAGAGTGGGGCGGAAAGATTTCTAGGAAAAACTGGATAAATTTCTCTCTGCTCAACAAAGTTAGAACCATGGGAATGTAGAAGTGGGGTGATTACGCCAAGCCTCCGCTAACTAACGGAGATGTCCAACGTGGGTCAAGTGAATTTTTAATTATTTTTTTCACAGTTTGTAAAAAGGAACAAAGAGATGGAGAGTTCTCCTCAAATTACCTGCTCCTTGTTTTATCACCCCGGCCCATCCCAAAGTGCTTTGCAGCCAATTAAATGCTTCTCAAGTAACGGGGGAAAACACGGGCCCGGAATGGATGCAGCTTGATTGGACGAGGTGCTGGCCCAAGCGTCAGTCATGATGTGTCCCAACGTCGTGGCGCCTGTGTGCAATATTACGGTTCGTGTGCACGTGCAGGAGTTGGATGTGTGCCCGCCGCCAATTAAAAGGACAATTAACCCCATTAAATATACGATTGTCCCAGCTTTTCCGTGCATACGGGCCAATCAGCCAGGTGGCGGTTCACGTGTTTTCACCATTCAGAGCGGGATGAAAGGCCCAAACACGTTTTGAGCTTCGATGACTCATGGCTATTGTCGTCAGTTGTGTCATCGGGAGATGGTTGGGGTGTTTTCTGTATCCCGAAGCCTCACCAAGATTTCGGCAGCTCCCCGAGGCATCTTCACAGCAGTGGTCAACCGCCTGGGAGCTTGTGCGATTCCGCCCGTCTCCACGCTCACTTGTCTTGGTGCCCACGCCAAATGTAAAATTCAGGCCACGAGCCTGAATATTTCGGAAGGCGGGGTTTCCAATCCCGTCGAAGAGTCAGAGGGGGGAAACGCATCCCCGCTGACTCAAACTACCCTGCAGCCGTTTCACACTCGGCTACAAGTGGGATTTCTGCCCCTCACCCGGAAGGAAATCCTGTCTTAAGAGGGCAGCCGGCCAATCTGATTGGTCAGTCACTCTCTGGCCCTGCAGTGGCCGGAGTTGCAGTGGACAGACGAGGAAGTTCTCCAACACCTCAGAACATAAGTCCCAAGTTTTGGTGTTCTCAGGATGTGGAGGCGAGGGAAGGCTTGGCGGGAGAGGGGGTGGCAATTGGGCGATTGAAGTTTTGGGAGAGAGGCTGGCAGAGAAGGAAGGTCCAGCAGCCTCTGGAACTTGTGGCGAGGGTGCCCAAAGTTAGGAGGGGGCTTCAGATCAAAGCATCACCCCCAACCTCCCCCTTCCCATCCGAGGCCTCAGGTCAATCATTTTTTGGGCTTCCCGTATGTCAGGTAAATCCCGTAAGTCAGTAAAATCCGCCTGCCAACCTACTGATTGAGGTTGGGCAGGGAATAACCTTCAAGCGGCCAATAATTGGCCACTTTAGGGCCTCAATTGGGGGCAAGAGTGGGCGACCCACCCAAGGCCTTCCCCGTTGCAGTCGGAGCAGGCAGAATTCCGGAGGAAATCCTGTTCCTCCAATTCCCGACCTAAAATTCCACCGGCAGGGAAGTTCAGACCATGGCGTCAAATTCATACAGCAAGATCCCACAATTAACAATGTGATAAATGACGAGATGGTCTGTTTCTGGTGCGGCTGGTTGAGGGATAAATATCGACCAGGAAACTATGGAGAATTCCACTGTTCTTCTTCAAAATTGTACTACGGGATCTTTTGTGTCCACTTGAGAGAAAAGCAGACCTCGGCTTAACATCTGATCCAAAAGATGTCACCTCCGACAGTGCAGCATTCCCTCAGTATCGCACTGAAGTGCCAGCCTGGAGTGGGACTTGAACCCACGACCATGGCTCATCGGTGAGAACACGACCCAACTAAGTCACAGCTGACACCATTAAAGGGCCCCATTAGGACCAGAAACTCTATGTATGGACATGAGTTAGTTTGCCACCATTTTATGGGGACCCATCAGGAAGCTATTGTGTAGACAGCATCAGGGGCTGCGTTAGCACAGTGGGCTGAGCAGCTGGCTTGCAATGCAGAACGAGGCCAGCAGCGCAGGTTCAATTCCGGCGCCGGCCTCTCTGAACAGGCACCGGAATGTGTGGACTAGGGGCTTTTCACAGTAACTTCATTGAAGCTTACTTGTGACAATAATATTACAGGGACTGGTTTAGCTCACTGGGCTAAATCTCTGCCTTTTAAAGCAGGCCAGCAGCACGGTTCGATACCCGTACCAGCCTCCCCGGACAGGTGCCGGAATGTGGCGACTAGGGGCTTTTCACAGTAACTTCATTGACGCCTACTCGTGACAATAAGCGATTTTCATTTCATTTTCATTTCATTTCAGACAGTTTGAGACAAATATAAGGACGTGTCTGAATGTCCTAGGCTCATCTCATTTCACTTTGTGGCTCGTAGATTGCATGTCCACAGCGAAAAACCTTTGGAAAACAAAGTATTTAGTCTCTAGCACCAACAGGAAATTTTTTCTTTCTTTAAATAGCATGAGGATGAATTATCCGACTGATAAAGGAACTGCGTCGTCCGATTTTCTCACCAAATGCTTGTTCAGCACATTTGAAATTACTGATGTTATCAGCCATCATTGCCTCCCTAGGTATTCCAACCAGGTTTTTGCCATACTTTGCTTGAAAATAGTTGTATCTGATCAGTCAGTGCTGTCTCATTCCTCTGAGTATCAGGCCATGCCCCCTTGAATTCGGAACCTTCCGTGGCCTGCAACCCTCCAAGATTCATTCCTCCAATTCTCTTGCCCATCACCAAATTCACTTTGCTTGACCTCTTGCCAGATGTTCAGCTGCCTAGACCCTGAGCAATTGCCTCCTTAAACATCTCCCCATCTCTCTCTCTTCCTTTCAGAATGCAAGTTGTTGTTGCTGGTCAGGGTTGAGAGTCTGACCAAAGTCAGCCTCTGTTGTCTCTTACTGATGTCTAATGTCAGACTGCATCACAGTTGGAATTTTCACCTATTAGTCCTCGGAGTTTAGAATTGGTTTATTTTAAGATGTGGTGATTAACTCTACGCACGGGCTCAATTTCAGATCATAGCCCCTCCCCCCATACCCTTTTCCTCAAACAGCAAATGCTGTCGCCATCCACACCTCTTCAAGACACATCTCCTGTTCCTTCACTCGTCCCATTGCCATTTCATTTTGTCGCTCCATCGTCCCTTTTTTCATTCAGTCGCCCCTATCGTAGGCCATTCCTAATTCTTCTTTCCTGCCTTCCCCATTTTCCCCTGCTGCTGCTGAAAGAAAACTGGAGACCGTTTCTCATTAGTTCACGGGATGCGAGCGTTGCCCATCCCGAAGTGAACCTTTGGGGGGTGGGGGGGGGGGGGGGGGGGGGGGGGGGGGAGATGGCAAGCCACCTTCTTGAACTGCTGCAGTCCAGTTTGGACGCAGGGGTATAAATTCAATTGGGGCAGGACAGCACAACGGGCCTAGCGAATCGTCAGCCCGTGTTCTGTCCCACACACACAATTTCCCTTTCCCAACAACCAGAGTTTAAAACAGAATTTAAAAAATAAATAAATTTAGAGGACCCAATTCATTTTTTCCAACTAAAGGGGCAATTTAGAGTGGCCATTCCACCTAGCCTGCACATCTTTGGGTTGTGGGGGCGAAACCCACGCAGACACGGGGAGAATGTACAAACTCCACACGGACAGTGACCCAGAGCCGGGAGCGAACCTGGGACCTCAGCGCCGTGAGGCAACAGTGCTAACCCGCTGCGCCACCGTGCTGCCATTTAAAACAGAAAATTAAGTGGACAACACATTGGAGAGGTTTACAAGAATGGTTGCAGGGATGTGAAATGTCAGTTCAGAGGATAGATTAGGGAGGTTGGGACGGCTCTCCTTGAAGAAAGGAAGGCTGAGGGGAGTTTGATGGAGATGTTCAGAATCATGAAGGGGCTGGACAGGATGGGTCGCGAGAAACTGTTCCTGCTCTTAGAAAGATGAAGAACGAGCGGGCCCAGATTGAAGGTGATTTGCAAAAGAAGATGTGAGAAAAAGCTTCTTCGCACAATGGGTGGTTAGGTCTGGTGTTAAGGGTAAGATCCTGGCACGGATAGAGGATTGGCTGATTGGCAGAAGTCAGAGTGGGGATAAAAGAGTCTTTTTCAAGATGGCAGCCGGTGACTAGTGGTGTGCCTCAGGGGTCGGTGTTGGGATCACACTTTTCACACTATACATTAATGATCTGGAAGAAGGAACTGAAGGCACTGTTGCTAATTTTGCAGATGATACAAAGATCTGCAGAGGGACAGGTAGTATTGAGGAAGCAGGGGGGCTGCAGAAGGATTTGGACAAGCTAGGGGAGTGGGCAATGAAGTGGCAGATTGAATACAATGGGGAAAAGTGTGAGGATATGCACTTTGGAAGGAGAAACGGAGGCATAGATTATTTTCTAAATAGGGAGATGCTTAGGAAATCAGAAGCACAAAGGGACTTTGGAGTCCTTGTTCACGATTCTCTTAAGGTTATCGCGCAGGTTCAGTCGGCAGTTAGGAAGGCAAATGTAACGTTAGCATTCATGTTGAGAGGGCTAGAATAAAAAAGCAGGGATGTACTTCTGAGTCTATACAAGGCTCTGGTCAGACCCCATTTGGAGTATTGTGAACAGTTTTGGGCCCAATATCTAAGGAAGGATGTGCTGGCCTTGGAAAGGGTCCAGAAGAGGTTCACAAGAATGATCCCTGGAATGAAGAGCCTGTCATATGAGGAGCAATGGAGAACTTTGGGTCTGTACTCGTACAAGCTTAGAAGGATGAGGGGGCGGATCGTATTGAAACTTACAGGATACAGCGAGGCCTGGATAGAGTGGACATGGAGAGGGTGTTTCCACGAATAGGAAAAACTAGAACCAGAAGACACAGCCTCAGACTAAAGGGACGATTCTTTAAAACAGAGATGAGGAGCAATACCTTCAGCCAGAGTGTGGTGAATCTGTGGAACTCTTTGCCACAGAAGGCTCTGGAGGCCAAATCACTGAGTGTCTTTAAGACAGAGATAGATAGGTTCTTGATTAATAAGGGGATCTGGGGTTATGGGGAAAAGGCAGAAGAAGAATGGGGATGAGAAAAGTATCAGCCATCATTGAATGGCGGAGCAGACTCGATGGGCCAAGTGGCCTAATTTTGCTCCTATGTCTTATGCATTGCCAGGAAGTTCAATTGAGGCATTCAAGATGACATTACATGATTAATTGAATAGAAACATTGTGCAGGGGCATGGCGAAAATTCGGGGGAATGGCACTAAGCCATGATGCCAGTTTGGAGAACTGGTGCAGACTCAATGGGCCAAATGGTCTCGTTGTGCGCCATAACCATTCTGTGAATCTGTAACACTGACTCAGTGCTGTGTCCATTATAATGCTTCACCTTTTCAGGAAGATGATGCTGTTGAGATTGGTCCACATGGCTCTTTGTGAACTTTAAGCTACGCTCTTGAAAGCAGATTAAGGTAGAAGAAAAATATGAAATCTGTGCACGGATTTATGTATAGAGGCTTTAAGTGTGAAGATAAAAACTGACAATGCACCAGCTCGGGCTAATAATTGCCTCACAAGAGCCAAGTAAGTTAATGTAGATTTCTGCAGGAATATAGCCTGCACCCAATATGTTTAGAATCACACAGAATATACTGTACAGAAACAGGCCATTCTCTTCCCTCCCATTGAATGTACCTCATCGCAGCACATCTTTCTATTCCTTTCTCCCTCTTCTAATCCTCCAGCTTCCTTCTGAAAGCATCCAAGCTATTTGCCTCAACCACGCCCTATGGGTGGCACGGTAGCACAGTGGTTAGCACTGTTGCTTCACAGCTCCAAGGGCCCAGGTTGGATTCCCGGCTCGGGTCACTGACTGTGCAGACTCCGCACATTCTCCCCGTGTCTGCGTGGGTTTCCTCCGGGTGCTCCGGTTTCCTCCCACAAGTCTCGAAAGACGTGTTTGTTAAGGTGAATTGAACATTCTGAATTCTCCCTCTGTGTACCCGAACAGGCGCCAGAGTGTGGCGACTAGGGGATTTTCACAGTGACTTCATTGCAGTGTTAATGTAAGCCTACTTGTGACAATAATAAAAAATATTATTCTCATTCTGACCACTCTCCCGGTAAAGAAATGTCTCTGTATTAATCAAGAACTATTTTGTTGTGACAGCCTCTATTTTCCACAAATGGAAACATTATTATTATTATTTTCTCCTCATCATCCCTCTACAATCCCTTCGTAATCTTTGAATCATAGAATCTCTCGAGGCCATTCAGCCCATCTAGTCTGCACCCACCCTCTGAAAGTGCACCCTACCTAGGCCCATCCTTTCCCTGTAGCCTCAACTAACCTGTACATCGCTGGACACTAAAGGGGCAATTTATCACGGCCAATCCACTTAACCCGCACATCTTTGGACTGTGGGAGCAAACCGGAGCGCCCGGAGGAAACCCAGGCAGACACAGGGAGGACGTGCAAACTCCAGACAGGCAGTCGGAATCGAACCCAGGCCCCTGGCGCTGTGAGGCAACAGTACTAACCACTGTGTTGCCTCTTTTAGAAACCTCTTGAGCGGGCATGCTTTCAACCTTCTATTTACAAAAGAAGAAAAATGCCCCAGTCTGGTCAACATTTCAAGATCGGTTCATATTACTTTTTGATCCCCAGCCACCAAAAGTTTGATCTCAGCAGCAAAGTTAAATTGGCTTGACCAGTTCTTTTCCTAACTGGAACTATGAGCAGAGAATCCTTGACTGGTTGCGACTAGGCCGCAAATCAACAACCGGTGTTGACAACTCTTCACATGGGCCACTTTCCCTAATTTGATCTGCTGTTCACAAAGTTTGGGAGTATATTCTATTCTCTTGCACAAACTGGTGGTAGGATGGCATTCTTGAACAAAGCAACTCCTCAGGGTTAACACAAAATGAATAGCTTGTTTGGGGCCGGTGGGGGGCACCTTTTCCTCCCACTCCTCAAAAAACATTCTTTGTGTTTTCCTGACTCTTCCTTTCACATCGACTCCCCCACCCAGCTTTAGGTCCAACCAGCAGTGTTTCCTGTATTTCTTCCTGCTGTGCGTTCAAGATAGAACCAAGAACAGTTCCTTTCACTCTTTTTACAGACGGCTGGCTTCACATCATTTCAGCTTTGAATCGGTGAGGAAACACGGTGCACCCAACATCTTTCGGAGCATTTAGTGGGAGCGCTCAGTGAACCCCCCCCTCCAAGATTTAGCTGCCCCCCATCCCCTTGAAGCCTTGGAAGTGGGGGGTGGGGTGGGAGGATATGGAGTAGATCCTGAAAAAAAATCAATAAAGCAAACAAATCAGACGAGTGGAAACGAGTAACACTCATCACTGTCTTTTGGCGAGGGTGGGGATTGGGGGGGGGGGGGGGGGTGCGGTGTGGATGCTGTTGGGATTAATCGGGATGAATAACGATAGTCAACATTGCGTGATCGGATGTTTACCCAGTTTTTGCTACTGTGTCAACGAGTGGGTCGGATTGATACGCCTATCGTTAGGGGCAACCCAAACTCGCATTAATCTTTGATAAACGAAAGAAAAAAGGCAGGGGGCGACGGTGAAACAGAAATTTGGTCAGAGGTAATAACGTGCATTTGCGTAGTACCTTTAATGTTGTAAAATACTCCCAAGGTGCTTCACTGGAGCATAGATCGGACAAAAACATTTGGTGGCTTGGTTCAATATCTTCCCTGAAGGTTGGAGCACCTGACAGGGTAGAACTGCACTGGGGGGGGGGGGGGGGGGGGGGGGGGTGTCAGCCGAGATTCTATGCTCAAGTCTCTCTCTGAGATGGAAGCAAGTGTGCTGCCCACGTTGCCACAGCTGACAGCCACTTGGGACCTGCAACTGGAGATTCACAATGTGAATGAAAATTGCTTATTGTCACGAGTAGGCATCAATGAAGTTACTGTGAAAAGCCCCTAGTCGCCACATTCCGGCGCCTGTCCGGGGAGGCTGGTACGGGAATCGAACTGTGCTGCTGGCTTGCTTGGTCTGCTTTAAAAGCCAGCGATTTAGCCTTGTGAGCTAAACCAGCCCCTTCGTGTTGACACAGCCCGTTCGTTCGACACAGAGAGATTGTACCCTCGGCAACCCACCATGAAAAGCAAACTCATACCCAGCAAGGAAGAAATGGAGAACAGCAGCGAAAAAGGCGGAGAAGGGAGGAGGGGGGGGTTCAAGGAGAGAGGAGCTGGAGGCGGGGGGGATTGGAGGCTGAGTCAGCCAGATGGCAACAGACTGTATATAGAGAACCTTAAGAAGGAACCTTTGTGACTGTACAATAAATGAAACCAAACGGCGATGTATATAATTTTGAAAATGCCAATAAAAAGATTTGAAAAAAAGCTGACTCTTGGGACCACCCTTCAGCGGGGTGGGTGGGGGAGGGGCGGGGAGAGTTGTTGCCGATTCTGGTTGTACCAGCAGAAGCCCCTCTTTAAGCAGCAAGACCAGTTCATTTGCCCCACTGGTTCATCACAATCAGAGCTGCCCCACAATGTTTAATCTCAACCAAAGATCTAGTCCATCTCATCGCTTAATTTTCCTTTGCGAAAGAACATTGCTCAAACACTTTGGGAGGCAAGTTGTAAGTAGGTCACAGCTCGCCCTGGTTTTCCTTCACACGCGTATCAGCATCGTGAAGGAAACAGTCTCCACTCCAGCACACCTTCAACAGCCCCATAGGGATGACTGAATGGCTACCTCTTGCATATTTTTGGATGGAATCAGGTCAAATCCAATAATGATCCCCCAAAATGGTCTGCAGAATTTACAGCACAGGAACAGGCCATTCGCCCCAAGGTTCTATGCTGCCAATATTGCAGAGGAGCAGTGGGGAGTATGAGATGTGATGGAGGTACTCTGAAAAACATTAGGAGATGTTCGCCTCCGTGTCCTGCCCAATATTTATCCCTCAGTCAATATCAGTAGATCAGATTATCTGTATAGAACCTTAGTTAGGCCACACTTGGAGTATAGTGTTCAATTCTGGTCGTCACACTACCAGGAGGATGTAGAGGCTTTAGAGAGGGTGCAGAAGAAATTTACCGGGATGTTGCCTTGGTATGGAGGACATTAGCTATGAGGAGTGGTTGAATAAGCTTGGTTTGTTCTCACTGGAACGACGGAGGTTGAGGGGCGACCTGAAGAGGTCTACAACATTATGAGGGGCATAGACAGAGTGGATAGTCAGAGGCTTTTTCCCAGGGTAGAGGGGTCAATTACTAGAGGGCATAGGTTTAAGGTGCAAGGAGCAAAGTTTAGAGTAGATGTACGAGGCAGGTGTTTTTTACACAGAGGGTAGTGGGTGCCTGGAACTCGCTGCCGGAGGAGGTGGTGGAAGCAGGGACGATAGTGACGTTTAAGGGGCATGTTGACAAATACATGAATAGGATGGGAATAGAGGGATACGGACCCACGAAGTGGAGAAGATTTTAGTTCAGACGGGCAGCATGGTCGGCACAGGCTTGGAGGGCTGAAGGGCCTATTCCTGTGCTGTACTTTTCTTTGTTCTTTGTTCTTTGACCACTATCGCATTGCTGTTTGGTCATGTGCTGTGCACCAGCTCGTTGCCATACATACTTTACACCAGAAAACGACACTTCCCAAAGTACATGGTTGGTTGTAAAGTGCGTTAGGACATCTTGAGGTTGTGAAAGATGCGTTAAAAAATGAGTTTTCTTTAACACGTCTTCAGAGAAAAAAAAAGTAAATCCCAAAACTAAGGCAGCCTTCACATAACCCTGATCGAACGTTTGATCTTGGGATGAAATCTTTTAAAAATTCGACACAAGGGCGGGACAGTGGCGCAGTGGTTAGCACTGCTACCGCACAGCGCCGAGGACCCGGGTTCGATCCCGGCCCTGGGTCACTGTCCGTGTGGAGTTTGCACATTCTCCCCGTGTCTGCGTGGGTTTCGCTCACATAACCCAAAGATTTGCAGGGTAGGTGGATTGGCCACGCTAAATTGCCCCTTAATTGGAAAAAAAAATTAAAGATTGACACATCGGGCAGCACGGTTTCACAGTGGTTAGCATTGCTGCCTCACGGCGCCGAGGTCCCAGGTTCGATCCCGGCCCTGGGTCACTGTCCGTGAGGAGTTTGCACATTCTCCCCGTGTCTGCGTGGGTTTCACCCCCACAGCCCAAAGATGTGCAGGGTAGGTGGATTGGCCACGCTAAATTGGAAAAAATAATTGGGAACTCTAAATTTATATTAAAAAAAAGATTGACACATCCATGGAAGTGTAATACCGGAACATTCTCCGTGCACCGGACGTGTCAGCCTGGATAGTGCGATCATGTCTCCTAGCGCCAGGATTCTAACCTCCCACCTTCTGACTCAGGTGCAATATTGTGACAGGGCCGAGCCACGGTTGGCAATACCACTCACACATCCCGGGCAACAATAACATACATCACGAGTGGAATGGTGAACAGCCAAACACAGACTTCCATCAGCTTCCAGTGGCTGCTGTGAGAATGTGTTTGTATTTGCAGTTAATTTGCTGACTACAATTGACTGTTCTGAATGCGGCGAAGGCTGAATTGAATGTGTAATTGGGGTCACCTTGGCTGCTGTTGTCAAAAGCAGAATCAGCTAAAAACAAAAAGATTATCTGCGATATATATATAAAATATGCTGCAAGCAAGCAAACATGTTGTGGTCGTTTGCACCCCTCTCCCGTTTTATTCCAAACTCTTCCTTTCAAAAAGGTGCTGATTCACATTGCAGCCAAATCCATTCTCATCGATAACACTCCCAAATGGCCATTCTGCCTGTGGAATTTTTTTAAAAAGCAGTCCTTGGGGGAGGGAGGGGGTTGGTGGTGCATGGACCCCAAACATGTCCTTGACTGACAACCCTTCCCAGCAAGGTGACTGGATCACAAAATCAGACAGAAAGAGGCCATTCAATCCATTGAGTCCATGCTGGCTCTCTGCAAGGGCAGTTTGGCCAGACCAACTCCCCAGATGCTTCCTCACAGCCGACCGACCAACCTTTCCCTCCACCAGTACTTACCCAATTCAATCAGCCTCCACCATCGCCTGAGGCAGCACATTTTAAATCACTCAATCTGCAAAAATGATTTCCCACATGTCATCTTCAGGGCTTTTGGCCATTTGCCTTAAATTGCTGCCCCCTCTCGTTCTTCATTCTTTTACCAACGGGAACAGTTTTTCACGACCTACTCTGTCCAGACGCCTCGCGATTCTCCACACCTCCGTCAATTCTCCTCCCAACCTTCCCTCCCTGAAGGAGGACAACTCCAGCTTTGCTAGCCCCTCCACGTAACTGAAGTCCCTTGCCCCAGTGGACATTCTCGTCAAGCTTTTCTTCACTCTTTCAATCAGGAATTGGCAGGTTTCCTCATGCCTGAACCTAGAGGGAACCGGTCCTGGATGAAAATCACCAACTCAGCACAGAACAGGAATCCTAACTCAAACCTCCTTGATCTGTGTGACTCCGTGTCACTCAACATCACTCATCAAACTGTCTGGGGCGCCCCCAGTGATACTTATAAAAGTCAGGTTCTATCTTAACTCCTCAATCTTAGTAATAATAGCTTCAAACATTCTAACAGTGCTTTACTGCAGAGAGGATCAAAGTTTATGAACTGAGCGTCATTGTTCCATATCACATGGACCTGAGTATTGGAGCATGACAAGAGTTGATGCGCAAAAGTTTCGAAAATACGAGTTGATCGGGAGGAATAAGGGAGGCTGGTTCGTTCATTGGCTGGCAGGTGATTCAAAATAACACCAACAAGCGCAGGTTCGATTCACGTTCTGGTTGAGGTCGACATTGGGACAAACCTCCTTGTCTTGCTCCCGAGAGTGGAAGGCAATGGCAAACCACCAAAGAAACAGCTCAGGATGAAGCATCAGTAGACAGGGAGCCAAGAAGCTGCCTACAGGCAAAGCGCACATGTAATGGGAGGAATACTCAAGAGTAAGGGCAGCACGGTGGCGTAGTGGTTAGCACTGCTGCCTCAAGGCGCCGAGGTCCCAGGTTCGATCCCGGCTCTGGGTCACTGTCCGTGTGGAGTTTGCACATTCTCCCCGTGTTTGCGTGGGTTTCGCCCCCACAACCCAAAGATGTGCAGGTTAGGTGGAAGGGCTATGCTAACGTGCCCCTTAATTGGAAAATAAAGAATTGGGTACTCTAAATTTATTTTAAAAATGGAATACTCAGAGTATAGAGGATGCAAAGAATCAACAAGAACAGGGTTCAATCAAGAAACAGGCCGATACTAAAGTTCAAACTTAGATAAAGGGCAAGAATGCTGTTCAGGACACTGCATGCAGACAGTGAAAGTGCTGGGTAGTCAATATTAAACAACCTATTCCAGAAAGGTGACTGAAGTGGCCTGGGCTTGATCACAAGTGACAACAATTTTTTAAAATATATAAATTTAGAGTACCCAATTCCTTTTTGCCACTCAAGGGGCAATTTAACGTGACCAATTCACCTACCCTGCACATCTTTGGTTTGTGGGGGTGAAACCCACGCAGACACGAGGAGAATGTGCAAATTCCACACGGACAGTGACCTAGAGCCGTGAACGAACCTGGGACCTCGGCGTTGTGAGGCAGCAGTGCTATCCACTGCGCCACCGTGCCGCCCCACAAGTGACAACAATTTTTTATTTTTTAAAATAAATTTAGAATACCCAATTACTTTTTCCAATTAAGGGGCAATTTAGCATGGCCAATCCACCTACTCTGCACATTTTTTGGGTTGTGGGGGCGAAACCCACGCAGACACGGGAGAATGCGCAAACTCCACACGGACAGTGGCCCGAGCCGGGATCGAACCTGGGACCTCAGCGCCATGAGGCAGTTGTGCTAACCACTAGGCCACCGTGCTGCCCACAAGTGACAACAATGGAGGGAATTCATTCGACCTCATCACTGCTGGGTAAATGAAAGAATGTGCATTTATATAGCAACTTTCACAGCCTCACTATATCCCAAACTGCTTTGTATATTGGAGACACAGAAGAAAAGAGATTGAGGGATAGATCGAGGCTATAACAGCCTACCTAAAGAACAACTTTTAAATTTTCATCATTGTTTTCAAATTGCTCTATGGCCTTGCCCCTTTCTTACTCGGTAATCTCCAGCCCCCTCCCCAAACTCTGAGATACCGGTGTTCCTCAAATTCTTCGCACCCCCGATTTAAATCGCTCCACCACTGATTGCCGCACCTTCAGCTACTTGGGACCCCAAAATCTGAAATTCCCTCCCTCACCCTCTCGACCTTTCTTTCCTCTCTTTCCACTGCTGAAACCCCACCCCTTTGACCAAACATTTTGCCCCAATACGTCCTCATGTCTCTTTTGTGTCAAATGTATTCTAACGCTCCTGTGAAGTGTGGAACATTTCCTACATTAAAAAGGAGCAGTTCGCCTGCAAATATTTGGAAAGTTAAACAACATTAAATCATTAATGATGTTTTGGGTAGTTACTGGAAGTTAGGAAGTGGTTCACACACCCCTTGAGTTTCAATTCCTGTAATACTTACACCAAGAATTCAGGATCTTTGACAGCTGCACCCTAACATCCTGTAACAATCCAAAATATTTGCACGTACATAGTAACAGAAAAGCACTTTACATATAATCCCCAGTGGGAAAAGTCTTATGGTGTCAGAACTTAGAATTCTGCAGAATAGGCCACTCCTTTCCTACCTTCCTAATTTGATGCATCCAGAGATGATCACATGTAAAAGGGAGCTTGTGTTTATAGAGTGGGCACCCTGCTCAGAAACACTTCAATATAGGACAGCACGGTAGCACAAGTGGCTAGCACTGTGGCTTCACAAAGCCAGCATCCCAGGTTCGATTCCCCGCTGAGTCACTGTCTGTACGGAGTCTGCACGTTCTCCCCGTGTCTGCGTGGGTTTCCTCCGGGTGCTCTGGTTTCCTCCCACAGTCCAAAGACGGGCAGGTTAGGTGGATTGGCCATGATAAATTGCCCGTAGTGTCCAAAAAATGTTGGGAGGGATTATTGGGTTATGCGGATAGGGTGGAAGTGAGGGCTTAAGTGGGTCAGAGAAGACTCGATGGGTCGAATGGCCTCCTTCTGCACTACATTCTACGTAATACACTTTGCAGAATAAATTACATTCTCCAGTTACTTTGTTCTGTCTGCAATTATGGGGACACAATTGCACCTCCCAAAGGTCAATACAGGCAACAAAACGTCCTGCTGATTAGCGCTATCGCCCTCCCTCCGTTGATGAATCAGTGCTCCTCCATGATGAACACCACTTCGAAGAAGCACTGAGAGCTGCAACAGCACAGAATGTACTCTGGGTGGAGGACTTAAACGTACACCACCAAAAACGGCTGGGGAGCATCAACTACCGAACTTCCTGCAGCGAGATCCAAGACAACGGAAAAATCTACTTGGTTCCATTCTTCCCAATCTACAAATCAGATATGCGTCTGTCCACGGCATTACTGGGAGCAGTGACCACCGCACAGTCCTTGTGGAGATGATGTCCCGACTTTGCATTGAGGATACCCTCCATCGTTGTTGTGTGGTACGACCATCGTAGCTCAAAACCGAGCATCCACAGCAGAATTGTATTCAACCACAGTTGGTAACCATAGGACCATAAGACATAGGAGCAGAATTAGGCCATTCGGCCCATTGTTCCACCTTTCAATCATGGCTGATGTGTTTCTCATCCCCATTCTCCTGCCTCCACCCCATAACCTCTGATCCCCTTATTAATCAAGAACCTATCTACCTCCAGCTTAAAGACATTCAGTGACTTGGCCTCCACAGCCTCCTGCGGCAAAGAGTTCCACAGATTCACCACTCTCTCTGGCTGAAGAAATTCCTTCTCATCTCTGTTTTAAAGGATTACCTCTTCAGTCTGAGGCTGTGCCCGCTGGTTCTAGGTTTTTCCTACTCGTAGAAGCATCCTCTCCACGTCCACTCTATCTAGGCCTCTCAGTTACCTGTAAGTTTCAGTGAGATCTCTCCTCATCCCAGGGCGCCACAGTGGTGCAATGGTTAGCACTGCTGCCTCATGGCACCGAGGAGCCGCATTCGAATGTGGAATTTGCACATTCTTCCTGTGTCTGTGTAGGTCTCACTCCCACAACCCAAAAAGATGTGCAGGGTAGATGGATTGGTCAGGCAAAAGTGCCCCGTAATTGAAAAAAAAGAAAGAATTGGGTACTCTAAATTTCAAAAAAAAATTTTAATGATCCGCCCCCTCATCCTTCTAAACTCCAACGAGTACAGACCCAGAGTCTTCAGCTGATCCTTGTATGACAAGTTCTTCATTCCAGGGATCATTCTTGTGAACCTCCTCTGGACCCTTTCCAAGACCAGCACATCCTTCCTTAGATACGGGGCCCAAAACTGCTCACAATACTCCAAACGGGGTTTGACTAGAGCCTTATAGAGCCCGAGAAGTACATCCCTGCTCTTTTATTCTAGCCCTCTTGACACAAATGCCAACATTGCATTTGCCTTCCTAATTGCCGACTTTACCTGCATGCTAACCTTAAGAGAATCTTGAACTAGGACTCCTAAGACCCTTTTGTGCTTCTGATTTCTGAAGCCTTCTCCCATTTAGAAAATAGTCCGTTCTTCCTTCCCAAGTGCATAACCTCACACTTTTCCACATTATATTCCATCTGCTTTGCCCACTCTCCTAGCCTGTCCAAGTCCTTCTGCAGCCCCTCTGCTTCCTCAATACCACCTGTCCCTCTGCATATCTTTGTCATCTGCAAACTTAGTAACAGTGCCCTCAGTTCCTTCTTCCAGATCGTTAATGTATATTGTGAAAAGTTGTGGCCCCAGCACAAACCCCTGAAGCACACCGGCTGCCATCCTGAAAAAGACCCCTTTATCCCCACTCTCTGGGCGGGATTCTGTGATCCTGAGGCTAAGTGTTGACGCCGTCGGAAACGCCGTTGCGTTTCACGACAGCATCGCCTCGACCACAGGATCAGCAATTCTGACCCCCCCCCCAACTGGCCACCGGACCCTTCCACACCGAGTATCCACCGGTTGAGAGCAGGATTGGACGGAGCCGGCGGGACTCGGCTTTTTTTACGACGGCCGCTCAGCCCATCCCGGGCCGAGAATCGGCGGGCTGGCCATGTAGAGCGGCCCCCGACCAGCGCCGCTGCCAATTGTGCTGATTCTCCGCTCTGGGGAGAATGGCGTGGCGGCATAGTGCAATTTGTGTTGCCCTCTGCCTTCTGCCAGTCAGCCGATCCTCTATCCATGCCAGGATCTCACCCTTAACACCATGGGCTCTTAACTTATTTAACAACCTTCTCTATACGACAACTTATCAAAGGCCTCCTGGAAATCTAAATAGACCACATCCACTGGTTCTCCTCTGTCTAACTTCCTTGTTACCTCCTCAAAAGAATGCTAACCGATTTGTCAAACATGACCTCCCCTTGACGAAGCCGTACTGATTCAGCCCTATTTTATCATGCACTTCCAAGTACTGCGCAATCTTTTAAAAAATAAATTTAAAGTACCCAATTAAGGGGGCAATTTAGCGTGGCCAAACCACCTAGCCTGCACATCTTTGGGTTGTGGGGGTGAGAGCCATGCAAACACTGGGAGAATGTGCAACCTCCACATGCACAGTGACCCGAGGCCGGGATCGAACGTGGGTCCTCAGTGCCATGCGGCAGGCAGTGCTAACCACTGCACCACTGTACCACCCCGAACCTTCTCCTGAATGATGGCCACTACACTCACCTCTGCCCCCTGATTCTCCGGAAGTTCTGTTATTCCACTGGTGTCTTCCGCCGTGAAGTCTGATGCTAAATAACTATTGGGTTCCTCTGCCATTTCTTTGTTTCCTATTACTACTTGTCCAGCCTCATTTTCCAGTGGTCCAATGTCACCTCAGGGCCCAGCATATTCCTCACTCTACTATTAGCACAAAGCCAAGGGGGCCAACACTGGTTCAATGAACAGCACAGAGAAAAAAAAAGCACAATAAATACGAGGCATCGAACTTTAGGAAGGCTGTCAAGGGCTTAGAAGGGGTGCCAAGGAGATTTACCAGAATGCCACTTGGGAATGTGGGAGATAGGTGGAGGGACTGGGGGAAGCTCGGCTTGTTCTCCGAAGAGCAGGGAAGGTCAGGGTACAACTTCATTGGGGCGTTAAAAATCTTCAAGCATTTCGATAGTTTCTCCTTACTTATGCCCAGAGGGCACAGAGCTGGGATGATTGTCAAAAGAACCAGGGACAATATGGGGAAACATTTTTTAAATGTTGTGATCTGAAATGCAGTGTCCCCCGAAAAAAGTGTGATGGAAACAAATTCAAAAGTAATTTTCGAAAGGGAATGGGATGAATGCTTGAGGATAAGGTTATTATTTTTTTTAAAAGCAGGGCCTAGGGTAAGGAACAGGGGAGTAGAATTAATTTGACAGCCTGATTAAAAAGACAGCACAGAAAGTTTGGGCTGAATGGCCTTCTTCTGCGCTGCACATTCCTGACTATATTTGCTTTCAGTGAAAGAGAAGGTTTGACAAGTATACAATGAGCAGCTATTTTAATCTCTCTTGCTCTGCACCATCGCCCATTGTTAAAGTGACGCACACCCTCATGTGCCCAGGGACTGAACTATTAGATCTTTCTTACGACTCATATTTTAGGTTAAAACCAAACTGAATAAATCTTCCCGAAGCAACTGAAGCCTCAAGGAAACCCAGGTGAATGAGGCAAAACTGCCTTCAAATACCAGGTAATGCACCACCCACAGGGTCATACCTTTAATTATAGATTTCCGCCTTCACATGTATCTTAAATTAATATCTAAGTATGTGATCTGTGAGCATGGCATGTCAATACTGACACATCCACAGCGATGCATATCTGCTGCTTTTTATAAACTCCCTCAAGTTTTTATTTGAAGAATTAAAAGACTTGCATTTATATAGCACCTTTCACAACCTCATGACATCCCAAAGCATTTTATATCCAATTAAATACTTTTGATGGGTAGTCAGTGTTGTGATATAGGGAGATGGATTGCGCAATATGCACACAGCACGGTTCGACAAATAGCAATGTGATAATATCGCATAATCGATACTTGTTGACATTAGTTGAGGGATGTTACTTGGGGTGGCATGGTAGCACAGTGGTTAGCATATTTGCTTCACAGCTTCGGGGTCCCAAGTTCGATTCCTGGCTTGGATCACTGCCTGTGCGGAGTCTGCACGTTCTTCCCGTGTCTGCGTGGGTTTCCTCCCACAGTCCAAAGACGTGCAGGTGAGGTGGATCGGCCAGGATTAATTGCCCTTGATGTCCAAAAAGGGTAGGTGGGGTTACTCGGTTACGGGAATGGGGTGGAGGCGTGAGCCTGAGTGGGGTGCTCTTTCCAAGGGCCGGTGCAGACTCGATGGGCCGAATGGCCTCCCACTGTAAATTCTATGAATCTATAATAACGATTGGACAGGATATTTAGAGAGACCCCACAACCTGATGACTCAGAATGCTACCCACTGAAAATCTGGAAATCATAAAAAAATACTGCCAAAAAGAAAATGAATCAAATATAAATAAAAAGATTGACTCATTTTGTCCTCATCATCAGTGATTCATAGTTTTATTTGAGGTTGGAAGTTCCCTAGCATCTTGGTCTAAGGGAGCCAGCCTTCATGTGTCGGGCCACTTTGCCATCAGGATGTGCGATCATCACAGTCAGTCTTAAACCCATCTCTCCATGCCCCCCTGTCCCCCACTATGTACACACACAAATTTACCAATAGCGCACACTAAGAGGTTGAAGGCACCTTAAGCCTACCGTCCTCTTGCCTTGTATCCAACCGTGAAACCCATCCGGGAGATAAACTCAATTGACCAAAGCTGGAATCTTTATTATGCGGAGGCCTCTTGCGTTTGTCCACACAGATATCTGCCTAATTTCTCCCCCCCCCCCCCCCCCCCACCCCCCCCCATGCTCTGCCTATTATTTCTTATTCGACTGCGTTGGGAGATTTCAATCCCTTTTTGGGTTCATGCTCCACTAACACAGATCATTCTCCGTTAGTTAAAATGAGTGAATTTGCATGTGAATAGTTTTCTGAATTAATTCAGGTGCCGTTCATTACCGTAATTATCCTCCTTAATTTGAGGATTAAGCCCACAGTGGAAATTTCCAGGGGGTTTTCGCCAACTGGCTGTGTGACTGCAGCCTACGATGGGCAGAAACTAGTCCGTAAACGGCCAAATATAACAATAATAATAATAACCTTTATTGTCACAAGTCGGCTTACATTCACACCGCAATGAAGTTACTGTGAAAAGCCCCTAGTCGCCACACACCGGCGCCTGTTCGGGTACACGGAGGGAGAATTCAGAATGTCCAAATTACCGAACAGCGCGTCTTTCGGGACTTGTGGGAGGAAACCGGAGCACCCGGAGGAAACCCACGCAGACACGGGGAGAACGTGCAGACTCCGCACAGACAGTGACCCAAGCCGGGAATTGAACCTGGGACCCTGGAGCTGTGAAGCAACAGTCTAACCGCTGTGCTACCGTGCCGCCCATAAAACATGATGTTTATAGCACAGAAACAGGGCATTCATCCCAAAGGCTCTGTGCCAGCGTTTGTGCCCCACACCAGCCTCCTCCCACTTTATTTTATTCCACCCTTCTATTCTTAACACAAGCTAGCCGGGCCGAATGGCCTGATTCTGTCCTGGAGTTATGAAGGTCGGTGGGAAAAGCTCCTTCCAATAAGATTGCTGGTGCAATTCTTGCAAGCAAAATCTGACAGTGCAACGCACAAGGAAGATAAATGTTTGTATATACAGGGGTCACATACATGTGTGAAGAGGCAATTATCAGAAACAACAGTAAACGAGCTTGCTACTGTGGACGATCCTTCATTGCATATTGCTCATCTGCTGTCTTGTATTACAGTAGACATGAAACCACAAACCCCTTCAGCTGCTTGGCCCTTTTCAATACAGTCACCGCTTCTCAATAAAACCTAATACATACAAAAGCAAGCGTAGCACATTGGAAAAGGAAAGCCGACTTTATTCACAGCCCATGCCGAATTACAATTACAAAGCCCTTCTTTCTCAATTCTTCTTCTGTGATTGAAATATGCCTCACTGTCACCAACAATGGCAGGGTCCTGAATTTGGATTGGCTTCCGCTGATTCCGTTGTCATAACTTCAACTTGGAGATCAATAAAACAACAATGACGGCTTGCATTTGTATCGTCCTCTCACGTAGAAAAAACGTCATGGGAGCACAATCAGACATTGGGATACAAAGTAGGCCATTCAGCCCCTTGAGGCTCTCCTGGCCCTGCAATGGGAGAGCACTGCTGATCTGCATTTTAACTCCACCCACCCGTCTTGTGTCTGTAACTCTTAATATCCTTATCGGACATAAATATAACTACAGTTTCAAATTTTCAATCAGCCCCTCCAATCTTAATAGTTTTCTTGGGGGGGGGGGGGGGGGGGGGGGGGGGAGTTCCGGATTTCCTTTGTTCTTGTGTGAAGAAGTGCTTCTTGATATCAGCCAGAATGGTCAAGCTGTAATATTGATGTGATGCCCCCCTTGGGCTGGACTCCCACATCAGGGGGATAGTTTTTTCCTTTAATCTTCATTACTCATGAATACAAACTTAGTCGACGCAAGTCATTATTTAACAATGGTATATTTTGGTGAATCTGCACTGTACCCATTCAACTGTCAATATAGCCACCCTGAAGCTGCAAAACTGGAGCCAAAGGAGAGGATATTAGGAAGAGTGACTAAAAGATTGGGTGGGAATTGTTTTTTCATAGAATCACAGAATTGTTACAAGGCAGAAGGAGGCCATTCAGCCCATCGTGCCCTCACCGTCTCTTCAAACAAGCATCATGACTGAGGGCCATTCCCCTTCTTTTCGCCACATCGTTTCTATTAAAATAATAATTTGACACCCTCTTCAATGCCTCGATTAAACCTGCATTCACCACACTCCCAGGCAGTGCACTCCAGACCCCGTCCACTCATTTTGTGAAGTTTTTTTTTCCCCCCTTTCATCACGTTTGCTTCATTTGCAAAGCACTTTAAATCTGTGCCCTCTCGTTCTTGATCCTTTCAGGGGCTGGTTTAGGCACAGGGCTAAAGAGCTGGCTTTTAAAGCAGAGCAAGGCAGGCCAGCAGCACGGTTCAATTCCCGGTCCAGCCTCCCCGAACAGGCGCCGGACTGTGGCGACTAGGGGCTTTTCACAGTAACTTCATTTGAAGCCTACTCGTGACAATAAGCGATTTTCATTTCATTTCACAAGCAAGAAACGTTTCTCCCTGTCCACTCTGCCCAGCCCCCTCATGATTTTGAACATCTCGATCCTCTTCGCTTTTTTATCTCCAAGGAGAACAGTCGCAACCTCTCCAATTTATCCTCATCACTGAAGTTTCTCATCCCTGGAGCCATTCTTGTGAACCTCTTCTGCACTCACTCCAATGCATTCACATCCTTCCTATAGTGTGGCGCCCAGAACTGTACACAGCATTCCGGCTGAGGTCTAACTAGTGCCTTGTGTAGGTTCAGCATGACCTACTTGCTATTGCACTCTTATGCCTCTATCAATAAAGCCCCTGGGATAAAATGAGTGGAAATTGGAAATTGAAGAACGTATGAACAGACAAAGGCATGGGCCATCAATGGTAGATTGAAGGGAGGACCAAAAAGGAACATTTGGTGGGAGGAAGAGAGTATTTTTGGGATTGAAGGGCTGGAGAAAGTCGCCAAAGAAAAAAAGGGGGAGTCAAGGACATGAAGAGGTTTAAATCCGAGTCTGAAAACTTCACATTCGTGGGGGTGCAAGATCGACAACCAACATACGTCAAAGACACGGGAGGTCAATGGTGATGGATATGATACAGGCAGCAATGGATATGGTATGGGTATGGTCGGGCAGTACGGTGGCACAGTGCTAGCACTGCAGTCTCACAGCGCTGAGGTCCCAGGTTGGATCCCAGCTCTGGGTCACTGTCCATGTGGAGTTTGCACATTCTCCCCGTGTCTGCGTGGGTTTCACCCCCACAACCCAAAGATGTGCAGGGTAGGTGGATTGAACATGCTAAATTGCCCCTTAATTGGAAAAAATGAATTGGGTACTCAATTTATAACAAAAAAAAATATGGATATGGTGGATATGGTACAGGGCAGCACAGTGGTTAATACTGCTGCCTTGCAGCGCCAGGGACCCGGGTTCAATTCTGGCCTTGAGTGACTGTGCGGAGTCTGCACGTTCTCCCCGTGGGTTTCCTCCGGGTGGCCCGGTTTCCTCCCACAGTCAAACGGTGTGCATGTTAGATGGATTGGCCATGTTATATTGCCCCTTTGTGTTCAAAAGATGTGTCCGTTAGGTTAAGGCATTATTGGGATGAGGGTGGGGGGGGGGGGGGGGTGGTGGGCTTGGGCGGAGTGCTCTTTCAGAGGGTCGATGCAGATTTAATGGGCTGAATGGCCTCCTTCTGCACTGTGGGATTCAATGAAAGCTTTGGCATGAGCTGGAAGATATGGAAGGGAGGTCAGCTAAGAGGGCATTGGAATAATCGAGTATAGGGCTGGGTGAGGGTTTTAGCAGCAGATCAGTTGATACAAGGGTCAAGGTGGGCAATGTCACAGAGGTAGATGTAGGCAATCCTTGTGAAGGAGAGGGTGTTTTGTTTATTTTTTGATGGGAGCTGGGCATCGCTGGCGAGGCCTGCACCTGTTGCCCATCCTTAATTGCCCTTGAACTGAGTGACTTGTTTGGCCATGTCAGCGGGCAGTCTGGGGTCAACCACATTGCTGTAGGTCTGCAGTCACATGCAAGTCAGACTGGTCCTTCCCTAAAGGGACATAGGCGAACCTGATGGGTTTTTACAACAATCGATGGTAGTTTCTAATAAAGGGAAGCTGAGGTCAGGGTCAAACAATCTAGCGAGGTTGCATACAGTCTGGTTCAAAGCGTGGTAGCAGCTTAGGGAAGTGACCGCAGTCATTGGCAAAGATAGATTTGTCACTATTGGGGTAATGGAATGAGTTCCTTTCTCTGGTACATAGCACAATATCACCTGCTCTTTTAACATGAAATATCATTTCATCAAAGAAGATAGACAATACAGATCCTCTGCAAAGGACATTTAAAAAAAACAAATAGCCAAAACTTTCCAATACCTGGTTGTCAGGAGTTCGAACGTAGAATTGTTTTTAGAGTTGATGGGTGGATGCACAAATAATCACTTTATGAAAAACACCGTGGGAATTTTAACTGCATGAAAACGTGCTATATAAATACAAGTTGTTCTCCTTACAAGAGAGAAAGAAACGGGATATTTAACAAAGATGCTTGAAACAATGAAGAGTTTTGATGGCGTAAACAGGGAGAACCAGCAGGAGGGTCAGTAACGAGAGGAGAAAGATTGGTAAATGAACGAGAAGGATAGATGAGGAGATCTTTTTTCACCCAGCGAGTTTTTAAAGACATGGGAAGCAATGCCTGAGAAGGTGGTGGAATCGTAAACAATAGCAACGTGGGGAATTGGATATAAAATAATTTGCTGGGTAATGGGAAAGAGTTGGAGAAGGCATCTAATTGGGTAGTTCTTTCAAAGAACAATGCAGCAAAATCTACAACAAGGTAGCGCAGAACATTCGTGCCACACAAGTGCCACTCGTTAACCATCTCCAACAAGCCAGAATCTGAACATCTCCCCTTGACGTGAAGCAGGATTGCCATCGCTGAATCCGCCAATCTCAATTGCCTGGGGGTTACCGTTGACTAGAAACTGGTCCAGCCGTATAAATACCGTGGCTGCAAGAGCAAGTTAAAGAGTGGGAACTCTCTGGCGAGTAACGCCATCTCCTGACCCCCCTCAAGCCTGCCCACCATCTACAAAGCAGGAGTGTGCTGGAATACTCTCCACTTGCCAGCCGAATGTAGCACTGCAGCAACTCATCAAGGCTACTTCAGGCAGCACCTTGCAAACCCTCAACCTCGGCCACTTCGAAGGACAAGGGCAGCGGACACACTGAAAAAAAAACACAGCACCTGGAAGTTTCCCTTCAAGCCACACACCATCCTGATTGCACTGTGGCTGGGTCTAAAACTAGAACGTCCTCTCTAACGGACAACGTGTGTGTGCCTTCAAATGCCTCAAGGGCAATTAGGGATGGGCAATAAATGCTGGCCTTGCCAGGGATACCGATATGCAATTAATTTTTCAAAGGCTAGTATAGTTATGATGGGCCGAATGGACTTGGGTGCAGTGTGTATATATACAAAATACATATACTCATACATATGCGTACATAAGTATATGTATATGCACGCACATTTTCATATATACACACACACATATATACACAAGTACATTTCACACATACATATATCTGCAGACACATTTTCACGGATCCTGTGTTAATTATCTTCCAACCTGATTCCAATTAAGCCTCAACGCAACGGAACTCCCTTCCAGAGCCCAGGAACACATTTCAACCCAAACCGCTGAACACTGTGAAACCCATTTGTCAAGCAGATCTCTCTCCTCTCTCACACAGCCCTCCTTTCTTCCCCCACTCACTTCAACCCATCCCACCGACAAGACCCCCCCCCCCCTCACCTCATCTTCTAGCCAGAGCCGGAGTGTTGTGTGGACACATTGGACTCTCCTCCTGCCTGTGTGTCTGCCTGTCAGAGGAGGGGGTCAGCTGGAGCCTGGTTTGCCTCCCTCTTGTCCTTGCTGGAGAGGCACGTCAAAGCCAAATGCTGCAGTAGCGACTCCCCCCCCCCCCCCCGAAACCTCACACTGAACTGCAGTGGAGGTGGGGGACAGATAGAGAGAGAGACTCTCTCTGCAGGCTGCATTTTAAATGACATTTTTTTTAAAGTGGAAAATGCTCCATTAATATAACCCCGTCCCCAGCCCTTCTTTCGAAGCAGTCAGACCACCACCTTCTGTGTGTCCCTCAATCCCCCCCAAACACACTTACCTGATTGTCTTTGGCAACAACTTTACTCCCAGTTCCTAATAAGACTCGGAGATGTAATGGGTTGTTTGCAGTGAAGTTTGTTGATTTCTCCAAACTGCAGAGCTCAGGGTGAGGAGGAAACTGACCACTGCAATGCACTCGTCCTATTTCCGATCCTATGTGTGTGTGTGTCTCTCTCTCGCTCTCTCTAATTTCTCTTTGAATAATGTATGTGTTTAGTTTCGCTCTCTCGCTCGGATCTCTCAATGCCTGGAACAGGGGGGGGGGGGGGGGGAGCGGTGGTGATGTCAGAGAGAACTGCTTCTCACAGTCATTGCAAATATCCATCTTTTCCATTGGGACCCAGTGCAAAGCAGCCATCCAATCAAAACTGAGCCCACATGTTTTAAAACAGCAAGCCATGCTTTAGGAATTTCAGTTAACCCCTTCAGCCTCCTTCCCCCCCCTGGCTCTCACAGGGGATTCCAGATCCTCTGTTATGCAGTAACTGGATCGAAGGACCTAGAATTGACTGCCCGTAATAATAATATTTTTTTATTAGTGTCACAAGCAGGCTTATAGAATTATAGAACAGTACAGCACTGAACAGGCCCTTCGGCCCTCGATGTTGTGCCGAGCAATGATCACCCTACTCAAACCCACGTATCCACCCTATACCCGTAACCCAACAACTCCCCCCCCCCCCTTAACCTTACTATTAGGACACTACGGGCAATTTAGCATGGCCAATCCACCTAACTCGCACATCTTTGGACTGTGGGAGGAAACCGGAGCACCCGGAGGAAACCCACGCACACACGGGGAGGACGTGCAGACTCCACACAAACAGTGACCCAGCCGGGAATCGAACCTGGGACCCTGGAGCTGTGAAGCATTTATGCTAACCACCATGCTACCGTGCTGCCCGGGGCTTACATTAACCCTGCAATGAAGTTACTGTGAAAGGCCCCTGGTTGCCACACTCCGGCCCCTGTTCGGGTACACGGAGGGAGAATTCAGAATGTCCAATTCAGCCAACAAGCACGTCTTTCGGGACTCGTGGGAGGAAACCGGAGCACCCGGAGGAAACCCACGCAGACCAAGTCTGTGCTGTTTATGCCCCAATGAAGCGCCTCTCACTTCACTCCACCCAGGCAACAACAACGGCGTGCATTTATATAGCACCTTCAGCCTCCCACTAGTTAAAACATCCCGAGGGGCTTCACAGGGGCATTACAAATATGTCACTGAGTTACAGAAGGAGATGTTAGAGCAGGTGATCAAAACCGAGCTCAATCGGAGCATCTTAAAGGTCAGCGCGGGTGAGAGAGGTTCGGGGAGGGAATTGGGACCAGGCAGCTGAAGGCACATCCGCCAATGGTGGAACAATTAAAATTGGCGATGGACAGAATTAGGTGAGCGCAGATATCTCTGAGCATTGTGGGGCTGGAGGAGATTACAGAGATAGGGAGGAGTGATTTAAAAATAAGGATGAGAATTTTACAATCGAGTTGCTGCTGATTTTCTACCTCATGTATTCAGCAAACCTCTCCTTAAATGCATCTGTACTATTAACCCCTCAACTACTCCATGTGGTTCTAAGCTCCACATTCTCACCACTCTCTGGGTAAAGATATTTCTCCAGAATTACCTATGTCTGATTGTGTATTATCAGTTCAGGTCATAGGGTGTTGGGCAGCATGGTGGCGCAATGGTTAGCACTGCTGCCTCACGGCGCTGAGGATCTGGGTTCGATCCCAACCCCGGGTCACTGTCCATGTGGAGTTTGCACTGGGTCTCACCCCCACAACCCAAGATGGTTTCCTGCAGGAGCTCCGGTTTCCTCCCACGGTCCAACGATGTGCAGGATACGTGGATTGGCCACGCTAAATTGCCCCTTAATTTGGAAAAAAAATTATAAAAAAATGTCATGGTGTTTTCTTTTTGTGGCTTCATTTTTCCTCTTGATTTTGTTGGCATTGAATCTCAAAATTCTGGGATCCTTCCCACAGGCTCTGCCATAGAATCATAGAATTTACAGTGCAGAAGGAGGCCATTCGGCCCATCAAGTCTACACCAGCCCCTGAAAGAACACCCCACTTATGCCCAGTAATTTAGCATGGCCAATCCACGTATCCTGCACATTGTTGGACAGTGGGAGGAAACCGGAGCACCTGGAGGAAACCCACGGAGACACGGGGAGAAGATGCAAGCTCCACACAGACTGCCATTTGAAGTTGGAATTGAACCTGGGGCCCTGGAACTGTGAGGCAGCAGTGCTAACCACTGTGCCGCCCCAAACCTCTGGTTTGGTCCAAGGCGAGTTTAAAAAAAAATAAATTTAGAGTACCCAATTCATTTTTCCAATTAAGGGGCAATTTAGTGTGGCCAATCCATCCAGCCTGCACATCTTTGGGTTGTGGGGGTGAAACCCACGCAAACACGGGAAGAATGCGCAAACTCCACACGGACAGTGACCCAGAGCTGGGATAGAACCTGGGATCTCGGCACCGTGAGGCTGCAGGGTTAACCCACCGTGCTGCCCTTGTCCAAGACGAGTTAATGTCAATGTTGCATTTCTTCATGTTGCCTTTCAGCACATTCTTGGACCATTGTCAGCAGGAAGTTGATCGGTTAGAGACTTGGGTGGAGAGATGGTTTAATCGGGATAAATGTGAGGTAATGCATTTTGGAAGGTCTAATACAGGTGGGAATCGTACAATAAATGGCAGAACCATTAAGAGTATTGACAGGCAGAGGGATCTGGGTGTACAGGTCCACAGGTCATTTAACGTGCCAACGCAGGTGGAAAAGGTATTCAAGATCTTATACGGCCGGGGCATGGAGTATTAAAATTGGCAGGTCATGCTGCAGCTGTACAGAACCTTAGTTAGGCCACACTTGGAATATAATGTTCAATTCTGGTCGCCACACTACAAGAAACATGTGGAGGCTTTGGAGAGGGTACAGAAGAGGTTTACCAGGATGTTACCTGGTCTGGAGGGTATTAGCTATGAGGAGAGGTTGGATAAACTCAGTTTGTTCTCACTGGAACGATGGAGGTTGAGGGGCGACCTGATAGAAGTCTACAAAATTATGAGAGGCATGGACAAAATGGACAGTCAGAAGAGCCAATTACTAGGGGACATAGGTTTAAGGTGCGAGGGGCAAGATTCAGAGGAGATGGGCGAGGGAAGCTTTTTACACAGAGGGTAGTGGTTGCCTGGAACTCGCTGCCGGAGGAGGTGGTGGAAGCAGGGACGATAGTGATTTTACTTGACAAATAGACCAATAGGATGGGAATAGAGGGATATGGGGTCCTGAAGTGTCGAAGTGTTTAGTTTAGACGGGCAGCATGGTCGGTGCAGGCTTGGAGGGCCGAAGGGCCTGTTCCTATACTGTACTGTTCTTTGTTCTTTGTTTTGGAATTATTAGCGACCATCTTATATTTATGATCCCTAGTTTTGGTCTCCGAAACAAGCGGAAGCAGCTCTCTTTCAAGCCTATCAAACCCTTTGTTATTTTAAGGATCTCCAGTAGCTCACTCTGAAGTTTTATCCTTTGTAGAGAAAGCAGCCCCAGCCAATTCAATTTTGCAAAGAGGTTAGTTCGGAACACAGACAGGAACAAAGATTGATTGGACTCACATATAGTTTGTTCCGTTTCTTTGTGTTTTTGTTCTTACACAGGATGGGGGCTTCGCTGGCAAGGCCCGCATTTATTGCCCACGGCCCCCGAGAGGGTGGTTGGTGAACCACCTCCCCGAACTGTTGCAGTCCATGAGCTGAAAGGACACCCACAATGCTGTTAGGGAGGGAGTTCAGGATTTTGACTTAACAACAGTTAAGGAATGGCCGATATATTTCCAAGTCAGGATGGTGGGTGGCTTGGGGGGAGGGGGGAACGTCCAGGTGGTGGTGTTTCCATGTGTCTGCTGCCCTTGTCCTTCTAGATCAGGGGTGGGCAAACTACGGCCCGCGGGCCGCATGCGGCCCGCCAAAGGTATTTCTGCGGCCCACCAAGTCATTAAAAAAAAAAAAAAAAAAAATTTTTTTTTTAAAGAAAATTTTTTTTTTTTTAAATTTTTTTTTAAAGGTTAATGGGGGGGGGGGCTGTTGGGTTACTTACTGGTATAGGGTGGATACGTTGACTTGAGTAGGGTGATCATTGCTCGGCACAACGTCGAGGGCCGAAGGGCCTGTTCTGTGCTGTACTGTTCTATGTTCTATATGAGGTGTCCAGAATCATAACCGGGTGAAGTAATTATTTTACTTAATATACTATGCGGCCCTTTGTGAATTGTGAATTTCTGAATGTGGCCCTTGCACGGAAAAGTTTGCCCACCCCTGTTCTAGATGGTAGAAGTCGCGGGTTTGGAAGGTGCTGTCAAAGAAGGGTTGATGAGCAGTGCATCTTGTATATACTGTAGTACATACTGCTGCCACAGGGTGTCACTGGTGGAGGGAATGAGTCATTGAGATGGTGGATGGGGTGCTGGTCAAGTGGCTGCTTTCTCCTGGGTGGAGGGAGCTCTTAAGTGTTGAAGCTGCAATCATCCAGGCAAGCAGAGAGTGTTCCATCACACTCCTGACTTGCGCCTTGTAGATGGTGGAGTCATGAGGTAAGGTATTTGTTTCAGGAATCTCAACCTCTGACCTGCTCTGTTAACCACAGTATTTGTACGGCTAGTCCAGTACAGTTTCAGGTCAATGGTGACCCTCAGGATATTGATAGTGGGGGTTACAGTGATGGTAATGCCCTTGAATGTCAATGCCGTTGGATATTGACATTTCACACCATAACATTTCAAATGCTTGTCATATTTTGTTATTAAATTGCATGTTGCCATATCGTGGGCCCGAGAAAAGCCTCCGGAGTCGGGGATCTGGTTTTCCCTGAATCCCTCGGAGAATATGTGCTCCCCTTCTGAAAGGGGGCGGGCCTCCGATGACTTCTGGTATAAAGCCGGCCAGCTCGCAACTGACTGGTACTCACTCGGAGGAGTAGGTTGTACGAAAGTCTCCGTAACAAACTTCAATAAACCTCCTGTTTATCCTGCAACCCAATCTGGATTCTTTCCCTTAAGGTGGTTATAATACTGGCGATGAGGAGGAACTAACGGTCCTCTGTTGACGTTGCAACCTTCCTCCTGGGCCATCTCCTGGTCCCCCCCCCACTGCAGGATAGGATGCGCGGTCTGTTACGATGCCTTTATTCGGTCACCTGGACATGTTCGATGCCGGAGTTGAAGGGTGGACCCGTTATGCAGAGCGCATACGCTATTATTTTCGCACCAGTGGCATTACGGATGATGAGTGGTAGATGGCTATGTTGCTGATGATGTGTGGGGCTCAAACGTACGGGGTGACCCGTGGCCTCACGTATCCGGTTGCGCCGGACACCGCCCCCGAGTTTCAGAGGTTCCTCAGCCACCGACGAGGGTTTGTCGGCCCTCTCCTCCCTCGGTCTCTCCCCCTCGATTCATGGAGGGGGTTTTGGACTGGTGGGGCGATGGGATGTCATATCGTGGGCCTGACAAGAGCTTAGAGTCGGGGGTCCGGTTTCCCCGGAAGCCCTCAGAATATATGCTCTCCCCCTGCTAAGAGGGCAAGGGGGCCTCCGAGGACAGCCGGTATAAAGCCAGCCATCTCACAACCGGCATGTTCTCACTCGGAGGAGTAGCTTGTAGGAATGTCTCTGCAGCCAACTTCAATAAACCTCCTGTTCATCCAGCAGCGCAATGTGGTCTCCTTCCTTTGGAGGCAGTTATAATAAATGTAACAATGAAAAAGTGGATGAGCAGAATGTGAATCTTTCTCAATGGATCTTCCTGTCTAAACTGCCTCTAAAGGCCAGTACAGTGTAGTTACTCTTTCCTCTCCTTGCTTTACACAAACTAAATGCCAACAACATTTAGACAATTGGTATTCGATTGGCATTCCTTGATTCCATAACCCTCAATAACTTTGCCGAACCAATTTTGGTTCTGAAATCTTCACTTAAGCCTCGAGCCACAACAGTTGCATGCAAATCACAACATATTTCCATGTCCATTGCTCTATCCTTCGACACTGTATCTACGCTATTTGTCTGAACTATCCTATCTCATCCCTTCTCTGCTCCAATCACCATGTTCAATGCGATTCCTCTCATTGCAGGAGCCACCTGCTTTGTTGAAAGCAAAACTCACCACGGTGCCTCACTCAAATAATTACAGGAACAGTAAATTATTTCCACCATATCAGCTCAATAATGATAATAACAATCTTTATTGTCACAAGTGGGCTTACATTAACACTGCAGTGAAGTTATTGTGAAAACCCCTAGTTGCCACATTCCGCTGCCTGTTCGGGTACACAGAGGGAGAATTCAGAATGTCCAATTCACCTAACAGCACGTCTTTTGGGACTTGCGGGGGGAAACCGGAGCACCCGGAGGAAACCCACGCAGACACGGGGAGAACATGCAGGCTCAGCATAGACAGTGACCCAAGCCGAGAATCAAACCTGGGACCCTGATGCTGTGATGCAACAGTGCTAACCACTGTGCTACCAGCTTTTCAGAGAGATTCTATTTTTTTTAAATTTAAAGTACCCAATTCATTATTTTTCCAATTAAGGGGCAATTTAGCGTGGCCAATCCATCCACCCTGCACATCTTTGGGTTGTGGGGCTGAGACCCACGCAGACCCAGGGAGAATGTGTAAACCCCACACGGACAGTGACCCGGGGCCGGGATCAAACCCGGGTCCTCGACGTCCTGAGGCAGCAGTGCTAACCACTGTGCAGCCGTGCCGCCCTGTCAGAGAGCTTCTAAAGCTTCTCAGTTGCGGATGGCAATTATTACTTAAATCAGGGCAGCACGGTGGCGCAGTGGGTTAGCACTGCGGCCTCACGGCGCCGAGGTCCCAGGTTCGATCCCGGCTCTGGGTCACTGTCCGTGTGGAGTTTGCACATTCTCCCTGTGTTTGCGTGGGTTTCACTCCCACAACCCAAAGATGTGCAGGGTAGGTGGATTGGCCACGCTAAATTGCTCATTAATTGGAAAAAATGAATTGGGTACTCTAAATTTAAAAAATAATAATTCCTTAAATCATTCCAGGGTTTTCACTTGGTTTATCCAACCTGGAAGCCTCGTCTTTCCATAGATGCCACTTTCCATAAAGAAGAATTTTCTGACAGTAGTTCAAAGTTTCTCTCATTGAAACATCCCGCAATTCATCTGCTTTCATCGTTCCCTCTGTTTTTTGACTTGCAGATCATGTTCATGTTGATCATTCTGTGATCGCAGTGCCACAACTTTCATTTCCTGTACCTTGTGCGGCTCATTAACATATGGCAGGTCAAGGTGAACATTGCTTTTTATCGGATATACTTCACAGGAATAGGCCCATTGTCCTCCCGGATCGATATAGGTATTTATATTCCCCATGAGGATTCTCACACCCCATTTTCAACTAACCCCATCAGCACACTCTTTTATTCCTTTCATATGCTTATCAGGCTTCTACTGAAATACATCCACTCCAAAATGCTTCTCGTTGCTTCCTTGACAGATGGGTCACGAACCAGCCAAACGTTACATTTATCAGAATTTCCCTTGGGGTCGAACAAGACGCTGAGATCGGCAAGAATTTGGTTCAGATTAAAACAGTAGCCACTGTGAGAGGGGGTAAAGTCAGCGATGAGATATGGACAAGTTGCGTGAGAGGGCAAATGAATGGCAGATGCAGTATGATTTGGAGGTTATCAACTTTGCAGAAGCGGGAAGGCAGATTATTATCTGAATGGCCATAAATGAGGAGAGGGGAATGTGCAACAAAACCTGAGTGTCCTTGTACATCAGTTGGTGAAGGTAAGCATGCAGGTACAGCAGGCAGTAAAGAAGGCAAGTGGTATCATAGAATCATAGAATGTACCGTACAGAAGGAGACCATTCGGCCCATTGAGTCTGCACCGGCCCTTGGAAAGAGCACCCTACCCTATCCACGTAACCCCACCCAACCCAACCTTTTTTTTTTGACACTAAGGGCAATTTAGCATAGCCAACCCACCTAACCTGCACATCTTTGGACTATGGGAGGAAACCAGAGCACTCGGAGGAAACCCACGCAGACACGGGGAGAAAGTGCAAACTCCACACAGACAGTACGTTGGCCTTCACAGCAAGAGGTTTCGGGTATAGGAGCAGGGATGTCTTGCTGCAATTATATAGGGTCTTTGGAATATTGTGTGCAGTTTGGGTGTCCTTATCTGAGGAAAGATGTTCTTGTTCTAGAGGGAGTGCAGCAAAGGTTTACCGGACTGATTCCCAGGATGGTAAGGATGGACATATGAGGAGAGATTGAGTCGGTTTGGACTGTAATCACTGGAGTTCAGAAGACTGAGGGGGGCTCTCAGAGAAACCTATAAAACTCTAGCAGGACTAGACAGGGTAGATGCAAGAAGGATGTTCCCAATCGTGGGGGTGTCCAGAACCAGGGGTCACAATCTGAGGATATGGGCTAGATCATTTAGGACTGAGATGAGAAGAACTTCCTTCACCCAGAGAGTGGTGAGCCTGTGGAATTTGTTACCACAGAAAGTGGTTGAGGCCAAAACACTCAAGAAGCAGTTAGATAAAGCATTTGGGATGAAGGGGATCAAACGATATGGGGGCAAGGCAGGATTAGGCTATTGAGTTGGATGATCAGCCATGGCCATATTGAATGGTGGAGTGGGCTTGAAGGGCCGAATGGCCTCCCTCTTGCTCCTATTTTCTACGTTTCTTTGAGAATATCATTCTGGTCAACCTCTGCTCGGTGGACAAATATTGGCACTAATAGAATCTTACTGGGGAATAAGTGCTGGGTTTCTGAACCTATATAAGACACTAGTGGGCGACAGGTTGCACAGTGGCTAGCACTGCTGCCTAAGGCTCTGAGGACCCAGATTCGAATCCCGGCCCTGGGTCACTGTCCGTGTGGAGTTTGCACATTGTCCTTATTTCTGCGTGGGTCTCACCCCCACAACCCAAAGATGTGCAGGTTAGGTGGATTGCCCCTTAATTGGAAAAAATAAATAATTGAGTACTCTAAATTTATTTTTAAAAAGACACGAGTTTTGCTTCAGCTGGAGTATCGTGTCAATTTGGGGCAACACACTTTTTGAAAAACATTTTATTGAAGGCATTTTAAAATATTTGTAATCATAAAAGGGCAAATAAATACAAACCCACCCACCATAGCAGATACAGTCCCCAACCACCATAGCAGATACAGTCCCCAACCACCATAGCAGATACAGCCCCAACCACCATAGCAGATACAGGCCCCAACCACCATAGCAGATACAGCCCCAACCACCATAGCAGATACAGTCCCCAACCACCATAGCAGATACAGTCCCCAACCACCATAGCAGATACAGTCCCCAACCACCATAGCAGATACAGCCCTAACCACCATAGCAGATACAGTCCCAACCACCAGAGCAGATACAGTCCCAACCACCATAGCAGATACAGGCCCCAACCACCATAGCAGATACAGTCCCCAACCACCATAGCAGATACAGTCCCCAACCACCATAGCAGATACAGCCCTAACCACCATAGCAGATACAGTCCCAACCACCAGAGCAGATACAGTCCCAACCACCATAGCAGATACAGGCCCCAACCACCATAGCAGATACAGGCCCAACCACCATAGCAGATACAGTCCTAACCACCATAGCAGATACAGGCCCCAACCACCATAGCAGATACAGGCCCCAACCACCATAGCAGATACAGTCCCCAACCACCATAGCAGATACAGGCCTCAACCACCATAGCAGATACAGGCCCCAACCACCATAGCAGATACAGGCCTCAACCACCATAGCAGATACAGTCCCCAACCACCATAGCAGATACAGTCCCCAACCACCATAGCAGATACGATCCCAACCACCATAGCAGATACAGGCCCCAACCACCATAGCAGATACAGCCCCAACCACCATAGCAGATACAGCCCCAACCACCATAGCAGATACAGCCCTAACCACTATAGCAGATACAGTCCCCAACCACCATAGCAGATACAGCCACAACCACCATAGCAGATACAGCCCCAACCACCATAGCAGATACAGCCCCAACCACCATAGCAGATACAGTCCCCAACCACCATAGCAGATACAGGCCCCAACCACCATAGCAGATACAGTCCCAACCACCATAGCAGATACAGTCCCCAACCACCATAGCACATGCAGTCCCAACCACCATAGCAGATACAGTCCCCAACCACCATAGCACATACAGTCCCAACCACCATAGCAGATTCAGTCCCCAACCACCACAGCAGATACAGTCCCAACCACCACAGCAGATACAGGCCCCAACCACCATAGCAGATACAGTCCCCAACCACCATAGCAGATACAGTCCCAATCACCATAGCAGATACAGTCCCCAACCACCATAGCAGATACAGCCCCAACCACCATAGCAGATACAGCCCCAACCACCATAGCAGATACAGGCCCAACCACCATAGCAGATACAGTCTTAACCACCATAGCAGATACAGGCCCAACCACCATAGCAGATACAGCCCCAACCACCATAGCAGATACAGTCCCAACCACCATAGCAGATACAGTCTTAACCACCATAGCAGATACAGGCCCAACCACCATAGCAGATACAGCCCCAACCACCATAGCAGATACAGTCTCAACCACCATAGCAGATACAGTCTTAACCACCATAGCAGATACAGGCCCAACCACCATAGCAGATACAGTCTCAACCACCATAGCAGATACAGTCCTAACCACAATACCAGATACAGCCCCCACCCACTATACTAGGTACAATCCCAACCATAATGCCAGATACAGTCCCAACCACCATACCAAGCCACAAATCCCCTCCCTCCCCTCAGAAGCCACCCATCCACCCGCCTGCCACCCCAGCCTCTTTTTCCAACCTTTCGTCCCCTCCAGCAACCAGAAACTACAACCCAAAGCAATCAAAGCCCAACACCACTGCCCCCGCCTCCCACTGACGACTTAATCCTTCTGAAAGAAGTTAATTAATAGTTTCCACCTCGAAGTGAACCCTTCCCCTGCCCCACGAATGGTGAAATTGATCTTTTCCAACGGCAGAAATTCTGCCAAGTCGCTTCCCATACCCCGGCCTTTTGGTGTCTCCGAGTCCCGCCTGTCCGGGCTATCAGGGAGGCAAAGGCCAAAACATCGGCCTCGCTCCCCACCTTCACTCCCAGATCTTCCGACGCTCCAAATATCGCCACCTCTGGATTCGGAGCAATCTCAGCCCCCGAAACCTTTTGCCATAACCTCCGAAAGGCCCATCCAGAACCCTTCAACTTCGGGCAAATGAACATGGCTCGCCGGCCCCACTACACATTGCCCACACCTATCCTCCACTCAGAGGAGAACCGAATCATCCTCGACACCGTCATGTGGGCCCCGTTCACCACCTTAAACTGAACAAGGCTTAGCTTCGCACACTACGAGGATGCATTCATCCTCCGTAAGGCTCCTCTTCACACTCCAGACCTCAACTACCCTCCCAGCTCCTCCGCCCACTTAAGCCTAATCCCTCTCCATCAAGTCCCCATACATGTCCGCCACTCTTCCCTCCCCAATTTCATCCTTCAATTGAAGCTTATCCTGCAGCACTGGGGGCGACAGACTAGGAGACGGTGGCACCACTTTCCTAACAAAGATACCTTAATCCTTTGGTAACTGAGATGTCCCCTCTTGCTCCTCCAGGGCTGTAAACTTTTCCCCAGTGAATAAATCCATGAAACTTTCTATCCCTACCTACCCCCCAGAAACCGGCACCAGCCCCGCCAGCGTAACCCTATGAATATCACAGATCGGCGTCCACAGCAACGTGCCTTCCAAACATTCCATAGTTCTGCCTACACTGGTTCCAGAGCCTCAGCCCTGATACCACCACTGGTCTTGTGCAGCACCTGACCGGCGAGAGCAGAAGGGGCAGCAACACCAGCATCCTCAAACTGGTCCCCTTCCACGAGGCCGCCTCCATCCACCCCCATACCGGCCACACTTCCACCGCCCAAATCCTAACCGTAGCAATGCTTGCTCCCAGCAGTAGTTCATCAAATTCAGCAACGTCAACCCCCTCCCTGCACCATCCCCCCCCCCCCCCCCCCCCCCCACCCCCACCCCCCACCCCCCCCCACCCCTGTCGCTCCCTCTCCAGGAATACCTTCCTAACCCGCAGGGCCTTCCCCACCCGCACAAACCTCAAACTCATTCCGTATACATTCCTAAGAAAGGACTTTGGGACAAAAAGCGGGAGGTTCTGGAACACGAACAAAAACTTTGGCAGCACCGTCATCTTCACTGTCTGTACCCGACACACCAACGGCAAAGGCCCCACACCCCATCTCTTAAAGCCCCCCACTAGCCGCGCCAAATTCAACTTTTGCAGCTGGGCAAACTCAGCACCACCTGTATCCCAAGGGAGCGAAAATTCACCCCCCCCCCAATCGAAACGGCAGTTCCCGCAGCCTCCTCTCCTGCCCCCGTGCGTTGATTGGAAACACTTGGCGTTTCCCCATGTTCAACCTGATGGAACCATCAATTCACCAAACGCGTGTTTCCGATATGAATCTAGGCTTTGCACGGTGGCACAGTGGTTAGCATTGCTGCCTACGGCGCTGAGGACCCGGGTTCGAATCCCGGCCCTGGGTCACTGTCTGTGAGGAGTTTGCACATTCTCCCCGTGTCTGCGTGGGTTTCACCCCCACAACCCAAAGATGTGCAGGTTAGGTGGATTGGCCACGTTAAATTGCCCCTTAATTGGAAAAAATGAATTGGATATTCTAAATTTATAAAAAAAAAAAAAAAAAAATGAATCTAGGCTTTAATTGACTTACTACAGAGCCAGCCTGTTACCCGTTGATGAACTCTCAGTGAACTGTAGGCTGACTCTGGACAAGGGTATTTATACAGCAGCACTAGGGGGAGGAGTTCTGGGCGGAGCCACGGGTGGAGCCCTGTACAAGCTCCTGAGCATTCCCAGAGTTACTCCCCCTAGTGGTCGGATAACGCTACTGTGCTTACAAAGACATAGAGTGAATTATCATGTTACATTCACCACACAACCTATACCCGAGAAGCGGCCCGAACGCCCCCAGCATTGCCCTGATCCAATGGGAAATCCCATTGACAAGCGAGGGGGGTAGAGAATCCCATCGAAGTGAACAGCGCACCACCAAGAAACACGCAACCGGGGCGCCGGAGAATCCCGTCCAGAATGAATAGAGGGAAGTGGTTTCCGGTGGCTGAAGGGTCGACAACCAGGGGACACGGATTTAAGGTGATTGGCACAAGAATGAGAGTTGACATGAGGGAAATGCATGAGTGGTTAGAGTCGGGAATGCGTTGACAGATAGGGTGGTGGAAACGGACTCAATAGTAGCTGTCTAAAAGCAATTGGATAAATATTTGAAGGAGAAAAGAATGACGGCGATCCGGGGAAAGAGCAGAGAGGTGGGACAGAAACAATTGCTCTTTGAAAAATCTGGTGAGGAGTCAATCGTCTGACTGGCTCCTTCCTCGTTGGTGCTGTTTAATAATTCCTTTACAATTGTGCAGTTTGTGGACAGTTCTCTTTTGAATCTACAGGTTGCATACCGTTCCAGCGTAATTCTGCCAATTACAGTTCTGGTTTTAATCTGACAACTGCATGCAATCCAAATTTTATAACCTGCATCGTGTACTCTGTAGAGTTCCAGTTTAAAAAAAAATAAATTTAGAGTACCCAGTTCATTTTTATAATGAAGGGGCAATTTAACGTAACCAATCCACCTAGCCTACACATTTCATAGAATTTACAGTGCAGAAGGAGGCCATTCAGCCCATCGAGTCTGCACCGGCTCTTGGAAAGAGCACCCGACCCTATCCCCATAACCCAGTAACCCCACCCAACACTAAGGGCAATTTTGGACACTAAGGGCAATTTATCATGGCCAATCCACCTAACCTGCACATCTTTGGACTGTGGGAGGAAACCGGAGCACCCGGAGGAAACCCACGCACACACGGGGAGGATGTGCAGACTCCGCACAGACAGTGACCCAGGCCGGAATCGAACCTGGGACCCTGGAGCTGTGAAGCGATTGTGCTATCCACAATGCTACCGTGCTGCCCTCCTTTGGGTTGTGGGGGCGAACCCCACGCAAACACGGGGAGAATGTGCAAACTCCACACGGACAGTGACCCAGAGCCAGGATCGAACCTGGGACCTTAGCGCCTTGAGGCAGCAGGGCTAACCCACTGCGCCACCGTGCTGCCCCCAGTTTTGATGTGCAGCATGTGGAGCTCGACTTTGACCCTCCAGTTTGTGTACAATTTTTGTCCTGTTCGGGGATCCGTGGGAAGCCCCAGATTTTCCATCCGGCTGGCGTCTTCTCTCTGCTGAACCCTCCATCAATCTGCCTGCAGGCCTATTTTCATTCCGCATCAGCCTGAGTGCCTGTCTCGCTGACAGATATTTCTAAAGCTGGTGCGTTGCCGGCCAGTGTTTCCGACACCACTACCTCAAGCACGGGCTCTGGGTGTCAGCACCAGCTGACATCATGAATATTTCAGAAGGAGCCAGCAGGCATTTTGACAGGAAATGAATGAATAAATAATATTCATTTCATTTTGTGATGTGATGCACTCAGTATAAAACAGCGCCGATGAACTTCAACTGAACTCAGGCCAGCGGTTATATTTTCAAATTGCCAGCAATGCCAGATAATTGTGTAAAATGCCCTGAAACATTCTGTATAGAACGCACAGAGGTCTGAAAACCTAAACACTTCCAATGAAGCCGCTTGGTCGTCACAGAACTTCAATATTTCTGAAAAGAGACATGTTGCTGAAGCTTTTCATCTTGCACTCATCAGACAAACACAAGAATACCAAATTTCAAACAATCACAACTATTTATGCTACAGGAGAAAAGGTGATGACTGGTTGACAAGTTGATTCTGATTTGGTCATGGTGTTGCCATGGAGAAAGCAACAGGGAACAACAGGCTCCTGGGTAATTCAAAAAGGGTGCAAGGCTTGAGCATGTTCCTTTTGTTTGCAGAGAATGACTCCCTGTGTATGAATGTTCGTTTCTTCTAGTAAGTGTAAACGAGCCACAATATGGACTCGGCTGTTTGGGGAGCCTAAAGTTCCCCGTTGCTTTATTCCCTGGCAACGTTTTGGCCAATCAGAGTCAACTTGCCAACCAATAGAGTCATAGAGTCGTAGAGAGCAGGAAAGGCCCTTTGGCCCATTGAGTCTGCAATGACAATAACGGCCTCTAATTTTGCGCTAATCCCACTCACCAGTACTTGTCCAATTTCCTTGAAGGTGAGGGTGTTTCAAGTCCTCGTCCAAGTGCTTTTTAAAGTTTGTGAGGTTTCCAGCCTCCACTACCTTCCCAGGCCGGGCATTCCAGATTCTCACCACCCTCTGAGCGAAAACATATTTTCTCAAATCCCCTCGGAATCTCCTGCCCCTCATCTTAAAACTATACCCCCTTGTGATTGACTCCTCAACCAAGGGGAACAGATGCTTCCTATTTACCCTGTCCAAACCCTTCAGACTCTTACACACCTCAATCATAACCCCCCTCAGCCTTCTCTGCTCTAAGGAAAACAATCCAAGCCTATCCAGTCTCTCCTTATAGCTCAGATGCTCCATCCCAGGCAACATCCTGGCGAACCTCCTCTGTATCCCCTCCAGTGCAATCACCTCCATCCTATAGTGAGGTGACCAGAACTGCGCATAGTACTCCAGCTACAGCCTAAACAACGTTCTGTATAGTTACAACTTAATCTCCTTGCTCTTATATTCTATACCACGACTTATAAAGGCAAGTGTCCCATATGCCTTCTTAACTAGCCTATTCACCTGCTCTGCCACCTTCAGGGATCTGTGAACAAGTTCCCCAAGATCCATTGTTTCTCTGAGCTTCCTAGTATCCTGCCATTCATTACATACTCCCTTGTCCTCTTTCTTCTTCCAATGTGCATCACCTCGCACCTATCAGGGTTAAATACTATCTGCCACTGCTCTGCCCATCTGACCAACCCATCTATATCTTCCTGTAGCCTACAACCCTCCTCTTCACTGTTAACCACCTGACCAATCTTGGTGTAAACTTACTTATCATCCTCCCCATGTTCTCGTCTACATCATTGATATATATGAAACAAACAGTAAGGGACACAGCACTGATCCCTGTGGGACGCCACTGGACACTGGCCTCCAGTTACACAAATTGCCTTCTACCAATTACTAATCCAATTTCGGATCCATCTCGACAGGTTTCCTTGAATTCCATGTGCTTCAACCTTCTCAATCAGTTTCCCATCCGGGACCTTGTCAGTGGCTTCTCTAAAACCCATATAAACGACATCAACTACAGTTGGTACATCCACACACTCGGTCAATTTATAAAAAGATTCTATCAAATCTGTTTGGCGAGACCTCCCTCTGACAATTCCATGCTGACTATTGCTAATCAGCCCAGGCCTTTCCCAGTGGAAATTAATTCACTCCTTCAGAGGTTTCTCCAATAGTTTCCCTATCACCGACGTGAGACTCACCGGTCTGTCATTGTCTAGTTTACTCAACCACTCTTGCAAAGTGGAACAACGTTAGCTGTTCTCCAGTCCTCTGGCACTTCCTCCATAGGGGAACTTGTGTCTGGGCCCTGGCAATTTCCTGCCACGCCTCCCACAGCAGCCTCAGACGCAATCCGCCTGGGCCTGGGGATTTGTCTACTTCTGAAGTCATCAGTACCCTTTTCCCCTATGGTATAAATTGCAGTGATTGTTTGGAATTTGGGGCATTGTTGTATTTTTCATGATGAGTGCAATTCGAAAAACTTTGACAACATTCTTCTCTTTTCAGCCACACTTGTGTTTCCTGGTTCGGACCAGTTTGTCAAGAACGCAGGTGCATGCAGGTTTATGTTTCTAAAGCTTGCCGTGGCTGAAGGCATTTTGTAACCTTTTCATTTCTCCTTTCAGTACTTTGGAAATATTGGCACAATGTAATTGCGCAAATTGCTTCAAGTGCGTGAGCTCACACGCTGAATACAATGGAAATGATAGAATTGGAGATTGAAGAATGACCAGGTCAAGGTCTTTAACTTTGTGAAGGCTCTCAATAGCATAGACAGAGAGAGAATGGGTTGAATTTTCTTGCAGCTGTAGGGACCCTGACCGTGGGCCTACGTAGCTTATCGGAGCGCTCCTGTTCCCAGCCCAACTCTTCATCAGGGAGCCATCCCAATGTTGTTCTCCATTATTTTCCTGACAGCCTTCCCTCAAATGCCATTTCCAAGGGGTTGGGAAATGTAACTAGTTGTTTGCACCTGTGGCTTGTCCGAAAGCAGGGACATTCAGTATAAATTAGTGACTGCAAAATCTGGGAGGAATTTAGGAATAACCAACACGTTTAAAAGAAAAGGAAGAGTTGGATTTATATAGCATCTTTCGCAACCACAGAGTACCCTGAAGCACTTGACAGCCATGCTCTGATTCCCTGGGTTCAAATCCAGCCATTAAAAGTCTAATGATGACCATGAAACCATTGTCAATTGCCGTCAAAACCCATCTGGTTCATTGATATCCTTCAAGGAAGGAAATCTGCCATTCTTACCTGGTCTGGCTGAGATGTGACTCCAGACCCACAGCAATGTGGCTGACTCTTAAATGGCCTCTGAAAGGGCCTAGCAAGCCACTCAGTTGTATCCAACCACTAAAACTTTTCAAAGGAATGAAACCAGATGACCGACCCGGCATCGACCTAGGCACCTGAAATGACAACGGCAAACCCAGCCCTGCTGACCCAAGGCCTCCTTACTAATATCTTGGGGGGCTTGTGCCAAAATTGGGAGAGCTGTCTCACAGACTAGTCAAGCAATAGCTTGAAATATTCATACTTACAGAAGCATACCTTATGGACAAATGTCCTAGACACCACCATCACCATCCCTGGGTATGTCAGCAGAGGTGGAGGCATACTGTTATAGAGTCAGGAGGGAGATGGCCTGGGGGTCCTCAACATCGACTCCGGACCCATGAAGTTTCATGGCACCAGGTCAAACATGGGCAGGGAGATCTCCCTGCTGATTACCACGTACCGGCCCCCCTCAGCTGATGAATCAGCACTCCTCAATGTTGAACACCACTTGGAGTGGGCCATCGGCGGCAGCAGAATTGTACTCAGTCACAATCTGCAACCTCATGGCCCGGCATATCCCCCACTCTACCATGACCACCCAGCCAGAGGATCAACCCTGGTTCAATGAAGAGTGCAGGAGAGCATGTCAGGAGCAACATCAGGCATACCGAAAAATGAGGTGTCAACCTGGTGAAGCTACATGTGTGCCAAACAGTGGAAGCAACATGTGTTAGACAGAGCTAAGCAATACCACAACCAACAGATCAGATCCCAGTCCTGCAGTCCTGTCACATCCAGCCGTGAATGGTGTTGGACAATTAAACAGCTCACTGGAGGAGGAAGCCACCACAAATATCCCCAACCTCAGTGATGGAGGTAACCAGAACATCAGTGCGAAAGGTAAAGCTGAAACATTCACAACAATCTTCAGCCAGAAATGCCGAGTGGATGATCCATCTCGGTCTCCTCTGGAGGTCCCCAGTATCACAGGTGTCAGTCTTCAGCCCATTTGATTCACCCCGCGTGATATGAAGAAACAGCAGAAGGTACTGGATACTGCAAAGGCTATGGGCCCTGACAATAATGTGGTAATAGTACTTAAGACCTATGCTTCAGAGCTTGCCGCACCCCTAGCCAAGCTGTTCCTGTCCAGCTACAACCCTGGCATCTACCCGGCAATGTGGGAAATTGCCCAGGTGTGTCCTGTATGCAACAAACAAGACAAATCCAACCCAGCCATTTACCGTCCCATCAATCTACCCTCGATCATCAGTAAAGTGATGGAAAGGGTCATCAATACTTCTATCAAGCGGCACTTATTCAACAACAACCTGCTCATGGACGTTGAGTTTGGGTTCTGCCAGGGTCACTCAGCTCCTGACCTCATTACAGCCTTGGTTCAAACATGGACAAACGAGCTGAATGCCAGAGGTGAGGCAAGAGTTACTGTCCTCGACATCAAGGCAGCATTTGATTGAGTATGGCATCAAGGAGCCCGAGCTAAAATGGAGTCAATGGGAATCAGAGGGAAAATTGGTTGAAGTCATACCTGGCATAGAGCCAGATTGTTGTGGTTGTTGGTGGGTAATCATCTCAGCTCCAGGGAAACACTGCAGGAGTTCCACAGTGAAGTGTACTAGGCCCAAACATCTTCAGCTGCTTCATTAATGATCTTCCTTCAATCATAAGGTCAGAAGTGTGGACGTTAATTAATGATTGCACAATACTCAGCACTATCCACGGATCCTCAGATAATGAAGCAGCCCCTGTCCAAAGGCAGCAAGACCTGGACAATATCTAAGTTTGGGCTGACAAGTGGCAAGTTACATTCGCGCCACACAAGTGCCAGGCAATGACCATCTCCAACAAGAGAGGATCTAACTATCATCCCGCGATTTTCAATGGTATTACCATCGCTGAATCCCCCACAATCAACATCCTGGGGGTTGCCACTAGCCAGAAACTGATTTGGACCAGCCATATAAATACTGTGGCTACAAACGCAGGTCAAGAGGCTAGGAATCCTGTGGTGAGTAACTCACATTCTGACTCCCCGAAGCCTGTCCACCATCTCGAAGGCACAAGTCAGGAGTGTGATGGAATACTCTCCGCTTGCCTGGATGAGTGCAGCTCCAACAACACTCAAGAAGCTCGATACCATCCAGGATAAACCAGCCCACTTTATTGGAACCTTGTCCATCAATATTCACTGCCGCCACTATCACAATGGCAGTCGTGTGTATCATCCACAGGATGCATGCCGGAACTCACCAGGATTCTTTGGACAGCTCCTTCCAAACCCACGACCACCACCATCTTGAAGGACAACGGCAGCAGACGACATGGGAACACCACCACCTGGAGGTTCCCCTCCAAGTCACTCACCATCCTCACTCGGAAATATGTCGCTGGATCAAAATCCTGACACTCATTCTCTAACAGCACTGTGGGTCTACCTACACCTCGTGGAGGGCAGCGGTTCAAGACGGTTTACCACCACCTTCTCAAGGGCAATTGGAGGTGGGTAATAAGTGCTAGCCTAGTCAGTGAAGCCCACATCCCTTGAATGAATATCGATTTTAAAAAAGGACCTAACTTTTTAACATGCTCGGGACTGGAAGTGGGGAAGGGGGTGGGGAAAACGGAGCTTGATTGACAGTCGGGCATCACCCAATTGTCAATCAATCCAATTTTGCTTTCCAATTGTGCAGGAAAGCAGTAGGTCCCAAGGATGGATGTGTTGGCCGGCGAATGGCTGGAGCATAGAGGCAGGTCATGTGGTGAAACCTCCAGGAATACATTTAATCACAGTTGGCAACTCTCTGTGATTTGTGTACAAGGTCATCGAGGTCCCTCTGAATACCCCAGTCCCTCAATGTTCAAAAATTCTTCTGCTCTTTTGCAATTTTCCCTGCCAAATAATTTCACATATATTAATATCTCAGGTGGCTTGTGGTCCAAATCTCGCCTGATAGCACCCCTGCGAAGCGCAGTGGGACTTCTTTAAAGTTGCTATATAAATGCAAATTGGTGTTGTTAGTCTTCAATAAGATCTTTAATGTCTGTCCAAACCACCTGGACAGACAACTGGGGTCTCTAATTAACATTCCCCCCCCCCTCCCCCCCAAAGTGGCATCACTGACAGGTCAGGACTCTTTAGGCAGTGCACCGAAGGGTTAACTTAAATCACAGGCTCACGTCCTGGAGTGAGGATGACTCAACAAGCTGAGAATAAGCATGAAAATGGTTCTGGCTCTTATAGCGCTGGCTCACCGGAGAGTGCATTCCAAGGCTGTGTCAGGAGGATGTATGTACCTTTAAGAAATGGGTGTTTATCAACTAGCTGCAGTGATGTCAGTGTGTGGGTGCAGCTGGGCTGTCTGTCTGTCTTTTACTTTCATTTTGAGCTGGCAGCTGCAGTGTGTTTAGTTTCAGAGTTGGAGAGCTGCATGTGAACCAAGCAGATGTGTGTATTGATCTTTCTCGCCACAAGCTAAAGGATGTCTTCAGCTCATTGATGATTTCAAAGTAATACCTGTTTCTGTAGAGAATTTAAACCTGCTGTCTTTATTTTAAAAGGGAATAACTTATGGATGTTGTTTGGGAAGTTATTAAGGGTTATCTATAGAGTACTGTATATTTTGGGCGAGTTGTCAGGGTTGGTAGTTGCTAAACCATTTACTGTGTGTTTATAAAATGTTAACTGGATTCATAGAATAAACATTGTTTTTGTTTAAAAATACTTTAGATCTCTGTTGCATCACACGTGTAGTGTGGGCCCTTGTGCTCCCCATCGCCAAATTCTATTCAAAGTTTTTTTTTTAATATAAATTTGGTGTACCCAATTCATTTTTTCCAATTAAGGGGCAATTTAGCGTGGCCAATCTACCTAGCCTGCACATCTTTGGGTTGTGGGAGTGAAACCCACGCAAACACAGGGAGAATGTGCAAACTCCACACGGACAGTGACCCAGAGCCGGGATCGAACCTGGGACCTCGGCGCCGTGAGGCAACAGGGCTAACCCACTGCGCCACCGTGCTGCCCAATTCTATTCAAAGTTGTGGGTCAGGTGCACTCTATGATATACTTTGGGGTTCTCTAAACCCTGGCCCATAATAGCTGCATGAGTACAGAGTGACTTTAATGCTGATTTCTTCTTGGAGTAGTTCTGGGGCTGGTCGACATCTTGCATTGATTGACAAAGTGGTTAATCTCATTAATATTCAAACAGACTTTGAGCCAGATTGGATCTTGTGGGACTGTAAATTTGATGTGGATCTAGGTCAGCTGCCGTCTATCATTCGTGCCCTGCGCTGTCAAAGAATCTGCTGTCACTTAACTTTTACAATTCTCGTTGTGCTCACATGCCCTACAAGTGGCTTCAAAGTTTACACACTTTAATGCAGCGACAGTACAGTAGTGATGTCACTGGACTTGTAATCCAGATGCCTACGTTAATGCTCCAAACGTACGGGATCAAATGACAGCTGGTGGAATTTAAATTCAGGTAATAAGTCTGGAATATAAAGCTAATCTCAGTAATGATGACCATTCACGGCGCCGAGGACTCGGGTTCGATCCCTGCCCCGGGTCACCGTCTGTGTGGAGTTTGCACATTCGCCCCGTGTCCGCGTGGCTCTCACCCCCACAACCCAGGGCAGGTGGATTGGCCACGCTAAATTGCCCCTTAATTGAAAACCAAATGAATTGGGTACTTGAAATTTATATTTGAACTTTTTTTTAATGAAGCAATGATGACCATGAAACGATTGCCGATTGTTGTAAAAAGCCGTCTTGTTCACTGAAGGGAATCTGCCATTCTTACCTGGTCTCACAGCCTACATGGGACTCCAGATCCACAGCAATGGAGCAATTTCCTCAGTAATGGCTGAGTAAACCACTGCTCCCCATATCCCTTGAAAGAATAAAAGAGTTGAGAAGCATTGTGGGTTGTTGAGCTCTGAATGCACCGCTGGAAAAAAAAGTGTGGATGCAGATCCAATCCTAACTTTAAGAGATAATTGGACATCTAAAAAAAAAACAAATTGCAAAAAGAGCAGGTGACTGGGACAATTGGATAGCCCTTTAAAAGAACAGGAATGACCTTTTTATGACCTAGGCAGGTGACCTAGATCCACATCAAATTTACAATCCCACAAGATTCAATCTGGCTCGAAGTTCTGTTTGAATATTAACGCGATTAACCACTTTGTCAATCAATGCAAGAGTAATACAGGTAGGAAACTATACCTAGGCTTTGCTTGAGGCATAACATTCCCAAAACTTCGAGTTGTAACACTTTGCCTCTGAGTATTTCAAATCTGCTTATTTGCATATCTGGGGGAGGATTAGCTCAGTTGGCTCGGTGGCTGCAGTGTGACGCCAACAGTGCAGGTTCAATCCCTGTACCGGCTGTGGTTACTCATGGAGGTTCTGCCTCCTTGCCGTGCCCCATGCTTGCAGAGCGGTGGCCCTCAAGCAACGCTTGGCCAAAACGTCTCTCTCTGATGGAGGGAGATGTCTATGGACTATGGCTAGATACTTCCATTTCTGTAATGTTCTACTCATGTCTGGTCCTTGAGCTGCAATGAACCAATCTTCTCTTGGGTTCTGACTCTGCCCACCTCACCAGTGGTTACATAACATTAAAGTAATATCACCAAACTGGATGAAACCCTGATTTGAGGAGCTAGTGTCTCTATTCACTTCAAACAACATAAAAAGGGACAATACCCAATTGTCGCGAAATAAATCAATAATTGCCTTGGTAATAACCAGCTTTCACAGCAGGTTTACAGGAGGGTTCCCAGACATTCTAATCCTAAAGTTGCTGAATCAATAGTACAGATCAATGCATGGAGGTTTCGGGAAACACCTATCTGGAGGCAAGGGTGTTAAATCCCTGCAAATATGAATTCATAAAATCTATCCAGACAAGGTTAGGAAGGGTTACACAGCCAAGGACAGTGGATTGGATTGGATTTGTTTATTGTCACGTGTACTGAGGTACAATGAAAAGTATTTTTCTGCGAGCAGCTCAAACAGATCATTAAGTACATGAAAAGAAAATAAAAGAAAAAGAAAATACATAATAGGGCAACGCAAGGCCCATAATGTAAATATATCGACACCGGCATTGGGTGAAGCATACAGGAGTGTGGTATTAATCAGGTCAGTCCATAAGAGGGTCGTTTAGGAGTCTGGTAATAGCGGGGAACAGCGATGGAGTTAAGCTACAGATCAGCCACATTGTGAATGGTAGAACAGATTTGAGGGGCTGAATGGCCACCTCCTCATCCTTTGTTCTCAGTGCTGGAGAATCCCTCGCTAGAGTTACATCACAGTCATTTATGCAAATTGGCAGCAGAAGCTCGAGTGCCTCGAAACACATTTAAATACTTTTCCGTCTTGTCACATCTTTTTCTTCTTGCATCCTACAGGATTTAGGCGCAAAATTTAAACGATTTAATGAATGCGGAATTGTTGACGGGCACCACCTGAAAGGGGGTAGGGCAGAAGGCCCCTAGGAGCACCATTGCCTCCGGGTGCCCCTCCGAGTCGCGCACCATCGACTTTCAAGTACGTCACCCTGCAGCCACCATCGGTGGGTCAAAATCCTGGATCTCCCTCCCTGACGGCACTGCAGGAGCACCTGTACCACCACAGGGACTGCAGTGGTTCAAGAAGGCCGCTCTCCACCATCTTGCCAAGGGCAATTAATGACGAACAATGCTGGCCTAGCATTCATAACATCCCAAAAATTCATTTTTAAAAAGTAAACTGTTTTCCCACACAATTTATGCCAAGGTCATGATGCAGGTGTTTTAATAAGATGTCACATTTAATAGACAAATGTAAAAAAATGTATTTCCAGATAATAGAACATAGAACATAGACCAGTACAGCACAGAACAGGCCCTTCGGCCCTCGATGTTGTGCCGAGCCATGATCACCCCATTCAAACGCACGTATCCACCCTATACCCCCCCCCCCCCCCCTTAACCTTACTTTTTTAGGACACTACGGGCAATTTAGCATGGCCAATCCACCTAACCCGCACATCTTTGGACTGTGGGAGGAAACCGGAGCACCCGGAGGAAACCCACGCACACACGGGGAGGACGTGCAGACTCCGCACAGACAGTGACCCAAGCCGGGAATCGAACCTGGGACCCTGGAGCTGTGAAGCATTTATGCTAACCACCATGCTACCGTGCTGCCCTTATAATACGATAAAATCATAATTAATCGTAATTCAACAACTATCAGGTGTATTCGAATCTGTTGCTTGTAGATCTGGGCACAAACAAATTAATTTGGAAGATGATCAAACCTGACCTATTGCACGTAGCATCGTTGTGTGCCTGATGGTATTTTTAGTGGTTTTCTGTTGCTTATCTCAAGTACATTGCATTGACACATGATGCTTGAATTCTATGAGCTGCTGCAATCCTCAAAGATTAAAAAGTGGGCTGTGGGATAACTGCAAAAGGACGATGCGCTTCTACGCTCATGTCAGCTGGCAACTTGGTGAAATGAAGATAGGTCCCCATCAGTCGTATCATGTGTTTCTGAGTGAGTCCGTAGTAAATGGCTTGTTATTGAATTAAAATTAAAATATCATATTCAGTGCTCCAGATTGATTCATTTTGCTCCATATAATTTTAATAGGAGCCGGGATTAAATTGTCCGATCGTCCCATCGGGAAAGGATGCGATGCACCAGATGTGAGATGGCATCCAGAGCAGGCTGTCTGTGGGAGACAGCCTCTTCGAACGGAAGCTCCCAATCAAGCGGCGCACGATCAAGGAGGCCGTTTGGCCCATCGTGCTTGTGCTGTGCTGGTTCTCAGAAAGAGCTATCGAAGTAGCCTTTCCCACGTGACCCTGCCTTTATAATTCCCCTCGGAAAGTTATCGTTGTTGAGTCTGCTTCCAGCACCCTTTCAGGCAGTGCTTTCCAGATCAGTTCACGCTGTGAAAGTGAAACAAGTGAAAAAAATTCTCCTCATCTCCCCCTCCAGTCACTTTTCCTTTGGCCAATTATCTCATATCTGTGTCTCCTGGTTACCGGCCCTCCTGCCAATGGGAGCAGTTTATCCTCACACCTCCATCACCAATCCTGTATAGTATTAAATATTCCTATTAAATCTCCCCTTAATCTTCTCTGTTGTAAGGTATTAAGGGGAAAAGATTTTAAAGCTCCTGCTCAGTCAGAAATCTGCTTTGTGCAGCGTTAAGTAATAAAATGGAGACCTGATTTCTCTCAAATGGGCTTGTACTTTTCTTGCGCAGAGCGCAGGGGGAAAATCTTCCGTCTCTTTCTGAATATTTTTATTTGTTTTGTTAATTTTCGGGGATCTGGCCTTCGCTGGCTGATTTTGCCCCAGCGACAGTGAAGGAATGGCGATATATTTCCAAGTCAGGGAATGGTGGGGTTCCCAGGTATCTGCTGCCCTTGTCCCTCTAGATGGTAGTGAGGGGGCCGGGTTAGCTCAGGTGGCTAGACAGCTGGTTTGTGATGCAGAGCGAGGTCAGCAGCGCGGGTTCGATTCCCGCACCTGCTGAGGTTATGCATGAACGCTGCCCCAGGCGTGGTGACCCTCAAAGGGGAAAGTAGCCTATGGTCATCTCGGACTATGGCGACATTACCTTGCCAGGTGGTTGTGGTTGTGGGTTTGCAAGGTGCTGCCTAAAGGTGAGTTCCTGCAGTGTTACCTTGTAGATCAGGGGTGGGCAAACTTTTCCGTGCAAGGGCCACATTCAGAAATTCACAATTTTAAAGGGCCGCATAGTATATTAAGTAAAATAATTACGTCACCCGGTTATAAGACCATAAGACCATAAGACATAGGAGTGGAAGTAAGGCCATTCGGCCCATCGAGTCCACTCCGCCATTCAATCATGGCTGATGGGCATTTCAACTCCACCTACCAGCATTCTCCCCGTAGCCCTTAATTCCTCGCGACATCAAGAATTTATCTATCTCTGCCTTGAAGCCATTTAGCGTCCCGGCCTCCACTGCACTCCGCGGCAATGAATTCCACAGGCCCACCACTCTCTGGCTGAAGAAATGTCTCCGCATTTCTGTTCTGAATTTACCCCCTCTAATTCTAAGGCTGTGCCCACGGGTCCTCGTCTCCTCGCCTAACGGAAACAGTTTCTTTGCGTCCACCCTTTCTAAGCCATGTATTCTGATTCTGGGCGCCTCATATAGGACATAGAACAGTACAGCACAGAACAGGCCCTTCGGCCCTCGACGTTGTGCCGAGCAATGATCACCCTACACAAGTCAACGTATCCACCCTATACCAGTAAGTAACCCAACAGCCCCCCCCCCCCCCCCATTAACCTTAAAAAAAAATAATATATATTTTTTAATGACTTGGTGGGCCGCATAAAGACCTTTGGCGGGCCGCATACGGCCCGTGGGCCGTAGTTTGCCCACCCCTGTTGTAGATGGTACACATGGCTACTAATGTTCGTCGGTGGTGGAGGGAGTGAATGTTTGTGGAAGGAGGAACAATCAAGTGAGTTGCTTTGTCTTGGATGGTGTTGAGCTTCTTGAGTGATGTTGGAGCTGAAAGGGGGGAGTTGCACCCCTGACTTGTGCCTTGTAAATGGTGGACAGGCTTTGGGGAGTCAGAAGGTGAGATACTCGCCGCAGGACTCCCAGCCTCTATCGTTGCTTGGCTCTTCTGTGGCGCTAATTTTGGCATGCCAACAGAAAAAGCAAAAGGTTGACTTGGGCCTGAATCTTGGGCCTGCTGACGTTGAGCATCCATACAAGGGCATATAAGGAATACAAGGAATTCCATACAAGGAAAGCTGTCTTGGAGAGCTGTCCGCCAATCAGATTGGCCAACAGCTCTCCGGCCTTCTCCAGGCATGGCGCTGCAGCGGCCTGAAGAGACACAGCAATTCTGTGCCTGAACCTAAGTCCGAGGACCGCACTTTGGTTGTGTACCAGGGCTCCCGGGGTAGGAGGGAGAGGATACCCTTGGCGGGGAGTGGGGAGGGTGGGGGTGGGGGTTGTAATCTCAGTGTCGGAGGGTATGCAAGGACCAGAACTCCCAGGTCCCTGAGACCATAAGACATAGGAGCAGAAATAGACCACTCGGCCCATCAAGCCTGCTCCGCCATTCAATCATGACTGATATTTTTCTCATCCCCATTCTCCTGCCTTCTCCCCATAACCCCTGATCCCCTTATTGATCAAGAACCTATCTATCTCTGTCTTAAAGACACTCAGTGATTTGGCCTCCACAGCCTTCTGCGGCAAAGAGTTCCACAGATTCACTATCCTCTGGGTTGAAGAAATTCCTCCTTATCTCTGTTTTAAAGGATTGTTCCTTTAGTCTGAGATGGTGCCCTCTGGTTCTAGTTTTTCCTACGTGGAAACATCCTCTCCACGTCCACTCTATCCAGGCCTCACAGTATCCTGTAAGTTTCAATAAGATCCCCCTCTTCCTTCTAAACTCCAACGGGTGCAGACCTATAATCCTCAACCGTTCCTCATACGACAAGCTCTTAATTCCAGGGATTGTTCTTGTGAACCTCCCCTGGACCCTTTCCAAGGCCTTAGATATGGCCTTTCCTTCCTTAGATACGGGCCCCAAAACTGCTCACAATACTCCAACTGGGGTCTGATCAGAGCCTTATACCATCCCAAATTTGAAGGTGTCTTCAGATTGATGTGCCCCTCACACCCCACCCCCTCCACTCCCCTTCCTGCCCAAGATCGAGGTGAAGGCTTCTGTTTGGCACCCTGACCCAACCTAAAAATTGAAGCTGGGGTGGAAAAAGGCCTTAATAGGCGCATGGGCAGGCTTCTTATCCGAGGAGTTGCCTGTCCCACCATGAAATTGCGTCTGGGTTGGGGCAAGCAGGTTCCCAGAGGAAATCGCTTCCATGCAATTTTATGCTCCCCACCCACCTCAAAACCGGCCCGGGTTGGGTGGCGGGGGGCGGGGGTGGGGGGGGGGGGGGGGGGGGGCACTGGTGGTGCGAGTGGTGGCGGAGCGTAAAGTCCTGGCCTTGATTTTTAAGCAGAAGATACAAACCCCAAAAACGAATACAATTCATGGCTAATATCAGCAGTGGACTAGCCAGTGGGTCGAGGACGTCTGCTGCAGAAGACATAGGATTAAACGTCGGGTCAGACTGAGTAAAGGATGATGGAAGATTGGGATGGGACGGGGTGTGGGGGGGAGGGGGGGGGGGGGGGGGGGGCGCGGCATCATCGACTTGAAACGTTTAACTCCGTTTTCCTGTCTCCGCAGATGAGGACAGGGAAACTCAGCGGGTCTGGCAGCATCGGTGGGGAGAGAAACAGAATTAACATTTCAGGGGCAAAATGAAAAACGAAGGAAGTCGGTGATAGGCTGCAGGGCAGGAGAGATTTAATAGCTAAAGGTTTCCTGAAGCAACAGCTGGAGAGAACGGAAATGGGTAGAGTGAAGAAACAAAGGTTGTGTCTAAATTAGGTGTGAATGGCAACATAAAAATCCTCTGAATGCAACATGAAGGGATAAGGAGAGAAACAAGGCACGATACAGCAGAAGAAGAAAAAAAAACATAGGACTTTTTTGATGTCTCAAAAGTGAGACAAAGGTCTCTCCTCTTCTGCTATTCCAATGAAGATATATCGGTTCTCTGTTGACATTTGGCAACTGCGATCAGCTAGACAGGGCACAAAAGTTACAAGCCATGCCAAATAGGCCCTGTCTCCCTTGCCCCTTGCAGAGGTGTTAAGCTGTCAAGACTTTCAGGTATTGGGCAGGAAGTGACTTACCCCTGTGGTGTGCTCAGTTCCAGCGATGCCACACACGGTCAATTGAACTGGCTCTCTGCGTTGGAAGGTGATGTTTACTTCTTCCCCTAGAAGGCAACAATTAGAACTTACAAACTAAAACACATCGCTTCTGGTGGCACAAATCAGGTCACTTGTTTTTTTCAGAGGATTCTGAGAAACAACATTCGCGCCACACAAGTGCCAACAATGACCATCTCCAACAAGACAGCGTGCAACCAACGCCCCTTGATATTCAATGGCATTACCATCACCGGATCCCCCACTATAAACATGCTGGGGGCTTACCATGGACCAGAAACTGAACTGCGTCAGCCCCATACATTTTTTGGTTATAAGGGCAAGTCAGAAGCTGGGAATTCTGTGGTGAGTAACTCATCTCATAGCTCCCCAAAGCCTGTTCATCAACCACAAGGCTCAAATATATTGGTCATTTATCTCTCCCGACCTTCAATTTTCTCTCTGTGCTGAAGAAGGCAAATAAGATCTAAATTTCACAGAATTTACAGTGCAGAAGGAGGCCATTCGGCCCATCGAGTCTGCACCGGCTCTTGGAAAGAGCACCCTACCCCAGGTCAACACCTCCACCCGATCCCCATAACCGAGTCCAAAGCTCTCAAGGAGAGCAAACCCGGGGTGATTCACCTTCTAAACTCTCCATTTTCTATGTTTCAGGCTCAGTAGACTGGCTCCCTATGTGTTGACTACTGATGCCCCAACTCACTCTCTGGGGGATTTGCCGTTGTGTTGGATAAGCGGTCATTCTTCATGTTTGAGCTTTCGCTGGTAGGCCGTTTAATGGCAGGAGGCACCCTACACGGGCCTCATTCTGTCATTCATGATTCCCTTTTATGGTCAGGAACATAACGAAATAAGATTAGCCAATTATTTTTTCTAATTAAGGGGCAATTTAGCGTGGCCAATCCACCTACTCTGCACATTTTTGGGTTGTGGGGGCGAAACCCACGCAGACACGGGGAGAATGTACAAACTCCACACGGACAGTGACCCAGAGCCGGGATCGAACCTGGGACCTCAGCGCCGTGAGGCGGTTGTGCTAACCACTAGGCCACCGTGCTGCCCATAACGAAATAAGATAAAGATCCATCTAAATTCTACCATCTTGCCACTCACGTGTTATAATGATAATGGACCTGTTGACCAATCATAGCAATTAAATCTTTCAATCTATCTATGACAGGCACAGACAAAATGTGAGGAAAATCCCAAGATATGAGTGTCTCGGGAACCAAATGGTATATTGTGCCAGAGATTACTCACCTGGTGGTGGTAGTCTGTGTTTCAGATCATTCAAGAAGTCCAAGATTCTGTGGTCACCAGCATGTTGTAACCTGGAGCTGCGGCTAATGATGGCGAAATCCTCAATGTTCTTTGACCAGGAGTGTCTCCTGCTCTTACTGCCTGACATTGGTGTGTGTTGGGAGGATTTACAGATTATCAACTTTTTTTGGCCGGGTTATGAACTTGTTTTCCTTGGCCATCAAGTCCTGGGGTGGGACTTCAACCCAGAGCTTCTGACTCACTCTCCCCACTGCACCACAAGCCATCCATGTAATTACTCAGGTATCATTTCCCAGAATGTCATTTTCTGGAAGAACCTCCAGGAGGGATTTTGAGTTGGAACCCCAGGCAATTTCCACCTTCCTAAATCACTAAAGATGTTGAGAAGAGACAATGTAAAATGCAAGGCCACATTCCAAGGTGAAGGTGAGAAACCAACAAATCACCTTCAGGAGAGTGTGAAGAGAGAGGCATTTCCTATAATCCAGACACCCACCGCAACTCACAGAAACACACAGATTTAAGGCGATTGCTGGAAGGATTTGAGGGGACATGAGGATGAACCATTTCACCCAGAGGGTGGTGGCCGTCTGAAATTCACTGCCTCAACTAGTTTTTGAGACTGAAATGCCCAACCCATTTAAAAGTCGCCTGGATCTGCATCTGAAGTGTTGAAACCTGCAAGACTACAGACCAGGTGCTGGAATTAAACTGAGGGGCTCTTTCTTGTTTTCTCAGACACAATGGATTGAATGGTCCCTTTCTGCACTGTAATGTTTCTATGGGAACTCATTGGAAACTAAGGGGGAGACAAAGTACTGGCTATTGAAACAGTGGCTCCCGCAGACAGACCCACCCAAAGCATCTTGGAAATACACAATGGGTGAAGTATTTCAAGGCACGCCTGCCCAGGTTACATCTAGGTTGGCACACCTAGGTGAAGGCATCACCAAGGTGTTGCCGCATGGTTGGTGATGCCATCTTTTGAATGAGACATGAACAAAGGCCCTGCCTGACATCTCAGGTGGCTGTGAAAGATCCCCCAGCATTAGTTTGAAGAAGGGCAGTGGAGATATCCCCACTGTCCTGGGAATTGCATCTGAACCAGAAGATCTGGGTTCAAGTTCCACCCCAGGACTTGATGACCAAGAAAGGTGCAGTCATAATAGGTTGAATGTCAACTTGTAAATCCTTCCAACACACACCATTGGCTGGCGGTAAGAGTGCCAGAGGTTTCCAGTCAGCCTTTCAATGGAAAGAAAGTTGGAGCCTCAACCATCACTACCCATAACTCCGGAGCACGAAACGCAAGTAAAAATGTACGTTGCTATGGCAACTTGGACTCCGAGTGAACCATTACACAACACCACCACGGCATGAGTAATTTGAGGCACAATATGACGTAGGCCTTCAAAACTCTCTACGGCTGGGGTTTTCCTCCGATCTGGATCAGGATCTGATCTAGGCTGACTCAGTCAACACTGAAATCTATCGTTATCACATTGCTGTTTGTGGGACCACGCTACGGACAAAGTGACTGCTGCATTTCTGACATTAGAGCAGAGACTGCACTTGGGTTGTCTGTGAATCACTTTGCCGTGTCCTGAGGTCCTGAAAGACATTGTACAAAACTAAGTTTTTCTTTCTGACAGCCCTGTAAGTATTTACACTATCACTCTCTGGGTAACCGCTGTGCTCTGTCTTTTTCTGTATTCATTCACAGGTTGAGGAATTTTACAGGATGCAGACTTAGATTGAGATTTTTGAGACATTGTAAGTTTCAGATTTGTCAAGTGGATGAAGGAGACCATAGAATAGAATCATAGAATCCCTACAGTGCAGAAGGAGGCCATTCAGCCCATCGAGTCCGCACTGACCCTCTGAAAGAGCGCCCAACCTAGGTCCAATCCTCCACCCTATCCCCATAACCGCACCTAACCTTTTTGGACACTCAGGGACAATTTAAGTACGGCCAGTCCACCTAACCTGCACATCTTTGGACCGTGGGAGGAAACCGGAGCACCCGGAGGAAACCCACGAGACACAGGGAGAACGTGCAGACTCTGTGCAGACTGCCACCCGAGGTCAGAATCAAACCTGGGACCCCTGGAGCTGTGAGGCAACAGTGCTAACCACCGTGCCACCTTTTGCTGTGTGAAAAGTGAAGTGAATGAGAGAGGGTGGGAACGTGAATGGGAAATGTGTAACCTGAAGAGGTTTGAGTTCCTGTGTTCCCTCGAAAAGTGGAGATTGGGTGAGAGGGGGAGAGAGAGAGGGAGACGGTCAATCAGAGCTGCGTCGTCCACTTTGACCTTAGCGACTAGACCCAGCGGCTCTTGTAAGAAGTAAGCAGATGGGGACGGGTGTAACACCTGCTCTTATTAATCCCTCCCCAGGATGTTGTTACTCAAGTTACACTCAATACTTACCTCCCACCCTCATCACAGAACAGCAAAGCTGCGAGCAGGATCCTGTACCATCTGTTAATTGAAGGCGGGGAGCGCTCAAGACGGATGATGTGCATTGAAGTGAACAGAGGCCCCTTTTGTTTAGTCTGATTGCTGATGCTGGTTAATACCTGCCCCCGGGATCTTTGTACTTTGTGTGAGTTATATCAGTATATTGGTGGAAGCATGTTGCCTGCCAGGCTTAAACTGAGCTCTTTCATCTCAACTGGGCCAGAGAAGCTTAGGAAACCTTGACATTGAATGACATAGATTTAACATGGAACTTACAGCTCAGACACACGTCATTCAGCCCATACTGGTGTTTACGCTCTATACACGCCTCCACTTCTTTTCATCATCAAATCCTAACAATATATCGCTCTATTCCTTTTGTCCGTCATATGATTGTCTCGCTTTCCCTTAAACACCATTTGCCTCAATTACTCCCTGTGGTAGCGAGTTCCGCATTCCAACACGATGGGTGAAGAAGTCTCCTGCATTCCCCCCTCTCCATTTATTAAGGGGACCCCCACCCCCCAACCAAGTGGAAATGCTTCCTCCGAAGCATATCTACCCAATCAAACTCCCCAAAGTTTTAAAGACTTCTGCAACGCATTCCCTCAGTCTCCTCGTTCGTACCAACTCGAGATGCAGCCTGTCCTATGCGGGCAGGGTGAGCAATGAAATCAAGCGGCACGAGGATGTGACATTGCCCTTTCCTGGAATTCTTTATGGAGATTCCAGCCTCTCGCTCCTCCAAATGCGGCAAAGCAGACCGCGACTTTGTGCGGTAACAGGTCCGGGAGACCGTTTTACATCTTTCTCCATTGAGGTTGATGGGACTGATGTAACACGTGTTATAATGACGTGATAGTAATATGTCGTTACTCTTTTGCTTACTTCCAGAATGGTCTGATGGTTGTAGTTCAGTAAAACTATCAGTCTTCAAATTAAGCAAATACCATTTAATGAATAACGAATATAAATAACAATGAGTTTGTTCACTCTTCTACAACTATAACTGATGATCAGATAAATAAGAACAAGTATAAATAATGTTCAATTACACATGCCAACTAAGCTATATCTCTAACACTCTGCTCACCAGTCACTCCTGATACGAAGAGGCGGGAATCTCCTCTGAGTGATTTATAGACATAGATCTGGGCCGGGATTCTCCCTTCCGGGGACTAAGTCCCTTCGCCGGCGGGAAACCCGGCGCCAACGACTCCGGCGTCAACGGGCCCCCAAGGTGAGGGCTTCACACCTGTCTAGGGGGCTAGGTGGATGCCGGAGGGGTTCGCGCCGTTCCAGTCGGCGGCGAAGGGATGGCATGAATTCGCGCATGCGCAGAAGGGCCGGCGTGATCTTGCGCAAGCGTGGAACTGCCGGTGCGGTTCCGCGCATGCGCAGACTGGCCGGCGTATTTTGGTGCACGCACGGGGGGTTCTCTTCTCCGCGCCGGCCATGGCGGAGCCCTACAGGGGCCGGCGCGGAAGGAAGAAGTGCCCCCACGGAACAGGCCCGCCCGCAGATGGGTGGGCCCTGATCGCGGGCCAGGCCACCGTGGCCCCCCCCCCCGGGGTCGGATCCCCCCGCGCCCCCCCCCCACCCCCCGCCGACTTACCTGCCTGGTCCCGCCGTGTGGGACCATACGTAACTCACGCCGGCGGGACTGGCCAAAAGCGGATGGCCGCTCGGCCCATCGGGGCCCGGAGAATTGCCGGGGGGGGCGCTGCCAACGGCCCCTGACCGGCGTGGCGTGAATCCCGCCCCTGCCCGAAAAACGCCACCGGAGAATACGGTAGCCGGCAGCGGGGCGGGATCCTCGCTGCCCCCCAGGAATTCTCGGACCCACGGGGGGGGGGTCGGTGAATCCTGCCCCTGATGTTGCCATCTGGTGGTTGTCTAGCACTCTCTTACAGATGTTAACCCCTTACATACCGGCACATATACAGATCAGTACAACACGGGTTTCCAAATCCATTTTTACCCATCTTATACCGCATCCTAAAGTCAAGACCGATCCCAGGGAGTCTGTGCATAATTTGGAGTATTGGAGTAGTGGTGTGACGGGAGTAATACTATACTGTGATGTTGTCAGGTAGGAGCAACAAAATGGTAAAATATCCTGCGTTCTCGCCGTGTGATAGCCCACCTTCACCTCCAACAAGAGGGAGGATCCCATGAATTTACTTTCTCACAAAGACGGAGGCCATCCCTTCAGTTGCCTTTGCTGCTTTTCACACATCTCCCTCCCCTTGTCCACTCCCCCCTCAAGCTCAGGTTTACCCGAACGGTATCGAGGAGGTGGATGGAGACCGGAGAAGCTGCAATTGTCCTCCTTCGAGCTGAGAAGGTTCGGGAGAGATTCAGTCTCAAAAGAGTTCAAAGTGATGAAGGGTTTTCGACGGAGTAAAACTATTTTCACCCGCAGGAGAGTTGGGAACCAGAGGCCTCGGATTTAAGATAATTGGGAAAGTGGGAAGAGGAGAGTCGGGGAGGACTTTTCTTTCACACTGTGAGTTGTGATCAGGAATGCAGAGCCAGGAAGAGTAGAAGCATTCAATCTCATAGAATGCATTGAATTTACAGTGCAGAAGGGGGCCATTCGGCCCATCGAGTCTGCACCGGCTCCTGGAAAGAGCACCCTACCCAAGGTTAACACCTCCACCCTATCCCCATAACCCAACCCAACACTAAGGGCAATTTATCATGGCCAATCCACCTAACCACTAACCACTCCAATCATAACGAACAGAAAATCAAATTGGATAAATACTTGAGTGAGAAGGCTTTCAGGGCAATGGGGGAAAGAGCAGACAAGTGGGGCTAACTGGATAGTTCTTCCAAAGAGCCAGTACAGTGACAATGGGCCGAGTGACCTCGCTTGCACTGTATGACTCAATGATCACGGCACTGATTATTGATATAGATTTAAACATGGTGCGAAGCAATGAAAAATGTGTGAAGAAAAGTTTTCTCCCAGGTTAGGAACAAATGGAAAGAGTTCAGGCCTGACGTCTGCCGTAGAAACGGAGCCTTTTTGGGTTGTGAATGAACTGCTTAAGAGGGAAGGGTTTTCGCTGCAGGATTCTCTGGGCCTTGCCGAGGTTGAAATGTGGGCCAGAGGCCCGGCCCGAAGGGTGTGGAAAACAGCCACTTCCGGCGCTTTTCCCCAGGGCATCCCATTGGCCAAAGGCCAGGCTCGTCTTCCAGTTCAGGATGCCAGGCTCTGGAAGGCGCAGGCCAATCCCAAGGCTTCCTGGCATGGAGGCAGGAGAGAGGTGGGAGCGAGAGAGGGAGTTTCAAAACGGAGGCACCCCGTCACCAACCTTTTAAAAAGTTTGAATTAGAAAACGGTTTTGGCAGGCGGACCTCAACTTTGAGGGGATTGGGGGGGGGGGGGCAGGGTTTGGGATGGGAGGAGTTTGTGGGTAGCTGCTCCACAGGGTAACCAGTGGCAGCCAGGCTGTAAGGTGGGCAGAGAGGGTTTCTCGGCCTATCTGGAGTGCTGGCTCCCCTGCCAAGCCTCCGAGAACCGAAACTGACCCCTGCTGCCTGTGGGAATGTGGAGGACAACCGGAAAATATCAGCTGATCTCCTTTAACTGGGCCGAAGCCACCGTCAACAACGCTACCCAATTGGCTGTTGCATGCAGCGGGGCAGCCCTACCACCTCCCCCACTCCTTTCATCTCCACCAAAATGGCCCGCGAGTCACATTAAGCCAGAGGTGGCCATATTCTAAGGGTCTGCCTGTTTCCCATCACCACTCCAACACACCTTAATTACAAGTCAAAATGGTAAAATTGTATTGGCCAGTAACCTGGAGCTCATTTATTTTTTATTTCTTTTGTTTTTTTTTTATAAATTTAGAGTACCCAATATTTGTTCCAATTAAGGGGCAATTTAGCGTGGCCAATCCACCTACCCGGCACATCTTTGGGCTGTGGGGGCGAAACCCACGCAAACACGGGGAGAATGTGCAAACTCCACACGGACAGTGACCCAGAGCCGGGATCGAACCTGGGACCTCGGCGCCGTGAGGCAGCTGTGCGAACCCACTGCGCCGCCGTGCTGCCCTCTGGTGCTCATTTATAACCAGTTCAGAACATAGTCACAGATGATGAGGGAAATATGGTGGATTGTCTTGTGGGGAATTGGATCGCACAAAATGAAAGAGAAATTTGGGGTGGATTCTCCGCCGATGGGATGCTCCATTTTGCCGGCAGCCCGGGGGTTTCCCGACGGCGTGGGGCTGCTCCACAATGGGAAGCCCCATTGACCAGCCGGCAAAACGGAGCATCCCGCCGGCGTGCTGAGCCAGAAATCTGGCGCGGCGGGACGGAGAATTCAGCCCGTTATCTTTTTATAATTCTGGAAGCACCTTCCTTTGGATGGGACTCAAAGCAAGACTTGATCCTGATCTATTAGTTGGACAGGCACAATTTTCAAGCAGGACAGGATATAGTATCAGCCGTGGCTGAGTGGGTAGCACTCTCGTCTCTGAGTCACAAGGTTCAAGTCCAGTCCAGGACTCCCAGCTCCCCTCAGGATCTCTGCTCTTCCCACTGTCAGGGAGTTATTCCATTGCCCAAAGGTGCTGGCCAATCAGAGACTGGCAGCGCCACCCAGAGAGGTGGCCACTGCTGGTATTGCCGGGCCTTCCAGGAGGATTGGCGATGGACCCTCCAGAGACAGGCAAGTGTGGGTGAGATAAGGTTCCCAGTGTGATGAATGTAGGAATTTCAGATGTATTATATTATAGGTATTTGGTGCAGTCAGAGTGTGTGAGACTGCTGTAGTCATGTTTTTAAAATACACTTGGTTTGAAAGTTTGGGAGTCGGGGTACATTTAAACCTTCATAAAAAGCTTGGGTAATGGAATTTTGTTTTGACTAAGGGGAGTTAATTAGATTTCAGCTCGGTTAGGTGAAGTTGTTACTGGGTGGAGCTAAGGTATCAGGCATTTTGTAGGAAAAGCAGGTCAGTGCAGTTCTGGATGAAGCTGTGACCGACCATAGGTCAGGCAACTTGCTCTCTGCAGTTCAGTTAAAAGAGATTAACAATCTTTAAGGCAGTGCAGACTTGTCTGAGAACAAGGTGGAGCTGAAACAAGCTGAGAAACAGTTTCCGAAGAGATACAGCAGAGTTTCTGCATGGGTCTGGCAGGTGTCAGATCTTTTCTTCAAAGCAGTGTGAAGCAATCTCTCTTTCTCAAAGAACATCTCTGTAAAGCAAGTATTCAAATATTCCTATGTGCCATTGGTAGTTAAAGTGGACTGAGAGCTGAGATGTATTTTTCCTTATTGGTTAAGTGGGAATAAAGATAGCAGTTGAGGGTATTGTATCCATTATATTGAGTAGTATTGTTTAAGGGGTAATTGTGCTTTATTTTCGAGTGTGATGTTAAGGATTGTAATACTGTGTGTGTAATAAAGTTTGTTTTAATGTACCATATCCCTATTTCTTTGTGTATTCGCTCCTGGAGCGAAGAATCCTTTCCGCACAGTCTTACAAAATTAAAATAAAATATTGCGGTTACTGTCCAGTATCCTCGCCACACTTGGGGTCTGGTCCGGGATTGTAATACCAGGGGGTATTACCAGGGAGGGCTTTGGCGGGGGGAGCGGGGGGGGGAGTACGCCAGTAGATTGAGAGCAGGAGGACTGAGAGCACACCTTAATGCCTCTGAGTTTGCCTCGGGGTGCAAGGGGGCTAGGGGTGGGGTGGGGTGGAGGTGATGATATTAAATTCCACCCCAGTGTCGTGCTGAGGGAGAGCTGCACTGTCGGAGATGTGTCTCTGAGACGTTCGACCAAGGCCCTCTTAGCCTATTTGGATGGGCCTAATTAATAGATCCCCATGTCGCTCTTCGGAAGAAGAACAGGGGAATTCTCCCTTGTGCCCAATGTTTATCCCTCAATCAACACGATAAAAACAGACCATGGTCAGGTTGCTGTTTGCGGGAGCTTGCTGTGCACAGTTTGGCTGCCGCTTTTCCTGCATTGCAACAGTGACGACATCTCAACAAGTAATTCACTCGCTGTAAAACATTTTGAGGTGTCCTACGGTCGTGAAAAAGTGACGTATAAATGCAAGTCTTTCTTTTCTCAGGTGAGATCTGCAGATATCCCACAGCTGCTTTGCTGTGTGCTAATTGGCCGCCATCGTGTCTGCATGACACGGGCAACTACTTTTTGAAGGAACTTAATTGACCGCAAGGAACTTTGGAATGAACGTCACAATGCAAATGCAAGTGCTGCTTCTTTTTAAAAAAATATATAATTTAGAGTACCCAATTATTTTTTCCAATTAAGGGGCAATTTAGCATGAAAAATCTACCTACCCTGCACATCTTTGGGTTGTTGGGGTGAGACCCACACAGCCACAGGGAGAATGTGTAAACTCCACACGGACAGTGATCCGAGGCCGGGATTGAACCTGGGTCCTCGGCGTCGTATGGCAGCAGTTTTAACCACTGCACCACCCTGCCACCCAAGTTCTGCTTCTTCGGAAGCATTTCATCCCATTATTACATTAAGGTCATTATCCAGATGTTTATCTGAGGAAAATGTACCGAATGCCCAGACAGTGATTTGTACCACTGGGAGATGAGCTCGACTGCCATAGGGTTACAGAGTTGTTTATACCAGAGTTTTGTGGCTCAGATGCAATGGGCTGAATGGCCTCCTTCTGCACTGTAAATTCTGTGATTCTATGATTGATAATGTTGCTGAACTGGGAGTACAGCTGTGTGATTTTATCTTACTGAGACTAGTAAACCAGTACTGATGCTGGGACATGGGACAGAATCTTATACCCAGACCATGGCGAGTTTGGTGGCGGGGGCATTTGATCAGGTGGGAGGATAATGGGTGGGGACCCTGCTTTCTTTCTGTCATGGGTGGCCTTCTAACCTTGCCATCTACTGGGGCCCTTAAGAGGCCAACTAATGCCTCACCAAACATGAATGAGCAAACTGTTGCTCCCACCACGGGGCACATCAGTCTTCCTTTCCTAAGTTAGTAACTCACTTTTTTTTGAATGTAGATTGCAATCCACTCTTCCAGTACAGCCATTGTATATACAGAATTCCCTGGAAGAGTCTAACCAATTTCTTCTCTTTCCTTAAGGATTCGACTGTACATCCCTTCTGATTTGCACTCCGGAGTAATCAATATTTATAATATATGATTCCCCGGTATCGTCTTATAATTGGACAGGATTACACGGATGCATTTTTGCTTGATAGTCAGTGAGTAATTGCCTCAATTATTGACCGTGTGATGTGCGATTTTCACTAACACATGATGGAATACTTGTTAGAAGCAAATTACTGCGGATGCTGGAATCTGAAACAAAACCTGAAAACACTGGCCAACCTCAGCAGGTCTGGCAGCGTCTGTGGAGAGAGAAGGGAGCGAACGTTTCAAATCTGGATGACTCCTTGTCAAAGCTGGAGAGAAGTGGAAATGGGGTCAGATTTATACTGTAGTGGGGCGGGGGGGGGGGGGGGGGGGGGACGTGGAGCGGTGAGGGCTGGATAGGGGGGGGGCAGCGATAGGTGAAGATGGAATACTTGGTGTTGAGAGGGTGGCTTGTATCCAGATGTCTTGGGGATGGGTGGAAGCTTGGGAATGGGTTATCTGCCTGCTCATGGAGTTGATGGCTAAACCATGGAAAACTGGGATGAGAGTTGATTTAAATGCTAAAAATGTAAAATCAAATTTCCACAATACTTCTTGACATCTGGTACTTTCCCAAACGATCACGGTGTACGGCCATCCATTATTACAAGTTCATTAAGGGCAGCACGGTAGCATAGTGGTTAGCACAATTGCTTCACAGCTCCAGTGTCCCAGGTTTGATTCCCTGCTGGGTCACTGTCTGTGTGGAGTCTGCACGTTCTCCCCATGTGTGCGAGGGTTTCCTCCGGGTGCTCCGGTTTCCTCCCACAGTCCAAAGATGTGCAGGTTAGGTGGATTGGCCATGATAAATTGCCCTTAGTGTCCAAAATTGCCCTTAGTGTTGGGTGGGGTTACTGGGTTATGGGGATGGGGCGGAGGTGTGAGCTTGGGTAGGGTGCTCTTTCAGGGAGCCGGTGCAGACTCGATGGGCCGAATGGCCTCCTTCTGCACTGTAAATTCTATGAAATTTGACTCCTTGGGAGATTCAAACACTGTTTGCTTTATTGATTCATATTTCCAAATAATTATGTTATTTTATCGATGCACATGTTTTATTTGTGGTGCCCACCACCTCGTCCTCCACCTTCTCTGGGATGTTTCCAGCTATTCTATTGCTGCTTGTGCGTGGACCCCAGGAGCCTAAACGACACGGCTGAATTTGGTGACGCAATGTAGTATTTCAGTAAATTCAGTCAATTTCCTACACTCAAACATTAGGAGGTCAGTGGCCTGGATTTAACACGCCCCCGTCGAGCGTGTTTTTCGGCATGTAAATTAGAACAGGTGCCGGGCAGATGCCCACTCCACCACTGCCCCCCCCCCCCCCCCCCCCCACCCTCCACACCGCACCCCAAGCTCACCCTCATAAAACACTAGGTGGCCGAGTGGGCAGGTGCTGACATCAGCAGCCTGTGCGACAGATGTAAATATATTAAGGGTCAATTGAGCTTGTTAACAAGTGAATTGACTCCATATACTGCCCACACCACAACATGGCTGAGGAGGGCAGGCAGGAGGATGAGGGAAGGAAGGAGGTGGGGGGGTGGGGGTGGGGGTGGGGGTGGAAGTATCTTTGGGGAGTGCCATTGTGCATTCGAACAGCCACCCGAAGGTAGTTCCATTGTATATTGTTACATTGTATATCTTGTGTTGCCCTATTATGTATTCTCATGTATTTGCTTGTATTTTCTTCAATTTTGTTTAATTCCCTTTTCTAATGATCTGTTGAGCTGCTTGCAGAAAAATACTTTTCACTGTACCTCGGTACACGTGACAATAAACAAATCCAATCCAATCCTTCTCACCCGCCTGCTCTCCAAAACACAGCCTTCCACCCTCCCGCTCCCTAAACTGGCCAAGCCCTCCCCGTCCAATATCCCCCGGCCTACCTAACGGCGAGATCCATTGGATCTTCTTCTTGGGACTGGTTGCAGTCCCGGCAGTGGCCACTACTGAGTTCTTGGCGCTGTCGGTGTTGGGCTGGCGGCTCCCTGAGGCAGGACTTCCTCTCTTGCTGAGCTCCAACCCATGAAATGCAGCCCAGTGAATTTTCCTTTTGCCATGAGCCACCCGACCCACTCAATCTCTCTCTCTCTCTCTCTCTGGCCACCATATTAAGCTGAACCAGGTTGTTTGCAACACCAGCATCTCATTCAAACCCAAGCTGAGCTTCTGAACTTCAAACGTTGCTGGTCCCCCCCCCACCTCAACTCATCTTTGAAAAAGCCTTTATCATCTCCAGACGTGACACTTCTAATAACCCACCTTCCAACCTCCCATCATCCTGCATCTGCAAATCCCAGTTTACCCCAAACACCTAGCTCCTCTATTCTCTCGCACACCAAGTTCTGCCCGCCCATCACCCTTGTGCTCGCTGACAGACATTAGCCCCCGGTACCCCAATGCCCCTACTTTCATGGGATTGTTGATATCGTCTGAATTTGTTGCCCATTCCAAATTGCTATTCAGGCGGTGGGGGGGGGGGTTGAGCTGCCTCCTTGAATGGAGTCAAGCACATTGCCGTGGGTCTGGAGCAGCACAAAGGCCAGACAGGGTAAGGCCGACAGATTTCTCTCCCGAAAGGATATTAGTGAACTAGGTGGGTTATTGCAACAATCTGCTGGCTTTTCAGGGCCCTCATTACTGACAGTAGCTTCTCTTTTAATTAGCTCATTTTAAATTTCCCAGCTGCCACGGAGATATTTGAAATCATATCTCTGGATCATTAATCCAGTAATATAATTGTTGCGCTGCCCTATTCCTCAATTAAAAACTATGTTTAATTTCTATCATGACCTTGCTGCTGAAAATGAGAATGAAGTTATTTTAAATATAGTCCTTTGGATTTTACCTGTTTTCTTCATTTCTACTTATGCCGATGGGTTGGGTGAAGGAGCGTGGGATGAGGCCGACACATTCACGTAGATCTGATGGGCTGAATGGCCTGTTTCTGGGCTGTTAATTGTTTGCTATTTTACTTATTTGGATCTCCCTTCATTTTTTTTCACCCCCCCCTCCAGCAACCACTCATTTTCCTGGTTCCTTGTGGAAGCCGCAAGGATATCGAGTGACTTTCGGGACAGATGTAACGCTCTGAGATTGCAGAGGGATCCAGGTGCCCTAATGCATGAGCCGCAAAAGGTTAGCACGTAGGTGCAGCAAGTAATTAGCAAAACTTACAGAACGTTCTCATTTATTGCAAGGAGGATTGAATACAAGGGTAGGGAGGTTTTGCTTCAGTTGTACAGGGCATTGGTGAGAACGCATCTGGAGCACTATGCACAGTAATGGTCTCCTTATCTAAGCAAAGATGTAAATGTGTTGGAAACAGTTGAGAGAAGGTTTACTGGATTAATGCCTGGATAAATGCGGGTTGTCTTATGAGGAAAGGTTGAACAGGTGAAGCTTGTATTCACTGGAGTTTCGAAGAGCAAGAGGAAAAGTGATTGAAACATATAAGATCCTGAGGGGTACCGACACGGTGGAGAGGTTGTTTCCCCTTGTGGGAGAATCTAGAAATCACTGGACGAGATTCTCTGTTTCCCAACGCCGATTTCGCAATCGGCGATCGGGCGGAGAATTCATTTCTACGATGGAATCGGGGCCGGCGCCTGTTTTACGCAGGTTGCGCATGCTCCGCTCCCCCGAAACAGCGTCATCGCGGCGCACGCTGCGTGCCGTTCAGACGACCTCAGGACGTCTCCTGAAGGCCCTCCCCCGATGCTCTGCCCCTGATGGGCCGCGTTCATGACGGCGGTGGGGGACGTGTGGTCCCAGCCGTGCGGGAACGAGGTGTGGCGGCTGCGGACTGTGTCAAGTGGCGCCATAGTCGGGCGGGAGCTGTGCTGCTGGCTGGGGGGGGTGGGGGGGCTTTGGCGAGGGCGGGGGGCACTGGTGGGGGGTGGACAGGGGGGCACTATCTGACAGGTCGGGTCTGCGGCTGGCTGGCGCCATGTTGTACGGCGCGACCGCTGCAGGCGGTCACCATGTGCATGCGCGGTCAATATCCCGGTAATCCTCCGGCCATTTATTTTGTGGATGCCGGGCGTTTTACATGATGCGGCTGCTAGTCACTCACCGGTCGCAGCATCGGTGAGGGGGCGCCGCCGATTTTTTCCACAGATCCTCCGCACTTAGCCTCAGCTTCGGAGAATCTGGGCCAGGGTCTCCCATTTCAGACAGAAATGGGGAAAAAAAAATCTCTCAGAACGTTGTGAGGCTTTGGAACTCTCTTCCTGAAAAGGTGGCGGAGGCGGAGTCTTCGAATATCTTTCAGGCAGAAGTAGATAGATTCTTGATAAGCGAGAGAGGTGAAAGGTTATTGGAGGTCGGCAGGAATCTGGAGTTGAGCTTAAAATTACATCAGCCTTGATCTTATTGAATGGTGGAGCAGGCTCAATGGGCTGAATGGCCTGCTCCCGCTCCTAACCCTTATGTTCTGCATATTTACTATTGCCAATTTGGACCCTTCACTGTAGCACCCCTCCCCCATACCCCCGCTCTCCAACCACCCCCCCCCAGCCTTTCATTCCTGATGTGAGATGCTTCTATTTGAGCATGAGGTAGCTCATGCTGCGGGACCCCACCCTGGCTGTTCGGTGGGCGTTAAATTAAAGAACTTGGACCTGCCGCAATAACAATGTGAGGCCAGTGTTCTGGCAACTGTGTCTCAATCGGCCACACCTCTGAGTCAGAAGGCCGTGGGTTTGAGGCATTTGAAGGAAATAAGCTTGTCGGGCTGCGGGAATAGATGGAATGTTGCTGATTTAGAACATAGAACATAGAACAGTACAGCACAGAACAGGCCCTTCGGCCCTCGATGTGCCGAGCAAAGATCACCCTACTTAAACCCACGTAACCCGTATACCCGTAACCCAACAATCCCCCCATTAACCTTACACTACGGGCAATTTAGCATGGCCAATCCACCTAACCCGCACATCTTTGGACTGTGGGAGGAAACCGGAGCACCCGGAGGAAACCCACGCACAAACGGGGAGGACGTGCAGACTCCACACAGACAGCGACCCAGCCGGGAATCGAACCTGGGACCCTGGAGCTGTGAAGCATTGATGCTAACCACCATGCTACCGTGAGGCCCCAAATGACTTGAATGCTCTACAGAGAGCCAGCCTGGCCTCGATGGTCTGAGTGGCCTTCTTCTGTGCCGTAATGACTCTTTGGCTTGGGGCGGCACGGTGGCACAGTGGTTAGCACTGCTGCCTCACAGCGGCAGGGACCCGGGTTCAATTCCTGCCTCGGATGACTGTTTGTGTGGAGTTTGCACGTTCTCCCCATGTCTGCGTTGGTTTTTTCCGGGTGCTCCGGTTTCCTCTCACTGACCAAAGGTGTACGGGGAGTTGGATTGGCCAGGATAAATTGCCGCTTAGTGTCCAGGGATGTGCAGGTTTGGTTATTGGGTTGCAGGGATAGGGCAGGGTGGGGCGGGCGGACATGAGTGAGGTGCTCATTTGAAGGGTCGGTGCAGACCCGGTGGGCCGAATGGCCTCCTGCACTGGAGGGATTTTATGACTCTATCTCGGCTGGTCGATCAGTGCAGTACTGAAGGAGGGCCGACCTATCCGAGGTGCCGTCTTTCGGGTGTGACGTAAACCTTGGCCCCTTCATCTCTCTCGGGTAGTTGCAAAGGATCCCCTCGCACTGGAGGAGCAGGGGATTTCTTCTTGATGTCCTTGACCAACCAGATTATCTGGTCATTATCACATTGCTATTTGTGACACCTGATTGTATGCAAATTGACTGCTACATTACAACTGAAACTGTTCTTCGTTGGGTGTTAATTTCTTGGGGGCAATCTGAAGTTGTAAAAGGTGCAACATTCAAGTTGTAAAAGGTGCAACATTCTCCCTTTTTAATGACCCGCTCTTCGCTTTCCTTGAATAGATTCCACACAAACCAGCATCCCGCAAACCCAAGTAAAACAGGCTGTTACTGTGATAGAAATGGTCGACAGATGCGAGTGCCAGAGTGGAAGTTAAGGAGGTTAGTAACCTTTTAGTGACAGCCGTGATATCAGAGTGACGCGCCCCTCCTTTTATAGGGTCTGGAGTGCCTGGTAAGGTGAGAGTTAGAAAGAAAAGTAGCAGAGACTGTCTTGTGTAGACATTGTGGAGAGCCAATTTATTCATATTAATTCTGTACAGAAGAGCAAGTTCAGGTTACAGCTTGGCCAGTGGCAGAATCTCAGAACAGTACAGTCCAAGTAAACTTCAGGTTACAGAATACAGCAGAAAATGCAGCAAAGTCCTTTCCAGGGTTAGCACAGCACTATTCCCAATCACCGAGCTCTTTTACATTTGTCTGGACATAGCACTTGTTAATGAAGCCACAGTGAGTGATTGCTTTCCTCCCCCAATCAATCTTTCTCCCCCTTCCCCACCCCTCGTGAGGGCACCAGTGGTTTAATTTGCTTACAGGTCTTAAATCGTTTACCCGACAATTTACATCTTAAAGGTTTCCTTGGAGCTAACTTCAGTACGTAAATCCTCAGGTAAACGATTTTTTGTGTTCTAGTTTTGCTGTGTATCATTAGTCGTGGGGGTCCCAGATTGTATTTATTTTAAGTTTAGAGTATCCAATTCATTTTCTCCAATTCAGGGCCAATTCAGCATGGCCAATCCACTTACCCCGCACATCTTTGGGTTGTGGGGGTGAGATCCACACCAGCACGGGGAGAATGTGCGAGGAGGCCATTCGGCCCGCCGGGTCTGCACCGACCTTTCAAGCGGACAGTGACCCGGGGCCGGGATCGCGCCCGGGTCCTCAGCGCCCCAAGGCAGCAGCGCTAACCACTGCGCCACCATGCCCCCTGGGGTCCCAAATTGTATGTCAGATGATATAAAGGGAGGAGACAGTCAGATACGATTAGCGTATGTTCTGCTAGCTTGTTGGCTGGCCGGGATTGGACAGATTTTGATCTTTTAGGGAATTGAGGGATACGGGGGGTGGGCAGGAAAACTGGAGTCAAGGCTGGAGATCAGCCGTGATCATATTGAAAGGCAGCGCAGGCTCGAGGGGCCGAACGGTCTACTTCTGCTCCTATTTCTTACGTTCTTACAATATGAGCAGATGGTATCCCATTAGGCTGACTATTGATCTCAAAGCTACCCTATATGTCGGGCCATGTAAAGTACTTGTTTTTTCTTGTCGAAGGAATCTAGGTTGTGCTGATTACTGGTTGAACAAACTGTGTGAGTTAAATGGATTTGCCGTATATTGGTGCGAAGTTTACTTTCGATATTATCCATAAGGAGATGGAATAGTGCATGGCGAGGGCATGTTTGCTTCTCAGTGACTTGAGAAGACCCTGACCTTCATTTCCGTTTCCTCCTATTCTCTCCGTCAGCTGCCTTGCGATCGCTGGCCAAATTGCCTTTGTTCAGGGGTGGGCTGCATCGGTGAGTTAAGGTGCACTATTCCAGCCATCGCAGATGAGCCCAGTCCTGTTTTCACCTGACATGTACACATCGGACCTAGGCAGCGGGAGTCAATGGAACGCGATCAAGGGACAGTTGCCCTGAGTGTCTGATGCCATTTCCCAGTCCAGAACCTCCACTGTTTCCTTGGTTGAGCTTACTGGCCTCCTGCTCTGTCCTATCTTGACATGGTACCACTGACAAACGTCCCCAACCCAGCTAGATTATAATCTCGGACGACACTCCCAGTGCAGTACTGAGAGAGTGCTGCACTGCCAGAGGTGTCGTTTTTTTTTGGATACAACGCTAAATCGAGGCCCTCTTAGGTGGACTTAAGCGATCCCATGACACTATTTCAAAGAAGAATAGGGGAGTTTTCCCCATTGTCTCGGTCAACATTCATCCCTCAATCAACATCACTAAAACAAACTATTCCAGTTTGTGTGAGTTTGCTGTGTGCAAATTGGCTGCCATGTTTCCTGCCTTACAATTGTCATAACATTTCAAAAGTCCTTCACCGGCTGAAAAGTCTTTTGGGATGTCCTGAGGTTGTGAAAGGTGCTATAAAAATGCAAGTCTTTTGTCAATTTTTTATTAAATGTAACCTTGTATTGGTCTGAGAGGCTGAAGACTCTTTCTGTTTCCAGTTGGGTCCAAATTAATGGCTTTTATTTGAGGTTGGGCCTTTGTGAAATAGCGATAAATCACGCTAGCAAATAAATAAGGACTTAAATACGTGTTTACCAGACTTCTGTCATTAAATAAAGGGTCTGATATTTTAACGATATGAACAACAAAACTTGAACTATCCTGAAAAGCATGGCAGCTGCAGCTATAGCTCCACAAATTGTGCCGTCAGCTCCACCCACGGTAGCCCCACCACTACAGCTCTGGCCCCGCCTGCTACAGCATTAGCTCCGCCTACACTACCCTTCACTGCACTAACTACTGCCCCAGCCCTGTCCATTATCACTTGACCTCCACCTAACGCATAATCTACTGCTTTAGCCCCCCCCCCCCACCCCCCGATCTCTACGTAATAAATCCCACCGACTAAAGCCCCCTTGGTTCTCCGCATAAAATCCTGAAGGACCCGCACCTGATACTGATGTCGTACATGCCGGTGACAGTAAAGCCCCTGGCACAGGAAAATGATGCAACGAGGCAGTTAATCGTCAAGGCTTCGGCAGCAGAATTGAGGAGGAAATGGAGGTCGGGAGCAAGGCTTGTTGTGCACTGATGCCGATAATTTCACGGCCGTGGGTGATTAGGGTAAAATAATGTCACTCAACGCAAAAGATCCAAACCTGATTATGAATAAAACCGCGGAATATCCCCCAATCTTAAAAAGAAAGGACTTGCATTGATGTGGCGCCTTACGCGACCGTGGGTCATCCCAAAACACTTTGCAGCCAATGGAGTGCGTTGAAGTGCACTGACTTCTGTAGTGCAGGAACTTAGGGTCGATGTCCATTCACTTCTATGCCTGTTGCCCTACTCCTGGCTAAGTAAATGTTAGTCAATTGTGGAAAATCAAGACTCGCTCCGGTTTTACTAAATTGTGTTGGGCTCTGATGTGTCTTGGCTCTGCAAGTGATCCTCGACCTTTCAGGCATTTGACCATAGGTTTCTGTTTGTTGACTGTAATGTTCATTTTAACTGAATGAGGTAGGGTAGTGTGGTTCATGCCAAGCACAGCTGTGTGTGGCAGTGTTAGAAGTGCTCATTATATTAAAGGTGCCGTTGAAATGAAACCCTCCTCTCCCTCCCATCAACTCGCTGATACCATCTCAACCAATGTTTACTTTTTGACTGATGAATCTTTCTTATCATATTCTAAGAAGAGGGCAGCATAGCGACGCAGTGGGTTAGCCCTGTTGCCTCACGGCGCCGAGGTCCCAGGTTCGATCCCGGCTCTGGGTCACTGTCTGTGTAGAGTTTGCACATTCTCCCCGTGTCTGCGTGGGTTTCACCCCCACAACCCAAAGATGTGCAGGGTAGGTGGATTGGCCACGCTAAATTTCCCCTTAATTGGAAAAAATTTATTGGGTACTCTAAATTTATATTAAAAAAATATTCTACGAAGATACGGGGCCACGGGTCATAGAGCCATAAATATTTACAGCAGGAAGCAGGCCCTTCGGCCCAACTTGTCCATGCTGCCCAGTTTTTGCACTAAGCTAGTCTCAATTGCCCACATTTGGCCCCTATCCCTCTATACCCAGATTTCCCAATTAAATGCTTTTTAGGATGCTTTTAGGTCTTTCAGATATTGTAGCTTGAGGATATTGAACCAGGTTACTTAAGCAAACTCCGGGACCATCTCATACACTCTGGTTCTAACTGTCAACTTATCATCTAAAAATATCAAAGCAACACAAACTCCAAACATCATTGCCTGGTGAGTAAGCACATTGCATGTGGTAAATATTTCGCATCTAAAATCTAGGGATCTTGAGTTTTAAAAGATTTGGTCGCAATTGCCGAGATTAATTTTGATGCACCAGGCACCTCTGTATAATTTCCACCAGTAATCTCACACCCAAACATTGTCAGCACCTTAAAGGAACGTCAGCACCTTCAGTGGAGACTTCTTAAACTTAGGGGGCAATATTTTCCAGCCTTTCCTGCCGGCGGCGACCTCCTGTCCCACATTGCAATTTTCACAGGGGGTTCCCCCCTCAGTTGGCATGTGTCTTCTTAAGGATGGCTGGCAGGGAGGGGGGTGGGTGGGCAGGGGCAGGGGCAAGCAGAATCCTTTCAGCCTGAAAGGAGCAAGGGGTTGCGATAGCGGCTAAGTGAGAGAGGGGGGGAACTTCGAGATGGGGTTGCCCTCTCCCGGGCTATTCAAAACTGCCTCTGTGCCACCTGAGCTGGCAACGGTGGTTGGGTAGCCCTGTTGCACCAACCCCCCCCCCCCCCCCCCCCCCCCCCCTTGGGCATTAATGGCCCTTTGATTTCAATTTGCAAAGCATATGATCAAAATTTTGCTTTAATTGACCTGACAAACACCTCATTGCCACATGGGTGGCACAGTGACCCCATTGTGCTTCAATCAATTGACCAACCTCACAACGTGCCTCGCAAGTCAACCTAAGCTCCACGAAGGCATCGTGGTGATGCCAAGAACACATGTTCCCTCAGGCTCGGTGGGATCCTTAATCAAAAAGTTAAAAGATATTTAAAGAATGTACCTTTCTCCATTTCAGTGGTCCAGGGGTTCCCTTGGGAGCGATAGGAAAAGCTCTTGAGCTCAAAGCAGTTCAACGAAGATATTCCTACCACAGATGGCGGATCAAAGAGCAGGGCTTCAAGTGCCCTCTGTATTTTTAGCGTAAGAATTGGACAGATGACTTAAATCTAGTGGCTCGTCAAAAATAAATCACTTGTGGTAATCCATGTGCGCGCATGGAATTTGGAATGAGTCTTAAGTTAAGCAAGTGAAGTCAATCCATGTCTGTTTATGATTTCTCCTAATGTGTATACTCCCTCTGATGGCATTCCTTTCCATGTACACATCGGAACTGACAGATAAAAGTCATGTTATCCTGTGCCTTGCCAGTTACTATATTTATTTGCAACAGAATATTTCAATAATCAATGCCTCCCACCAACGTAACAGAGCCTGATAAATCCAACTTTTGTATTCAGTCCCTTTCTCAGGATAACACCCCCCCCCCCTCATCTTTTTAGTCTCGAGGGATATCATTCTTTAGTTGACTTACTAGAGCTGTGCTTGTGTGTCAGGTAAAACAAATCCTCCAGTTAATCAGTCATCCTTTTCTATTTTTAAGTGTGAACATCAGTCAGTGTTGAGATTTGAACCCAATTTCGGCCAGTTAAGATTTCATTGTTCAAGCCCAGAGCATGTTGATTCTTTTCAAAGGCATAATTTGCAAGGGAAATCACATAGCGCACATCTGGAATGCACTGTTCGAAAAGGTGGTCGAAACAGTTTTATTAGTGACTTTCTAAGGGAAACTAGATATATATTTGTATATTTGCAAGGCCATTGGGAAAGAGTACGGGGGTAAGACTGACTGAATCGCTACTTCAAAGAGCTGGGCCAGAGAGGATAAATCAAATGGCCTCCTTCCCTCCTTTAAAATTCTATTGCTTGACCAAGACAATTGTGTCAGAATAGTTTCCCTTCGAGCAAGACCAGAGCAGCCAACTAATGAACAATCATCGCTGTCTGCTGTGGGCCAATATTGGTCATTTGGAGTCATAAGGGCTGAGTGAAAACATTCTCCAGAAGTTAAATCCTTGCCAATCAGTGACATCACTTCAAATTGATAGCATTAAACAGGGGACCCTCAGCTTTGTCCAAGTGGGGGGAGATACCCAGAGGAGAATCACAAGCGTTTTGCAGTGGTCTCCTAAAATAACTGGGATTATTCCCAATGCCAACTTAAACATCAAAAGTTGCAGTAGGTTTGTCATCTGTCCAGAGTATTTCAAGTCAGAAGCTCGTGGGTTCAAGTGCCACTGCAGAGACCTGAGCACCAAAACTAGGCCGACACGCTCGGTGCAGTACAGATGGATCTGCACGGTCGGGGGAGCGTTCTTTTGACTGAAGCATTGAGCTGTGGACCCATTTACTCTTTGCGGCAGACGTGAAAATTCCCAATGGCATTGCTTTGGAGACAAGAGGGGAGGTCTCCCCCGGGTCCTGGCTAATACCTGATCATTATGACATTGCTGTCTGTGGGAGCTTACTGTGGGGAAAATTGGCCACGGCATTTCCTGCATTTTGCAACAGCGGCCACACCGCAGAAGAAGTAGCTAATTGGCTATAAAGTGTTTCAGGATATTCCGATGTCGTGAACTAGGCGCCAGAAATGCATATCTTTTCTTGGCGACATCAAATCAAAGACTGGGTGATGGATTTTGATGGAAGCAATTTGGACAAGATCCAATTCTGACCTGGGAGAGACTGGGATAAAATTCATCGAGATGTTCTAAATTTGGCTTTTGGCGGGGATGGTCATGTGTCTTTCAGCGGGAGGCTTTCGTTGCTCATTAACGCAGAAGGGTTTTGTGAAGATGGTCATTTGACTGCTTCGGTGGTAACTTTCTCAAGGACTGCACTAACACTTCTGGACCCAGATAGAAAGTTGGTAGTGTGTGTACGTATACATGTGCGTACATATTGAATTCAGAGTTCCAGGGTTACCTTCAGTTCTGCATTACAAAAATCTATGGTAGCATTGGCTAGAGTGGTAGTCCAATAGGGCTGGATTAAATCTCTGGTGACATGAGTTCAACTTCCTTTGCAGCAGACTTGAATCCAATTAATTAAATGCATCTGGATCACCAAGCTGGTAATGTAGCTATGAAGCTCCTCGGTTTCTACAAGAAACCTATTTGGTTGATTAATGACCGTTTGTTCTAACTGCTCTCTGAAATGGCCTGGCAAGCAATTCATCACCAACCTCTCAAGGGCAATTAGGGATGGGCAACAAATGCTGGCCTTAATTGCCCATGATGTCCCATGAATAGAAAAAGTGTTAAAAATGTAAACAATTCAAAAGGACAATTTACGTCAGGAACCAGAGTTTGAGAATGTGTGAATTCTGGCAGTGTTCAGGGGGTTTAGTATTTGAGTTGGCGGGGGGGACGCTGGGGTGGCGGCCCGCAATAAGTGTCTGTTGTTAAATTCTCGGGCTGAATTCTCCGCCTTCGGGGTTCTCCATTTTGCCAGCAGCCCGGGAGGGGGGGGGGGGGGGGGGGGGGGGGGGTTTCCCGACGGCGTGGGGCTGCCCCACAGTGGGAAACCCCATTGACCGGCCGGCCGGCAAAACGGAGAATCCCGACGGCGGGCCGCACCAGAAAGCTGGCGTGGCGGGACGGAGAAACCAGCCCCCCGTTGGTGTCATTGAACAGGGTGGGACGTTCCTGTGAGCTGCAGTGGGTGGCCGGTTGGCATTAAGGCTGAGTGTGTGTGTAAAAGAGCTCTTCGGTATTGGCACTAAAGTAAAAAGAGCAGAGAGGAAAACAACTGTACATCGCGTTGAAGTTTTAGTTTCAGAAACAGCAAGAGTTACTATGTTATGCTCCGGAATATAATGCTTTCTTAAAAAAAGGATAGAAACAGAAAGTAGAAATATCATATAAACTGCAATAGAACAAGGTACAAAATGGTCACTCCATAGACACCCTGTAGATGTAACAACCATGTTAGTCGCTATGCAAATATGTTCCAGAAAAGAAAAATCATACAGTTGAATCAGGATTGTGTTTTAAAAGTAGGAAATTCACAACCTTTAGAGAGGTGAAGATGGGGGAAAGCTCACCTGCTCAACAATATATCAGTCGACAACCATTTTATATCGTATAATTGTACATTCAAATACAGTGGTTACCTTAATAAAATCGAAAATCCATTTCGTGTGGGGGAGGAAAGAAAATAGGCACAGTCACTAAAAGGCATCATAGAAAATCAATGGCCGCTTCTCACTGTTAGTTCATCCTCCATTGTGCTCAGTAAAGGCTTCTGTAATCCAGGCGCTGTGAACTGGGAGGGGGCCGTTGGGGGGGGGGGGGGGGGGGGGGGTGGGGGGGATGCGGGGGGCAGGGGAGGGCAACCAGACTGTGCAAGGTTCCAGATATCAGCGGACTTAAAACCATCCCAACCACACAGGCACGGATCTCAGCCACGTAAGCCTAGCCATCCATTCTCACTGATCCAGGGCCCCTGGAGTCACACTGCAAAAGCACTGCACACCCAGTTGGCCTAACGGAGGCTGCTGGACAAAGGCACGGGGGGATTCCAATTGGACTTTTTTTTTGTGTCAATTCTTCTTGCCAATACAAAAGTCCTGCAAAAGTATGATTTACAAAATCGTTAAATGTAATCCAAAAGGGAAATAAAACACACCGATTGAGAAAACGACTATCCTTTTAGAAAACGCAAAAAAAAAACCCTTTAGGGTCTGGCAGCTTGCACAGAATGGTCGGGTAGCTGCCATTCTAAATCGGCCAGGATTCATTGAGATAGCAATGATTGGGGGTGCGGGATGGGGGCTGGTGGGATGATTTTTACTTTGCGCCAGGGCGTAAAGCTGGCTGTCCGACATCTCTTTCTATTTCAACAACTTCAATGGAAACAGCCGGTTTGATATCAATGTTTCTACAAGACTATCCTGGATGACTTTACACTGGGCTGCAGCTATCCTCAATGGCACAGATTTGTGGTGGGAGAGTTTATTGAGCAGTTTAACCACGTGTGCTTTATAAAGGGAGCTCTGTGCATAAGCTACTTTCCCCTCTTGTTTTGCCGTCTGCTCTTGTGACTACCCCTTCAGAATTTACTTCCGGGTCACCTATTGGTAGAATGAAAGGAGATCTAATTGAGGTTATACAAGATGATAAAAAAGGTATTGACAAAATAGAAGTAGAGCGGATGCTTCCTCTCGTGGGGCAATGTAGCACGAGAAGTCAGGATGAGGTGTGGCAGATTCAAAACAGAGATGAGAAGAAATTACTTCTCTCAGAGGGTCGTGAATCTGTGGAATTCTCGACCCCCAAAGTGCGGTGGGTGCCGGGATATTGAGCAAATTTAAGGAGGTCGACAGATTTTTAATTAGTAATGGGTTGAAGGGTTATGGTGAATGGGCCGGAAAGTGGGGTCGAGGTCCAGGTGAGGCAGCCACGATTGCATTGAATGGCGGAGTGGGCTCGAGGGGCTGATTTGCCTTAATCCTGCTCCTAGTTCTGATCTTCTTACGTCAATTTGAAAACCCCTTCCTCCTTAAGACCCTGCCCAATCAGTTGCCATAACACTGCTCAAGTCCTCATTGCACGCTGAATGAGAATCTACAGCCTAACTCTTCAATCCTCATTTCATTCTGCTTGTCGTCTCTGAACACACTGAAATGCCATGTGATTGGACAGAAAAGCCTGTAGAAAATGTCGTTTAAACAGTACAACTTGTAAAACATTCGAGCTTGTACTTTTCTGGTATTGTACCTGAGAACAGATATCCATCTAGTGGCCCACAAGGATTCAACCTCGGTTAAATATAGGACAGATTGTGGCGTTTTTATTAAGGTGCTGTTGAATGTATTAATTGTATTGTAATTACCCATAAGGACATTGTAACAAGATGTTCACTTTCCTGGGATTTTACCTGCAGGCTTCCTTTGATAATGGACACAGATTTGCAGCATATGTCAATTATGCTTCTGTTGCACCGAGGGATTTAGGAATGGATTCTTCATGCCTGCTTGTGTACCCAGTGTGATTAATGCACAATGATGCTCCCTTATTTGTAGCACACTTTTTTCCCCCCCCCCGTACATTAATAAAACCTGGGGAGTTTTAAAACTGTGATCCCTGGCCAAGATAGCAAATAGACGTCTACATGAGTTTAAGGACTTTTGCGAGACTGAACTGCCATTGTCTGTTACTTGTCCCACTCAGTCAGTGGCAGGCATGGGGAATCTGACCTTTTGTGTAATAATGTAAGATGCAAGATAAAGAATGATACCCAGGTCAGCACTGCTGCCTCACCGCACCAGGGACCCGGGTTCAATTCCGGCCTCGGGTCACTGTCTGTGTGGAGTTTTCACATTCTCCCCCTGTCTGTGTGGGTTTCCTCCGGGTGCTCCGGTTTCCTCCCACAGTCCAAAGATGTGCAGGTTAGATGGGTTGGCCATGCTAAATTGCTCCTCAGTGTCCAAAAGGTTAGGTGGGGTTAGGGCTGGGGATTGGGCCTAGGTAGGGTGCTCTTTCAGAATCTCGGTACAGACCGATGGGCCAAATGGCCTCCTTCCACATTGTGGGGATTCTCTGCTCCCTCTCCTGATTCTTGCTCCCACTGACTGGCTGCTGACTCACTATTACCTGTTTTTGTCATGTGAAATGTCCATATGGGTCTGAGCCCTTATATCTGTTAAATTGCTCTTCGTGTCCAAAAAGGTTAGCTGAGGTTACTGGGTTGAGGGGATAGGGTGGAGGTGTGGGTTTAAGTAGGGTGCTCGTTCCAAGGGCCGGTGCACACTTGAGTGTCACCCTGTCACTCCTTCTGCACTGTTGATTTTATGATCTGTGACCTCTAACACACCTGAGCACTTCCCAGGACAGACACGAGAGAGCAAGTAGGCATAGTAATTCTGGCTAATGCTTTTTGAGCTCCAGTGTGCCAATGCTGCTTGGCATTGGATAACTCTGCACCGATTCGCCATTGATACCTGCACCTCCCCGACCTGCAAATCTCACTGTGCCAGCTACGCACTTATCCATTGAGCCACGGAGGGAAGTGACATGAAGGAGGAACTTGCCCCCCCTCATTCCACCCTGTGCTTTCGTTACAGCGAAAACAGGCTCGATTGTGTCACCCTGTCAACATTGATTTCATCAATGGCAGAGGTGTGAGGGGACAGGAACGGGCACGAAACAAACATGCATTTTTAGAATTTCACCTTCCGTTTCGAAGAATTTGAGGATTCCTTTGCACGGAACAGTTTTAGGGGGAAAATTCCAACCGGGAGGAATAAAATGAATCGGACCTTCAGGGATAAGAAGTTTCAGTTAGGCGAATGACGGACAGGGCACAAATCGACAGTCGCTGGAATTGGAAAGTGATCACAGATAGAATAGAATCCCAGATGTTGCTGATTGCAAAGTCAAACATTATCCTTGTATCTCGCCACAATTTATAACCGGCTATCGCTCTTCCATCCCGCTCAATGGCAATTCTCTAAATTCTCTAAACACTGCAGACGTCATATTCATTTATCAAGGAAGGTCCAATAAAAAAAATTAAACAAATTATCTCTACCCAGAGCATGGTTAGAATGTGGAGTTTGCAACCACATTGAGCCGTTGAGGCAAGCAGTACAGATGCCTTTAAGGGAAGGCTTGATAAATAAATAGGGGAGAAAGGAATAGATGGCAATGTAGAGAAGATTGGATGAAGTAAGATGGGCGGAGTCTCATGCAGAGCATAAACCCCAACATGGACCCGTTGGGCCGAGTGGCCTGTTTCTGTGCTGTAAACCCTGATGTAAACCTCAAAGTTTTCAGGGGTAAAGAGTAATGTTGTCCCGGGTGGTGGCTATGCCATTGTTGTTAGTTGAGCTTTAAAAGAGAGGATTGCTAATGGAGGAAGGAAGGATAGACAAGACAGTCCCTCCCAGTTCACAGCACTGGCAGTGTGATTAGTAAAATGAGGTTAAGGTCAGTAAGAGATAGGGTGACCGGAAAGGCTGGACAGGCGGTCACATGACAGTACAGCACTTACAAGGCTTTTTCTTGTCAGTACCTGTGACTGGCTCTGTCCCAGTGTCTGTCCCTTCATTCTCTTCCGCTGAGAGCGTCTCGGAAGCTTCCGTCATGGACTTGCCAGCCACCAGTTCGGCTGCGTTGCCGTCTATTGTCGAGATGTCCGTCACCGTCTTCTCTCGCAGTGACTTCTCATCGTCTTCGTCGATCAGCACCAGCTCCGCTTGGATGGCGCCCTCGTAGCCCAGCAGTTTGTTTGTTTCCTCCTCGTCCTCCACATTCTGATAGCCCATGAAGATCATTGTCACTGGGTGCTCGGCGCTGGCTTTGGGGGCCTCCCCCGTTGGTATCTGGCAGATTGTTTTCCCCGCATGGCCTGGGTGATGAGCTTTGGGGACCATTTCCAGCTTCGCCTCCTTGTGGATCATGTCTTTCTTATGCCCACTGTCCCCGGGGCTCCTCGAGTTGTCAGGCGAGGCACTACTCTCCGACACAGTCAGTGATTCTGACAAACCTTTGTTGCCGCTCACATTTATTCTCCCTGCTCTGTGTATCAACTGGTCCACTTCCGACGTGCTCAAGTGATGCACTCCATTCTCCACCACTGCACCCGCAGAACATACCTCATACACAACCTTGCTGCCATCATCATACACTTTAACCCCTCGCTGGTGAACTCCCTCAGGGCTGAAGGCAGCTGTAGAGAGCACCTTGGTTTCTCCTGTTAGTTTGTCCTTCTGTACGTTGACTTCCATGGCATACATTGCTGGAACAGCAAAAAAAACAAAACAAAGGCATAACCAATCAAGCATCTAGCTTAAACATTCTCACAAATCTAGGGCCAGAGCTTCCGCCTTGGACGCAATACAGCCACACATTTCGACCCAAGTTACACGGGTTTTAAGACGTTTTCTCTACTTGAGTTTCTGTTCAAACTCATTTGCATATTGTTGAACACAAAACCTGCCACGAGCAAGTGTTTCGGAACGTCATTTTTAACAAAAATTGTTTCTGCTTCAAAGGATATCCCTTGACCTAATTAGGAACAGAGGGATTTGATTCATCCACCTGAGATGGGGTGATTAGAAAAGAAAAGAAACGTCTGGATCAGCATCAGATCGCTAAGTAGCTGAAGGCACACACGTGGAACATAGAATCCCTACAGTGTTGAAGGAGGCCATTCGGCCCATCGAGTCTGCACCAACCCTCCAAAAGAGCATTCTACCTAGGCCCACTCACCCGCCCTATTCCTGTAACCCTGTAACTCCACCTAACCTGCACATCTTTGGATATTAAGGGGTTCTCTATCATGGCCAATCCACCCAACATGCACATCTTTGGATAGTAAGGGGCAATTTATCCTGGCCAATCCATCTAACCTGCACATCTTTGGGCTGTGGGAGGAAACCGGAGCACCCGGAGGAAACCCACGCAGACACGGGGAGAAGGTGCAGACTCCGCACAGACAGTGGTGACATTAAAAAAATCACCCACACCAAACCATTTGCCAGCATCATTTATGCACAGGCACCAATTTTTTGGTAAATTGAAAAATAAAATCTGTCTGAAGGGTTTTACAATGCTCCTGCCAGCGTCCCCGTGTCTGAAAGGACCAGCTTGATTAGTTGGAGTGTACTCAGAGACTGCAAACCGGTGCAATCAGCGAAAACGTGTCGTGGTGATTCATTTGACCTTGGGAGGAGGCCAGAGTTGTGGGTGAAGCCAGTTCCATAGCGCAATGCTTTTGAAACCTGATTGTGGAAATCTTGTGCACCATGCAATATGCACTTAAAATCCTGCAATTTCCGTGCAGGTCTGGAGGATGTTGGTACAGAGAAAAACCCCAAATGCAACAAAATGGAAACTCCCGGCCCAGATTTTTCATTCGCTAACATTTTTTCTTAACTTTCTTAAAATTTCTAGACTTTGGAATTGCCAGTTTAAACAACAGGTCGAGGAAGGGATTTCCAGAACGTTGGCTCTCGGCAGCAGAAGGCATGACCATCGATTGTGGAATGCAGCAAACTACGCCATCATTGGCTGTCTGAGACCTTTGTAGGGCGGCAGGAGACTACAGAGCATAGTCCCTTCATCAGGAGAGACTTGTCACCTGATGAAGGAGCTACGCTCCGAAAGCTAGTGATTCCAAATAAACCTCATGGACTTTAACCTGGTGGTGTAAGACTTCTTACTGTGCCCACCCCAGTCCAACGCTGAGGATGATGGATGAACGGGACTTGGCGTAAATGAAAACATGAACAGCGGAGTTTTTGATGAGCTCAAGTTTAGAGAAAGTGGAAAATGCAAAGGGCAAATAGCTGATGGCTCAGCCTTTGGACTAGTGATCCACGGGGCCCAGGCTAATGTCTGGGGACAACGGGTTCAAATCCCCCCAGGGCAGCTGGTAGAATTTCAATTCAGCTCACAAAGCCTGGAATTGAAAGCTAGTCTCAGCATTGTTGTTAAAAATCCATTTGGTTCACCGAGGGAAGTAAGTCGGCCATTCATACCTGGTCTGGCCTACATTTAACCCCAGATCCACAGCAACATGTTGGATTCTTAACGGCCCTCTAAAATGGCCCAGCAAGTCATTCATCTCAAGGGATAATAGTGATGGGAAGCAAATGCTGGCCTTGCCAGCAACACCCACATCCCATGATAGCCAGGTTTTCAAACTGTGTGGTTAATTACTACACCACGTGGCGTTTTAACCGACTCCTCCGCCGGGAAGTTCTGTCAGCGTACGAGTTAAACGGGGCATTCAAATTCCGATGCGGATTTTGTAAAATTTGCAAATCTGCAGCATTAATTTCTTCACTGTCGCCGAATCAACATGCTGGAACTCCCTCCCTAACAGCACTGTGGTTGTACGCAGAACTTGGAGCAGGACACAGATACACACCAGCAGGTAGCACTGAAGGTAGCCGTAGGTAACAGCTCTGAAGAGAGAACGAATTCACAAAAAGCATCTTCTCCACATTTGAGACTACGAGCTTTATTAAGACACGAGTAACAACACATACGCCACCTGGACCGATACTGTTCAATAAGGCAGCAGCTCACCAGCACCTTCTCAAGGGCCATTAGGGATGGGCTAATGGTGCCATATTTCGTGGACAAATAAAAATAAAATTAGTTGGACAGCAGGTGGGTTAGGTTGTGGCTTAGGAGATGACACCTTTAAGTCACGATGACAGTGGGTTCAAATCCTCCTCTGCCCCCAGGTGCCTGAGCGCTGAACTTAGGTGGACACTGCCAGTGTGGCATTGAGGGAGTGCTTCGGAAAATCTCTCATCTTTCAAACAGGGTGCTAAACTAAGACCGTCTGCCCTCAGAGTGTGTTCGCTCCAGCACCCTGCACAATATTTATCTCGCCATGTCACTAAGAGAGAACAGCTGGCTATTATTACACTGCTGTTTGTGGGAGCTGGCTGCATGCAAATTGACAGTCACGCTCCCTACATCATAACAGTGACTGCCCTTCGCGGGCCGTGAAGGGGCTTTTGAGATGCCCTGAGGTTGTGGAAGGTATTGATCTGGGCAGCAGACTGTGATTATTTAAGCAATGGGGGTGCGGAGAGCAGTAGCTGGAACGATTTCAAGTGTAAGATCAACGACCTGTGAAGAAAAGTTAAAGAATTTATGACTGCGGCCTACAAAGAAGGCATGCCAAAAACGATAACTAATGGCATAATAAATGTTGCAGTACAGCTGGACTTAAATCATATAAATCCTGTACATCTGAATTAGGCAGGGTTCAAAAATCAGAGTTTATCACGATTGACATTATGTAGAATACTAAAGGGACAAGTATCAGGCAGGCAGGGAGGGATCTATTCAATGTCTTATGTTGTTTATGTAGATTTGAACAATCTGGAACAGCTCTATCTTCTTGCCAATGTGCATAGAACATAGAACAGTACAGGCCCTTCGGCCCTCGATGTTGTGCCGAGCAATGATCACCCTACTCAAACCCATGTATCCACCCTATACCCGTAACCCAACAACCCCCCCCCCACCTTAACCTTACTTTTTAGGACACTACGGGCAATTTAGCATGGCCAATCCACCTAACCCGCACATCTTTTGGACTGTGGGAGGAAACCGGAGCACCCGGAGGAAACCCACGCACACACGGGGAGGACGTGCAGACTCCGCACAGACAGTGACCCAGCCGGGAACCGAACCTGGGACCCTGGAGCTGTGAAGCATTTATGCTAACCACCATGCTACCGTGCTGCCCCCGTGCAGTGCTCATACAATTGATTAGGACTAGTAGTGACCAAGGTTATATGTGTAGTGGCCACAAAGGACATGGGGTTCGGCAATATGAGTTCCCCGGATTAAGCGGGTGGGACCTCGCCCAATGAGGAACGAGCAGTGGGTGTTTAAAACCCACTTGGACTGTCAAGCTGTATTATGGGCCTGTTGGGGAGGTTTGGAGGGTTCTTGGGGTACAAGCTGAAAGTCGGGAAAAGCGAGATATTCCCGGTGAATGAGCTGGCACAGCGGGCTAATTTAGGAGGGAATGCCATTTACGGTAGAGAGGGATAGGTTTAGGTATTTGGGGATTCAGGTAGCGAGGGAATGGACGGGGCTCCACAAGTGGGACTTAACGAAGCTGGTGGAGGAGACCAGGGAGGATCTTAGGAGGTGGGATACACTGCGCTTAACGTTGGCGGGGAGGGTCCAAGTGGTGAAAATGAATATTTTGCTAAGGTTCTTGTTTAACTTTCAGGCTCTCCCGATCTTTATACCAAAGGCCTTTTTACGGAAAGCGGACGTGATCATTTTGGACTTTGTATGGCAGGGAAGGTGCCGAGGGTGGGGAGGACCCTGCTACAGAGGCAGAAGGGGGGGGGGGGGGGGGGCAATTAATTATTTTTTTATTTTCTGGTAGCACGGTAGCATTGTGGATAGCACAATTGCTTCACAGCTCCAGGGTCCCAGGTTCGATTCCAGCTTGGGTCACTGTCTGTGCGGAGTCTACACATCCTCCCCGTGTGTGCGTGGGTTTCCTCCGGGTGCTCCGGTTTCCTCCCACAGTCCAAAGATGTGCAGGTTAGGTAGATTTACCATGATAAATTGCCCTTAGTGTCCAAAATTGCCCTTAGTTTTGGGTGGGGTTGCTGGGTTATGGGGATAGGGTGGAGGTGTTGACTTTGGGTGGGGTGCTCTTTCCAAGAGCCGGTGCAGACTCGATGGGCCGAATGGCCTCCTTCTGCACTGTAAATTCTATGAAATTCTATGATTAAGGGGCAATTTAGTGTGGCCAATCCACCAAGCCTGCACATCTTTGGGTTGTGGGGGTGAAACCCACGCAAACACGGGGAGAATGTGCAAACTCCACACGGACAGTGACCCAGGGTAAGGGATTCGAACCCGGGTCCTCAGCGCCACAGTCCCAGTGCTATCCACTGCGCCACATGCCGCCCCTGCTTCATTATTATTGGGCGGCGAATGTGGACAAGGTGCAGCTGTGGTGGGAAGAGACAGAGGTAGAGTGGATTAGGATGCAGGAGGAATCTTGTAAAGGGTCTAGTTTGAGGGCTATGTTGATGGCAGCTTTGCCAAAAGCTCCGAGTAGGTATTCAGGGAGCCCGGTGGTGCAGTCCACGGTGACGATATGGAATCAGCTGAGGAGGCATTTTAGGGTGGCAGGGCTGTCGGTGCTAACACGAGAATCATGGGTTTGAGCCGGGGGGGATGGATAGTGTATACAGGAGGTGAAGGGAAGTGGGGCTGGTCAATGTGAGGGATCTGTATTTGGAGGAAGGGTTCACCAGTCTGGAGGAGCTAAGGGAGAGAGTAGAGCAGCCGAGGGGGAGTGAGTTCAGGTATCTGCACATTAGGGACTTTGCGCGAAAGGTCTGGAGGGGGTTCCCTAGGTTGCCGGGATGCACCCTGCTGGAGCGACTGCTTCTTCCGAATGTGGAAGGGGAGGGAAGCATAGGGGATATATATAAGTGGCTGGGGGAGCAGGGAGGCGAGCGCGTGGTGAAGATCAAGGAGAAATGGGAAGCGGAGTTGGGAAGGGAGATCAATTGGGGAGCATTGAGTAAGGCACTGCGTAGGGTAAACGGGACCTCCTCTTGTGCAAGGGTGAGCCTGATACAGTTTAAGGTGGTGCACAGGGTGCATCTGACTCGGGCGAGAATGAGTGGGTTCTTTCAGGGGGTAGCAGATGAGGGTGAGAGGTGTGGGCGGGGGCCAGCGAATCACGCGCACATACTTTGCGTTTGCAAAAAATCGGGAAGATTCTGGGCGGGAGTGTTCGCGGTCTTAGCCAGGATAGTGGAGGAGGAGGTGGATCCAGACCCCTTGGTGGCGATATTTAGGGGTTTCAGAGAAGCCGGAGCTCATGGAGAGGAGGAAGGCCGATGCCTTGGCGTTCGCCTCTCTGATTGCACGGCGGCGAATTTTACTGGAGTGGCGGGTCGGCATCGCCACCGGGGGTAGAGTCTTGGTTGGGTGACCTGCACGGCTTCCTGCGATTAGAGAAGATAAGGTATGAGTTAAGGGGCTCTGCAAGGGGGTTTGAGAAAAGGTGGGGGATGTTTGTGACCGTGTTTGAGGGGCTGTTCGTCGCAGGCGGTGGGGGGGGGGGGGGGGGGGGGGGGGGGGGGGGGTTAAAAACAGGAAAATTCTGTACAGACTGAATAGTTGATTGCTGGGAAGTATGTTTCCCGGGGTGTTTATTTGCTGTAATCTGTCTTCACACATGTTTGTAATAAAATACATTATGGACTGTCAAGCCGTAGGTGTCAGAGTTCTGACCTGAGAGCTGTAGCCGCTGTAGCCGCTTCTCTCGTTACTTCAATAAGGGGATTTGTTGCTGGAAAATGGCCTTGGCAAAGTTGTTACAGTATCAAACCCCAGAATGATAGAGAGGCGTTCTTTTAAAATCGGATAATTAAAATTTCAGCATGCACCAGTGTCAGCTGTGGTGCTGTGGGAAGCACTCTTCCCTCTGACTCCGAGGTTTGCTGGTTCAAGACCCACTGTCGGTGTGGGAGCTTCTGGCCCCGCCCATTACCGGGATCGCCTGGGGCCCACCGACGGCCGGAAAATCCCGTCTCAGACTCGAGCCTATAAATCACACAGGGCGGTATTCTCCGGCCTCCCAGCTGCGTGTTTCTCGGCAATGGGAGGCGACGTGCTGTTTGCCGGCGGCGAGTTCTCTATTCCCGCTGCTGTCAATGGGAATGCTGATTGACGTCACCCCGTGCCGCCGGAATATCCGCGGGCGGGGGTGTGTTGCCAGCGGGACCAGGGGGGCACTGCCGCCAGGGAATTCTGGCCACAGTGTGCCGGACTGACGGACCGTCGGATGAGATGTCGAACTGAGGCCACATCTCTCCGCTCGAGCGGATGCGTAGGTCCAATGGCACTATTTCAAAAGAGAGCCAGGGAGTGATCCCAAGTGCGCCAGCCGATATTTATCCCTCAATCCACATCCCAGAAACAAACAGCATGGCCGTGGCCACATTGCTGTTTGTGGGATCTCACTGTGTACAAACTGGCTGCAGCGTTTCCATCATTCCATGAAGAACTATGCTTCAAAAGTACTTCATTGCCTGATTTGGGGCCTCTGATGGTTGCGAGAGGTGCTATATAAATGCAGTCTTTTCTTTCCTAGTTAACACTGCCGGTCCGGGGGGGGGGGGAGTCCCAGGCTCTGTGTCTGGTCGGTGTGAAACTGGCCACCTTTAGCCAGAGGGCAATTGCGGGAGAATAATATTGGTCACAGCAAAACAAAATTCAGTCACCATTCCTGGTCAATAAATGGAGGTGGGGGCGGCGGGGTGGGGGTGGGGAGGGGAGGGGGAATTAGAACAAGGTTAATGCTGCAGCTGGCACTCCCTGTCTCAGACACACCTGTGGGCAACAATCAATTGGAAGAAAAGCACGGAGCCAATTGGACGGGGGGGATAAAGCAACTGCTTGTAGCCTGGTCCATCGAGATGTTGCAGGCCTCACAGTTCCTTCACTGTTATTTTGTCATACAATGTGTACAGCACAGAAGGAGGCCATTCAGCCCATCTCACCTGTGCTGGCTCTTTGAATGAGCCATAAAATATCTCTCCCTTTGAAAGTCCTCACTGAATTCGATCTTGTTGAATGAAGGAAAATCTTACCTCTGTGTCTAGCCTCTGGTTCTTTTTGCCAGTGACCTGGATCCTCCAGTCACTGACGCCCGCCCCTCTCCCATTCTCTCCTTCTGTCGGAACCCTTCATACTGCTTAACGCCTCTATTAAATCCCTCCTTCGCATTCTCTCTTTAAAGGAGAAGAATGCCAGCTCCATCCCTCCAAGCCACAGAATCCCCCCCCCCCCCCCCCCCCGGTGCCATTCTAGTAAAGTCGCTTCGGCATCCTCCCCAAGGCCTATGACATCCTCCCTAAAGTCTGTGACCGGGAATTAGACACAACTGAGGGCGAAACCCACCGTTTTCGGAAAGGTTTCACCCAACTTCCTCGTTCTTTCTGTGCGTGGTACCACCAGAATTGGCAAATCCGAGGCCGGGGGGGGGGGGGGGGGGGATGCTTTTCGTGACTGCCTTCTGGACCGGTCCTGCCACCTTGGAAAAGGTACGCCTCCCCGAGTCTCTCTTTCAAAATCGTGCCGTTCGCTTCACATTGACACTCCCCTGCCACTTACCCGGCACCTTCTGTCTGCCGCCCTGCCCTTTCATCGCCTCTGTCCTTTGTGAGCAAAGAGCCGGAAGGTCGGGTCGCCGGTAAAACCCGTAATTCACTGCATCTGTTGGTGGTGCGAGGGGGCGGGAGGGGGAGGTGGGAAAACAAAACAACTGGTCGCACTAAGAGACTCGCTGCTGATACAGCAGAGTTCCCGGGAATGCTGTATTAAACCAGAACAATAAAGGACAGCACCAGCACCAGGCTTTTTGTTTTTTGCACTCCACAGCTGGATCAGAGGGAACAATGAGCGGCCTCGCAATCTCATGATTGGCGTTGAACAGAGTAGCTGAGGCAGGAAATATCGAGGCTCGCACTGCAAGCCGCTGGAAATTCAATTCAATCGGGGTTTCGCGAATTTTGAATAGGGCTCCCCGACACACCCACATCACAGATCATTGATTACAGCAGCATTGAGTGTGTGTGTGTGTGAGAGAGAGAATGCACAGCGATCTCAAAATGCAAAGCTCCCCCCCCACCCCCACTCCTCCAGCACACCACAGAAAACGGTTCCGCTCACAACTCCTTTTTATAATTCATCTTCGATTGTCAATGGTTTCCACTTATCCCTCGGGCTGTTTAGCACAGGGCTAATTCGCTGGCTTTGAAAGCAGACCAAGCAGGCCCAGCAGCACGGTTCGATTCCCGTAACAGCCTCCCTGAACAGGCGCTGGAATGTGGTGACTAGGGGCTTTTCACAGTAACTTCATTGAAGCCTACTCGTGACAATAAGCGATTTTCATTTAATTTAATTTAATTTCATTATCCCCTCTCAATATTTTTTGCAATGCCAGTCATTGCTGTCACCCGACCCCTGCTGCCCACTCTCAGCTTTCGTGCGTATCAACTCAGTCCAAAACATTCGTTCCCCCAACTTGTCTCAGTTACAATTGTGGGAGAAAATAATTGCTTCCGACATCATTGCTGAACTATTAATTATTTTTAGCGTTGCGGAACGCCTGTATTTCCTGCCGTAGATTTTTGTGAGACAACAGTGCAGCAATGTACGTACGGCTTCTCCCCTTAGTACAATGGGCACGATGTCTTCACCAATGTTCTTAACACCTTTTTCAAGGTGCTGATGCCGGTCAACATGAGGTCTAATGGCAGAAGCAACCATGTCCTATCTGTGCCCGGCCTCCCGTTGAAGGTACAGCCCCCAGTTGTGGAGCAAATTAAATCAGGGATGTGCAAAGTGGGGGAGTGTGGAGTTTTTTGGGGGCCGGATTGTCCGGCCCATCAGTCGCGTTTTCCTGGGCGGTGCCCCCCGACCCCCCAGCCGGCAGCGGGTTTCTCCGCTCCCGCAGCCGGCCAATGGGGATTCTCATTGTGGCCACCCCCCAGGGAAACCCTCGGGCGTGGGTGCACTGCCAGCGGAGCTGAGGCTTCCGCGGACAGACAATCCCGCTGAAAGTATTTAACTAAACAGAGAGCTAGCCGTGACTGGTTGTGTTCTTGCTTGACATCTACGAACAAGTATTTTCACTCAGGGACTCAGTGCGTTGTTCCTGGATGTTTTTTTTTGTCTCCATCATATGTGGAGTCATTCTGCTGCTTTCGAAGGATCAGGATAGCGGGCAGCTGTTCAAACCCAATGAAGTGGGTTCTGGTACTCGGGCATGTTATGATTTTTATCTACATTTCAGACGCGACCTACCCAAATGGGGGCAGAGTCCCATAGCGCGTGATTAGCCGAGTGTTTCCCCGTGCTTGGAGTGCCCAGAAACACCCCGCTATCTAACGCCCATCTGGGTAGATCCGGAGCCTCAGCAGGGAACTCCCCAACGAGGCCCCACTTAGCCCCGTTTTCTGCTCTGGGGAACTCCGCTCGCCTGAACTCCTCAGTGCAGCGAGAGATCGGGGCGCCATTTTTAAACGGCATCCCCGATCTCTCGAGCCCCCAATGCGACCTCCGGTCGACCCCCAACTCACTATAAGGAGGTCCCTGCCCTCCTCCCTGTACCCGCGTAGGGCACCCCTCAGCCCAATCACCACCTTGCAAAAAGTGCCAGCTTGGCACCTCGGCAGTGCTAGCCTGGCACCCTGATAATGCCACCAACCAGCTTCTGCGTCGTAACAATTCCGCCATTTGCCACTTGAGCAGGACATGAACCCATAACCTTCTGACACAGAGGCAAGGACACTGCCACTAAGCTACAGGTGACGGCTCCATTATTTCCTGCTTTGTGCTATTTGGACCTTGTCCACCTACTGGTTCAGGAAGGTCAATCATTGCTTTCTCATGGGTCGGGCAGCAGGGTAGCACAGTGGTTAGCACAGTTGCTTCACAGCTCCAGGGTCCCAGGTTTGATTCCCGGCTTGGTGCCCTGTCTGCGCGGAGTCTGCACGTTCTCCTCGTGTCTGTGTGGGTTTCCCCCGGGTGTTCCGGTTTCCTCCCACAGTCCAAAGATGTGCAGGTTAGATGGGATTGACCATCCTAAATTACCCTTAGTGTCCAAAGAGGTTAGGTGGGGTTACTGGGTTTCGGGGATAGGTTGGAAGTGTGGGCTTAAAATGGGGTTCATTTTCCAAGGGCCGGTGCAGACCCGATGGGCCAAATGGCCTCCTTCTGAACTGTAAATTCTATGAAATTCTACGACTGAACTCTAAACCAGTAGCCCACTACAGTTCCGATTAACAACCCGAGATGCAGATAAGCTAACTAGAAGTTGGATTTAAACCTTATATGTGGTCGGGTCCTTGCTCTTTAGTTCTCTGTACAGAAACAGGCTCCAGCCCAGAGCACAATGACCTCCACCACAGACAGGGCAAAGAGGCAGGGAGGCAGTTTCTGAATCCACCCCAACTGAATCAGAGAAATCGAACTCGGGGCTGTTGGCACTAATCTAATACACCCCAACCATCCAACCAACTGCCCCCCCCCCCCCCCCCCCCCCAAAGGAGTCTGAGTTGCTGTGGCAACATACACGTCTACATGTCTGTTGTAGCCTGAAGCTCCGAATAGTGATGTTAGAGGCTCCAACATTCTTTCCATCACATGGATGACCAGGAATCTTTCCCCATACATTGTGTGTATTGGAAGGATTTACAAGTTGAAACTCAACCTGTTTGGCCACATTATGAATGCACCTTCCTTGGCCGTCAATTCCTGGGGGTGGGTGGGTCTTGAACCCAGTGTTTCTGACTCAGAGGCAGGTATACTTCCCCCTGGAGCCACAAGACCTGCGTCCTTGTTATCTACAGACTACAATGCTGCATAAGTTGGTTAGCTATTTCCAAATTGATCAGCAAATCCCTACTCTCGCAATTCTGTTTGGAAAAAAATGAGTCACATCACTCAGATATTGAAGGGTAAGGGAGCAACATCTCTGCTTTAAACGGCAACACAGTGGTTAGCACTGCTGCCTCACGGCACCGGGGACCCAGGTTCGATCCCGGCCCCTGGCAACTGACCGCGTGGAGTTTGCATATTCTCCCCGTGTCTGCGTGGGTCTCACCCCCACAACCCAAAGATGTGCAGGGTAGGTGGATTGGCTAAGCTAAAATTACCCCTTGATTGGGGGAAAAAAGAATTGGGTACTCTAAATTTATAAAACAAAAAAATAGTGGCTGACACGGTGGCACAGTGGTTAGCACTGTTGGCTCACAGCTCCAGGGTCCCAGGTTCAATTCCCGGCTTGAGTCACTGTCTGTGCGGAGTCTGCATATTCTCCCCGTGTCTGCGTGGGTTTCCTCCGGGTGCTCCAGTTCCCTCCCACAGTCCAAAGATGTGCAGGTTAGAGTGGATTGGCCATGTTAATTGCCCCTTTGTGTCCAAAAATGTTCGGTGGGGTTACTGAGTTACGGGGCTATAACGGAGGTGTGAGGTTCTGTAGGGTGCCCTTTCCAAGAGCTGGTGCAGACCTGATGGGCCGAATGGCCTCCTTCTGCACTGTAAATTCTATGATTCTATAACATCAACAGCAATAGACTGTAACAGATGTAATCGGGGTCTTTAACCTGCTCAAGCCCTTTAGATGGGCTCTTTGAGTGAGATTGTCCTTGTAGACCTTTTGACAAGTATAAAAAAAGGAAATAAAAAAATTAGATGCACGTATCCCTTACTCCCTGCTGCTGTGTGCTCAAACCACTTTGCTCCAAGGAATTGTGTCCGGAATGATGTCTATATATCATTTTTACCCCTCTCTTACAGATCCTGGGCGAAATTCTCCGCGGACCAACGTGACGCCCATTTCCGGCGGGAAAAAGCGGTGCCGATGACTCCGGCGTCAGGGCCTTCTTTTAAGCCGGTAATCTCCGTTCCCGAAAGGGCCAGCAGCGGAGTGACGCGATACGCGTCAGTTTCACCCGCTGCGGAAGTGGCGAAGTCCCGGCGTTTGTGTGGTGGGGAGAGAGAGACCCGGGTTGGGGGGGGGAGGGAGAGAGAGAACCGGGGTGGGGGGGGGGGGAGGAGGAAGAGAGACCCGGCGTTGGGGGGGGGGGGGGGGGAAGAGAGACCCGGCGTTGGGGGGGGGGGGGGGGAGAGAGACCCGGCGTTGGGGGGGGGGGGAGGAGGAAGAGAGACCCGGCGTTGGGGGGGGGGGGGGGGGGGGGGGGAAGAGAGACCGGCGTTGGGGGGGGGGGGGGGGGAAGAGAGACCGGGGTTGGGGGGGGAGGAGGAAGAGAGACCCGGCGTTGGGGGGGAAGAGAGACCCGGCGTTGGGGGGGGGGGGGGGGGAGAGAGAGAGACCCGGCGTTGGGGGGGGGGGCGAGGAAGAGAGACCCGGCGTTGGGGGGGGGGGGGGGAAGAGAGACCGGCGGGTTGGGGGGGGGGGGGGGGGGGAAGAGAGACCCGGCGTTGGGGGGGGGGGGGAGGAAGAGAGACCCGGCGTTGGGGGGGGGGGGGGGGGAGGAGAGAGACCGGGTGGGGGGGGGGAGGAGGAAGAGAGCCCGGCGTTGGGGGGGGGGGGGGAAGAAGAGAGACCCGGCGTGGGGGGGGGGAGGAAGAGAGACCCGGCGTTGGGGGGGGGGGGGGGGAAGAAGAGAGACCCGGCGTTGGGGGGGGGGGGGGGGGAAGAGAGACCGGCGGTGGGGGGGGGGGGAGGAGGAAGAGAGACCGGCGTTGGGGGGGGGGAGGAAGAGAGACCGGCGTTGGGGGGGGGGAGGAGAAGAGAGACCGGCGTTGGGGGGGGGGGAGGAGAGAGACCGGCGTTGGGGGGGGGGGGGAGGAGGGAGGGAGGAGGAAGAGAGACCCGGCGTTGGGGGGGGGGGGGGAGGAGGAAGAGAGACCGGCGTTTGGGGGGGGGGGGGAGGAGGAAGAGAGACCCGGCGTTTGGGGGGGGGGAGGAGAAAGAGAGACCCGGCGTTGGGGGGGGGGGAGGAGGAAGAGAGACCCGGCGTTTGGGGGGGGGGGGAGAGGAGGAAGAGAGACCCGGCGTTTGGGGGGGGGGAGGAGAAGAGAGACCCGGCGTTGGGGGGGGGGGGGGGGGGGGGGGAGGGGGGAGGGAGGAGGAAGAGAGACCCGGCGTTTGGGGGGGGGGGGGGGTTTGCGGAGTTGAGAGGGGGAGAGGGAGGGGGGGGAGGGGGTTGCGGAGTGAGAGGGGGAGAGGGAGGGAGGAGAGGGGGAGAGGGAGGGAGGGAGAGGGGGAGAGAGGGAGGGAGAGGGGGAGAGGGAGGGAGGGAGGGAGGGAGGGGAGCGGTTGCGGCGTTGAGAGGAGAGGAGAGGGGGGTTACCTGCGTTGAGAGGAGATGGGGGGAGGGGGTTGCGGCGTTGAGAGGAGGGAGGGAGGGGGTTGCGGCGTTGAGTTGAGAGGAGAGGAGAGGGGGGTTACCTGCGTTGAGAAGAGAGGGGGGGTACCGGCGTTGAGAGAGGGGGGGAGGCGTTGGAGGGGGTAGGGATGGTGAGGGGGGGTTGGGGTAGGGGGCAGCGGCGTGCAGAGGGGGGGGGCGACGGATGACCGGGGCCAACGCACCGTCGCCCCCTCTGCACGCCGCTGCCCACTACCCCAACCCCCCCTCACCACCCCTACCCCCTCCAACGCCCCTACCCCCCTCACCACCCCTACCCCCTCACCACCCCTACCCCCTCCAACGCCCCTACAATCCTCCCCACCCCTCCCCCCCTTCCCACCACCCTTACCCCCCTCCCCACTACACCTACCCCCCACCAACGCAGCCCCCCTCTCTCTCAACGCCGGTACCCCCCCTCTCAACGCCGCACCCCCCCCCCCCCCACTAACGGAGGAAGGAAGGGGGGGAGGAGGAAGGAAGGGGGGAGGAGGAAGGAGGGGGGGAGGAGGAAAGAAGGGGGGGGAGGAGGAAGGAAGGGGAGGAGGAGGAGGAAGGAAGGGGGGAGGAGGAAGGAAGGGAGGGAGGAGGAAGGAAGGGGGGGAGGAGGAAGGAAGGGGGGGAGGAGGAAGGAAGGGGGGGAGGAGGAAGGAAGGGGGGGAGGAGGAAGGAAGGGGGGAGGAGGAAGGAAGGGGGGAGGAGGAAGGAAGGGGGGAGGAGGAAGGAAGGAGGGGAGGAGGAAGGAAGGGGGGGAGGAGGAGAGGGGGGGGGGTGTGTGGGTACCGGCCTTCAGAGGGAGGGGGGGGGGGTGTGTGGGTACCGGCAGTCAGAGGGAGGGGGGGGGGGTGTGTGTGGGTACCGGCCGTCAGAGGGAGGGAGGTGTGGGTACCGGCCTTCAGAGGGAGGGGGGCGGGGTGTGTGTACCGGCGTTGAGAGGAGGGGGGGGGGGGGGGGGGCCCGTGGCCACGTCGGCGGGACTTCGGCCCATCCGGGCCGGAGATTTGTTGAAAGAAAAATATAATGACATCCCGCCGGCGCCAGCTGTTTTCAGAGGCTGCCGGCGGGATTTGCACAACGCCGGTTTTTGGCCGGTCGGAGAATAAAAACCCGGTGGGAGCGGGATTAACACTGCTGCCGGCCGATTCTCCAACCCTGCGTGGGGTCGGAGAATTTCGCCCCCTGTTTGTGTTGCTGAATCACGCCTTCTTTATTCTTTGATGGGATGTCACCGGCAAGACCAGTATTTGTTGCCCATCCCTAATTGTCCTTGGAATGACAGTCCTGTTCGGCCATTTAAGAGTCATTGAATTTACAGTGCAGAAGGAGGCCATTCGGCCCATCGAGTGACCTTGGCGCGTACAAGCAGTCAACCACACTGCAGTGGGTCTGGACTCACATGTAGGCCGGACCGGGTAAGGAGGGCAGATCTCGTTACCTGAGGGACATTAGTGAACCAGATGGGTTTTTACACATCTTAAATTAGCCTGGGCCTCTGGATTACTAGCCCAGTGACATTACCGTGACGGCAGCATCTCGCCGGAATTCATTGAAGGGCTTTGAGCATCGTAAGGAAGGTCAGCATTTATCGTGCGTACGCCGTTGTTCTTGAGAAGTTGCCGAAGGGCCTTCTTTAGAACAGCACCATCTTTACGCACAGCAATGCCCCATTAACAACAACATGCATTTATATAGCCACCTTATTACAGCAAATGCTCACTTCACGTGAGCGACTATCAAACAAAAGTTGACACGGAGCCGCATAAGGCGATATTAGGAGCGTTGTCTGGTCAAGGAGGAAGGTTCCAAGGCGGATATTATAGGAATTGGACGGAGCGGCGAGGTGGAAAGATTTAGAGCGCACATTGAGCATTTTATTGGCCGAGGCAGCTGAAGGCTCGATCGCCAATGGTGGAGTGAACGAAATTGGGGGTGCACAGAGCTTGCAGACCTCTCAAGAGGTTGTCGGGCTGGATGCGAATAACGAGATAGGGAGGACCAAGGCCGGGCAGGGATCTGGAAACCAGCGTAAGAAATTTGAAAATCGAGGAGTGCCTGTCCGGGATCCAAATGTAGGTTGGCGAGCGCATGGACATTGGGTAGAACGAGCTTGGTGCGTACCAGCAGCAGAGCGTTGGATGAACTGGAGCTCGTGGAGGTTGGAAGAAGGGAGGCCGGCCTGGAGAGTCAAGCCTGGAGGGGTAACAGAAACATGGAAGATCTTCGTTCTCTCTTATTTTAGCACCTATATGAAAGAACTGTTTCTGCCCAGTTTATAGTACAGGGTAAATCCCACAGCAACGCTAAAGCAACTGCGCAGGAAACACTGTTTGAAAGCTGAAATGGACCACAAATGCTTTGCAATGGAAGGAATGCAGGAACAGAGGAGAAAGGTGAATGTGGTTGACAAGATCAATTAGAGTTCATGACGAGGCTTTGGAAGACAAGAAGTGATCGCCAGTACACAGGGATTTAGGAGGAGCGTGGAGGAGTCATCAACCTTGGAATAATGACAATATAATATACTACAAGAATTTAACCAATGGGGGAAGATGCTCGCTAGTCAATTAGGCCAAGCTGATCCTCTACCTTGACTCCTCATTGCTGCCTTATTCCCGTACCTCTTCATTTACTTCCCTATCAATACCAGGCCAGAGTTTTCCAGCCCTCCTCCCCCGCGACATGTTTCACCCCCGCTGGAGGCGGCTTGTTATTGGCCGCCGGTGGGACCCTTCAGTCCTGCCGAAGCCTCGGGCCCAGCAACCTGCGGCGGGGGGGGGGGGGGGGGGGTCTGCTTCGGCCGGACCGGAAAATCCCGTCGGCGGGAAAGGCTGGAAAATCCTCACCCTTAGCCTGGAAAATACTCCATAACCGAGCATTCGCAACTCCCTGGGCTAAAGAATCCCAAAGATTGGCCAGCCTTCTGATGATATTATGATATTAAAAGGTTACAAAATAGTTAAAGATTATCCCTCGGTGCAAACACTGTAGCATTTCGTTTTTTGATTTTGGAAACACTGATGCGCAATTCTAAGGGTTAATCAGCCGGTCTGTTTAATGCAGACCGCTTCGCTTTAAGAGGGATAATGTACAAGTACAACTGCAATCCCCCATCTACGCCACAGACAAGCTTACATCCCTGCTAACCCAGCCTGTCTTAAACCCTGTATGAAATGCCTGCTTACCTCCATCAGGAGCGGAGAAGCCCTGTGAAGAGAGAAGACAATGTAAGTATAATGAACATGCTAATTCAGGTCGAGCACGCAATGATTGAAGGCACCTTCCCCGGCTACAAGATTAAAATCGGCGCCACTGCTGAGATCGGATTTCTAGGTTTCCACTGCGAATGTTGTAAAGCACGATAACTCCACACAGACGGTCGGACTCCACACAGACCTGAGCAGTGGAGCATCAGTGCGTAAACGTCACATGATTGCACATTATCACTCGGAACGACAAGCACTCTACAGCCTTTTAAAAGGGAGTGAAGATTGAATGCTTTTTAAAAACAAATGATAAATGGGAATGTTCCTATTCCGAACCGATGGTGGCCTCGATCCATCAACCGACATTCAACACAGATTTGTGTAGCTTTGAAAGAAATGTCATACAATTGTTTCCATTCCTGCTTTGGGGGGGGGGGTGGGAGCGACACTGTTGTATTTTGGTGGGGTCCACTTGGTGAGGATGAAAGGTCACCCATGAGCTGCAGGAACATTCCCGGCAATGACAATTGCTCTGCCAATAGCTATTAACGGGATCCCTAAAGACAAGGGCAGCAACACAGAAAGGGGCTGGAAGTCACGCCGCTGCCAAACAGAACTCTGGCCAAACCCCATGCTGAGTGCTACCCCCAGGTTTGGGGGCAATACCTCAGGAAGGATGCACTGGTCATGGAGAGGGTGCAGCACTAAAGCCAAAAGAGTTATATGATGCGGGCAAACTGCCCCGGACTAGCCTTATATTCCTTGCATATGATAGATGAAAGGAGTGATTTAATTGAGATGGTCAAAGGAGTTGACGGAAGAAGCGTTTTCTTCTGGCAGGAGAAGGAAGAGAAGCCTTAACATTATAGCTAGGTCATTCACAGGAAGCAATTCCTTACAAAGGGAAGTGAAAATATCGAACTCCACCCCGCCCCAGTCAACTGGAAAAGTTAAAACTGAGATTGAAAGATCTATCTTAGGCCAGAATACAATGCGGCATGGAACCGTACAGCTAACTGTGGGTTCTGAATGGCAGAACAGGCTCGAGGGGCTGAATGGCCTCTTTCTGTTCCCACGTTCCTACAATTCAACACCCAAGCCCGGTGGAGTTTATTCTTTTCGGAAACAATTGCCGCTGCTTCAGACTGTTCAAGCTGAATGCAACGTTTGACTCGAGGCCGATCAGATTGTGGTTTAGTCCCTGACTGAAGATCTTGCATTTATGTAGCACCTTGAACGTAGCATAGCCCACGCACTTCACAGGTGCCTCACCAAACAAAACTTGACACTGCGTCACATGAGGAGCTATTAGGACGGCTGACTTAAAGCTTGGCCGAAGAGGTGGGTTTCCACGAAGCATCTTACAGGAGGGGAGAGGGGCGGAGAGGGAGAGAGGGGCGGAGGGGAGAGAGAGGCGGAGAGGGAGAGAGGGGCGGGAGAGGGAGAGAGGGGGCGAGAGAGAGCGAGAGGGGGCGGAGAGGGAGAGAGGGCGGGGAGAGCGAGAGGGGGCGGAGAGGGAGAGAGGGGCAGAGAGCGGGGAGGGGCGGAGAGGGAGAGGGCGGAGAGGGAGAGAGGGGAGGAGAGCGAGAGGGGGCAGAGAGGGAAAGAGGGGCGGAGAGGGAGAGGGGGCGGAGAGGGAGAGAGGGGCGGAGAGGGAGAGAGGGGGCGGAGAGGGGGAAGGGGCGGAGGGGAGGGGGAGGAGAGCGAGAGGGGGCGGAGAGGGAGAGAGAGAGGGGCGGAGAGGGAGAGCGAGAGGGGCGGAGAGGGAGAGAGGGGCGGAGAGGGAGAGAGGGGCGGAGAGGAGAGAGAGGGGCGGAGAGGGAGAGCGGGGCGGAGAGGGAGAGGGGGCGGAGAGCGAGAAGGGGCGGAGAGGGAGAGGGGCGGAGAGGGAGAGAGGGGCGGAGAGGGAGAGGGGGCGGAGAGCGAGAAGGGGCGGGAGAGGGAGAGAGGGGCGGAGAGGGCGGAGAGGGGCGGAGAGGGAGAGAGGGGCGGAGAGCGAGAGCGGGGTGGAGAGCGAGGGAGGGGCGGAGAGGAACAGAGGGGCGGAGAGCGAGAGCGGGGCGGAGAGGGAGAGAGGGGCGGAGAGGGAGAGAGGGGCGGAGAGGGAGAGAGGGGCGGAGAGCGAGAGAGGTACGGGGGAGGGAATTCCAGAGTTTAGGACACAGCAATTGGGGGCAGATGATGGAACGGTGAAAATTGGGAATGCAAAAGAGGCTAGCACTGGAGGAGCACAGGGATCTCAGAGGGTTGTAGGATTGGAGTGAGTTACAGTGAGAGAGGCATGTGCGATCATACAGCTTGGCTGTGCTAATAATGAGCTTGTCTCCATCTCAACAGCGGACAAAGTAGATGCCCGTACTGGGATCACTAATTCCAGGAACTCCGGGGAAGAGTCCTATTGGGCTCGAAACGTTAACTTTGTTTCTCTCTCCACAGATGCTGCCAGACCTGTTGAGTTTGCCCAGCATGTTCTGTTTGTATTTCGCATCCAGGGCATCTGCAGTATTTAGATTTAATTTAAGTGAAGCAGAGTGTGCTTCAAAATGGAGCTGCCCTCTCTCCAACTCATTTAAAGTTTAAAATTTTTAAAATAGGATTTACATGAACTGCCATTGGGCAGGAAAAAGATTTACCCTTCTCCCCCTCCCCCATGGGGGTAAGGGGCTGCTGCAACGCCCAGGAAGGCAGGGCAGGCCTCGAGTGATGGACACACTCAACCCCCCACCCCACCCCCGCATGTCCAGTCTGTCACCTGGAGGCAGTCCCCAAGACCTAACACGTCCTCTGGGAATGTAGAGGCTGACTGGGAATTTATTTGGTTCAATAGGCCCTTAACGAGTTGCGTCAGCTGCCTTCGTTCTTCCCCATCCCCCACCAATCCCACCTTAATGCCCAAGGAGCTGGATGGAGCCAGGGAACGTCTCAAACAGACACGCGTGAACCAGCTGAGCTTTTGCAACACACAGATAGTTTTATAGTCACCAGCCATGAGATTATATGGAACTTCTCCCTAACAGTAACAGTTGGCGACTCTGGTAGGACTGCACCTCAGCCGGAGCCAAGACCTCGGGAGGAGGCACTTGACAAAAGGCAAGATTCTGTTATGAATGGCCTTGCCTCTTCCTAGCTCTGTAACCCCTTCCCCTCCTACAATCCCACATTCTGGCTTCCCGTGCACCCGGGATTCCTGTCGCTCCACCGTTGGGAGGCTGTGCCTTCCGCTGCCTGAGGCCTAGACTCTGGAATTCCCTCTCTAAATTGTTCTGCTGTGTGGTAGGGGTTCGGGGATTGTCTAGTCCTCCAAAGGTATGCTGCTCAAGCTCACTGTCTTTATAAACAGGACTATTTATCTAAGTAGATAAGAACTAGGAGTCGGCAACTCAGCCCCTCGAGCCTGCACCGCCACTCAATACGTTTGTGACTGATCTCATCTTGGCCTCAACTCCACCTTCCTATGCTGCTGCTCATAACCCTTCATTCCGCTACTAATTAAAGAGCCACGTATCTCCTCCTTAGTGTTCCGGCATCCACTGCACTCTGGATAGAGAATTCCACAGATTCACGACCCTTTGAGTGAAGTAGTTCCTCCTCAGGTCTGTTTTAAATCTGCCACCACTTTGCCTAAAATTATTTGCAGCAAGTATCTACATAGTTGGGCCCTCCACACGATTTAAGAGCTTCTACTCTCATCAAGATCTCTATTACTCAGTAATGTGGACTGCCATCACTTTAGTGTTTGACGTCAACCCTTTACTGCACATAAACCTTTCCGCCTCACTACCTCCTTCCCTCCTTAAGGCACTCCTTAAAACCGGCCGCTTAGACCATGCTTTTGGTCAATTGTCCTGATATCTCCTGATGTAACTTGGCATCATATTGCTTTCCCATGACCGCTCCTGTGAAGAGCCTTGTGACGTTTTGATACAACAACAGCAACAATCTATGCCTGTATAGTTCCTTTAATGTCCCTCAGTGCTTCAGTGAGGAATTGTAACCCTTAGGGTACACATTAGGGTAGATGACCAAAACCTGGGAAGGAGGTAGGCTCGAAGGAGCATCCTGAAGACACGCTGCGGGATTCTCCCTCGGCGGGATCCTCCGCTTCGCCGGAAGTGCGCCCACGCCCGCGGGTTTCCTGACGGAGTGGGATGGCCACAATGGGAAGCCCCATTGGCCGGTTGCTGGAATGGAGGATCCCGTTGCCGGCTGGGACGCACCACGCCGGAAAAGGATCAAGACAAAAGATGGAAAATTATAGGCCAATTAGCCTAACCTCGGTTGTTGGTAAAATTCTAGAATCGATCGTTAAGGATGAGATTTCTAGGGCAGCACGGTGGCCTAGTGGTTAGCACAACCGCCTCACGGCGCTGAGGTCCCAGGTTCGATCCCGGCTCTGGGTCACTGTCCGTGTGGAGTTTGCACATTCTCCCCGTGTCTGCGTGGGTTTCGCCCCCACAACCCAAAAATGTGCAGAGTAGGTGGATTGGCCACGCTAAATTGCCCCTTAATAGAAAAAATAATTGGGTAATCTAAATTTAAAAAAAAAGAAAAAAAAAAAAAAAGAAAAAAAAAAAAAAAAAAGGATGAGATTTCTAAATTCTTGGAAGAACAGGGTCGGATTAGAACAAGTCAACATGGATTTAGTAAGGGGAGGTCGTGCCTGACGAACCTGTTAGAATTCTTTGAGGAGGTGACAAGTAGGTTAGACCAGGGAAACCCAGTGGATGTGGTCTATCTGGATTTCCAAAAGGCCTTTGATAAGGTGCCACACAGGAGGCTGCTGAGTAAGGTGAGGGCCCATGGTGTTCGAGGTGAGCTACTGGCATGGGTTGAGGATTGGCTGACTGACAGAAGGCAGAGAGTTGGGATAAAAGGTTCTTTTTCGGAATGGCAGCCGGTGACCAGCGGTGTCCCACAGGGTTCAGTGTTGGGGCCGCAGCTGTTCACCATATATATTAATGATCTGGATGAAGGGACTGGGGGCATTCTAGCGAAGTTTGCCGATGATACGAAGTTAGGTGGTCAGGCAGGTAGTGCTGAGGAAGTGGGGAGGCTGCAGAAGGATCTAGACAGTTTGGGAGAGTGGTGCAGGAAATGGCTGATGCAATTCAACGTGAGAAAATGTGAGGTCTTGCACTTTGGAAAAAAGAATCCGAGCATAGACTACTTTCTAAACGTTGAGAAAATTCATAATGCCAAAGTACAAAGGGATCTGGGAGTGCTAGTCGAGGATTCCCTAAAGGTAAACATGCAGGTTGAATCCGTGATTAAGAAAGCGAATGCAATGTTGTCATTCATCTCAAGAGGGTTGGAATATAAAAGCAGCGATGTGCTACTGTGCCTTTATAAGGCTCTGGTTAGGCCCCATTTGGAGTACTGTGTCCAGTTTTGGGCCCCACATCTCAGGAAGGACATACTGGCACTGGAGCATGTCCAGCGGAGATTCACACGGATGATCCCTGGAATGGCGGGTCTAACATATGAGGAACGGCTGAGGATCCTGGGATTGTATTCATTGGAGTTTAGAAGGTTAAGGGGAGATCTAATAGAAACTTACAAGATAATACATGGCTTAGAAAGGGTGGACGCAAAGAAACTGTTTCCGTTAGGCGAGGAGACGAGGACCCGTGGGCACAGCCTTAGAATTAGAGGGGGTAAATTCAGAACAGAAATGCGGAGACATTTCTTCAGCCAGAGAGTGGTGGGCCTGTGGAATTCATTGCCGTGGAGTGCAATGGAGGCCGGGACGCTAAATGGCTTCAAGGCAGAGATAGATAAATTCTTGATGTCGCGAGGAATTAAGGGCTATGGGGAGAATGCTGGTAGGTGGAGTTGAAATGCCCATCAGCCATGATTGAATGGCGGAGTGGACTCGATGGGCCGAATGGCCTTTCTTCCACTCCTATGTCTTATGGTCTTAAAACAGGGCTGGCAGGACGGAGAATCCCACCCACTATGTAAATGCAAGGAGTTGTTGTTGAGTGAACTTGTACAATATTCCCTACACTAGTGCGAACCGGTTTAAAATCTGTATGTGTTACAATCCCCGGGGATTTAGCACAAGTGTAAAAGGTTGAAAAATAAGACCTCTGATTCCACTATCGAGATGTTACTTTGCAGGTAGCGGGGATCTGGACCACCGATATCCACGTCAGAAAATTAAAACTCATGGCGGTGATTTGGAATGGTTGCTATCTAGCTTCAATCTACAATGTAATTTGCTGTTATGAAAGTACGTGGGCCTAACGGGGCAATTGCCTCCAGTGCTCAGGCATATACCTGACATGGACATTACTGAACCTGGCTGTATTTCTGGGTTCACGTTTGCCTCTGGCTAGGGTGGGATCTTCCGGTCTCGCCGAGGGAAATGCGGTGGGTCTTCCGCCGTTGTGACCGGCGAGCAATGCAGTGCCGGGTGCAGTGCAAGGGGAAGCGCCCGGGGCGGGGGTGGGCGGGGTGGGGGGGGGGGGGGCTGGTGTACTTACCTTTGAGGCCCTGGTGGGTCCCCTTCGCTTGGTACCCATTTTTAAAAACATGCTGTAGACCCCCCCTTCCCCCCCCCCCCCCCCCCCCCGATGTGACATTGGAGACCCGGCTCGTGAAATAAACCCCCCTTCGGCCGACTTGTGCACCCTGTATCACCACCCCACAGTGCCTCCAGCTCTGCATAATGTCCCCCCCCCCCGCCCGCGGACTTTGCTAATGCCCAACTGGCACCCAGGTGGCACTGCCAAGATGCCAGGCTGGCACTGTCGAGATATGCAAGGCTGGTGGTGCCAGGGTGCCCAGCTGGTACCAGCTGTGGCAGGGTACCACTCTGCCCGAAGGGCATGCACCTGTGGGCGTCCGATCCCCTGGGAGACCCCCATGACTGCCGTTCCGTTTGGTCCCCGTTTCTGGAGACCAGTGCTCAACGCCGCCCGACCGAGGACTTTGAGGCATTTGCGATAAACCCCACACCTCGGCAATCTTCCCATTAAACTGAGACGAGCTGTCTCGCCCACAGTGGACGGGGTATACATCACATCGTCTCGCGAGATCCCGTTAGATCCTGTGAGGCGATGCGAGCCGGGTAGATCCCAGGATGGGGTCTCCCACCTTCTATCGGCCACGCTGTGCCGCGGCGAGCTGCTTTTCGGGCGCAGTGTGGCCATTCGATTGCGCCCTTAGGGTTTCTTTCAGCACTGGGGAGCTGAACTCGGAGATCGGGCCGCCATTTTGAAAGGGTGTCCCGATCTCGAAATGAGCTTGTGCGTCCCCCACCCCCCCACACTCGGGCAATATCACTAGCCACACCCCCCCCCCCCCCCCAAGTGAGTACACCCCACCATGAGGTCTGTGGGAGCGCCCTCTTCAGGCCCTCCCCTCCCACACCCCTTCACAGACCCCTCTCCAGGGCCTGCACCCATCACACTCCTAAGCTCCCAGACGTCCCTCCTTACCTGTCCTGCACACCCCCACCCTTCATACCCTCTGTCCACCCTCCTTTCATGGGCATGGCCCCCCTCGGGTCCTGGCCCTTGGCAGTGCCACCCTGGCACCTTGATATCCTTTCACTGCCACTGTGGCACCCTGGCAGCACTCCTGACAGCTTGGCAATGCCACCCGGGCACCTTGGCAGCACTCCTGACAGCTTGGCAATGCCACCCGGGCACCTTGGCAATGCCACCCGGGCACCTTGGCAATGCCACCCGGGCACCGTGGCAGTGCCACCTGGGCACCTTGGCAATGCCACCCGGGCACCTTGGCAGTGCCACGGTTATAGTGCAAAAGTGCCAGCTGGGCAGTGCCAAGGTCCCCATGTTCCAGGGGGAGGGTCATGGGGGAACCCTGCACTATCCCTGGCCACCCAGGGGCCTCTGAGGGTCTGGAGGACTCCCCGGGTGCCGTTCTGCCTAGTCCACGACTGTACAGACCAGTACTAAATGGCGCCTGGCTGCAGCCTCGTTAGGTTGGCTGGTAGATCCTGGGACGATGGTAGATCCCGGGTCAGCCTGTCTGCATATGTTTAAAAACTATATAGGCGTGCACCATTTGGTCATGCCCCTTTGGACAGGATTCTGATTCCGACACCTCTTGGGACTTGGGTATATCCCGCAAAGTGTAAAGGCTGCCAGGAAGAACGTGGAAGGCCTCTCCCAGGATCTACTGGCCACGTTGCAGTATGGCCAGCAGATTACGGCCTACATGCAGTTTCTTAAATTAACACACCAGTTCCCATTAAGCAACACTTTACATGAGCATGCAGCTCTCGTTCCACTTACACAGACAGGCAAAATTTGCATTTAACGAAGCCATTTTTCTTCCCTTAGGGATTGTTGTTTCCAACATCTGCCTCAGTGGCAACTTTCATGACCTTGATGATCAATTTGCACAGCCTTATTTTCGTAACTCTTCAGAACAGTACTCTTTTTCTCTCACTCTGAGCTCCGCCCGTCCTCTCAAACAAAGGTTCTCTCGGGTTTCCAGATTTGAACCTGTTACCATTATCTTGGTTGACTGTCCACTCCCATTTATACAAAATAACAGAGCTGTGCAATTTATATGCAGCTAACCTTCCATTCACAGACAAATGGGTCATCAGAACCTGTGATCAAACGAGGTTGCCCTGAATGGCAATGGATCTTGAGTAGATCATCCTGGCTGTACCGGGGCATCCTGTGTATATCCACTAACGAGGTTAAGTCTGAATGGGACAAGGTAACTCAGGCTGTGGGCGTAACCCTCTGACTCTGCTGCTAGCCATCTTTTTCCTCAATCTGTTTAACCCCTAAATGCCCTGGCGCATCTTGGACCCTATCTCTGGACCTAAGTCCTAGTGTCTCCCTACCATGACACTGTCTCAACCTCTCATGGCTTTTACATTCTCCTTCAAATCTCCTCTTAGTTTCTTTTCTGCTCATAAAGACCTCTATCAGGTCACTGCTCACCTCATTCTCCCAGCTGAACCTGAAGCCCGGAAAGAGCTGAGCCTCCTTGGATGCAGCTTTTGTGGAGAAGGCTGTTCGCATCTGGATCCTGCATTGAGTGGAACTCAGGCAGGACGTTCCTTGTCCATGTGTTGAGTGGACACCAAGGAATGTCATTGGGAATTGTTATGTTTGGTAACTGAAATGGTGGTTTGGTGGTAAGCATAGGGGCCTTCCAGGTAGTTGACCTAGGATTCAAGGTAATTCGCAAGGCACAGAGGTGAGGTGAGGAGAATTTTTCCCATAGCAAGGGTTAATGGTGTGTTAATTACATTGTTAAGATACACGGGTGAAGGGCACTGTTAAGTGCCTGGAGCATTTACAATGAGAGACTGTTGGGATACAGGTTGGTAGATAGAAAACATATAGTGCTGCATTCTTTGAATTAAGACTAGTATTGCTTCACAGTTTCATACTTCAGCTTTTAAAATGTATTGATTCATGAGATGTGGGCACCACTGACTAGGCCACCATGTGTTGGCTTGTTGTTCATAAAGCAGTGAGTTATTGTAATCTGGGTGGCCTGAAAGGGTGCTGGAAACAGATTCAATAGCAATTGTCAAAAGAGTGGGTAGATACCAGAATGCAAAATGTTTTATAGGGTTATGAGAGACGGAATTGGGAGTTTTTTAAAAATATTTTTATTTTCCTCCTTTTTTACATTTTCTCCCAAATCTACACCCACCAACAATAATCAGTAACAAACATTTAAAAAAAAAAAAATTTAGAGTACCCAATTATTTTTTCCAATTAAGGGGCAATTTAGCGTGGCCAATCTACCTATCCTGCACATCTTTGGGTTGTGGGGGTGAAACCCACGCAAACACGGGGAGAATGTGCAGACTCCACACAGACAGTGACCCAGGGCCGGGATTCGAACCCAGGTCCTCAGCGCCGTAGGCAGCAATGCTAACCACTGTGCCACCGTGCTGCCCATTCAGTAACAAACATGACAATCCCCACATCAATAACAACGAGTCCATCCTCCCACCAAACCCCAAACGTTAGCTTGCATGTTCACCTAAACAAATGACGGAATGGGGACTTGATAGCCCTTTCAATGGGACAAATGGCCTCCCTCTGTGATGTACTGTTTTCTCATAGAATCCCCACAATGCATTCAGCCCGTCGGGTCTGCACCAACCCTCCAAAAGAGCACCCCACGCAGGCCCACGCCCCCCCATCCCATCCCCGCAACCCCACACAACTGTTAAGGGGCACTTTAGCACGGCCAATCCACCTAACCTGCACATCTTTGGGCTGCGGGAGGAAACCGGAGCGCCCGGAGGAAACCCACGCGGACACGGGGAGAACGTGCAAACTCCACACAGGCATGTCACCCAAGGTCAGGAGCGAACCTGGGTCCCTGGCGTTGTGAGGCAGCAGTGCTAACCACTGTGCTGCTGTTTTATGATTCTATGATTGCAAATTCATGAGCTTTAAGAACCTTTCCTGCTGTAAAACAATGAGCAAGTTATTAGCCCTTATTTCTACCTGGGATGGTTGGTCTCCATTTCCAATTGATCTCACTAGTCTCTCTTGGGATTGCGGAGACTGGAACCATGTTATGATCAGGAGAGAAAACAATGGGACTGAATATCAGAGTAATGCTGTGCCAGCTGAGAAACCCGAACATTTCTTGCAAGCAACTTACAAGCGACAATCAAGGTCGCTGGCAGTAGATCGTCCCTGGTTATCCTGTTAATTCATTTTTTAGAGATTTCCTACTTTCTATCTCAATGGTGATTTTTAAAAAGAGTTCTGGGGGCAGCACGGCAGCACATTGGTTAGCACTGCTGCCGCACGGCGCCGAGGTCCCAGGTTCGATCCCGGCTCTGGGTCACTGTCCGTGTGGAGTTTGCACATTCTCCCCGTGTCTGCGTGGGTTTCGCCCCCACAGCCCAAAGACGTGCAGGATGGGTGGATTGGCCACGCTAAATTGCAACATAACTGGAAAAAATGAATTGGGTACTCTAAATTTTAAAATTTTTAAAAAAAGTTTTGGTTCCAATTTAGATTTTCCACTGCCAAGTGTGTGTCCAAACTATGCTGTAAATGAGGCTCTGCTTCCTCGATCCGTACCTTCTGTAAGTCCTCAATGGATTTCTCAGCTTCCCGCAGTTTTTCCCGAAGTACTCGCTCCTTGGCAGCGATTTGGGATTCTTCCCTCTCCAGTTGCCCTATTTCCACCTCGAGTCTGAAAGGAACCAAAGGAATGTGTGACTGTGCATGCATTTTTCCCAGCCCGTTATTGGCCACATGAGCGTTCCTGCCCTTCACAGAGGAAAAGCGGATGGCCTTACAGCCACGCTCCACCATATGCACAATTTGGTTCACTTCACGACAACTCTTATTTCTTCCACGGTTAGCTCCCTCTCAATGTTTCCATCCCTTTACCTGCGTCTTACAGCAGCCCGCGCGCCAAGCTTCTTCATACCAGATCCTAACTCTTCTGTTATCCCCCCCAAGCACACAACCAGACAAGGCCGTAAATTAGTCTTTAATATTCTTTAGTAGTTGAGACGAACGAGAGGCAATCTCAATAAATACTGAAAAATACGGAAGGAGGTGGACGCTGTTTCGCTGTTTCGATTGGTCAGGGGGCACAGTAACTACAATCCATCACCTGGACGTTCCCCATGAAGCCGTGCACCGTCCTGACTTGGAAATATATCGCTGTTCCTTCAACATCCTGGAGCTCATTGCCTGACAGCACTGTGGGTGTACCTACACCACATGGACTGCCAGCGCCGGCCCTAGGGTTGCTGGCGCCCCGGGCAAGCTGAACTTCGGCGCCCTTGGGGGGGGCGGGGCCGAGGGGCGGGAGGGGCGGGGCCGAGGGGCGGGAGGGGCGGGGCCGAGGGGCGGGAGGGGCGGGGCCGAGGCAGGGGGGGGCGGACCCGAGGGGGGGGGCGGACCCGAGGGGGCGGGCGGACCCGGGGGGGGGCGGGCGGACCCGAGGAGGGGGCGGACCCGAGGGGGGGGCGGACCCGGGGGGGGGGGCGGACCCGGGGGGGCGGACCCGAGGGGGGGAGGGGGGGCGGACCCGAGGGGGGGAGGGGGGGCGGACCCGAGGGGGGGAGGGGGGGGCGGACCCGAGGGGGGGAGGGGGGGGGCGGACCCGAGGGGGGGCGGACCCCGGACCCGAGGGGGGGGGCGGACCCGAGGGGGGGGCGGACCCGAGGGGGGGGGGGGCGGGCGGACCCGAGGGGGGGGCGGACCCGAGGGAGGGTGGGGGGGGCGGACCCGAGGGGGGGCGGGGGGAGCGGACCGAGCGGGGCAGACCGGGGGGGGGGGCGCCTTAGGGGAGGGCGGCCACCGCGCATGCGCTGGTTGGCACCGGCCCAACTGCGCATGCGCGGGACCCGAGTCTGGCGCCCCCCAGCACATGGTGCCCCGGGCGACTGCCCGAGTTGCCGGTGCCTTGAGCCGGCCCTGTGGACTGCAGTGGTTCAGCGGTTAGCACTGCTGCCTCACAGTGCCAGGGACCCAGGTTCAATTCTCGCCTTGGGTTACTGTCTGTGTGGAGCAGCACAGTAGCACAGTGGTTAGCACAGTTGCTTCACAGCTCCAGGGTCCCAGGTTCGATTCCCGGCTTGGGTCACTGCCTGTGCGGAGTCTGCACGTTCTCCCCGTGTCTGTGTGTGTTTCCTCCGGGTGCTCCGGTTTCCTCCCAGAGTCCAAAGATGTGCCCTTAGTGTCCAAAAAATGTTAAGTGGGGGGGTTACTGGGTTACAGGGATAGGGTAGATACCTGGGCTTCAGTAGGGTACTCTTTGTCGGGGCTGGTGCAGACTCAATGGGCCGAATGGCCTCCTTCTGCACTGTAAATTCTATGATTCCGATGATGATTCCCACAGTCCGAAGATTGGATTGGATTGGATTTGTTTATTGTCACGTGTACTGAGGTACAGTGAAAAGTATTTTTCTGCGAGCAGCTCAAACAGATCATTTAATATATGAAAAGAAAACACATAATAGGGCAAGACAAAGTATACAACGTAAATACCTAGACACCGGCATCGGGTGTAGTATTAATCAGGTCAGTCCATAGGAGGGTCATTTCGGAGTCCGGATTGGCCATGTTAAATTACCCCTTAGTGTTCAAAAGGTTCGGGGGGGGGGTTATTGGGTTACTGGCATAGGCTGCGTCTTGGGCCTAGGTAGGGTGTTCTTTGAGAGGGTTGGTGCAGACTCGATGGGCCGAATGGCCTCCTTCTGCACTGTAGTGATTCTATGATTCTAAGAAGGCAGCTCACCACCACCTTCTCCACGGACAAATAAAGACGGGTAAGAAATGCTGGCCCAGCCAAGTGATGCCCACACCCTGTAAATTAATTTTTATAAGAGGGTAAGGGGCTGATCACTTCGGACTGAAATGAGGAGAAATGTCTTCTCTCTAAGGCTTGTGAATCTTTGGAATTCTCGATCCCAGAGCGTTGTGGATGCTGCAACAGTGAAATACGTTTAAGGTTGGGATGGACAGATTCTTGGCTCCTCAGGGAATCAATGGAAATGGGGGAGGGGTAAAAGGAGTTGCAGTCCGTGATCAGCCATGACTGATTTAGCTCACTGGGCTAAATCGCTGGCTTTTAAAGCAGACCAAGGCAGGCCAGCAGCACGGTTCGATTCCCGTATCAGCCTCCCCGGACAGGCGCGGAATGTGGCGACTAGGGGCTTTTCACAGTAACTTCATTGAAGCCTACTCGTGACAATAAGCGATGTTCATTTTTTTTTCATGATCCTATTGAATGGCGAAGCAGGTTCGATGGGCCGAGTGGTCTACTCCTGCTCCTATATCTTATATTCTCATGAGCTCCACCCAGTATCTGCTGGCACCCATCTGAAGAGAAGTCTTATGGTCAGAACTACTTTGCTGTTTCGGGGTTGGGAGATGTATGCGCACCCAGGCTCCACAAAGCCTATTTGGGCTACTGCTGTTCTCTATCAGGGATTACGGCTGCCTCTCTCCCCCATGGACCTCTGTTGCTTTGTCCCACCTCATGCCTGGGCACATTGCTGCCCATGCCCCAGGATGGATCAGACCCCACTCCAGAAATATTGGACCCCTGTAACTGGGGTGGGGGTTTGGTGGGACTCTACCACTCACACCCTGTATTATACAAATGGAGTTTGATGCACGGGGAACAAAGTGCAGATTTGTCTTCAGCTTTGCAACCTGGGCTCAAGTAGACTGTTGAGGTGAACTCCCCTCACTCTGCTGGCTGAGAAGATGCTAAATCGTGGGTAACCCAGCTTCCTGTGGCCAAAGAGAGACAGCTTCAAACTACCCGTCAATTTGGACATGTCTACAAACCTTTGAAGGGTCGTATGGACGGATGATGGGGGGAAATTTAGTAATTAGACTGGGTTTTTATCATCGAGGCGGGTAGCGGGACTGGAGGAATTTCCCCGCTCGGTCTGCTTGCCTCTGGAGAAAGTGTTCACAAAGGGGGGGAGTTTCATTTTAGGGAGGGGGGTAGGCAGACGCTTGCTGGAGTTGGGCCCGCCACCAGCCCTGAAAGAGTTCGGGGGCAGCCTCAGGGTCTGCCAGGTGCCGAGGTGGGTTATTTAAAAGACTCCTTTATAGTAAAAGCAGTAAGGCCTCTAACCTTCAGTGGCAGAGGTCATCAGCGGTGTGGGCAACACTGCGAGGACTGGCCAGCAGTGCTGAAAGAAACTGCACGACCTCCTCAGGGTGGCCAGGGTGAGTAGGCAGACCTGTGACCCTGGCATTAACCCCTGACCCGCACATCCATAATCCCTCGATTTTGACGTCAGGAACGTTTCTCTTCCCAATCGCCTTTCCCAACTCCGGCATTGGCCGCAGGAGAATCCCACCCCTGGGGGGAAATTCGCCGACCCCCAGCAGGGTCGGAGAATCGCCCAGGGCCGCCGAAAATCCCGCCCCCGCCGTGGCAGAAATTCTCCGCCACCCGGGAATTGGCGGGGGTGGGAAACGTGCCGCACCGAGCGGCGAGCCCCCTGCGGCGATTCTCCGGCCCGCGATGGGCCGAAGTCCCGCCGCTGGGAGGCCTCTCCCGCCGCCGAGGTTTGAACCACCTCTGGTGGCGGCGGGATCGGTGGCGCGAGCGGGCCCACGGTGTCCTGGGGGGGTGGGGGGCGCTGGCCGATCAGACCCCGGGGGGTGCCCCCAAGGTGGCCAGGCCCGCGATCGGGGCCCACCGATCGGCGGGCGGGCCAGTGCCATGGAGGCACTCTTTCCCTTCCGCCACCGCCACGGCCTCCACCATGGCGGACGCGGAAGAGAATCCACCGGCGCATGCGCGAACCGGCGAAGGCCTTTTGGCCAGCCCCGGTGCCGGGCGCCGACCGTCAAAGGCCGCTGGGGCCGGTTTTGACGCCAGTCGGCGTGGTGCCAACCGCTCCGGCGCAGGCCTAGACCCTCAATGTGAAGGCTTGGCCCCCAAAGGTGCGGAGAATTCCATACCTTTGGGGAGGCCCGACGCCGGAGTGGTTGGCGCCACTCCCCTACGCCGGGACCCCCCGCCCCGCCGAGTAGGGGAGAATCCCGGCCCAGATGTCTTCTGAGGAGCCATCTGACTATAACAAAGTTGCTGGTGATTAACTCTGGGTGAAGAAATGTCTCCTCATTTGAGTCCGAAATGGTTTACCCCATATCCTCAGACTGTGACCCCTGGTTCTGGACACCCCTGCCACCTGGAACATCCTTCCTGCATCTACCCTCTCGAGTCCTGTTAGAATTTTACAGGTTTCTATGAGATTCCCCCTCATTCTTCTAAACTTCGGAGGGGGGGGGGGGGGGGGGGGGGGGGGAGTTCTCCACCAATTCTTCAGATGGCTGGACGGGAAACCCTGCCATATAAAATATCCTCGCTCATAAACCATCACTGAAGACAAGTTTTGGTTCAGTCCTGATGTCCTTCCTGGTGGATGACACAGCAATGATTGGCTCACATATGAAGAATGGCCCTTTGGCCAATGCCCTGGATTTGTGTTTGACCTTAGTCGAGGAAGGGAGAAAATTACAAAGGCCTCTGCGGCCAACATTTAAAGCCTCCTTCAGTTCAGCGCACAATGAAAGTATGATAAAGTACCTGGCCGATAGTTCCTAACCTCTACCTACAACACACGAAACCCCAAAACAGCAATGGCTATTAAGATCTATGAGTGGTCTGGGCAGAGTAGAGAGGAACTTTTCCCATTGGTAGACGTGTCAACAACCAGAAGACACTGATTTCAGGCGATTGGCACAGGAAACCATGGCGGCATGAAGGAAAACATTTTTATGCAGCTTGTGTGTGGTCAGGATCTGATCCGCACTTCCTGAGAGAGTGGTGTAGGCAAACTCAATTGTGGCTTTCAGAAGGGGATTAGGTAGTTGTCTAAAGAGAGAAAACTTTGCAAGGAGGGAAATGCGGTGGACTGAATTGTCCCTACGGAGAGCCAACACAGATATAAATGGGACCAAATGGCTTCCGCCTGTGCTGTCACCGTTCTACACCTCATGATTCTACTTCTGTAAAACTCCATACAGAATCCAGCAGCAAATTATATCCAGATATGGTAGCGATTCTACACTAGACAATGAAGATCCAGAATGTTTCCCTGCACCTCAAACAACTCAATAAAACAACTCAATCTCGAGTAGACTAAGGGCCGAGGGCTACATTTTGTTTTGTCCCACCAAGGGTTGCCTGAGGTCAATTACACGGCTCATAACGCCTGTTGGAAAATGAGCATCTGTCAGGTGTAACAGGTAGTGGTTCAGCTCCGAAACCCTTCATGGGAGATTGGTGCTCCGATCATTCAATATCACAATTAAAATAGTCACTGAGAAGGTCGTGTCAATTGTGCATGTGGTATTATCTCTGTCATTCTGAATGCCTGAGCAGTTTATGGCCTTTGATATCACTGAATTGCATCCAAAGGAAGTGGCTCAGTAATTGTGCCTGTCCGGAGGATGTCAAACCTCGCTTGTCTTCCGACTTTGGCATCCATATCATATTTGGGAATTAACTGAATAGGAACAGAGCCCCTAAAGCTATCCTACTAAAATAGCAAAATAATGTTATTGAAGGGAAGGGTTTAACCAGGTCAAAATGACAGGGCCAGTACTTGTCCATTGGTATAAATTAAAATCTGTTCGAGTATTTTTATGGACCTATTTCATTTTCTTAGCCGCGAGTTCCAAATTAGAATAATAGAATCATAGAATGGTTACAGCTCAGAAGGAGGCCATTTGGCCTCTTGTCTTTGTGCCGGCTCTAAGCAAGAGCAACTTCCCTTCATCCCCTCGACCTTATACTGTACTTCTCCATTTTAATTGATGCAAACTGAGATTTCCATTCAGAAGTGTAAATTTTCTATCGCAAGGATTAGGTGAAGCAAATAACATGAAGGGATTACAGCGCGAGGGAGAATGGAACAGAGGGAATAAAGGTTTAGGGTTGCTTTGAAGAAGGATGAGAGGAGATTTGTGCGCGGCGTAAACACAAACACATGCTAGTTGGGCTGAATGGTCTGTTAGTGCTGCGCGAATCTATGTTAAAGCACGTTTGCAAATTCACCTCCTTCTAAAGGAGCTTCAAGAGACCCATTACGGCTACAGGTTGTGTGATTCTTTCAGTACAAGGTATGTTACTGAGGCAACAGCAATAACAAAGAATGGGGACTTCATCAACAGAATATGTATGTAAATTAATAGTCTCTGCGAGGTGGAATGTTTTTCATTCAAATTGTATAATTATTATCACTCGGGGGAGGGGGGGATGAACGAGACATTTCTCCTTCCACAAAAAGTTAGTCTGATGTACTGGGAGCAGAAGAGTTAAAGATTGACAATACTACAATGTGTTCAAAGAAGCGGAATGATCTACAACCTTTCTCATTCATTCACGGAGTTTGGTCGCCGCTAGTTAGACCAGCATTCAATGTCCCTCCCTAATTATGCTGGAGAACTGGTGGTGAGTCACCTACTTAAATATAACTGACTGGCTTGCTGGGCCGTGTCAGGGGGCAGTTGTCAGTTACGAGGGGGGTTTACAAGGTCAGCAGACACCCATCCTCCAAGGACATTAACCGACCAGTTGAGCATTTACGACAATCCAGCAGTCATGTGGTCACCATTACTGAGGTGTTTACTCCAGACTTATTTAATTGATGAATTTAGATTGCCCAGCTGTTGTGGCGGGATTTGAACTTGTGACACGGGGGAGGGGGGGGGGGGGGGGTGGGGGGGGGGGGGGCTGATGCGACCATCAATTCACTCTGAGACATGAGTTGAAGTAAACCGTGGCTTTAATCGACTTACAACTGAGCCTGCCAGCGACTAGCTGAACTGAAGGCAGGCTTGCAAGACCGCAGCACTTTATACTTCCGGTTGTGGGCGGAGCCATGGGCGGAGCCAAGGGTGGAGCCCTGTACATGCTCCTCATCTCCCCCTGTGGGCAGAGCCGCGCAACAGCTCACAGATGGAGCCCACAGGGACACAGTGATATACAGTGTGAATTATGTTATACATTCGCCACAGGGGCGGGACCTTCCGGCTCTTCATGCTGGGGGAGGGGATCTTCCGGTCCTGCAGATGACGACCCACCCGTCCCCCCCTCCCCCAACCCCTGCCATGCTCACAATAGGAGGAGTAGGAGAATGGACCAGATGAATGTGTGGCTGGAGAGATGGTGTGGGAAGAGGATTTGGCTCCCTGAGATATTGGGATCAATTCTGGGGAAGGTGGGACCTGCCCAACAAGCTGGACGGGTTCCACCCCACCAGGACCAGGACCATTATCCTCACAGGGGTTCTTTGTCACAGCTGTATGGGGAGGGTTCAAACTGGAGTGGCAGGGGGATGAGAACCTGAACAGGGAAACACAAGAGAGGGAAACAAAGGTGGAGATGAAAGATCGAAAAGCAGAAAGTAAAAGTGGAAGGCAGAGGAACAAAGTGCATCAGCAAATCGGGCCAAAGTACAAAAGAAGCCATGTGTAAAAGTATTAAAAAGACAGGCCTAAAGGCACTGTATCTGAATGCACAAAGCATTCCCAATAAGGGTAGACAAATTAGCAGCATAATTGGTACGCACGGATACGATATGATTGCAATTCAAGAACAGCTTCTTCCCTCCTGCCATCAGACTTTTGAATGGACCTACCGCGTATTAAGTTGATCTTTTCTCTTCACCTTGCTATAACTGTAACATTATATTCTGTAGTCTCTCCTTCCTTCCCTAGGTACGGTATGCATTGTTTATACAGCGTACAAGAAACAATACTTTTCACTGTATACTAATACACGTGACAATAATAAATCAAATCAATTCTGATATAATTGTGATCACAGAAACATGGCTGCAGGGTGACCCAGGCTGAGAACTGAATACCATAGAACTATACAAACATAGAAACCTTATACCACAGAAGGAGGTCATTCAGCCCATCTTGTCCATGCCAGCCCAAGGACACCCAAGTGGCCTTTCTAATCCCAGCTTCCTGCAGCCGGTCCATAGTCCTGTAGCTCGCAGTGCTGAAGGTGCAGATGCAGGTGCGTTTTAAAAGAGTTCAGGGTCTCTGCCTCCACCACCAACTCGGGCAGCGAATTCCAGACTCCCACTACCCTCTGCGTAAAAAGGTTCTTCCTCATGTCCTGTCTACACCTTCGGTCCCTTATCTCGAATCTATGTCCCCGGTTCTAGAATTCTCCACTAAGGGAAACAATTTTATCCTGTCCATGCCATCTCCTCCCCTTATGATTTTGTACGCCTCAATTAAGTCACCCCTCAGCCTTCTTTGTTCCAAGGAAAATAACCCTAGCCAATCCAATCTCTCCTCATAGCTACACTTTTCCAGCCCTGCCAACATTCTTGCAAACCTCCTCCACGCTCTCTCCAGAGGAATAATGTCCTTCCTGTAATGTGGGGACCAGAACTGCACACAATACTCCAGTTGTGGACTCATGAGTGTTTTATACAATTTCAACTTTATATCCCTACTTTTATATTCTATACCTCAGCCAGAGGAGGAGAGTATCCCACATGCTTTCTTTACAACCTTGTCTGCTTGAACTGCTGCCTTTAGGGACCTGTGTACCTGCACGCGACGATCTCTCACTTCACGGACCCTCTTAGTATATTCCCATTTATTGTGTACTCCCTATAACTGACCTCCCTGAATTCATGCCCTTACATTTCTCTGTGTTAAATTGCATCTGCCACTTTATCACCCACTCCACCAACACATCTATATCGTTTTGAAGATTGTAGCTATCCTCTACACTGTCCGCCCCTCGGCCAATCTTTGTGTTGTCTGCAAATTTCCCAATCGTGCCCCCCAAGGGTATTTAATATTTAGGAACGACAGGCAAAAAGGAAGAGGAGGTCGGGCGGTGGTCTTAGTTAAGGATGAAATCAGTGCAATAGTGAGAGACGACATTGACTCAGAAAGTCTAGATGGAGCGTCAGTCATGGGTGGAGCTAAGAGCAACAAGGGGAGGAAAACATTAGAGGGAGTTGTCGATCGGCCTCCCGATAGTAGTGGTGAGGTAGGGGATGGCATTAAATAGGCAATTCGAGATGCATGTCACAAAGGTACTACAGTAATCATGGGTGACCGTAATCTACATGTAGATTAGGCAAATCAATTAGCAACAATACCAGCAGATGAATTCCTGGAGTGCGCGCGAGATGTTTTTTTAAACCAGTATGTTGAGGAACCAACTTGGGAACATGCTTTCCTAGATTTGGTATCATGCAATGTGAAAGAGTGAGTTAATAATCTTGTTGTGCGTGGTCCTTTAGGGAATAGTAACCATAACATGGCATAATTCTTCATTAGGATGGAAAGTGAAGAAGTCAGAATGGAAACTAGGGCCCTAAACCTAAACACAGGAAACAACAAAGGTATGGGGTGTGAGTTGGCTAAAATAGATTGTGGAATGTCACTAAAAGGCGTGACAGTGGATAGGCAATGGCTAATATTTAAGGAATTAACGTATGCATTGCAACCGTTATACATTCCTTTCTGACACAAAAACAAAACAGGAAAAGTAGCCCAACCACTGATTACAAAATAAATTAAAGATAGTATTAGATCCCAAGTTGATAAAGTAGCTAGAAACAGCAACAAACCTGAGGATTGGGAGAAGTTAAGAATTCAGCAAAGGAGGACAAAGAGATTGATTAAGAGGGGGGTAAAATAGAGTAATAGTGTAAACTTGCAAGTAACATAAAAGCAGACTGTACAAGCTTCTGTAAGTATGTGAAAAGATTAGTGAAGACAAATGGGCGGCATGGTGGCACAGTGGTTAGCACTGCTGCCTCGCAATGCCAGGGTCCCAGGCTCAATTCCGGTCTCGGGTGACTGTCTGTGTGGAGTTTGCACTCTCTCCCCGTGTCTGTGTGGAGTTTGCACTCTCTCCCCGTGTCTGTGTGGGTTTCCACCAGAAGCTCCGGCTTCCTCCCGCAGTCCAAAGACAAGCAGGTTAGGTGGATTGGCCGTACTAAATTGCCCCTTAGTAGGGTTACGGGGGAAGGGTAGTGCAGACTAGATGGGCCGAATGGCCTCCTTCTGCACTATGATACATAAAGTTCGAAATCTAAGAAAGGATATACTTGCTGTGGAGGGAATGCACCAAATGTTCACCAGACTGATTCCTGAGATGGCGGGATTGTCGTACGAGGAGAAATTGGGTTGACTGGGCTAGTATGTAGATCGTGGGTACCTCGCCTGGCGCCATTTAGCACTGGTGCCCATACTGGAATGTAGAAGAATGAGAGGGGGTCTAACTTAAAAATATATGGCACAATTTTCCCACCATGTTGCGACCCACGCCCTACCCGTTGCACCCGGTGCATCGCCGCGGGAGAGGGCCAAAACGGGTTTAATGTAGGGCCAAGCATGATGCACATGACCCGCTACGCCCAGCGAAATCTGGATCATGTCCTTACTGACCGTGGTCCAGATAATTGTATTTAAACGAGCCATTAGTCTCATTGAAGCATGCACTGCCCATTTGAGACTGCAGTCCCCTGGGAATCACCGGTCGCACCGGCAAGGCCTCACACCGGCTAGAGCTGGCCTCCCAAAAGGGCTACCAGACGTGACGTCCACGCAGTGGGGCTCGGAGGCCATTGGAGCCCCCAGGTGGGCCCCAGGCAGGGCCTGAGGTGGGCTTTGCTCATGAAAGGGAGGGGATGAATGGCTGGGGGGGGGGGGGGGGGGGGGCGATGAAGGGGGACTGAAAGGGGGGGGCAATAAAACATGGGTGACCCTGAAGGTGAGGGGGCCCTCAGTAACGCCATAGCAGGGTATGCTCACTTATGGGCAGCGATGCCCTAATGTCCACAAGGAAGGGTGGGTGTGGGGCCTCATCACCCTCATGCTCGTGTGGTGGGGGTGGGTGGGTGGGGGGGGGGGAGTGTCACACAGACCTTTAGTGATGGGGGGGAAAGGTTGACCCTCCAGAGCTGAGGAGTGGGCGGTTGTTGCCCATGTCTGCGGGTGGGTTGGTGTGGGGCACCCTCACTTTAAGATCTGGGCACCCCTTTAAAAAGGGCT